>NC_138575.1:179023020-179623020 GCF_964289735.1 Phaethon aethereus | reverse complement strand
CTTGGCATTGAAAGATGCTGTTTTGTAAAGGTAAAAATAGCACAGAAGAGGACAGTACTGCTTTTATTACTGCTTACATTTATGTTTTCAGAAATATGTAAATAACATTCAGTTTAGTGGAATCTTTTTTAATGCAATGCAATCCATGTTTTATATGAAATGGGATATTTACTCAAACATATTGTTGCCAAATTTACTATAAGGAATAGAAACTAAACACTGATTTTTTTTTTCTCCCCTTAAATCTTATTGCCAGAATTGTGTGGATATAGCTTTATGTTATCACATATCTTTGCTAACACCTTCATCAGGGGAGCATAATGAAGAAACAAGCAATTACACCAATTCCTGTTCATCTTTCATCACGATCCCTTCTTTTTTTCTTGCAGTGAGTAGTCACCTGGATGTAATTCTTCCATGATGGAATGAAGGCTGCAATGGATACTTCTGTTGCAATCTGTCATACTGACCTGGTTTCAGCCAGGATAGAGCTGGTTTTCTTCACAGAAACCAGTGTGAGGCTGTGTTTTGGATTTGGGGTGAGAAACTGTTGATAATGTGCTGATGTTTTGGGTTGTTGCTGAGCAGTCAAGGACAGTCCAGCTTCTCGTGCTGGCCTGCCAGCAAGGAGGCTGGGGGTGCACGGGGAGCTGGGAGGGGACACAGCCGGGACAGCTGACTCAGACTGGCCAAAGAGATATTCCCTACCATACGATGTCATGCCCAGTACATAAACTGGAGTTGGCCGGGGGGCGGAAATCGCTGCTCGGGGACGGGCTGTCGATCGCCGGGTGGTGAGCAATTGCTGTATTGGGCATCATTTGTTCTTGTACATTCCTTTGTTGGTATTGTCATTGTTGTTTCCTTCTCTCTTTCTGTCCTATTAAACTGTGTTTATGTCAACCCACGAGTTTTTTTTCTAATTCTCTCCCCCGTCCCACTGTGGGAGGGGGAGTGAGTGAGCGGCTGCGTGGTGCTTAGTTGCCGGCTGGGCTAAACCATGACATTCACATACTGGTTTCTCCAGCAGAAACTGGTATAAACATAAATGGCTAATTTAGTTTTCAAGGATATAAAATTAATTTTGAGGTCAGGCTTAATTATTAGGACATGAGTTTGGGATGTGAAACATCCATGTACTACCACTTTTTTTTGTGTAATTACAGATATGCCGAGCAGGCCAAATATCCCAAGAAACACTCAGGTGTGTAACTCCCATTAAAAGCAGTGTGCTTAGATGTGCTTAGATGTTAGCAATGATCTAGGTCTCAGTCTCCTTAGCTTAGATATTATTTAGGCTCAGTAAGTCAGTTCTGCATTTGAGAATGCTGAGAGAATGGCTGAGAGAACATTTCTTTATCCCACAGAGATACTGCTCAGTACCTTGCACTCGTTAGTAGTTTCTATTTAACTTACTGTTCACTCTTGGGTAGGTAAACGACAGACACCATACTAAATTCACTGCTTTACCAAGAAATATACTACAAGAATAAGACACTTCACAGAAAATATACAATGCTTTTTAACACAGCACTAGCAATTATGCATTTTTAGCAGAAGGAAAAACAGTATGAGGCATAACCTGATAAAGCACAAGAAATTTGTTTTTCATCATCTTGTCAAGATTGACATTTAAACTTTTTAAGGTAAAAGTCAAAACTCTGTTGAGGAATTCCTTATTTCTTTGGGCCTCTTAGGACCATGATAAACTAGTTATCAATCAGAATGGTATCAATTATGGACAATGTCTGTCTGAGAACAATCTAGGTCTTGTAAGACAAGTTGAACTTATCCCTTGTATGCACTCTCTTCATCACTACCTGGAGCTGCTTAAGCCTTTTTCCCCTTGGATATATCTAAATTCACTTTTCCAACTCAAAAGGTTCAAAAGTTCATGAGAACATTGGATCTTTCTGCCTTCATTATAAATACCACAGAGGCTTCTGGAAACCTCTGCCAAAGATGTGAAGTATTCGTTATTTCATTAGAAAGCTATCTATATTACCGGATACTAAAACTACAACATACTGCTCATATACGTTTTTCTGTATGTAGTCAACCCAATGAAGGTGAATATATGCTAAAGGCTCAGGGTGCGTTCAAGTCCAGTAGGAACCATATGTAGTGACTGATATTTACTGAACTCTCAGGGTTCTTAACAAAGATTTTGCTGCATGCATAACTGGCTAGGCTGTGCTCCAACCTTCCACAAACCAAAGGTTTACAACCTTTTCTAGCTCTAACTGGGATGGCAAAACAGGTTACTCCCTATCCCTTGTTAGAAGTTAGTAACCTCTCCAGTTCTTCCAATTATCTAATTTTTTGGTCTCTCTCTAATACATTTCAGCCCCAAAAAACATTCTAGGCAACTTAAAACATCAGAACCTATTTTATTTGATGACAAATTAAGAAAATTAATAAACGTTAGTAGGCACAGACCAAACATCACTGGCTATGATTTGTTTCTGTATTTTGTCTTCTGAATTCTGTATTGGTTCTGAACAGTGGTCTATCCCAGGTTGTGGATTCAAACCAGAAGCATGCTGGAAGTTCTATTTTAGTTCTGAAGTGGGGTGCCTAACCACTGGAGAGGTTTGCATGATCAGATATACACTCTGATATTTAGTTTTTCTTACTCTCTGGCTCCATCATACTCATGAAACATATCATTTGGATTGCCTTTATAGCTAGTACTTCAGAGATATGTCACTTCTGCAAGGAACACGATTCTGGAATATATGTATTTAAAATATAAGCTTTACAGTACCAAATATGATAATCAATCTTTTTTTTTATTTGTCCAGATGCATTTTTAGGTCAACATCATCCTTTTTTCCTAGTTTATAAAGGTTTTCCTTATTTTTACCTTCCAGATGCATCTTTCTCATATATACATTTAGTGGTAATAAGCAAATCATTGGAAGTTTGGAATTTTACATTTCACTTTTCATTACTTATATTTTTGCTATAACAGTAGTTTGTGCACCTTTGTCTCATTTTAAGTAAGTAAATGTTATGGTTGATTTAGTGTGGTGGCTTACCTATATTCAATTTTCCACTGCTTCACCAAACACTTCATCTGTGCTAGAGGTGCTGCAGTTGTCCTTTTTTAGTTCATAGTGCTCATTGTAGCTGTTTGCAAATGGATCCAATTAACTTTTTTTTTCATTTTTTTAAAGCACATTGTCTTAACCTGTACTCATTTTGATAAAACCGGTGTACTGTTGGTGTTCCTGAGCTCTGAACTGCGTGTTCAGTTTATATTGAGTGCCTTTTCTTGGATTAAATTAGAATTTTTAGTCTTGTCAGAGTATTTCTGTACTTTCTATACATTTAATTATTAATTATAATTTAATTTGCTTGATGAATTTGTTAACCCTAACTTTGTTAAGGGTTAATTTTAATTCAGGAATCTCTCAGACCTTTTTCTAGTACTTGGTCAATTCTTATCACTTAACAGAGATAAATGACTTCTACGATCTCTTGAGAGTTATGACATTGAAAAATTTTTTTATACTTTTTTTTTCACTGTTTGAAACCCTGTCTCC
Organism: Phaethon aethereus; assembly: GCF_964289735.1. Taxonomy (NCBI): domain Eukaryota; kingdom Metazoa; phylum Chordata; class Aves; order Phaethontiformes; family Phaethontidae; genus Phaethon; species Phaethon aethereus. Next base: position 179,619,472 of record NC_138575.1, on the reverse strand, counting down.
CACATGCGTAGTTATATGCAGAATGACAGTTCTAAAATTTCTTGATTGATGAAGTAGCCCTTGTCTGCTTTAATGGGAAAAAATGCAACAAATGCAGTGGGGCCTTTGATCATGTGACATAAGGTTGCCTTCTTTGTGTTCTTCTGCTTAGAGACCCTGGGCGAAGCACTGATTCACGTGGGTATCTTCTGCATTTTCAGGGATTTTTTAAGCACAGATACAGTTTTTAGCCACTCATTCCTCTATTGCAGGCTACTTTGAAGTTGGTAATTTATTGGGATTTTTCATCTCTTCTTCAATTTTTACCCCCTCCAGCCAAAAATATTTAAAAAAACAGTTTCCAATGCTACAAAAGTGATCAGTAGCTCTGAGAATTGGTAATCTAGATTTATACAAGATAGGAAATTATGGGAAAGAAACTCCAAGTTTTTCACATTCACTGAAACACAGGCTTCTTTTTATTCAGGGTAATGGTAGTTATATGCAATGCTGAATGTATGCGTGTTTCACCAAAAGTAGCACTGAACTACATATTTCATCTTAATTATGTGCAAAGTAACAGCACTAAAATTCTTCAGATATTGTGGTGTTGAAATAGTTGGTAGCAGAAGCAGGCAAGCTGAAACTGCATCTGAAACTGGATCAAAGTCTTCCATGTTACTCAACTCATATTCGTACACAGATAAGTGCACATAATTATGTATGCAGTCATAGCTCCTAGCTCCTGGGGCCTCATAGTAATAAATGTAAAAGCCAATAAGTCAGCTAGTCTTAGATTAGTCTATATTTAAATGCTAGCAATAGAATAGTTTTTCTTCTTTCCTGCCTCTTATGCTCATGTCATTTTCACAGAGAATCACTTTTCAGGCCAAGTTGTAAAACCATTCTTGCCTCCAGCTGTCAGAGGTAAGGTAAAGTCCATCCTTTGATGGATTCTTATTACTTATTAAATATTTAATAATCTCTGAGACTAGTTTAAGGCTGTATTTCACTCTTCTCAAGCAATTTTTGTGCTGCTTGTCAAGGAAATAATACAAGCTGAATGAAGGGCACACAACACTAGTTAGCAGTTTGCATACATGTCAGTAATAATAACTTACAGATGTATAATTGGTGTTTTTTTCCATTTTAGTTTACCCCAAGTTGCATTTTTAAGTATTACCCTGAGGGGAAGAAAATAAAAGTGCTGGAAACAGATGCAGGAAACAAAAACCCAAAAATATTTAACTACTGTGCTGAAAAATTGAATTTGAAAGTACTTTTTTTCCTTTTTTTTTCTGTGATTGGCACAATTTTTAGCATAAAAGCAGCAAATAAGGTCACTAAGCTCATCAAGCAATGTCCTGTTGTTTCTCTTATCTTTAGCTTCTTGCTTTCCCTCTTTTTTCTGTCATCTCTTTGTCTAATAAGCACTAACTTTCTTATTTCAGTGGCTCTATAATATTCTGAACCAAGGATTTCAACCTTGAAGATTTTCTTTATCACCATGGTAGACTGATAAAAAAAAAATTCTCTGAAAATACATCCATTTTTGAAAGCATAGTGTAGAGCTGTTGAAATAGTATTGCTGATGATTTGGAACTATGAAGGATTATTTTGTTTTATCTTGAAACTTCATAAATTAACTTCTGTTTACACAACAACTACTACTTTACAGTGTCACTTGGGTCTTCAATATCACTGTCTAACCACAGCGGATAGCGTAACCAGCTTCATTAATTCTGTGGGAAAGATCATGGTTAGCCAATAACTACTTTTGTCTCTTAAAGAGTAATCATGATCAATAAAAAGGCATTAGCATGAAGATGGTATAAACCAAAAGTATTGCATAAAACATACCATATTTGTTGTTCAGCTGCTGAATTTGAGGTTTTTGAAATAAAGTTTGTATTTTAAAATTCACACCTATTTAGATATTAGCAAATAAAGTGGCATTAAAGCTAACTAAGAAAGAGGAAGCATAACAAGGGTAATAGATCGTAGAAAAAAGTAAATACATTTATCATAGGATAGTTACACTTGTGAGGAACTGAATAAAATGACTAAAAATATGATTGTTACCAGGAAATAGAATAAGCATTCAATTTTGGGAGGTTTATTTGTCAATTAAGTGGGATACCATTGACATAAGTTCTTTTAACAGGTTCTATTAACAGGTTAAAATTTCCAGTTAAAAAATATTGAGCTACCAAAGTCAGCTAGGTGAAAAAATGTTGACATTGGAAATGCCAATATGTTATTTAATCACTGTCAAAACAATTCAATATTTCTCTTTTAGACAAAGCACTGTACTATTTTTGTGGACAAGTGCATTCTTACTCAATGTGAAATTGGATCAGAAATTCCTGTATTGCAAATCTGTAGCACTGTAACTTGGTAAATACATTACTGCTATTGACTGTGACAGGCTGCAGATCTAGAATAGATGGGAGAATAGAGACCTAGGTGATCACAGAGCCTGGAAAATACAGGCACAAGGTGAAAGCAGACCCCAATGTCTTTAAAGCACTCACCAGTGTTCAGCTACAGGTCTTCAAAGGAATGCAACCTTGGGACCTGCGATAAAAACAGTTGTAGGGATGACAAAAAAAAGAGCGAGCAAGTATCCATTATATGTAAATCACACCATAAAGCGTAAAGGCAGATTTATGGTGGCAGGTGAAAGAGGGATATAGAATGAGATAATATATGTATAAAAATGACCCCAAGTGGGTCCTGGAGTGAGGAGGAAGAAACCATTAACATTAATATCATACTTCTTCCATCAAAAGATTTGGTATATTAATGACTTGCCACCCCAAACCCCCAAGACCTGAAGCGATTGACCATAGGATCCAGAAGAACACTAGAAGACTGAGCATAATGCCAGAGAAAGGGGTAGACACTGCAGAGTTTGTGTATAGAATATTCTACCTGCATTTAATTTGACCCAGAAGTGTTAAAATCAATGTAACTGGAATAATGGTTCTCTGATTACACTGTTAAGACTTTAATGAGACTAACAATAAATTCTCTTTGTATGATGCATTCCTTTTGTCCATAACAAGATTTTGTGTGTAAGTGGTAGGAATTCAAGTATTCTGTAATTGGAATGCAACAAATCGGTAAGACAACCATGTAACCATAATTAAGTCTTTTGTTCTTTTTTATACTTAACAAATACATACTTTAAAAATATTCAGGCTTGGATATTTTCTTTTTCAAATATTTTTAAAATTGTTATCATAATTATTTTTTAAAAGGAAAAGAATTCCATTCTTGTGCCTCTCAAAGCTATTACTTTTGTCATTTTTCTGTCAGCTTCATGAATTTCACTAAACTGAGAAAAATTTTGAAAAGGTACTCCATACCTCTGCAAGGTACACCTGACACTCCACAATTTTAACATTATATCCCGGAGGTCTTCTGTCCAGAAAGTTCAAGCAGCTAAGTGACTACAATTATTTTGTTTCAGTTTGGAGGCTTCCCTAATAAGTTTAATAATTTCTGCTATTTTTGATAAAAGATGCAATTTATCGTTCTGTGTTTTAGAGGTTTAATCAAACCTCTAGTAATGTTCTCTCAGTATCTTTTCTGAAGAAGAACTTTCTCCAGTTAAAGTATGTGTAAAAACACAACACTATTCTGTGGCCTGTGCCATTTGCATTCTGCAGTTTCATCTCTTTTTTTTTAAAGCAGAATGGGCAATGTTGGTCATGATATGAATGATTAAAATGCCTCAGGTTCTGTGAGATAACATAAGCGTAGACTCTGGGCCTAAGTGAGCAAATTTCCATTTTCTGTATACTGTTTCTCCTTTAGTTTTAAGAGCATTGAGGACACTGATCACGTGGAAACTCTGAGGTGAAAGCATCTGCTCTGTGACTAAAAGAAATACAAAAGAATATACTCTAAAACAATTTCCAAGAAAACCTACCTAAAGTAATTAACCTCAGTAGAATTTGGGATACTTCTGCAAGAGAAAGTAAAATATATCCCTTGCAAGAAGTGCAAGTATTCTAAAGCTGAGAGAAATTTGCCTAGAAACATTTGAGAAATGCGGTGGGACAGTGCAGTTCTGGATGATAATAAATTAAAAGAAACACACACCACAGCAATAACAAAAAAGTAAATTAAATTCTAAATTATGATCTGTTTTCACAGACAAAGGCCAATGAGCAACCCACAATATTAAAAATCAGTAGACTAAAAAACAATGAAAAGAAAAATTTTCACCATGTAGAGGAAATATTAGTTGGTGAATAAAAATGTAAGATGATGTCATGTGGATTAAAACAAGGACTATATAAATATATATGCATAATAGGCAGGATTAAAAAATGAAATGTGTAAATTTTCACACTTTAGTGAATGAACAAAATAGTAAGCACCTGGGGATAAGGAGAACCATTTATGGTACTCAAGAGGAGGAACTGAATATGCTTTGACAAGAAAAACTCAGAAGAGAAAGGGAATAATTAAGTGTGCCGTATTTGGACTATTCATACAGAAATAAGAGAGCTCTGCTGGTCAGATCTTTGAACAGGAAGATTGATTCCTTCATAATTTGGTCTCTCTTTTCTACTCCAAAGCCTGGTCCATTAAGTATCTGAGAATTTTTAACATTGAGCCTATCACACATGCACAATTCAGTTTTACTTCACTCATTATACAAATGGTCTGTGCACACACCGAAGGTAAAACTTCATAAATACGTTGGATTACTATGCCTATACAGTGAAGGTGTCCTGCATGAGTACTGAACTTGTGAACTGGGTGCAGGTGCCCGGGCGCTGGCAGATGGTCAGCAAGGTGGCCTCTGTGAGGAGAGGCCGGAGCTGCCCCATGCTGGACACAGCCACTTCCAGATGTCTCCAATGGACACACCACAGGGCATAGCTGAACCCAGCAGCCAAGGTGGTGGCACCTCAGGGAAAATAGGTTTATGAAAGGGCAAAATGTCACACAGGCAGTGAGTGTGAGAAACAATCCTGCAGACACCAAAGTGAGTGAAAAAGGAGGACGAGGAGGTGCTCCAGGTGTCAGAGCAGAGATTCACCTATAGCCCATGGAGAAGACCATGGTGAAGCAAGTTATCTGCCTGCAGCTCCTGGAAGACCATATTCAAGTAGATACCCACACTGCAGCCTGTGAAGGACCTCATGCTGGAGTAGATGGATGTGCCCTGAGGGAAACTGCAGCCCAAGGGAAGCCCACACCAGAGCAGGCTCCTGGAAGGAGCTGCAGCCCATCAACAAGAACCCACACAGGAACAGGGTTTCTGGCGGTAACTGTAGCCCATGGGTGACCCACACTGGAGCAGTCTGTCCCTGAAAGAATACACCCTGTGGAAAGGACTCAGGCTGGAGCAGTTCTTGAAGAGCTGCAGCCTGTGGGAAGGACCCATGTTGAAGTTCATGGAGGACTATGTCCCATTGGGTGGGACCCCATGACAGAGCAGCTGAACAACATGAGGAGGGAGGAGCAGCAGAAACAAAGTGTTATGGACTGACCACAACGCCCATTTCCCATGCCCCGGCACCGTTCCAGGTGGTAGTAGAGGAGCTGGGAAGGAAGGATTGAAGTTGAACTTGGGAAGAAGGAGGGCTGGGGGACAGGTGTTTATTTACTTTTTTTTGTCTTTGTTTCTCTACACCTGACTGTATTTTAATTGTCAATACATTAAATTAATTTTTCCCTAATTGAGTCTATTTTGCCTGTGATGGTACTTGGTAAGTGATTTCCCTGTCTTTAACTTGACCCATGAGTTTCCTCATCTTGCTTTCTCCTCATGTCCTAAGGGCAGGGGAGAGAGAGCAGCTGGGTGAGCGCCTGGCAGCCAGCCAAAGTCTACCCACCACCACAAGTATATGATTTTCAGGGTGTACAAGGCTTGCTGTGAATAAACAGGCTATCTGTAGGCAACAGATTGCACACAATCTTGGCTGGGCAAGAGACACTGTGCATGAGCTACATAGCATGCATGGACATATTTTTGTCTGACAAATTGGCAGACACCTACAAAGATTTGTAGTCAATCTTTATTCCCATGTTTATTATTTAGTTGGGCTGGAAAATCTAAATAAAATCAACATGCTTTCTTAAAAAAAAAAAACTCAAGCTTTATGAAAGTACTAAACTCAATTTGATTTAGTTAATTCCAGAGGAGTAATGAAGAAAAAGCCTACAATGGGAAGGAAAAAGTTTTCAAGAGTGATGTGGGACAAGAAAACATTACAAAAATTCAGATACTTAAAAAATATCTTTCTACCTGAAATCAGGAACATCAAAACTCTCATTCTCCATTCTCATTTCTCCTCAAATCTTTCATCTAGATAAAACTTAAAGGGCATCATGATATGGTCAGTACATTGTGTAGTCCTAAAGGAGCTGTGAAGATAGAGAGGTAGACAGATAGATATCTATTCCAGCCAAAATGGTACAAAACACAAGGCTTCTCAACTGCTCTGTACAATCACTGCTACAATGCTACCACATTGGCTAATTTTGATTCTATTTTCCAGGTAGAAAATAGCTTTTGCCTATGTTTTGGACTTACTTTCCTCAAAGACCTTGAGGTCCTGTCACAAACCCAAGCACCTTTAAATTATGTTTTTTCCCCGAGAATGATAACCTAAAAATATTTCATGTCTCAAATGTTGAAACATATGCGATATATGTATTTTACTTAGTATACATGTGAGCTATAGTGCAAATTTTTAAGCTCAAGTTGCTATGTTAAGCTACTTGATTAGTGCTAAGTGCCTAAATATTAGAGTAGATTTTTTTTTTCCTAAGAACTAGGTACTTGCAGATTAAATCAATGAAAGGTAGAAGAACTAAAGCTCTTTAAAGTTGGTCTACTTTTATTTTCATTTCTACATATGGATTTATGAACTTTATTTGGTTGAAGCAGTGCACATAAATGAACATGAGATATTCAAACCGGTTTTACTTCGGTAGAATAAATATAAGTATTTTTAGGATTGTAGATTTTGATATAATTTTATTATAGGAAATTATATGTAATAAATTATTTTATAATTATATTTATTTTTAATATAATTTTCATATACTTTTTATGTGCCATACACTAACAGACTTTATACAGCTCACTGAAGAATATTCACTCAGGAGAGGTAATTCAGTGACATAACATATCCTTATCTCCTTCCTTAACCCATGGCAGAGCATGTGGGACAGCACTAGTGGCTACGTCAATGGTTATGAGAAAGTGAGCTAGAAAGCAAAAGGACTAAGCACATGTGGAGACAATAGCTTTTCATAGTGATAATCCAGTGTTCAGTCATAAACTGGGGCTGTCTAGTGTACTTGCTAGAGCCCCTGAGGGCAGCAGTGGGCCTGTGCCATGCAAATTACTCCTGGGAAAAGGCAGCTGCATTTCCTGAGGAAGATGTACCCCAGCTCCCTCATGATACCACTCCCATGGAAAGCTGCCACCCACTTACTCTGTGTCATCCTTGCATTTATGAGCAGTTAGGTGTTGCTTACCTCACACATTCTGCAGATATTAACACTTTCAGGCCTGAACACTGACCCGCATAAAACCACAGTAAGTTATTTTTTCCACCACATAATCACTAGTCTATTTTTAAATTAGTTCTTTATCCTTTTCTGCGTCTTAATCTGGATCTCTGAAACTTGTCGTTTTAAGCTGAGGCCTGTCATGTAAAACTTGATCAAAGGCTTGCTACAAATCCAAATAAAATATGTTATATGCACAGTCATTATCAACCTTGCCTGTAAAATGAAGATATAGGTACAAAAATCTTAGGCTGTACCAATGTATTTGAAGGCATTACAATATGATCTGCTACAGAGGGCTATTCTTTTGATGTTTCAGTTGTAGTATATATTGTTCCATGAATAAGGTAATCCTTCATAATTTTGACTCTGCAAAGTACAAAAAGAATGCTAGAGTAAAGCATAATGTAAAAAAATACAGTTTCTCTTTAAAAATGGTGGTGGTTTCAGTTTGGGATATTTTTGTTGTTTTGGAGGTTTTTTGTTTGTTTCATTCTGTATATTTGAGAGAAAGAATTTTTTTTTTTTTACATTTGTTGCTGAATACTGCAGTTAGAACTCTTATGTAGACTTGCATGTGTTTTAAATTGTCTTGTTACTGGGGATAGTAAAGATTTTGATTAGAGCACAATAACATATTATCCTGCGAATCATGAGGGTCATGTTCTTACTAGTGAGAGAGACAGTACTTGGTTACCCAAGTCAGTTGGGAGTCTGCATGAATTCTAAGTTACCTATGTATTTTTAAAATGTGCTCCTCATCATGTCAGAGAGACATGAAAAGAGTTGTAGAATAGCACAAGGAGAAACTCACTCACTGTTGTTTTTAAGCTTCTTATTGCTGTTGACCTCCTTGGTCCATTGTTCTGCAAACTGACTCAAGGCAGAGCTTTTTGTCAGTGTCTGAAAAGGAGCATTGATTTTGGCAGTTGCTATTCAGCACAGCAGGGACAAGAGTACTATTTGAGGTGGTACTAGCAAGGAAATTACTATTAGCATTTCCCAGTTCCTGTACAGATACAACTTTAAAAGTCATTCAGTTCTTTTAAAGTACAGTCCTTTGGGAAAGGTTTTATGTCCCTTCATTCCTCTTTGGATAGCACTATACCATTCCAGAACTGGTAGGCTGGCTGTCAGCGCTGAGCCCCATATTTCCTGATCATACTAACATGACAGGCATAGCAGAACTCAGCATAGTGTAAAAAATTTTAAAATGAAAATTTGTAGGAAAAGCTATGATAATTGTCAAGATAGGGATGGGAAAGAAGGAAAAAAGTTGTTAAATGCTAAACTTAAGTATATTAGAGCACAGGATGGATAGCTAGTGAAGAATAACATGTTGCTAAGGTCTCTTCTGAATCTTGAGGTAAAGCAAAGCAGTAACATTGCAGGTACTGAAATTATTTTCTCTCAGGAAAAAATGAAAGTCTAAAAGATTTCATTATTGCACTGGAGCAGATGACTAGGAAATTATAGCTATTATGAGTTGATGAAGTAAGTACCAGAACTCTGAAGCATACCTGCCTTTCAACCTTCAGATTTTTGAAGCATTGCTTCTACTTTTTACCCTTTTGCATTTCCTTCTCTCTCCATTTTGTATTTAGTTCTTTATTAGGGATGGTTTTTGTTACTAAGGATTTATGAATAAAATTCAAAGTTCATTATAAGGGCAACTGGGGAGTAATGTAGTCAGAAGTCAGGGTGAGAATAGTGAAAAATGGTACTAGTAATCGTGGTGAGATTTATGAATTAAAGCATCCTATCACATGGTTTTGTTTCCCCCAAGGACATATTCATCTTGAAGAAACCTTCTTAAAAGAAATTGGTAGGATTCTAAAGAAAAGCCTATACTGCGTTTGTTTGCCTTTGTATCATCAGTTAGTCCCATGAAGAACCTGTGGTAAACATCCAGTCCTGGTCTTACTGTCAACAATGGAGTTTTACCATGGACTTGCTTTGTAGTCATATGTTCTGTCAAGCTTCCTGATACTAACAGCAGGACTCAGTTCCAATAATGATAAATATCTTTTATTTTGGAACTGGGAAACACTGTTCTGCCTCTAAATTGTGTTTCGCTACTCCTACAGAGAGTGTCCATGAAGTTGGAGTTTTGATTAGTTGTAGGGACTTAACTCCATATTGCCTCTTTCTGTACAGGAATATTTCTTAAAGTACACACTAACACATAATAGTATGCTGTCGCAGGGGAACTTAGGGTGGAGTGACTACATGAACAAACCACACCATTCAGTAATAAAAAATCTAAAATTTATTTACTAAGTGGGATAGGTATAGTCAGTGTATAGTAATTTCTCTTCTAAGATTTCTGGGACAAACATACACTATGCAAATGTACTCATGCCAGCTAAGGCTCCTGCTTCTCTGGTCAAGATGTGTCTGGCACCATAAAACGGATGGAACAGCTCACTTCAACCTTTCGATGGGGCAGCCTGGTTCCTACATGCAGCTGTTCCCACTTCAGTTTAGCCTTCTGCGTGGTGTTGGGCATCCATGGATGAGTTTCCCTCCAAGGAGCTAATGATATAACTATTTATTGATTTTGGATAAGCCACCAATGGCCTCTCATGTAGCCCCAGACCAATCTCCTTGACTTTCCCCATATCTTAAGCCAATAAAGCAAATGCTATATGGGTGACTGTCACACTGTGGTCCCTCCCCAAGTGTGTTACAAGAAAGTAATGTTGTTAACTGTTCATCTGTGCCTCTGTGTTTTTCCTGTGCAGACCTAAACTATCAGAGCAGGGCCAACGTAGCCCGGGTCAGTGCTTTCAGATAGGCCTGCCCAGGACAGATATCACTGCTTCTTTTTTGTCTCCAGCTGGAGCAATCTTAAGAGCTGGGACTAGGCAGATAGAGTTCAAGATTCATTTTGTCCGAGTAGTTCTTTTGGGTAGGTTTCACTTACAGCATGTATCTAAAACAACATGCTAGTGTTGCCAGGTTACTATGCTATGTAGCTTTTAACTGTATTGGAGATATTTTTGAGTGCCAGGAGGATAGTCTGAAGAACTGGGAAGGCAGTGATGGGCACAGGCCAGAGCATGACTTGGTTCTGGAAATTGTTGCTGGTTCTTGACCATGGTCATCAGTTAATATACAACTATTTCCCTAACTCAGGAAGTATTAATGGAGCTTTTTAATGATCAAGATACCAAAAGATCTTAGATCAACATGGATATCATTAAACTAGTACTATAATTTCCTATTTTTGTAAATTAAACCAATTTAATCTTAATTTGGTTCACTTGCTATTATTGTCTTTTGATAACCATAGATTTATAGATTTTCTATAACCCAGAAATAACCACTGAAGAAACTGGTCCGATGTAATCTGTACAACTTGCAGTTTCATCTGTAATTTTAATATTTAGTGAGCTTATATCCAGCAATTTATACCACCAATGATGACAATAATTAATAATTATAATCAATACAGAAGTAGTATAGTAAAAATACATAAATGTTAAGTCTGGTTTATACAGACAGTTTCCAGTTTATAATCAAGGAATCAAAGGCACAGAGCAGTGAAGTGACTTCAACATTTTGTGTATGATAACAGCCACCCTGTGACATAGTATTTCTCTCCTGACTCAGAACCCAGTGATTCATGCACTATATCATGCTCCATGATACACTTAGAATTCATTGTTCTTTACTGTTAAAAATAATTTTACTGTTAAAAATAATTATTTAACCAAATAAATACCCATCTTATCACATATCTCATTTATTAACAGAATTATTGTACCAAAATAAGGTGATGAGTACATATTAACTTATCATCTGTGAATTTAGAGTTCTTGATTTATGAACTCTGGATTTGTCGTACAGAAATACTGCAGGCAACATCACTTTCAGCTTTCTAAAGACATTTATCTCTTCAGAGGTAAGGTGGAGAACAAATCGTGGGAGATAGAGAGATGAAACATTTATAAATAGTGTTGTATTGAATGTAATAGTTTATACATACCTAAGTATTGGATTCTGTACTACTTAAAATGCCTGGACTTCAACAGAAGTTTTGTGTGATAGGATTTGAGAGATCAGGCTCAAAAAACTGTAAACTTGGAGTTCCCAGATGAGGAGCCTGTATAAGGCATTACAGAATCAGAATTATACAGCTTCTCCTGTGCAGTGAGACCACAAAAGTGTCATCTTTTACATGCTGTGTAAGGACTTGCAATGAACGTAACTCGACTGAGCAGAGATGGACTAGATGAAACCAGGAATGAACCGGCTTCAGAGCTAGTGCTAATAAAAGGTGATTACCCATTACTTGACCATTCTCATTTTTAGAAGTTTCTTCTAAATAAATTGATCTGATGTTAGAGTATAATATGAACGTACTTGCTCATGTTATCGAAATTTTTTTCTCTATGTTAGTTTCTGGGCAACACATTTTCTAATTGTAAGGCATATAAAAAAAATGTGTATAATCTTAGTTGGACCTTAACCTAAATGAGCTCAGAATTCCTGTGGGAATATAAAATAGTTCATCGGGTCTACAATTTTTTTTTTTTTCAGGAAAGAACTTTGCTGATTTATTTATAATATTAAAAACCAATTAAAATATCCTCTAATTATTAGGAATACTCAATCTTCTCTAAGGCAATATAAAAGTGAAAATAATTAGAATAACAGCAGTGAAATTTAGTATAAAGCATAACTATAATAATTGTAAGACCATATTAGAAAAAAACTTCTGGGAAATTTAACCACAGTTTTGATAATATCCTCTGGTTCCTAAAATTATCTGTATTTTCTATTTGAAAAGATATAAGAAAGGTATAAAAAAAGTATACGCTTACAAACTTTTCCAAAGTAGTACACACTGGAGAATTTGGGAGAGAAAAAAATGCATACTTGTTTTTTTATATTTGTATAAACTCCATAAGAAGTACCATCTACACTGTAGCTACACTACAGCATAGTTTAAAATTGTTGTGCAAGAACCTAGTTATTGAAATGAAAAATTAGTGGCTACAAACTGTTTTTGTAATCTCTACAATGTAATTGTCCTGCCTGGTTTATGAAAGTCTGACAATATTTTCATGTATTCCTTTGGAATCAATTTATTAATTAAAAAATTAGGTCAGCTCCACTGACCTAATTAACTGTAATAAAATGAAGTAGGTCACAATTAAGAAATGTTGAAAGAGAGAGAAAATCTTCTAGCTTCCAGAACTCATAAATATCTCAAAAATCCTTCTGTCAAGTGGTTAGATGACTCAGTTAATTCAAAATAGTGAAATAGTGATCATATCTGGTGTGAAAGTAAAAATACCAGCTGAAAGATGATCTAATGCCCCCATAGCACATTTTACATAGGCCCTAATTGTTGTTGTTTCCAAAAGTTATACTGGAAGAAAATGAAAAGTTATGGGAAACTATTCCATTCAAAAGACATTGTTGGTAACAATAACGTCACAAAGCTCCTTGCTTGGCCAAAGATTACCGCAGCACTGCAACAGCCATGATCACCTTTTTATACAACTCACATTGTAAACTGCTTTCCTCTGCTAGGATTCACAAAGAGGGTTGTGGTGTAAATGCTATGTTCTGCTTCTTCTGAGGGTACTTAATATAATTAAAACCTCCAATGTATGATTTGAATATTATTTTTGCAGACTCTGCTTCAAATTATTCCACTATTCTTAACTATTTATTTATATTTTTACAGATTTTGTTTCAGGAAGAGGTATTATAATCAAGGTTAAGCTAATGCATTTATAAACACAATAACAAAAAAAAAAAAAAGAAAATTTCCTTTTTAGAAATCCAATAAAATATCAGTAATCAACAATTTCATAATGAATTGTAGTACTCTGGAGAGTACTTTACATAGTTTCTTTAATTTTTTTTTTTCCCCTAATAAAGGATAGATAGAAAATGGTTACCATCATTTACATGGAAATTTTTTTTCTATATATGCAATACCACCCTGCGAACATTTAACCTTCCTCCTATTTACCCGTCAGTACATCGGTACATTACAATCCAGACTACAGCAAGACACAAGTGATTGTCTATAAATCAAAATAAAATATGTCACATAATATCTAGGTTTTACAGTAATACCTGAGTTACCTTGGTGAGACAATGTGGACATTTAAATTGTATGTTGTTTTCCATTATCTAAGAAACAGCCTAGTTCTCCAGATTGCAAACACAGAAAACATTAGGGAAAAAAACTTTTGTCTTGTAAAATTATTTATTTCCTCATGAGAAATGAAAGCAGAGCATTTTCTGAGCTTAATGTTTTCCAAACGGCAGAAAAGTAGGAAAAATAGTGTAATGATCTTAAGTTACGTTGAAATGACACAAGTTTTATCAACCATAGATATTTATATATGTCTGTTTCTAAAAATGTTTTTTTCTCATTGCTATGGAAATTACATTACTCTTTATTTTAACACTTCTGCATGTGACCTTAACTCTGTAAATTGACAACTTGTTATGCTGGAGCAAATCTAACATGATTTTACACAATGTACTTAATACAGCAGCTTTAGCAGCAGGATTAAGAAACAAAGTGAAGCAAAACACCAAGAGATGTTATGGAACTTAGTGGAATTTTAGTCAACAAATAGAACTTTTACATTTTTTCTTCCCTGACTTGAGTATGGTTTTTTTTGTGTGGTTTTTATATTTTTTTTTAATCATGGCAGAAACTGCTTCTTTCTTTTACAATATAATGAAAAAAAAAATTATTTTACTTGGAGAAAGACAAAAATTTTTGTAAAACCAACCAATACAGCTACAATGCTTCTGGATTTTATGTTTCTTTTTTATTTAACCAGACTATTATGATTCAGGTCAACATTTGTGCACAAACCACTTAAAAACTAGAAAGAATTTGGAAAAGCCGAGGTTATTTGGGGCTTCTTCTGGTGACAGAAGACTACAGTAGCCAATTGCTCATCCCAGGGGAAAAACACACCTTGGAAATTTGATGTCTATAAATGTTCCTGAAATTTTGCTGTTAATGAGATGGATATATTTGCAAGCATTTATATGCTAAAACCTCAAAGATTTTGGGTGGTTAACTCTTATAGAAAAACTGCAGAGATGAGTAAATGCATATCCAGATGACTAAGAAGTATCTTAATTAAGCTATAGGGAGCTGGATGTTTCCAGAATTTGTCAGCTACATTGATGAGAATTAAATTTGAAACAGGCACATTGTTGTGCATGGGAACACTAGCTGTGGAATAGAAATTATGACATCTGTGGCACAATTTTGACAATATCATATAAATTTGAATTGTAAGGATGGTCTCTGCTCAGTAAGTGTTGTTTGCCAAATATGAATTAGAATCCATAACTTTGTCTCTCACTTCAAGCTGTGTAGATGTCATGTGTAGATACTGTCTCCAAGAAGAAAATTCATTCAAAAACTGGTAAGAAGTATCAAACTTTTAGAATGATCCTGTTGTTTCAAATCAACAGAATAATTATTTATTGAATTGAAAATACTCTGCTGATCCTTTTGTTTCTTCTGATGTGCAGAGTTTACAGTAGCCCTTTCTTTTTCTCCAGTCAGAATGATGAACCAAGTAGCTGAATATTGTAATTAGATGATTTATTGTAATGTGTATAAAGAATTAAAACTCACTAGAATCTTTTAGCTGACTTTTTCTGTAGCCATAAACTTACCTGTGGTAGACACTACTCTAAGTTAGTGACCTGAGTCTAAGGAAGAACATTTGGGATTAATGATTAACTGGAGATTTTTGTTTGTTTGTTTATTTTGTTGTTAATTTTGGGCTGTCTGGGTAAGACTACATAGCATACCATTCTGCTTTTAGGGTAGAATTCAATATTTTCAGCGTTCTACCTGTCAAAAGAAACACTTGTGCTTCTTCATTTTGTATGAAAGAGTTGCTATTCCTCAGGTGGGATTCATCACCTGGCTACATGTAGACTGCCACAGTGAACACAACTGTGTCTGAGATAGTGATTGCATGCTCCTTTTACAATCAGTGAAGAGCAATAGCTATTTGTAGGACATGGGTATAGCATTCTGAGGTATATCTTCATCAGCGACCAGACTGACTGTTTGCTAGAAGGCCTTATCTCTCTTCATTGACTATAAATAAGTGACATTTTCCAGTCTTAAATAAACAGGACATGATGTGTAAACTTTCTGAGGAGGTTCAAGGGAGAAGGAAGAGCAACAGAAATGTATTGCATGAGGCAACAGAATGATTTTCCTCTTAAAAAATATAGATTCTAAGGGTTTGGGATTTATTTTCTTTAAAAGATGTATCTGGTCCCTAAGAAGCTACAAACCTGAAATAATATTTATAGCATAGCGACATGTTTCCACAAAGACAGTGGTTCTCAAAGTTTTGAAAATCAAATCCACCTTTGCAAGGTCATGTGTCTTTGTGTGCCACCTTCTGCATATCAATTCAAACTAAACAGTTTTTCCTCAAAACCTTACTTTTTATTAACCAATCACCTCAATTTAAAATGAGTAATTTTATTTCTAGGAAAGATCTTGCATTTACTTTCCCACTTATATCAAAACCTCAGTAACTAACACCATTTTACCGTTTCTCAGCTGAGGTGGAAGCTGGTCAGTTCCTGCAGGTTAATGAACAAAGACGACGGGGAAATTGCCTAAGAATGTAAAGAACCGTAAGAACCATTGTATGGTTAAGAATTGTATGATGTAAATTAAGGACCATACAGTTTCATACTTTGTTGATAGCAAATAGTTGATGCTTTAGAGAATCTTTAGTTGGAACACAAAGCTGTAGTGTGGGAAGCACAAAATATCACCTCTATTAACAAAGCTTCCTATTCATGCATGTTTTTCTTTTTTGAACTTAGCTGATGACTTTTGTATTTCATATAAGTTTTTCCCATCTGCTACATTCTATAAAAATCAATTCCACAGTTTAACAATGCTTGGTGTGATAAGAATGTCCCCCTTCTTTGTTGTTTTAAAAACTTGTCTGCAAGTACTTATGTTAAAGGGGTGACTGTTAACTACCTTTAATTGCTGGCACTAACATTTATGCCTGGGCAGAGGAGTGAACACTGCACCGCTTCTCTGTTTGAAACTATTGGAAGAAAGAAAAAGTAGTAGCTCCGCAAAACATTCTTATAATTTCAGGTGTTTCTCCATAAACAGCAAATATTACTAGAGACGTTGGAAAGTAGGTGTATTTGTAAAAGATTCCTATGAAAATATATAAAAAAAAAAAACATGAAAAAACCCTAGTTAATAAGAGGCTTAGTAATTCTTAATTAATTCTTTTGGATAGATAACAGAAAATGGGTAGTTGATGAAAGAAAATGTAGAAAGAATGATGAAAGAAAATGCAGAAAATGCAGGAAGTACAGTTATTTTTTGATGAGGAATAAATTTAGAAATCATCACTACGCTCATCTGAAATCACCAATGTAAGTATGTAGAAGTAAATAATACTGTTCAAGCTCATGTAAGGGGTTTTTAATGTATGCAGCATATAAAGAATACAGCTCACTTATGCCATCACTAACAATTGTTTGACAGAAAAGAAATATTTGTCCAAAGAATATTGTAAAAAGATTATAATTTAATAGTTTTGATATTCAGTGGCACAAAAAGAGAAAACATATTGGGTTGGTGTATTATCACTTTGGCTGAAGCATTGGCAAAAAGCTTTACTCTAGCAATTGCTTTTAATAAATTACTGGCATTGTTATAGTGAAGTGAAAACAATGTTCATTCTTTTGCCCCTGTTCACTTTAAAATACAGAAGCTGTAATTTTTTTCTTCTTCTGTTGGGGTACTTTTCCCTACAGAGGAACTTTAAATCTTCGCTGTCCCATAAACTTGTGAACATAAATAGTGATTTATTGCAATTTAGCTCCTGTTTTGGTGGAGGAGGTTTATGGTGCTGAGAAAAATCATTAATCTAATTCACAGCTCATAGTATAAACATAACCTTTACAATATATAACAGCAGAAATTATGCATGGTTATGATCTACTGTTTGTGTTTCAGAAGGAGAAAGGAGTGCAAACTTGTTTTGCCACTTCCAGTTATAATACTCATTGATTAAGTTGAAAAATTAATATGAAACTGCTATAAATAATAATCTATGTGTATTTACTTTTTGATACAAGCTTCTTTTTCAATATTAAAATATTAAAATTCAGAAGTTGTGAGAACAGTGTACTATGAGTCAAACAAGCAACTTTAAAAAAGCATATTCCAAACAGAATGCTATAAACCTGATCATTTATTATGACAATATATCTATTTAAAGGATAGATTTCTGAAGTTGTCTCCTGAACATAACACAGAAAAGTAAGATTTTAAGTAACTGCATTGTAGTATTGTTAAATTGCTCTTCAGGTCTTACATAAAATTATGCATATTTTATTAAAATTCATATTCTCACTGAAGTGGAAAACCTCAATTTGAATCAAGAGTGGCTGTTAATATAATAATTGTAATGTATTCATATCATGTAATGCTATTATGAGTTTACCTATGCTTCCAGTAAATCTTAAGAGAAACTTGTGATGTTTGAAAAATAGGCATATTTTTTGTTAAATGATCAAAAGAACTATCAAATTTTTCAGTCCCTGGGCATAAGATCTTGAATATCTAGAAAGATAATAGCTATAATTATGAAATCTCAATATTTTTATATACATTCTGGGATGTTCTTAATATGTTTCTTATACTTTAACTTTCTGTAACACTATCCAGAGTGCTTTACAAAATGTATGTTAAGTGTTGTCATTAGAAAGTTGCATGGTAAAATATATTTAGTTGAAGTCTTTTGAATATGTTTCACTTTATATATAGGAAAGTTAAAAATATGTTATCAAGAATTATTGACCAATCAAATTATAGTTCTTTTATAGAGCCATGTTCTCTGTATAAGACACTATTTTAATAGAAACTTAATGAACGTGAAGCTTACCTTACATAGTTGGGCTAGTTTTGGCTGGGATAGAGTTAATCTTCTACACAGTAGCTAGTATGGGGCTATGTTTTGGATTTGTGCTGAAAACAGTGTTGATAATACAGGGTTGTTTTCGTTATTGTTGAGCGATGCTTACACAATTCAAGGCCTTTGCTGCTTCCCACACGACTCCAGTGAGCAGGCTGGGGGTACACAAGAAGTTGGGAGGGGACACAGCTGGGACAGCTGACCCAAAGTGGCCAAAGGGATATTCCATACCATACAACATCATGCTCAGCATATAAAGCTGGGGCAAAAAAAGAAGGAAGGACGGGATGTTTGGAGTGATGACGTTTGTCTTCCCAAGGAACCATTATGTGTAATGCAGCCCTGTTTTCCTGGAGATGGCTGAACACCGGCCTGCCGATGGGAAGTGGTGAATGAGTTCCTTGTTTTCTTTGCTTGCGTGCACAGCTTTTGCTTTACCTGTTAAACTGTCTTTGTCTCAAGTCAGGAGTTTCCTCACCTTTACCCTTCTGTTTCTCTCCCCCATTCTGGTGCCGGGGGAGTGAACCAGTGGCTGCGTGGTGCTTAGTTGCTGTCTGGGGTTAAACCACGACACATATTTTTGTTCTTAAAATAATACTGCTATACTGATATCATATTACTAATAATAATCTTAAAATAATGTAATTTACTATTCAAGAATTATGACAAATTAAGGAATCACTGCAATGATAAAGTATATTGTAAAATGTGACTTTCCTCTCTCATATTGCAAATGAACTTTCAATTTAAGTTCAATAACATTATGATAAAAATTTCTGTTGGAAAGATTATTGAAAGCCTTTAATTTGTAAACACTGTAATTCCTTCAAGCTGTAATTAAATATTGCCAACGAGAAATTATTTTATGAAAAATGTTGATTAATTTTAGTTTATTTTTCATCTGAGCAATACCAAGATTGGTGGTCTCCTTGTGACCAAAATTTAGTTCTACTATTCATACTTGTTTTAATTTGTAAGTTATATGGAGGATAATTGCGTCTCTTTACATACTTCTTCACTTCTTCCTTTCTCTGTATGGTGACATTTTCTGTGCAATACAAGAAAATAATTTCAAAGTTTCTACTAATGAAGTACATATTCCACCAATATAGCTGTAATATGCTATTTGAATTTACAATATGTATATTAATTTACAAAATTGGCTGGTGTTAATTACTCAGCTTTCCTTCTAAGCTGTGAAAGGAGGAAAAAAGAAACATCTCTTCAACAGTTGTTAAGAAGAAAATATGATGGTGTCTCTAGTGACATTGAAAGAACATAGATATTCTTTAAGAATGAATTACTAAAAAAAGGAAAAAATCATGAGCTAGGGAGTGTTTTTACAAATTATTTAGTGATTTAGACATTTTAAATACTATTTTTTTACCGTCCCATACATTCATGTCTTCATGTGTATTGAGTAACATATTCCAAAAGTTAAACAGGTGATGTTTGGATGACTCTGGGTGAAGTGTCTATGCAATGTGATGACACTAAGGACACATCAGTTCTTGCAATGACCTTTAAGTAATGAGATGATTTAACCTGAAATTCAGTAGCATTTGGCAGATAATTTCCCTAGAATCTGTTTTAATTTTCAATATTAAAGCTGAGCAGTGGAATGCATAAACTGTTTTCCTTGCATTATTATTTTTTAAAATATGTTTAACTGTCATGAAGAGATGATTAAATATTAAAGGAAACCTTTTATAATATAGTGACAGAAGTTTTCAGCTATAAAATATTCTGGGATCTATCTACTGGGCTAACAATTTTACATTTCTTCAAACAATGGCAGAAGATTCCATTACCAATTCTGGATAAAAATATATTGATTTTTGATGGACTCAAGTAATAGAGAGCAGTTGACCATATTGTAGAAGTGTGAATCATAACAGTGAAATACTTCACAATGTATTTTGAAGATTTAAAACATAAGGGACATATACTGACCCTAAATTGTATAATCAATAATAATGTATAAACAATGATGTAGTAATATTGAGAGTTCTGCTATGGAATTACAATACCCTAAGTAAGTGAATCGGTCTAGCTAATAAGCAAATGTTTTCTTGAATGTTAAATCTACTGAGTGAACAATCAGAACTGAACACTGGCACATTTCTGAGATGGGCTTTATATAAAGTAAGCCAGTCTAAATCTAAAAAGCATAAGGATGTATTTGAATATTATAATATCTATAAATCTATAAATAAACCCATACAATGTTATACAAATCTGCAAGTACCTTTCCCTAATACCTGAAAATCAAAAGAAGGCAATTCACCTACAACTTCGGTAAATCAGGTTTAATCATTCAAATTTGAAGATAAAGGATTACAATCAGATTGAAGGCATTTGTATGGCAGGTTTATTTCCTCTCTTAGGAAATAAATTTAATCATAGCAAGTAAGATTTTATATACTCCTACTCAAATCTATTCTCATAATTCACTAATTTACTGTTGAAAATACTCAAGATGGAGAAAATTTAGAACATATATTCCAATAGTATATTTTGTTGTTATATGTATCAATGTCTATCACATATACTGTCTCTTACAGTATCCTTCTGGACAAAATGTCCAGCATACAGCTAGACAAGTCCATGATACATTGGGTGAGCTATCGGCTGATAGGTCAGGCTCGAAGAATTATAGTAAATGAGGTTACATCAGGTTGACAGCCAGTCACCAGTGGCATTCCCCAGGGCTCAATTTTAGGGTTCTTTAATATTTTTATGAATTATCTAGATGCAGGATAAAATGTATATTAAGTAGGTTTGCTGATAATACTAAGAGGATCTGTGGACTCCCTTGGGGGTAGAGAGGCCTCACAGAATGGTCTGGATAGACTATAGAGCTTGGGAATCAGCAACCAAATGAAATTTAACAAAAGCAAATGCTGGATGCTCCACCTGGGATGGGGTAATCCTGGTTATACATACAAACTGGGGAACAAGAGGCTGGAGAGTAGCTCTGTGAAAGAGATCTGGGGTTTTGGGTTGATGGCAAGTTGAATATGACTCAACTGTGTGCCTTGGCAGCCAAAAGGGACAACTGTGTCCTGGAATGGATCAAACACAGCATAGCTAGCTCATTGAGGGAGGTGATTGTCCCACTCTACACTGCACTGGTGCAGTCCTACCTTGAGTACTGGTGTGCAGTTTTGTCCACCTCAGTACAAGGACATCAAACTATTAGAGCATGTCCAGAGGAGGGCGACCAGGATGGTGAAAGGTCTCAAGGTCAAGACTTAGGAGGAGCAGCTGATGTCGCTTGGCTTGTTCAAATTGGAGAAGACTGAGGGATGACTTCATCATACAGCTTCCTCAGGGTGAGTAGTGAAGGGGGAGGTGCTGATCTCCTCTCTCTGGTGACCAGTGATAGGACATGAGGAAATGATATGAAGCTGCATCAGGGGAAGTTCAGATTGAACATTAGGAAAAGGTTTTTCACTGAGAGGGTGATCTGTCACTGCAGCAGGATCCCCAGGGAAGTGGCCATGGCCTGTCAGAATTCAAGGAGCATCTGGATGACACTCTTAGTCATATGGTTTAGTTTTAGGTAATCCTGTGAGGCGTTGGACTCGATGAGCCTTATGGCTCCCTTCCAACTGGTGATATTCTATGATACTATAATGACACATGGACATTACCCTATGGGTTACAAAAATAATTTGACTGATAAAATGTATCAATGTGTATGCTCTACTAATCTGTATTTATAATTGTGCTTTTTGATGTCTTTTGAAAAGAATATCTGATTTTAGTATAGTATAGGGATTTTTTGATGTTGGTTTTTTTTTAATTGTCTTCCTAAATCAGATGAAATAACAAATTACTGTATGACAAGCTTCACAGAAGTAGGTGTGGCATTTTGTGAAGACAGATATAATATGGTAAAGGAATATCTGAAATCAGTCTACTAGTTCTTTTTTTAATATAAATATCTCTGATGGAATATGAATGCTTAAGTAATAAAATGATGATCAAATTGGTAAGAAATAAAAATACAATTATATTCATCTTTTTAGAGGGACCATATTTTGAAAAGTTTTCTATGAACAAACCCCGTTATTCACTTCTCTATAGGCAAGAACTTATTCTCTCATTCCATTTTTATTAAGTCCAGATACCTCTTTCCAGAGAACATTTGAAAAAGTTTTTTTCTCGGTATTCCCCTATAAGCAAATAAGAATATAGTGAACCCTCATTCCATCTAGAGTATGCTGATTTACTCAACTCTTTAACATTATACTTGTTGTCATATAGAATCTGTCCTTAGAAATATTTTCTACTGAAAGTAGCATGGGTGTGTGACACATGTTATACCCACCCTTTACCAAAATTAAAATACTTGACAGTAATTTTTGATGGACTTAGAACTTCCATCAAAGAAACGTATCACCAGCATGCTTTTTTGAATTGTGATAGTCATATATCCTAAGAAAGGCATATGTGGGCTTAATCGAACAGCATCTAAGAGTAATTCTGAGGGATCACCAACTGTGTCTTCACAACTCCAATTCTAGATGGGACCATCATGTAGGAGTAAAGATTCATATTTTAAAGGTGCCTAAGTTACTTCACCAAATACTCTAGGTATCTCTAGATCTGAATATTCCACTACAAATGGATACACCTGGGACATTATGGCATTTATTTTAGGCCAACATGGACTGGCATTAGGACATTCAAATTATCTCAGTATCTCATTGAAAGGTTGAGAAAATCAATATTGGGTCTGTATGGTCCCATTTCTGTCTTTCAGTATCTGAAGGCCACTTTTCGTGCATTTTTCTTCTAGAGTTGAATTCTTATAGCATCTTTCAACAATTTGCCTGGAGTGAGATTCATTTCATGTATTCCTAGATAGGTAAACATTACTTTAAGCTAATTGTATAAAACTCACCAAGAAAAGGGATAAATACCTCCAAAGGATCATTAATCCTAACTGAAGACAGTTGTGTAAGCCAAAGCAGATGACTATTCATGTTTCTGCATCTCTGGTGCACAATCCTGACCTCAAGTTATATGCCTGATGCTGTTTTAGTGATCCGGCCTCTGCATGCTTCAAATTAAGTGCTTCAAGCCTCCTGACCTCCCTCATTATTTCCTCATGCTCTTTCAGATCTTTCCCAACCCACAGACACTCTGATTATATCCTCTTACATTTTTCCAAGAAGATTTGACAGGCAGAAACATAAAGTTAGGAGCAGAAAACACCTTCTTATTTTTTTCTACTTTCTATTAAAGCAACAGAGAATTATATGCAAGCTGTCAGCTTCCCCTCCTTTCATGATTCAGAAATTCAGTATTTCAGGGTGAACTAAATTTTTCCTTCTCCTTCTTGCCAACAAGTCCTTAACTGCAATGGAAGATTCTGCAAAGGATGCATTCTGCTTTGAGACAGGCTCCTCTTCCCCTGCCAGATACTCACACTGAGAAGGTACAAATCCACCAGACCACAGTTACTATGCTTTGGAGAATGACTGTGGAAGGAACATTCTTTTTTTTCCCCATTAACAACACATCAGTAGTTGATAATGCTCCAATGACTGTCAGTCACTCTTCCACAAGATATGAAAGATTTTCCTTGAACAAGTCAGTCATTTTAGAATATCGTACAAGAGGATATGCTTGTGCAGTCACTATTTCCACACATTGTCTGAAAGAGTTCACACTGTGTCTGTTTCTATACAGTACAAACACAGCCTATTTGTAATATTAGGGAAAAGGTAATACCATGTAAAGATTCTCCTACTGGAAGTAGGAACCTTCTTCATCTTTCCACCATGAGTCCAAAAGCAGATGCAGCCTTGATCTAGATAAGGGCTGGTACAGCAGTAGGAACTGCAGCTTCATCTCATGATGCAAGACTGTACACCACATCTGCTTCTAGTAATTTGGTAGGTGTGGTAATGATAAGGAATACAAGGAATACAAGACAACTACAATTGTCTCTGTTCCTTTAAAATCTTGGATGCAAAGCATTCCTTTTCATACTAGAGAAGTGCTGGCTTCTTGTGAAGAACCTGCTACCCCCAGAGGAACATAAGAGTTTCCAGACTACACAGCTGCATCAACAGAGTGTAAGAACAGCTTTGCAGCTTGACTCCTCCTGCTGTTTCATGATTAAGACAAGGGCATATCAGTGTCTTTTTGTTGAGGACCAAGAAATTGTAATGGTCAATAGTTTATCTGTCTCCAAGGTTCTTGCTGTCACTGACGAAGAGAAAATTGGGATTCAACAATAAACTCCCAGTCTTCTCAAATTAATTTTCTACTTCAGAAGAAAAGTTGGTAGCATTACTGGGGCATATGTAACTAGTTATTTACTCTTGACATTGTAGTCCTACATATTGTTAATGGTAGCAAGCTGTGCATTGCATGTCAGGATATTTCTTCACCTGCCCGCCGTGTTCCATCTCTCATCCATTATCTCTGTTTCTCCTCTTTTCACCCTTGGATAGCTGATCTCCACGAAGAGAGAAGCCCATATATCTCATTATTTCACATTTTCCTCCTCACAGATGGTAACCCCACCTGCAGATCTGCCCTTTTCATGCCATTACTAACTTCATGCCTTGTTTAAACTCTGTTATGTTTGCAACCAGGTCACCTGCTGAGGGAATGGCTACTTCTGACAAGACCCAATCTCCTATTGAGCAAATGAGTTGAAGACACAGAGGCCCAATTATTATTAAGTGTTAGAATAATTGTAATTATAAGTAGAGTGTTTCATTATAATACAGCTGTTGAAGCTTTAATGCATCCCTGTAATGTGCTTTATTAATAAGCTGTATAGAACTGCTGACTTTACAATTTTCTGGATCACATTTGTGATAACAAAAGAGGTTATGAAAATGAATCCTCTATGTGAGCCCTACTGTGTTAGTTACTATGATTCACAAGTTTATTATGGTAATAAAGCAACATGAGACAATAATGTTGGGAACTGAAATACACTAATGATGCTTCATATTGTTCCAAAAACATTATGCAGAAGTGGTAAAAAGTGTTATGACTTGCAGATAGTAAAATGTAACAGATGTCACACTACTGAATAAAAGCAAGAGAGACAATAATGTTAGCCCTGGCACCATTTTCTTCTTCCCCCAAGTCTTCCAAAGAGAAGAGAATGGTTAAGTTAGTTGGTTGACAGAAAAATATTATTTTTATTAATTCTTACCAATCTCTAAATTAATATTTAAGTGAGGAACTGTGTGATCTTATCTTCACTAGATATTTTCTATGTAAATATATTGACAATTGGTAAACAAGTCTCTGGAGCAAAGGACAATTTTGGAAAGCAATGTTCCTACCAGCCTTAAATGTATTTTCAAGCTAACTGTTGGCCAGTTACAATTGCTCAGGGTAAATCTACCTCCAGTGTCTTTGAGAAAATAAGAACAAAACAAATCAGAACAAGATTTATGACACTCCTCCCAGTTTTTAAATAATGGCAGAGTCCACTGTCCCAGATAAACATTTTTATGTAACATTACCGCATACTCTGTTTGAGTCACTTTAAGCAGGGTTCCAGCAAGACTCGGTCCAAATGAGTTAGGATTGCTCAAAAATGGGTGGCACTCTTTAGACATGAATTTTGATTTATATGCGTATAATTGCATTGCAAACAAGAGAGTGCCAAGGAAATCACTGTACATGCTGCTTAACAGTTAACTGCACCTGTGACTTATGCTTTCAGGCTTTTCAATTAGTTTACTTGAAGAGAAATCTTCTCTAAATGGCATAATTCTTAAGGACTGTGGACAGAAATTAATGTGACAGCATGAGGACCAAGTTTTGGGCTCTGGTTGTCTTTTGTTCAGCAGTGTAGAACTCTACACATATATCCACATGTGTTTATAAAGATATATAGTCTTCATATAAAAAAAGCCCACAGTTTTACATTAAGAGGTTACGTATGTTAGTTTTAGTGCTGTAGACCTGTATATAGTGTGCAGAGGACTAGTAGTAAATTACTCTTGCAGCAAAGCTGTTCTGTGGTTTTCATAAATTATGTCACATTAGTGAAGACTGGAGAGTACAAGATGCATTAAATATACTGCAGCATCATAACAATGATTACAATCACAGAAAAATTACTATTTAAAGTGAGATTAAACTGATGAATGACAAAGTTATAAAAATATGACGTCTATCTCAGAGCACAAGAACAATGAAAATATTTAATGAAATTGAAGGTAGCATATGAAGAAAAGATGAAAATAAATACTTTCTCATAAATTGTATGGAACACATTACTATAGGAAATTTGCAAGGCCAAGGAAAGAATATAAATTATTATGGAGTATTTACCTGCAGATAATGGTAGACATAGAAACTGATCTCCCTAAAAGCCACTTAAAATACAAGGAGGAGCTTAGTTCAACTATCATGGGGGACTGCTTAACACAGTAAGTACTTTAATTCATTAGACATCTACTGGAGTATTTAATTTTCATTATTCTGAAAATGCCTTATATGCTTAATTTTGTTTGCCAACACGCAATTGAGATGTGTTTTCTGCTGAGATGGGCAATTTTTGTCCAATTGTAAAATTTCATTTCAAACTACAGTTAGATGACCCTTAAAAAAATGGGGGGAGGGGCTGTTTCTGAGAGCAAGTTTGAAACCATCAGTCCTTTTTGCACTCAGCTGCATGTACTATTAACATGCTTGCACACTGGGTTTCACAGTGGCCTGAAGTTAACTACATGGAAGAGCAATATTCCATGTAATTGTGGTTGCAACCCACCTTTGCCTTCATGGAAATGACTAAGTCCCCTCACAACAACCTCTTTCAGTGAATGCTCAAACTAATAGATTATTAGGCTTTTCTCCACTCTTTTAGTGAAGAGGGTCAGATGGACTGAGTTACAAGAAGCTTGAGATAGTAATTTCCTATGATTTCCCTCTAGTAGAAAGAGCTAGATACTTGACCTAACTAACTGAGTTTCTTTTTGAAAGAACTCATTTGAAGGTTCTTTATACATTCAATGAAAAAAGACAGGTACCTTATCTGGATGGACTGTATGTCCTTCTCTTTGTCTTTAAAGGAGTCTCTCCTTTGACTCAACAGAGAACTTTATGTTAGACTGAACTGCCTCCATGGGGCCAAATACCTGAAATTTTGGTTCAGTAGTTGTTAAAGTATGTGCCTAACCTAGGATGCCATGGAAGAATATACTGTCTTGAATTAATTGTCACTGAATATTATAAGATGCAACTGCCCATGATTCACAATGCTGATCAGTTAGAAACCCCGTGTGACTCAAGGTACCCCACCATCCTTAGACACTTCACTTTTCAGTGATTATTGAGCAAAGCACAGCACCAGAAAAAAGATGAAATAAGAACTGCAAAAGAAGACTGGAGTATGAAAAATTTCACTAGACTTAAAAGTATGTGGAAGTTTTAAATTTCACTTGAAATGTGTAACAAATGGATGACAGCAGAAAAGAAGACATTTAGAGGCAGTCTTTTTTCTAAAACAGCTATTTCTGAAGCATTACCTGATTTTAATACTGCTCAGTTAATTCAAGCAGAGGAAGCTAACTATATAACTATTATAGAAATGAGAAGTACAACACTTCATGTAAAATAGATGGAAAAATCCTTTTAATAGAGTTTATTAAAATAAAAGCAGAGAAATGTGTAATGCATCTATGGATGAGATCTCATCGTGCAATTTGGAGGAGTAATTGGAATTCCCTATTATGAAATAGAAATACAAATAAAAATAATAATAAAAAACCCCACAAACAAACATTAAAAAACCTGGAGAAAAACAAACTGGAGATAACAAAAAACCCAGAATTTGTTAAGCAAAGGAAATTACCCAAACAAGACTGAATGTGATGGACAACGGATAAGATTCTTGAACTGTTGGAGAATATACTATGCAGAATGGTATTGAAACAGAACGATATGGGAAATGCAAAGCTGGAGTCCATCCAAAACAGAGGACCAAGCCAACACTTAACATATGGGAAAAGACAGGAACAGATCATGACTATAAGAAATTGTAGGTATCAGAACAGGACGTGCACTATTAACAAAGTGGATAAAGTACCATTGGTTCAGAAGAATTAACTGCAAGATGTTATAGCGATGAAGGAATGGCTGAAAAGCACATGGGAACTGTACTAATTTAGATTGATATGGAAGGCTCTGTGGTGCCAGAAATAATGAGATTAGTGCTGTTAAAGAGATGCATAGGTAACAAAGAGGAGGCAGGATAGTTTTTTCTGTCTTAAGGTGATTATTTTGTCCACAAAATAATTGCATGTCAGATACATATATGTGGAAATATATAGAAGAAGTTACAATTTTTAATTTTTGCCAGCAACTATGTCACAAGTTACACATGGTCACTCACTTCACTTCAACATTAAAAAAACCCAACCAAACACCACTGAGTATGCAGACATCACAGATTCAGATTCTGGGAAAGTTCGCCACACACTGAAGTAGAGTTTAACAAGGGCATTTTGTTTTGATCTAGATATCAGAGATTGAAGAGAAAATGTGTAATTACTTAATATACTTTTTTGTTATTGAACCATAGGAAAAATGCAAAATTGGGGAGAAATTAAGAAGACAACAAGGTACTTACGCTTATAGATAGGCTCAAAGAAGCAAATACCTAGAAAATGAACTTTTTCATTCCGTTATAAGGAGAAACATTTTTGGAAAGATGGCTGATGCCGGGTATTTTCTAACTTGATTCAGCAGCCAGGTCTTGTCAGATGGCCTTAGAAAACTAGAGCTCATGTTTATGCACAATGTATAGTTTCTTGGAAGTACCATTTCCTCTGACTGCTGTATGATATTCAGCACTGGTTATGTATCACTGGGAAATGTAACAGATTTATTTTATTGCATAGAGATGGGTGATTTCTGCACAGATGATGTTTTGGTCTGAGAAGTGTAAAAGAAGAAGTAAAAGAGTGTGTCTGGAAACTCCAGGCAGTCCTAGAGAAAGCTGTAGCTTCTGGGCTAATGCTAAAAAAAAATACAAAAATAAGCTTTTGTTATTGGAAATACATCTGGGAAGAAATGAAGGTATACAAGAAGATGACAGTTAAACTGTTTTGAACTTCAGCATGCCTACAATAGCAAAGAAGAAAGGATACTTCATGGTAAACATAAACACTGGAATTCTATGCCTGCATCAGTAACCCCAGAGTGCTACTGTGCAAAATAGTCAAATAAAGCTGAGATACAAATTCTAACAAACAATTTAAAGAATTAAAATGGTTTTTATTTATTTCTTTTTAATGCCTTTATAGTATTGCATAGAATTACGTAATTGTTAAAAAAGCTTAGTGAACCTTAGTCCTTTAGAACTGTTGTGATAAGCAGAAAATTAAGGATATGTGTCTACTGTAAAATAGAAAATATATCTTTGCTTTGTTCATGGTGGTAGGTTAGCTGCCTGGGAATTTTTTACAATACCTGACTTTCTGCTCTGACTGCATTGCAGTCATACCTTAACTTATTAATAGTAACACATGAATGTTAAAAAACAATGTTTCGTCATAGTTGGTTCTAAATATCATGGATTATTTAAACTATGTTCTATTGTGTTCAAATAAAGAAGATAAATCTGTTCTTGGTCTTAGGTATGAAAAGCTTCACTTTCATTCTAGAGGGAAATTGGTAGCTAAAACTGACCGTAAGTTGCTTATTGCCAATTTCTGGGATTCATTGCTGAATTTCAAATAGTGTTGGCAAACATCTTCCACTATAAATGTATAGACTTCCGCCTTGAATGTACAGATTGCATAGATACTGGACTTCCAGATCCATTATCTAGAGCAGTATTTAACTATTTTTGAAAAAAAAAGTAACCACCTAACCTTTATGAAACATCTAGAAAACACCTTGTACAGTGCTTTCATATTATTCATGATTTTTTTTTGTCAGAAGCACTTAAAAATCCACTTAGGTTCCACTTCAAACAGTAATTTTTAATCTTTATTTTAACTCAGTTTTCAGGTAAATAGTTGCATATTTTTCATCATTTTTCAGATCACATTCATATGTCTTATTGCCTGACAAAATAGAACATATTCATTAGGAGCAAGTCAAGGTATCATCTTAGGCAGAAATCATCACCAATACAAATAGAGCTAAAATAAAATCTAGAAGTTTCTGAAAAAAAAAAAGTTTTACTGATGTACCTCATGTTGCATTAAAGCCAGTAATGTCCTGCTACTCAAGACCTTCTTGGGAGCTAAGTAAAGGTAAGACTAGTATGTATGGATTGCAATATAATCCATTAGTTCTGTAGAACACTAGTGGGACCTCAGCTGGAGCATCGGGTGGAATTTATCATCAAAGTCTGTGTTGAACAGTGTAGAAAATATTTGTAAAAACAAATTTCATTTCATTCAAAGGTAAGAAATCTAAAATGGTTCAAATGAAACTCACTCTGAAATAGTGTTTCCAACTCGCAGAAAGGAAGAAGACAGTAAAAAGGAATTTTTTCTGACTCCAAGAAATGAAGTAAATATTCTGCAATGCCTGGCCTAAGTAAAGTCTCAGTAGAAAAAGAGTTTTTCAAGAAAGATGGGGCTCAACTTGAGAGAGTTTAGAGGAGAATTATCCCAACTCCAGAAAACATCATTCATCAGAAAAAGGGGATCTGGAGATCTTTCAATCATTTGTCCTTTTTGACAATAAAACCCCAGTCAAGATCAGAACTAATGGAGCTACTACATAACAGCAGGTGGGATTTTTTTGTGCTTCCTTTTTTTTTTTTTTAAAAGGAAGGTACTCAGATACATGTGACTGTATCAGGCACTTGAGAAATTGATTTCGTATTCCTAGCTAATTTTAGGTCACAGATTAATTACATGTTTTGTATAAGAAATTATTTTTTAAATTTTAGTGCTGTGGATTACTAGCTAATATTGTATGCCTAAAAAAGGTGTTGTGAGAGAACATATCTGGTCTAAATATATGAGCTGGACCATATTTTCTGTTCTCCAGAGGCTCATGTTGAGTACTAGCAACCAAAGCTCATATGCTAAGTGAAGCAGTCGGCTGACAGACTTAGCTTTTAGTGATTTCTGAACAACATAATTCATCATTTTCAAGGCTAAATAAATGTAATTAGGAGGTTTACAAAGTTTTATTTTTAAAGTTATTTGGGTTTCAAACAGTCTTTAATTTTAAAAGCTCATTTCCCTAAGTCATGTTTCATGTGAAACGAGGGGATCCAGAATGTATGAGAAAGTTTAGAAACGTCTCTGTAGGTCAGTGCTTAAACAGGTGCATGAACACGTCTTCTCATGACTGACAAAAAAGAAGAAATACTGATACTCATCTGAATTTTTCATTATAGTCAAAGGTACTGTGGTGGGTTGACCTTTGCTGGACACCAGGTGCCACTAAGCTGCTGTATTACTACTCTTCAGCGGGACCAGGGGGGAGAAATTAAGGTGGAAAAAATAACCAAATGTGTGGATCAAGATAAAGGCAGTTTAATAAAAGCAAAAAGCAAAGGTTGCATGTGGAAACAAAGGAAAATGAAATATTTATTCTCTACTTGCCATCACCAGGCAATGTTCAGCCACTTCACGGAAGCAGGGCTTCAGTATGCATAGCAGTTGCTCAGGAAGATAAACGTCATGAAAAATGAATGCCACTCCCCCACCCCCCCACCTTCTCTCATGTTTTATTGCTGAGCTGACATCATATGGTAGGGAATATCCCTTTAGTCAGTTTGGGTCAGCTGTCCTGGCTGTGTCCCCTCCCAAGATCTTGCCCACCGCCAGCCTACTGGTGAGGAGTGGGGAATGTTGGAGAGACAGCCAAAACACTGGTGTGTTATCAACACCTTTCTGGGTACCAATACAAAGCACAGTGCTATGAGGGCTGTTACAGGGAAAATTACCTCCATCTCAGCCAGACCCAATACAAGTACAATGGTAAGCAAAATCTCTATAACTTTGAAAATTCTTGGATAAATTTGGTGGAGCCAAAATGCCTAAGAAAATAAAATAAATTTTAAAAAGCCTTCCCATTTCCTGTGTGCTCCTTGAAGAGGGATTTAGATCTCTGATTTCTGCTTTATGTATCAGACCTCCGGCTTCTGAGTCATGTTGAGTGTCATTTATGGCACCTTACCATATGCTGAGCTTCTTATGTTGGAACTATTATAATGTAAATAATCAACCCCAGCATTCAGTTGAGATGACTATAGAAAGTGGAAATATCAGTCAACATGGCTTTCATTACCATCTGTAAGTAATGAAAGTAATTATTTGGTATTTTTAAAGGAAATATATTTAAGCACTGCTGTTTTGGGTTTTTAAAAATGATTTTATTTTTTGTTTAGTTGTAAAAGAAAGTGGAAAATCAGTGAAAAGCAAAAGGGAAAAATTCAAGTGTTTGGACTTTTAAATACCATGTCATGGTTATTCTAGTTCCAGGAACCATCTATATATTTCAAATAACAGCCGTTACAGAAAATGTCCTTCTGCTTTATACATAAAAAGCCAAAACAATTACTCATTAATAGATGACTTTTACATTTGATTAAGAACAACAGTAAAATCACTTTCTAAGACCTCTCAGCTTGAAATACTTAGAATCACAGAATCATTAAGGTTGGAAAAGACCTCTAAGATCATCAAGTCCAACCATTAACCCAACACCACCATGCCCACTAAACCATGTCCCTAAGTGCCACGTCTACACATCTTTTTTAACACTTCCAGTGATGGTGACTCCAACCCTTCCTGTGATGGTGACTCCAACCCTTCCCTGGGCGTCCTGTTCCAATGCTTGACCACTCTTTCAGTAAACCTGCTCCTGCAGGCTTTTCTTGTCAGAAAAGCCCTTCAGTGGGACCATTTAAAGATATACTGCCTAAGAAGAAATATACAAACTGGATTTCCAGGTTTGTGTATCAAAGACATAGTAAAAACTTCCCCCATTTGAAGAAAATAAGAACATATTACTGTATGAAAATACTTTATCATACTAGAGAATTACAAAATTAAATAAAAATTTACTTTTTTGTTATCATAAAATTGGCTTTTTTAAAAATAAAACCTTTCATTTTATAAGCATTTTTTCTGTAGTTGGTGATTGTACAGGTAGTAGAAACATACATATATTTAATTTCTGATCTCCAAAATCAGTAACTATTATCATACTTTGGAGAGCAGCTTCTTTATATAAACTTAATGATTCAGAAAAAGAAGTGTCTGACTCTCATTGGCATTTATGTCCACTTTAAAATTGCACAAAATGACAGTAGCTAAGATGAAATTGCTACTCAATTATGAGCATTCTTTGTGTGTTACAGATTTAAAGACAAGAGGTAATAAGGCTGAGTACAGCAGCGCTGGATGTGTGGTAAACCCCAGCGCAAGATAACATTTCATTCATTGCTGTTCAACGTTTCACTCTCAATATGCTGTAGCACTTGAAGTCCTATGATTCTGCTCTCTTGAAAACTGCTGCAAAGATTGTGGTTTTGCTAACTTGCTTATCTATTTGTGCATCACATTTGTGCATAACCTCTGGAAAAGGTGCTACACAGAAAAAAGAGGCACTATTGTTTTCTTTCTCTTTGTGACCAATATGAGCAAATCCCCAAGACTCTTCTGCTTAAGCAAATAAAATACTAAAGAACTGCCATGGAGTGACCTTGGGATTCAGCTGATCTGTAGCATCTGGAAACCTTCGATCTACTCAGATTTCTAGAGAGTCACATTCATTGGCTTTGTTTTGTTATGCAAACATCTTGTGCGGCACCAGCCAGGTCCTAGAAGTAACTTTTTAAGCCGTATGGACACGTGATTTTATTTGTCACCTCAGTAAATGGTATTGAAATTTCGTAGTGAGAAGAGCCAGGTCAATAATTACTGCTGTTCTTTGAGGGTCTTTTTTAATTGTCAAAATCAAAATCATAGATGGATTAAATGATTGCTTAGTCACACTCATCTAAGCAACCATATGGTTTAAAAAGGACAGTGATATAGTAGCTGGAATTTTGAATCTTTGATCCTCAAGACACAACCTCTTCAAGACTGGACCTTCAATTAATTATGGCCTATATGATAGTCATATTCACTGGGTTTAATTTAAGGTATGTTTTCTGTTGGCTGAGCAGGTGTGAAGAGAGAAGAAGAGGGAAGAAGAGCTGTCTCATTTTTTTGCTCTCCTTCTGTCACAAGATTTCTGCCTAGGTTGTATCTGTTAACTATCTCAGAGAATTTGAGGAGAGTCAAGGGTTCATGATTACAACTTTACTACTCACCTGCAGAGCACTCACAGCATTTGTTTATAAACCATTGGTGTATAGAGGAAATAAGACACACATTTCTCTTTAGCGTATCACCCTCTCTTTTCCTTCATATGTCCTCTAAAACAGTCCTTTAATATGTCTAATTTAGAATGTAATAGACCTATCTTTTAAAATGCATTTACATATATATAATAATATGAATATATAACATTTTTTTAAGAATAAAGGAGAATCAGACTTAGGTCATTAATCAAAAATAACAATACGCATATAATTTTATTTATGCATTAAATATTCATTGGATTGTAACAGTTTATTGCTATTACTTAGCCAAATTAGATTCAAATGGATGGCCAAGAGGTCATTGCCTCCAAAACCCATAATAATCCTTTCAGGCATCTATTCCCATAGGAGCACTTAAAACTCCACTTTAGTTTATTATTGTGATAAGATGATTTAAAGTTCTAGAGAGCTAACCAGTGGAAAGGCCTGTACTAACCTCTTGGCACTTTTAAAGACCATGAGCTAAGAATATTCTACAGCAGAGTACTGATGAATTCTCCCCTGTGCCCCATTTTTGTTTCATTTAGCATAAAATTTGTAAAACTGTTGAATATCTGGCTCTGAGACAAAATCTTTTTCAACCTTCTGCTATTTACTTTGTACCTTTTTATCTGCCTGCAAAAAAAACCCCTCTGGATTTTATCTTCTTTCTCTTCTTTTATCTTCTGTCTTTAACTTCTATATTTCAATTGTAATGTCTTTGTAATTAGCACAAGGGCAAGTACACTGTAGCTTTCATTTTGGTCAAGGCCTCGAGCTACATAAAAGGAGGGTTGAAAACATCATATTTTCTGTCTCTCCACCAATGTAATGAATAACCTGTGTGTCCTAAATGGCATTTATCTTTTTTTTTTTTTTTGTATAGTTGAACTAACACAGCTGCAAAAGCTATCCTAACCTCATGGGAAGAATACAAAATCAGAGCATTGTGAATTTGTGAGTGACTGCTCTATTGGCCCATAACATATTCACTAACATTAACCAGGCCAAGTGTCATACAAAGAAGGCTCAAGCTTTTCTGACTTCTACCTGCCTTCTTCACTCTTTAACCACCTCTGAGACTCAGAGCTCACTTTGGAGGAGAGTTCTTGGCTGTCGGAAGTATCCTCCTCATGAATCAGAAGATATTCAAGACCTGGATGTTGAATATTCTGAGATCATCTCAAGCTGCTTCAATTGGTCTCAAGAGGGCTGTTAGTGTTCAAGATATCAGTGTCATAATGCCAGACTTGATCTAGGGAGGCACAGTGAGGTCAGAACACCAGAGCAATGGCATGAGTCATTACTGAAATGATGCTTACATGACTGCTATGGTTTTAATGTCCCATTTTCTGCGGGTGTACAGTGATTATCAACAGTGCAAAATCACACTTACATAAACACTAACTATTTAATAAGCAAAGCAGCTGTTAATTTTTAAAGAAGTGATGTTTAGCAGTACTAAATTAGATTTTGAGGGTGTTCTTGCATCTTGTTCTCTCACACTTGAGAAAGTTACAGAGATAAAACTGTAAGGGTGGGAAATGATTTTATGTAGACATAGTATCGAGGACTGGAAATGAGATATGCAATCTTGTTCTATAGTCTATGTTATGTAGGTGATTTTGTCATACATATCTTGTGTCTGAATGTTTCAATAATATCTATTTTCTTCTTCATTCCCCAGCAGTAGAAACATTAATGTTACATTACATACACACTTATGTCTAGAAAATCTTTCACAGTTCTGTATATTTCTGTTAGAGAAAAAAAGAGATGTTACCTACATCTTGTACTTTGAGGAGGTAGGTGATTGTCCTCAGTTCTTGGGAGAGCTGATTATTAAGCCTTTCAACCTTCAGAAGAGCTACTAATTTCTCACCAATTAGCCAAAGTAACTGAAGCTCCTTAAGAACCACCTGATCTCTCATTCTAATTAAGTCACTGACTTGGTGTATAAATTGCCTCATGATTTTTGGCAGGTAACTTAAATGTTGTCTCAAATTCCAAGGTGGTGGATATGGCACAAAGACAGAGGATTAAGGGATGAGTGTGTCCATACAGTCAGTTTCTTTCCCAGTTTTACTCCAGGGCATTGGTCCATTGACTGCAAATTACACTCATGCTGGTTTACTTCTGGACTTTCTCTGTCTAGAGAGTCAACTAGCTGTCTCTGGTGTAAAATTTGGGCATGGCTTAAATTACAGTTTTCAATAGTGACAGCTCCTCATAAATATCAGCTGCATCTACATGGATATCAGATATACTGTGTAGGTACTGTGTTATTCTCTTTGGACTGGACAAACCTCTACAACTAATACAGGAGGCCACAAATACTCAGTAGACATATCCACTAGCTCTCCCACTGCCCTCAGGGTCAAGGTAGAAGAACAAAACTGGCAGATCTTTAAGGACATGTTCCATAGACCACAAGAGCTTTTGGTCCCCAGGTGTAAGAAATCAGGAAATGAAAGCAAGAGAATGAGAAGACAGATTTGAGACCTGCTGGACAAACTAAGGGGCAAGAAGGAAATGCACAGGCACCAGAAGCAGGGACAAGTATCCTGGGATGAGAACAGGGACGCTGCCCAATTGTGTAGGGATGGGGTCAGGAAGGCCAAGGCGTGGCTGGAGGTCAGGTTGGTAAAGGGATGCAAAGAATAATAGGAAGGGCTTCTACAGTCATGACAGCCAGAAAAGGAAGGTCAAAGAAAGCGTACCCCTGTTGATGAGCAAGATTGACAAACTGGTAAAAACAGATGAGGAGAAGGCTGAGGTGCTCAATGACTTCTTTGCCTCAGTCTTCATTGACAGTGTCTCTGCCCACACCTCTCAAGGGGATACACTACAAGATGGGGACAGGAGGAGCAAAGTCCATCCCACTGTAAGAGAAGATCAAGTTCAAGACCACTTGAGGAACCTGAACATGCATAAACCTATGGGACCTGATGAGGTGCATCCCAGAGTCCTGAGGGAATTGCCTGGTGTAATTTTGAAGCCACTCTCCATTATATTTGAAAAGTCCTGGCAGTCCTGGTGACTGGAAACAGGGAAACACTGCACCTATCTTTAAAAAAGGGTTGCAAGGAGGACCCTGGGAACTACAGGCCTGTCAACCTCACCTCTGTGCCTAGGAAGATCATGGAACAGATCATCCTAGAAGCTATGCTAAGGCACATGGAGGATAGGGAGTTGATTTGAAACAGCCAGCATGGCTGCAGCAAGGGCAAGTCCTGTCTGACCAACCTAGTGGCCTTCTAGGATGGAGTGACCACATCAGTGGACAAAAGGAGAGCTACCAATGTCATCTATCTGGACTTCCGTAAGGCCTTTGGCATGGTGCCCCACAACATCCGTCTCTCTAAATTGGAGAGATATAGATTTGATGGGTGGACTGTCAGGTGGATGAGGAATTGGTTGGATGGTCACACCTAGAGGGTGGTGGTCAATGGCTCGATGTCCAGATGGAGATCGGTGATGAGATGTGTCCCTCAGGGGTCTGTACTGGGACCAGTACTGTTTAATATCTTCATCAGTGACACAGTTGGATTGAGTTCACCCTCAGCAAGTCTGGAGGTGACACCAAGCTGAGTGGTGCAGTTGACACACCTGATAGATGCAGTGTCTTCCAGAGGGATCTGGACAAACTCGAGGAATGGGCCCGTGTGAACCTCATGAGGTTTGACATGGCCAAGTGCAGGGTCCTACACCTGGGTCAGGGCAACCCATTGTATTGAAAGCAGCCCTGCTGAGAAGGACGTGGAGGTACTGGTGGATGAAAAGCTGCATATGAGCCAGCAATATGCGCTTGCAGCCCAGAAGGCTAAGTGTCTCCTGGGCTGCATCTAAAGAAGCATGGCCAGCAGGTGGAGGGAGGTGATTCTTCCCCTCTGCTCTGCTCTGGTAAGACCCCTCCTGCAGTACTGCGTCCAGCTCTGGAGCCCTTAGCACAGGAAAGGCATGGACCTGTTGGAGTGGTTCTGGAGGAGGGCCACAAAAATGATCAGAGGGATGGAGCACCCCTCCTATGAACAAGGGCTGTGAGAATTGGGATTGTTTGCCCTGGAGAAGGGAAAGCTCCAGGGAGACCCTACTGCAGCCTTGAGTACTTACAGGGGCCCTATATGAAAGATGGGAACAGACGTTTTAGTAAGACCTGTTGTGACAGGACAAAGGGTGATGTTTTTAAACTCAAAGAGGGCAGATTTCAACTACATAGAAGGAAGAAATTTTTCCCACTGAGGGTGGTGAAACACTGGCACATGTTGCCCAGAGAGGTGGTAGATCCCTGGCAACTTTCAAGGTCAGGTTGGATGAGGGTCTGAGCAAGCTGATCTAGTTGAAGATGTCCCTGCCCATTGCAGATAGGTTGGAATAAATGACTTTTAAAGGTCCTTTCCAACCCAAACTATTCTATGTTTCTATGATTCAGTTTTCATCTGGTAACTGAGATGAAAAGAAGATGCCTTACCCCATCTTGGTGCTTTCTGTAACAACAAAAAGAGCAAATCAAACATTATTATATTAATTTTATCTTGCTGTGGCCAAGATGAGATGTGAGGGACTGGAAATAATAGTGAAGTGCACACTATTGAAACCAAGACAACAGCTGAACAAGTCTTTTGGCTGTGTGAGCAGCCATTTAAATACATTGTATTATAGCAGGCACTTTAAATATTGCATTGAAAAACCTTATTATGGATTTACAGCACTTGAAAGATGAAGCCTGATCCATACAAAATAGAGACAAGGATTGGTATGAACAGCACTTTGGCAATTCAAGACATTTGGAAGGTGACATATTATTTGCATTTGGTGGGTTTTTTTTGTTTTCCTATTTCTACAACAGACTTATTTGTAAGAGAAAATAGCTGGAGCGAGAAATGTAATACAGAATAATTTTTTCAACACCATTTAATTTGTATTAATGTGACCTCATGCTGTTATCATGGCCAGTGAGACCTATGATGACATGCTGGGTAAATGCTATTTGTAAAACTTACAACTACCTGGGGGCAGCATTAATTATAGCAAGGAGTTTAACTCCAGAAAAAGATAACAATCAACTGGTGAAGCTTGAATGAAAGCTACATGGCTGCTCTTCAATTCGTATTAGAAAAACAGAATTTGTCTTCCTGGAACTGGCTACTAACTGTATGCTTTTAAAATATATGACTCTTTCTCTATTTCTAAAATACTAAGCAATGTTCTGAATCATTTATGAACTGTTATGCATAGGAAAAATCTCTACCCTTGTAATCCCGAGCCCGAGGGATGAGATATAGCCTTTGTAAGGTATCTAATTACAATTCAGATTCAACTGTACTGCAACTGTTATTGTAGTTATACTTTAGTAATGCACAAATCAAGTGTTTGGCTGATTGAGGGTAAGTAAAAGAGTAGAATATATGAAGTGAGATAAATCGTTTTGCGTTTTAATATTGTCTGTGTGTGCATCTGGAAAGACTAAGGCAGGAGACATCACTTAAAAGGACCCCAAAAAATTTAAGGATGACGGCTCTAAGGATAGTTGATGATCTCTCTGAAGGTGTGCAGAGAGTTTTATTACATTAATTATACAAAATAACTGTTTACCAAAGAGCAAACATATTTTTGAAATATAGACCACTGCATCATTTTTTCCACACGTTTTAGAAGCTGATATGACTATTATGGATATATTGATATAGGAAATGGTGTAGACTTGCCAACACATGCTACTCATTAAGGGCAGATTTTTTGGACTGAATAATATTCAAGTGAAGGGTCAAAACACAGATGTAATATAAACTTTTTTTTTAGGTGAAATGAAATTTTTTATTTATTGCTGGCTCATGTATTTGTCTATATCTGACCTTTAACATGTCTTTTCATTGCAGGTCTCATCTAGAGCTGAAATTGCAATTTATATAATTTTGAGTTGTGGAATACCAAAATCTGTTTTAAAGGAGAAGCCAGCATATGTTGTCTTCTAGCTGATTTAAGATTGCAGAACTTCAAACAAAAGAGTTTCATTTATACTTTACCATGATTTAGCATTTAATAAATGTACACAAATATATCGTGAAGATTTAGGAAATGAGTTAAGAAGAGTAGAAAAAAATGTTTTACTAGATACATTTTAATTTTTATTAATAACTGCCCTAATTCTAACCTTACATTGGTTTTAAATTGCTCTAAATGTAATGACCTGGATTGAGTTATTTTTAATTTACAGAGGTGTAATTGAGATTTGAGGAAGACCCAGATGTGCACCAATGATTGTAGCTGCACTTGGCAGTCAGCTTTTATCACTCCTTGGCCAAGTTAAAGCAATGAAGCCATCTGATTTCTGAGAGTACGAAACAGACCTTCTGTGTTAACACTTCTCCCGGCAGCTGCAGTACTATAGTATGATTTGTCCTAATTGCGTAGATAAGAATTTTCCTGAAATGTGCACTTTATATCATAATTTTTAGTTCTTGAAGAAACTTTTGTTTTGGTTCTTGAGCTCTGTTGCAGTCAGAAACAAGGATAAAGGAGTTAGAGTTTAATTATCCTGTATTCCATTATACAAAGATCACAAAAATATGAAGAATGAAGACAAGTAATAGATCGCTATAATTTTGTACTATGTATTTGCGTAGTGCTAGAAACCAGCTATTTCAAGCAGAGATGTATTCCTGTGAAAATACCTTTCTATTACTTTGGTAAGAATTTCAGAATTTTTTTTAATAGATCTGTAAATAGCATAAAATATCACCCAATTTTCCATCTCAATACCCATAAGTACCCTCATCTAACTCTATGGAGAGTGAAAGTATTTGGAAGCTATCAGCTGATAATGAAAATATACTAAACATAAACTCTGTTTTAGATGCTGATTATAAATATTATTCAAACTGCTGGCTCTTGATGGTTTAAAGTTCAATCATTGTGTGAAAATGGGCACTGGCACTTCTAAACAAAGATTTTGATAAAGGTTGAAAAAGAATTCTTCAAACCCTTCAAAATGGTTTTACTTCTAAGTGTGAAAAGCATCATATTATTCTGGTTTAGAACTAGATATCTAGGATGTGCAATCTCTCTTTATTCCAATAGATGGTGAATCCAAACTTCTCTTCCATATATAATTTATTCAAAGATATCCTGCTTTCAGATTGTCTATGCCTTTCTTGGTGTTAACTGATTAGAGATATGGGTAGACTGTATGTTCTAAGCTTTTGTAAAATATCATCATGATTAATGGATTTTGATATGAAATTATGAAACAAAACAGCTGCAGAACTATTTGCCATTCCTAGAAATGTAAAAATATTTTTGTTTACGATGAGCCATGACTTTATTTTGCTGTGTCCTCCATTTGTTCATCAGTCCTGTCGTTGCACAGCAGTTGCTAGGGAATGACATCACAGTTCTCAAATGTTTTTCATGTAGTTCCTGTTGTATGGATGCATTAAGCTTCATACAGATAACGTATCACACTTAACTGAGTATTCTAACTATTACCTCCTGTTTGTAGAGGTGTTACTGTGATTATGTCAAGTATAACGCAAAGAACAATTAGGTTCTGGTTGAAATGAAACATTACTTCAGAGACACCTATTTCTAAGAGCACTGAACTTTTCTTCAATTAGTCCAGACTGAATAGTCTCTGATAACCTTACTGTGAAATTGCCGAAAGAGCAGGCAGATATTCAGCTTGATTTTGAATCTCATCTTTTCTAGTTGTAAAGAAATCCAAACAGCATGCCATTTATCATACCCTAAATTAAAAAGCTGGAGAGATGCTGTAATTTTTCAGTGGACTGTGTGTTGTCATTTGCAAGGTTATCCAGAATGGTAAATGAACCACATGTGTATATGCTGCAACTCCGTTTCCCTACAAAAGCACACATTGTCCAAATGCTGTTTCCTAATTGATCTACCATATATATATTTTACAAGTCATGCAAAACTGTTACTCTCCGAAATAAATGATCACTATTACTATTGCTTTCCTGCTGTGCAATGTTTTGTGCCTAGTTTAGGGTCAAATCCATCAGAGCTTGTACTTAATTTTGCTTAATTTTATGGAGTACACTTCATGGCCATCTTACTATTTAAACTCAGTCTGAGATTATATTTCTTTGTTAATTTTCTTAATTTAGCAATATATTCAGAAATTGTTTCATTTTCCTTCTACACCCATTTACAAACCCAGAAGCACTCTACACATACCAGTGGCTTTTTTTACCACTTCCACTAAAGATGGAAAATTGTACAGGATGTCCAATAAAATTCAGTTTACTTGTTAATTCAGTGGAATGCAATGTGTCTATGCAACAAGTAATAAGTTAGTATCAAACACAGGAAAACTACAATTTTTTAAATTCCCCTCCCCCCAGTAGTTTCCTTATATTAGAATGAGTTATTAAATGAACTTTTTTATCTGATGTTTAGAAATATCTGATAAATTACCCCCAGGAAGGTAAGATTTTTGGGTTTGCTGGGGTTTTTAATTTTTCTGAGTCCCAGTAAACATCTTTTCTCCCCAGGTTTCTTATCTTTACCTCTCTGTTCTGCATTTCATTCTAGTCTTCAATTAGAATTCCATCCTTATTGTTATAGTCCCGTCTTTTCTTCTTTACACAATGACAAACATGTGAAAGATACGCAAGGGAATAGCTGGGGCCTGAACAGCTATGTACAAGCATGTGAGGATTATTAGTTGCTCTAACTGTTTTTTGACATTTTAAAAATCACAGATATGATATAAATGCTGGAATTAATGCATCTTTGTTCTAATATGTTCCTGAGAGAAACCTTACTTTTCCAGTATTAATGTCTCCTTGCATTTACCTAGAGATCAGTCAGGAGCACAAGGTAAAACCTAAACAGTAATTGAAAATAGTTTTTGATACCACAATCTTTTGTAGTCCTCTTCTACTAACTGATCTTCAAAGCCTTTACAAAGAAGATTAAAATCAGCAACTAATTGTAAGAACTTAGCAGAAAAAGCACATGAGTAATAGTCCACATGGGCATGGTGCAGACAAGCTAACTCCACTTGGTCTCCTTTTCTTCAACAACAAGTTGATATTCCTCCTGTGTAGGAAACGCAGAACCCTCAATAGATATGGTGTTACTCTTTTTCTTGCAGCATTCTCAGAAGCAAAGGAGGAAAGCAATGTCTTCTAAGCAATGTCTTCTGTCTAAAGTTTAGATGAAATATTTTATGTATGTGAAGATTATTGGCCAAATGCTATCAGGGAATAAATTATAATGCTTTATTGTCAAAATCCAGGAGTGTACTAGGGGGTCTGTGATTGTTATACAGGTTCAAAAAGTGAAGGAAAAATCCATGGCGGAAAACTCTATTGCATGATATTGGATAGTAAAACATCACCTCTCACCCAAAGTTCCTGAGCTACCAGTTGTTTGAATCTGGGAGTATTCTGGGGAGGTAGAATTGTATACTTCCCTCAGTTTTATTCTTTTTGCAGGAATCTGTTATAGTTATTCCAAGAAACCACAGGCTGGTTAGCCTTACCTCAATGCCTGGGAAGGTGATGAAGCAGCTAATCCTGGAAACCATTTC
This sequence comes from Phaethon aethereus, assembly GCF_964289735.1. NCBI lineage: Eukaryota > Metazoa > Chordata > Aves > Phaethontiformes > Phaethontidae > Phaethon > Phaethon aethereus. Next base: position 179,575,089 of record NC_138575.1, on the reverse strand, counting down.
CAGGCACATTAAGGACAATAAAATAATCAGAATTAGTCAGAATGGATTCATCAAGGGGAAATCATGCTTGACCAACTTGATCACCTTCTGTGATGAAACGACTGACTTGGTATATGAGGGCAGAGTAGTGGTTATTGTCTACCTGGACCGCAGTAAGGCCCTTGACATTGTCTTCCACAAAATCCTCATAGAGAAGTATGGGTTGGATGAGCAGATTGTGAGGTGGATTGAAAACTGACTGAATGATTGGCCCAGAGGGTGGTGATCAGTGGAACAAAGTCTAGTTGGAGGCCAATACTAGTGGTGTACCCCAGGGGTCAATACTAGGTCTAGTCTTTTCTAACATCTTCATTAATGATCTGGATGATGGGGTAGAGTGTACCCTTAGCAAATTTGCTATGACAGTAAAATTGTGAGGAGTGACTCTCTCACCAGAGAGTCATGCTGCCATCCAAAGGGTTCTTGACAGGCTGGAGAAATGGTCTGATGGGAATCTCATGAAGTTAAACAAGGAGAAGTGTAAAGTCCTACATATGAGGAGGAACAACCCCATGCACCAATACATGCTGGTGGCCACCTAGCTGGAAAGCAACTTGGTAGGAAAGGACCTAGGGGTCCTGGTGGACACCAAGTTGAACATGAGACAGCAGTGTGCCCTTGCAGCAAAGAAACCTCATAGTGTCCTGGGCTGCATTAGACAAAGTATTTCCAGCAGGTTGAGGGAGGTGATCCTTCCACTTTGCTGAGCACTGGTGAGGCCCCACCTGGAGTACTGTGTCCAGTTCTGGGCTCCCCCGTGCAAGAGGGACATGAACGTACTGGAGAGAATCCAACAAAGGGCTACAAAGGTGTTTAAAGGAATAGATCATCTCTCATGTGAGGAAAGGCTGAAAGAGCTGTGACTGTTTAGCCTAGAGAAGAGAAGGCTCAGGGGAAGTCTTATCAATATACATAAATACCTGAAGGGAGTGTGCAAAGAAGACAGAGCCAGGCTCTTTTCAGTGGTGCCCAGTGAAAGGACCAGAGGCAATGTGCACAATGGGCACAAACTGAAACACAGGAGCTTCCCTCTGAACGTCAGGGAACACTTTTTAACTGTGAGGGTAATCGAGCACTGGCACAGGTTGCTCAGAGAGACTGAGGAGTCTCCCTCCTCGGGGATACGCAAAAACTGTCTGGTCATGGTCCTGGGCAGGCTGCTTTAGGTGTCCATGTTTGATCAGCAGGTTGGACCAGATGACCTCCAGAGGTGGCATCCAACCTCAAACATTCTGTGAGTTAACTGAAGTTTGGTGTGTCTGTTCTCATGTTGAGTTCTGCATGGTATCTCCTGGGTCTGGTACAATTTAATAATTTCATTAATGACTTCAGTAGTAGAATAGATTGTGTATATATATATATATATATATATGTGATAACTCTGCAGACCTAATTTTGGGAAAATCTCAGTGGTCTAGTTTGAAAAACATAGATGATATTTGACAGAAAGAAATGCAATGCATTGTAACAAAATATAATGGGGTTATTGTGGATCACAAGCTGAAGTTGCATGGAAAAAATCATGCTATTGCAAAAAAATCTCCTAATATCATATTCTGATCTATGAATAACATAAGATATATGAAATAACTGGCTAACATGGCCAGGACTGGCAAGTTTTCAACTTCATAATTTGTCTCATTTTAGTTACCATATGTCTAGAAAGTTATGCAACAGTTGGTGACAATCTAGAAGAGTAGAAGTCAAGAAAAATGCCTAACAATTAATTATGCTGTGTAAAAATCAGCAGAAGAGAAAAGTAACTGTGGACTGCTAAAAACTTTCAAGGATACAAAACAAGAAGTTTCCAAAATTTATTTCATTAAAACAAAAACTACTTGCGTTATATAATGAGAGAGCAGTATATTGCAGCACTTGATAGTTTTACTTTAGGTGAAATTCATAAATAATTACTTTGATTAAATGATACATTTAAATTTTACTTATATAAATACAGAAAAATTTATCAGTCACATGAAATTACTGGAAAGAAGGCCAAAGAGTCTGACAAGAGAAGAGTGATCATCTGAAAAGTGAAGACACTGCATCCATGGGATACAGCATGTATTTTCACTGCAGTTTAGACACAGTTGAAAACTTCTGGTTTGCTGTCACATGTAACTGTCAGGTGTATATGTATCCTAGAAAAGTTTAGCTCTTTATGTCAGTGTAAGGTAATGTCAATATTTAGTGTGCTGATGAGAAGTATATCAATATATGAAATCCAGATTCCATTAAAATCATCCAAATCTGTGCTCCCCTGAGCAGTTCCCTCAGTTTGACTTGAGTACAGTTGCATTTAATTACAGTCATTTTATGAGGACTTAACAAAAACTAAATGTAACTTTGTTAGTCTTTCGAAGTTGAAGCCTTGAAAGAATATAAATATTTGGGATTTCAAGAATAGTTTGTAACAGACAGGAGCAAAATATTTCATATATATTAGTCTACATATAATGTAAAAGATCCACACATTCAAACACATATAATGTAAAATAATATAATAACTATAACCAATATAACTAATATAATATAGTAAAATATAATACACCTTGTTTGTATAACTCAAATATTCCTTTTTTTCAATCACACTCAAACATTTGTGGAAAGATACAATAATGCTCAATGAAAATATGACCAGTCAAACCATCAACATTCTAGTTTTCACAGAATAAAACTTTTACACATGTCATAGAGTCTTTGTGGGGTTTTGGAATATTTAAAGCTGGAAAGCATTACTTTATATTCTGTATTTTTTCCTGTAAACTCCTTGGGGATATACTTAGATTTGCTTGTACTTGCTCCAGTTATACCATTAATAACTTTGGTTTATGTGCCCTCTTTGATCACAGGTTCAAGTTCTGTCAGGGCTGACTCATATCAGAGATGAACTGAGGATAAACAGCTTGCTATTCAATTTTCATAGGAGGTATTTGAAGTCCTGTTCACCTTGCCTTGACACTCAAGATTCTGTGCCAGTCAGTGTGAAAGTTGCACTTTTGCATAACTGTAATTCTGAAGTCTAGAAACATGTAGACTTACTTTTATGTGATAGTGATACTAATGCAATTTTCTGGCTTGTTTTTATTTCCTCCTTTCTACTGCTCAGTCTTTCTCAGGAGTCTGCTTCCAACTCATCTCTATTGTATTTCTTTGGGGACAAACCCAAACAATCCCACAAATTTATTAATTTTATTTCATGACGATCAAGTTGCTAGAGGATCACTGTAAGTACAGAGATGGCTATTTATCCTGGAAGTGTCTGTAAGCTACCAGTATCTCTCTCAGCTCATCCTTTCCTCTGGATGCTGTGCAAAGTACTGACCTTTAAGGTGGAAACTTCATCATAGTAGCCCTTCAGTTATGAAGTCTATATATTCCAATAATTTCTTTCTTATTTTTTGGGAATAAAGCCTCTCATTCTTACAGTTTTCTCTATTACAGGCAATAATGCTGAACCTGAAAAATTTTGTAATTATAGGTATAGTATAGGAGAGACATTTCATGACTGCTATGGCAGAAAAGTTGGAAAGATAAATACTTTTTCAGAGGCTTGATTTAGTCTGAAAAATTTGGAAAAGTATCGTTGTATAAATTCCGTAGATACAAGTCATTTTCCTGTCCTACTAAAGAAAATTCACAGAAAACTTTCAGAGTTTCCCATTTATATTCTGTTGCACCCCCTTATTTACAGTTCCATTATTTTAATTCACCTTTCAAGCAGAAGTTCAATTGCAAATATATATTCCAGATGCATCTTGTTGACCTTTCCAAGACTCATGAATAGTTGGTGCTGTCAGCCAGTTATACTTTGATGATAAAGCCAACCAGTCAGTCCTAGAAAACGATACCAGGACAGGGGATCTCAAACATTATGGGACAAGGTCATGCAAAATCTTCCTAGAGAGTTTTTGGATCTCAGTGTCAGAAATGGGAATTTCAGTAAAAAAATCATGCCTCTGCCAACATACAGTATGAGAGTCCAATTTGTGTTTGTTTTTTTTTAATAAGTGGTTTGTAGAGGCCACCTACCTCAGTACTAGATGCATATTGACCCTTTATAACACTCATATTCTTGGAAATAATGAACTAAAGACATGATAGTTGAGGCTTTTTTTTCCCTATAGCATGACAATTTATGTTTGAACAAGCGTTTGATACAAAGATTTCTCTTGTGATGTCTAAACCTATCAAAATAAATTAATGAAGAGGTTTCTGAGCTTGCAGAGATGATTCTTTAAGGAACTACACAAGATTTAGACAAAATTTATTGAAACTTTGGCTGGAATGACAGCTCAATATCCACTTCGAACTAAGTTCAATTAAATTAGCATTCCATCACAGGATACTAGTTTCATGGTGCATGGAGAAATTATAGGCTGATATTTGCATATATTGAAATCTACAAGGGGAACGAAGCATATAGAAAGAGGAGTAAGCAGCAGTAATAATCAAATTAATTTGTTGTTATAATTATCTAGCTAATATAAGGCAAGCTAAAATAATTTTTGTAAGTGGTATATCAACTCATTACTGAAAGATCAAAAATTGCCTTGCTATACTGTCCTCTCTCCCTTGCTCTAGGTTTTCTCTAGCTATTAATGTCCTGGTAAAATCGAAGGGAAAAAACCACAAAAAACAAACAAAAAAATTTTTTAGTGGGGAGGAATGAAGCTAAAAAGTGTTTAATGTATTGCATAATGATTTAAAAGTCTTAAGGTGGGATTTCTCTCACTAAGTATAGCATTTAGATGTTTGTCCAAGCTTTTCAGGTCTTCATAGTCAATAAAATCTTGTTGATATAGTCAGTGGAGTCTAGGGTCTGATTCACCTCATTGTAAGGCAGGCATTAAAATTGTTCAGAATACCTGCTTCAGAAAAAGTGTTCCTTTCTTTTTATTCACTGTTAAAAGATATTATGTAACTGAACTGGTTTGGTGACATCTATGAGATTGGTTTTCTAGGAGGGGACTTAGACATCTGGGTTTATCCTAGCAATTATTATTGCTCGTTTCCTTTTTTTGTGCCTCTATGTTCTTGTTTGTGAAAAAATATTTGTGATACTGACATTTATTAAATTTTCTAAGACAGACAGAGGCAAAGTGCTATAGAATAGTTATTTCATGGATTTCTGACTTTTTACTGGTGAGAGTTGCATTTGGTTTTAAAAGAAAACATTAGATCTAAGATTATAAGATTTAATATTATAATGTTACAGAAAACTGAGGTAATCAACAGACTTATTTTCCCACATAGAAAAAATGGAAATGTTAATTCCAGCTCCTTAGTTTCCTCCTCAAAAACTGATATTCACTCCCCCTCTCACCTTTTTTCACCCTCTCTGTTTATGTCCCTGTAAATCATGCTTGCTCCAAGATGAAGAATATCATTTAACACAAGATTTTTGCCCATGAAAGTAACGAGAATGGATTGTTTGTCTTTATTTTGACCCATGAGTTCTCTTGCTCTTCATATTTTCTTCCCTGTCCTGCTGGGCAGGATGGGGGCCAGAGAGAAACAAAGTGAGTGGCTGTGTGGGTGCTTGATTGCTAGCCATGGCCAATCCACTGCAAGGGCATAATTAAATCAAAACATGAGAATCATTCACATCTTTTAGAAACACAGATGTCCGAAGTAGCTAGCCTTGCAACTCAAGAATGTCTGGGCTGAAACAGAGACATAGATATTCTTAGAGTCAAGAAATGACCTAATGAGATTGAAAACTAATCACAAACCAGAATATGTTGTCAAGAGAGAGTCTTTTTTTTTGTTGTTTTCTTTTTTTCACAGAATAGGCCCTGGAGCTTACATTTTAGATAGCAGATCATCTGCTTGCTCAATCACACACAACAAATAGAAAATTTGTGTCTACTTGTGTTAATTGACTACTATCAAAACATATCCTTTAAAATTTTTAAATTAATGTTATTTCATGTAAATACAGAGGTTTATTTTGCACTGACCTAAGCACCCCAGCTTATTATCTTTGGTTTTTAACTCTGTTTCTTTCTCACACTGAAGTTATTAGCATCCAGACCAGCAGTCTACTTGATCAACCTGTATGTACAATATGAAAGAAGATAACTGAGCATCCTAAATTGTAGTAACAGATAGTATTTGTGCATCTGAACATTAAGTATTCTATTATGAGATTGCTGAAAGAAATTACCACACCCTTATTAAAAAAATTACTATTACAGCAGAATTTTTGAGTTTATAAATGTTGTCAACTGATACAGGTCAAAGTTTGTCTTAGTTTGTGAGCCATTAAAAAGTATATGCAGGTTTTGAATTGATCTGTGATATTAGGACCAGATTTCATTCCCAGAGTAGCCTCACAGTATGTTCTAAGACACAATCTCTAAGCCAATCTTCCATTTTAAAAATGTGTGGAAACTGAATGATCTACATTATGAACTAGTCAAATTTAGTATTTTTACAGAAGAGTGAAACAGACAGCTGCTGATGCATACATTTTGGGAATGTGCAATATGACAAGACAACCTAATAAATTCTCAGTATTCTTAGAATGCCTCAGATATATGCAATAGCTTTGTCATGGTGTGAAAATGTTCTGGTTCTCATTTCTACTTCTTTGCAATTATTGAAAATCTTGGGCTATTTTTTACCATCCTGGGAAAGATTAATCCTATTTAATGTTGAAAAATTCGAGTGAACAATAATGGAGATCTTATTCCTTTCTCTGACATTGTCTGCACTACATTTAATCTAAATATGAGGAAACTGAAGGGATAAATAGGATCTAAGATATTAAAAACATGGAAACATTCAAGGTCAGGCTGGACGGGGCTTTGAGCAATCTGATCTAGTTGAAGGTGTCCCTGCTTATTGCAGGGAGGGGTTGCCCTTTAAAGGTCTGTTCCAACCCAAACCATTCTATGATTGTATGAATCTATGTAAAACTAATAACAATCCAGCATAAAATGAATATAAGGTCACAAAGGAGTTTACTGAACTAATACTAAGACTATGACATATGGCTATGACAAAGAAGACAACATAAAAACAAGGTGTAAGAGTATACCCTGAACTGTATTTAAGAGAAAGTGATCCATTTGCCCATGTCTAAAAACATCACTTAAGTGCCTGAGCTCCTGAAGGAATTTGAAATTTTAAATCCCTGTCTGAGAGGAATAAAAAAATGCATCTTTCTGTGAGCTGTGAAAGTTGATATGAGATAGGTCTAACAAATCCTTTCTTGGACACTTTGCTAGGCTCTATCAGGTATTACCAGGATGGCTGCTGTGAATTTGAGATCTCATTCAATATAAATGGAAAAGAAGTATATAATTCAATGTTGGGTAATTCATTACCGTATTGAGTGGCTTAGTGTTGAAATATATATTTTTTATTGTGCATCCAATGCCTGTGCAACAGTCCTAGAGTTCATACTCAAGGCTTCCAGTGACATACAGCATTATCCTGGAGAAACTGGCAGCTCATGGTTTAGACCTGTGCATTCTTCACTGGATAAAAATCTGGATGGATGGCTGAGCTCAGAGAGTTGTGGTGAATGGCATTAAATCCAGTTGGCAGCCAGTCACAAGCGGTGTTCCCCAGGGCTCAGTTTCTGGGGCCGGTCTTGTTCAATATCTTTACTGATGATCTGGATGAGGGGATCGAGTGCTCTCTCAGTAAGGCTGCAGATGACACCAAGTTGGGTGGGAGTGTTGATCTACTGGAGGGTAGGAAGGCTCTGCAGAGGGATCTGGACAGGCTGGATTGATGGGCTGAGGTCAACTGTATGAAGTTTAACAAGGCCAAGTGCTGGGTCCTGCACTTCGGCCACAACAACCCCATGCAACACTACAGGCTTGGGGAGGAATGGCTGGAGAGCTGTGCGGTGGAAAGGACCACCCATTCCTGTGGAATGGAAAAGGACCTGGGGGTGCTGGTTGACAGCCGGCTGAACATGAGCCAGCAGTGTGCCCAGGTGGCCAAGAAGGCCAACAGTCTCCTGGCCTGTATCAGAAAGAGTGTGGCCAGCAGGAGTAGGGAAGTGATTGTGCCCCTGTACTCGGCACTGGTGAGGCCACACCTCGAATCCTGTGTTCAGTTTTGGGCCCCTCACTACAAGAAGGACGTTGAGGTTTGAGGTGCTGGAGCGTGCCCAGAGGAGGGCAGCGAAGCTGGTGAGGGGTCTGGAGCACAAGTCTTATGAGGATTTGCTGAGGGAACTGGTGGTGTTCAGTCTGAAGAAGAGGAGGTTGAGGGGAGATCTCATCGCTCTCTACACCTACCTGAAAGGGGGGTTGTGTCGAGGTGGGTGTTGGTCTCTTCTCCCAAGTAACTAGCGATAGGACGAGAGGAAATGGCTTCACGTTGTGCCAGGGGAGATTCAGACTTAATATTAGGAAAAATTTCTGTATGAAGAGAGTGGTCAAGCATTGGGACAGGCTGCTGAGGGACGTGGTGGAGTCACTATCACTGGAAATATTCAAAAAATGTGTAGAAATGGCACTTCGGGACATGGTTTAGTGGGCATGGTGTTCTTGGGTTGATGGTTGAACTTGATGACCTTAAAGGTGTTTTCCAACCTTAATGATTCTGTGATTCTGTGATTATTGGTGTTCAGCTGCAGTGAAAAATAAGGGCATTTATTTGACTATTTAAAAAAATGAAAGAAAATTATTCTGCTCTGAAGTAATGTGGGGTATTGGGGTTTGTGTGTCAAGGTTTTGGTAATGATGAGTGTACAGGTTGGCTTCTTTTAGAAGACACCAGAAGCTTCCTCTGTGTCTGATAGAGCCACTGGCCAAAACTGAGCCAATCAGTGATGGTGATAGCTCCTCTGGGATAACATATTTAAGAAGGGGAAAAAAATGCTGCACAACAGCAGTCAGAAGAGAGGACTGAGAATATGTGAGAGAAACAGCCCCACAGACACTAAGGTCAGTGAAGAAAGAGGGAGTGCTCCAGGCGCTGGAGTAGAGATTCCCCTGCAGTCTGTGGTGAAGATCGTGGTGAGGCAGGCTGTGCCCCTGCAGCCCACAGAGCTCCATGGTAGAGCAGGTCTCCACCTGGAGCACATGGAGGACCCCACACCAGAGCTGGTGGGTGCGTGAAGGAAGCTGTGACCCCATGGGAAGCCCATGCTGCAACCAGCTCCTGGCAAGACTTGTGGACTCATGGAGAGAGGAGTCCATGCTGGAGCAGGTTTGCTGGCAGGACTTGTTACCCTGTGGGGGACCCACGCTGGAGCAGTCTGTTCCTGAGGGACGGCACCCTGTGGAAAGGACCCAGGCTGGAGTAGTTCATGAAGAATTGCAGCCTTTGGGAAGGACTCATGTTGGAGGAGTTCATGGAGGACTGTCTCCCGTGGGAGGGACCTCATGCTGGAACAGGGAAGAGTGGGGGGAGGAAGGAGCAGCAGAGACAACATGTGATGAACTGACCGCAACCCTTATTCCCCGTCCCCCTGTGCCACTTGGTGGGGGAGGGTAGAGAAACCAGGAGTGAAGCTGAGCCCAGGAAGAAGGGAGAGGTGGGAGGAAGGTGTTTTAAGATTTGTTCTTATTTCTCATTACCCAACTCTGTATTTTGATTACTAATAATTTCTCTAAGTAAAGTCTGTTTTGCCTGTGACAATAATTGTCGAGTGATCTCGCTGTCCTTATCTTGACCCATGAGCCTTTTGTATTTTTCTTCCCTGTCCAGTTGAGAAGGGGGAGTGATAGAGTGCCTTGGTGGGGAACTGGCATCCAGCCAAGGTCAACCCACCACTTGTGGCTTAGACACTACAGCCTAACTTTAAATTTATGATTGAGTTCATGAAAACTGACTAGGTGGTTTCTTTTAAAATGTTTCAACTGCACTAGGACATTACATTACTTTTCTTTAGTAGATGTATTATTCTATAGCTTATTATAAAATAAAATATATTTCAGAATGAACTCTGTCTTGCTGAACCAGAAATTGATATAATGGTGATTAAAATATTAGAAAAAATATTATCATAGTTAGCCAACCTGCTTTGACACTGATAAAGAACATCTTTGTCATCGTGTTAGAGGAACTTTCATTGAAACTGCTGCGTAAATCAATTTCCAGATCTGAGAATGTCACAATGAACTACTATAAATATGTGGAAAGTTTAACATCTCTATTTCTTGGCTGTAATAGAACTTTGGGATTATAGTGATTTAAACATTAATTATGTTTTCAATCAAATGAGTAAAACATTAGGATTCTAGATAGAGGGTTAGAATATATTGTAGTAGCAGTCATTGGAAAAGGGGGGAAATGCCTTTATTTTTACTGTATTTTTCCTATGCCATTGAATGGCACAAAACATAAAACAAGGGAGAAAGGAGGAAAGAGAAACTTCAGCATTTTCATGAAAGGGTAAACTACTCCATTAAGGTTTTTTATTATAAGGTTTTCCATAAATTACTGTTTTCATATACATTTTAAATTGAATAAGATTATTCATCAGTGCTAGTATTATCAACTCCTAGTCTACACTAAAAGTAACGCTTTCCTAAAGAAAATAAAAATTGACAGTAGTAATATTTGTGAATTGATATCAAAGAAATTACTTTCAACTCATTCATATACACTTTGCATATTTCAGCTCTGCAATAAAGAAACTGTTATTGCACTGGAGCCAAAGACCAATACCTCTCCCCTCCCCCCCAATATTTTCATGAGTAGAAACTAGTAATATACTAGAAAAAGATGTGTTGGTCAATGGCAGAACTGACTATCTTGTCTTTTGGAAAGAAGAGTGGAAGCCCAGGCAAGGTAAGAGAAAGATGCCTGTAACTTTTCTAGAGGGTTTGGATACAGTTGTTTGTTCTTGAGTCATTATTGTTGTCTGTATTGCTGAGCAAATGTGCTATGTCTTCCACCTGCTTTTCCAATCGTCCAGACTGGAACATGTTGTAGTTCTCCCCCCGTGTGCCCAAATTTCCTTGCAAAGGAAACTTTAGTGTACAGAGACACAATGCATACCCAGGTTATCTTTCTGGCATGCATCTGGAGTGCTTATAGATCCAAGACTGTAGAGCACACCTGCCCTGTGATGTTGATATGGTCACTATTTAATCATTTAAAGCAGCTTGGATCAGGTTAGGTTTTAAGTCTCATTTAATTTTTACTCTTGAATAGTTTTATCATGAATTTCAGAAGCAGTGGGTAATGAACAACATTGCTTGATTGCTTTTTCAGTGCTAAATAGCTTAATGATATTTTCCTTCTCCTGTCTTTTCTCTAAGTTCAGGCACATAAAAAGATTCTGCAGAATCCTGAAGCACCAAGAAAATACAGAAATCTCTAAAAAAGACTTCAAAAAAAGGTAGCCAAAGTAGGAAGAACATTAAAAAAAAAAACCAAAACAAATCCATAAGACCCCATCTCATCATACTTATTCTGCATGGGCATAGGGTGGAGCCACACTTTCCATGTACTCATATTCTGTGGTTCATTAATAGAGACTACTCTATGGTTGGTCACATATATTTCAGTTATACTCAACTAACATTACGATTATGCCTCAATCTTTTTTTTTATGACTATCTTCATTAGGAAGAAAAATTAGGTGAAATAATGATTTTTGGGTTGTTTATATTTGCTTGTGATACTGTTTTGCATGAGAAGATTTATTTTAAAGAAGTTTTAGATTTGTCTCTGTGTTACACAGTAAACATGCCAGTGAAAATCAAGAAGGGATAAGAGATTAGTCTAGTTAATGTGGCAGAAGCTAGATAGGATACAAGGTTTGAGAAAAGCAAGGACCCAGAAAGCAGAAGAAATAAAGGGAACAAAAACATAAACTTTGAAAGGATCCTAAATTGTTACTGAGCGCATGACTGAGATCCAACATTATAACTTAAATATCAGCATTGGTCTGTTTAGACCAATAGACAGATTAAAGGCAGCTGGCAAAGGCATAATGTGCCAGCTTTAATAGTGGCACAGAAATAGTGGCAGTGAACTAGGGAAATGACTTTAGATGATCACCAATAATTTTAATTGATGAAGAAAACTCATCCAGTGGAAAAACCTAATTGGCAAACTAGAGAGTAAAAGTGATTTAATGTGTTCTATGGATCAGAAAATAAGACCTGGCATGGATATTGGCTATTAGTGCAGCTGTTGTGAAGATGATCTGCATTGGAAAATTGAACTGAAAAAAAGTCACCAGTGAGCAAAAGCTTTGGGAAAAATACTAGCATTTAGCAGTATTTTCTGCAAGAAGTTCAGAAATTTTGTTCTCCTGAGCTTACCAGTAATCACATAGAAAATCATCATAAAGGCACTGTAAAAGTCAATAAGAACATACAGTGATTTGTGAAGATTCAAATTATTAAATTAATTTACTTAGTAAAGACATATATGTTCTCCCTCTGCTTTAAGGCACTAACCAGATGAAATTATTGAAAAGGAGGAATCATACAGATGAATGAATATAGATGAGTTGAAAATTAACTTTATAAATTCTTTTATAGAAATCAACATCTAGCTGGAGAAAAAAAGGGTCCATGCCATAAAATACCTGTGTATGTGGTAGATCCTAAGACACTGAGAGAATAATCTAAAACAGCACTTTGCGATCTGACTGGCAGTATGATATTCCAGTGAGATAGAGGTAGATGCCTCCTAAATCTATTGATATCAGTAGCAGATGAAAATATTTATCTCTTTAAAGTGGGCAATGAACATATAGCACAAAGAATAGGATTCCTCTTACCTGCATTCTGATATATGAAAATCAGATATCTAAATCCAAGCTCTCTTTCTTCCTTGCTGTGGAAGAGTACCAAGCATGTAGTGAATGTCTAGCTCAAAGTTAGATGCCTAACTTTTATGTTAATAAAGCTAGGTGAGATGAATCCCACATTCTGTGTTAAATTTTTGTATGTCTGAGGACTGTTTGACAGATTTTAGGGAAGCTGGTGAATTCACTGGGAGCATTTAAGTAGTATTTTATTAGTGAAATGTGGTCTTATCGCTTCTTCTGCCCTGTGTGAGGTAAACCCTTATCATGATAATTTAAAACATTAGACTACCTAAGACAGATCCTAAATTATGACCTATCATCAGAGAGATGGAACTTAATATTTTGTTGCTATGAGCTAGCTATCTGCTAACAATGTTGGAGGTAGCTTAAGAAGAAAATTAATGTCTTTCAGTTGTGATGATCACTTATATTTTATGACTGAACTGATAAAACAGATGTGCTATTTTGTGCAAAACTAGCCATGCTTAGTTGGCAACTAAAACAAACTAAGACTGTATATGTATGCAGAATGTCACCACACTGTCTAATGCATCAAGTTCTACACTGGGCAGAGCACTTAGATGAAAGGGAAATGGATGGCTAATGACTATCTTGGCATTTTAGCTGAGATTTAGAGAGCCCAGAACAAGAATCGGTTTATAAATGTCAAAGTCACTTACAATATAAGAATAAATGTACAAGTTCAAGTCAAATATTTTTCCTTCTACTGCTGACTTTGTGCTATAAACCTTTCCCCCCAGTAGGACTGGTGAATATCTATAGTGTTTAATCAGACATACTATTCTAAAGAATTATCTAACACGTGTTTTGTGCAAAAGGAAGTAGTTACGGCCTGCGTATTTTGAAATAGCTTACTGAATTTCAATTTAGTCATCCTAATATTTAATTGGGATGTTGAATATGTTTATTGACTTTCAATACTTCACAGTTACTCAGTGTGATATATCTAGGTGATGATAAATGCCAATTTCTGCCACCTTATATAAAAGAGCATCTTATTTTAAGTCTAGTCCCACTGAAATCAGAAAGACATCCTGTGGAATAAGTGGCTGCCAATGGTGAATAAAGGTGGCAGGAGCTAACTCAATATTTTTTTATTTGTTTGTAACATCTGATTGGAGAGGGTACAACCATTTACTACTGGCTTTATATTCATCTGATCTGCTGTACCTGTGGCTGGCTATCAGGTAAGCCAAGTCACTGTTTGTCTATAATCCTCTGTTAAAGCTGGCTTGATTTGATTTTATCTTGATTTATTTGAAAGATCATTGATTTTTCTTTACTGTGAAACTTTTGTTTTGTTTCCAAACTCTGCGGTGCATTGAACTGGATTTGCTGTTAAAAAGTCCTTTTGTAAAATAAAGTTGTGGTAAAAAAACATTGCGTGGAGGTTACCTGGAGACTTCGCAACGTGACATTTTCTCTGTAGAAATAGTGTGTGAGAAGTAAACAGCAGTACAAGAAGAAAAATGTCCTTTTAAAAAGCACAAGCCTGCTACACAAGATAAGCAGAGGGGATAATGGATGTTATAAAGCCAGAAAATTACTGCTTATTTTAGAAAAGTTTATATGTCAGAGAGGAAAAAATTAAAAGAACAGAATAATTTGTGTACACAAAACTGTAGTTCTTCCCCTAATTAAAAGGAAAACTAACTCAAATTTTATCACTTAACTTGTGTTCCTTTACAAAGAGCAACATTCTGGTATTGCTGTTCAGGCTACCAAGTGTCATGTATTGTCAGCTCATGTGGGATGTTACTTTGGTACATCACAGATTTGTTGGAATCATCAGCTAATCAGTAGGTAATACTGAGTAAACAGGTTTTATTTAGATTACCAGAATTCATGCTGTAGAAAGCAGGAATAGCAGTAGAAATTCAACTGGAGCAAAAGTATGACTGTGAATGCCCAGATGAGGTGATTTATAGAGTAAGAATATTTGTCCAACCGCCTTCTGCATTCAGTTCTTAATATCTCTCTTGTGGTGACAAGGGTTTTCAGTGGTGTGGGTAATTGTCTGCTAAGGATTGGAAAGCAATTCCAAACCCATTTCAAACACCAGTGTCAGACACCAATGAATCAAATTTTCCAGTCCTTCATCAAACAAACCTCCTTAAGCTTCTTCCAAAGCTTTTCCAGTCAATGGCTACAGATTTCGACCTCATAGAATTAAGTACTGGTTAAGTCAATCAGTTGTTTTGTTTTGTTTTGTTTTAATTTTTTTTTTCATTAAATAATCTCATCTGTTTTCATGGTACACAGTTAATGCTTAACCATCTTACCAAATTTAACCAGTCTCTGTACACATGTATATATAATTTCAAAGGCACACAAACAGAAAACCTCTGATTCTGGGGGTCCAGACAGAGGAAATTATGCATCTGCAATTTCATCTCCACAGACAGTCTGTAAGTGCAAGTAGGAGAGGCACTGTAAAAATCAAAATCTTGTAAAGCTTGAATTCTTCACTCAAAAGTGACCTCTTCTAAAAGCTTCTCCCTTCTTGTCCTCAAGTTCTTCTCCCTGACATCAGAGAGTGAGGCTGCTGCTCTCTATACTCAGTACAGAAAAGGAGAGGCACCTCTATATAGACATTTTTTGCCTCATCTTTTGTTAAGTACTAAAATATCTAGTATGAATTGGAAGTAACAGTTCTTCTCTGTTGACTGTTCAGACTATAAACAGTTAGGTTGGATGTTTAACACTAAGGAAGTTAAAATTCTCTTGGATGAATCTTACTATTAATCAAATATATGTGTCAAAGAAATGAATCTTACTATTAATCAAATATATGTGTCAAAGAATAAGCATTATGAAATTTTCCTTCTATTTTAAATTTCATTTAAAAGACAAAGTTTTTAAGAGTACTTCTGTTTTTATTTTTCATTGCATAAACACTTTCCTCAGGAAAATTTCTGTGAGACTAGATTAAGATAAAATAATGCAAACAGACCTGTGCTGCACCTATATAAGAAGTGTCAGACCTGACTGAAAACTAAACTTCTTCCACAAAAAAGGATAAAATAAGCAGATGAACCCAACAACAGGGCTGATTAACAAGACATATGATAGGCAGCTGTGGGACTTAAAGGTCATCCTTTAAACATGAAGCACATTTACCCTTTTAGCTGCAGTGCTGTGATCTTGTTCAGGCAACAAACCCTTGAGATTTCACTGTTACCCGTCTATGTTGAGTTACATTGCTAATTTGAATGCCTAGTGATTATGCTGTGTTATGATATCAATTGAAAGGTCAATGAATTCAGGAAATTACTTTCTTATAGCTTATATGACAGTCTTTTTGCGATTTTCAACAAAAAATTGGATAGTTGATTACTTTTCATATTACATAAGACAACAATCTGGGAATATAATGATAACATTCACAGACAGATATGATGTACTTGCTACACATTTTAAAAAAACATAAGATTAACGAATGAAAAAAACAATCAATCAAGGCTACTCTGTAGAAAACATTAGCTCTACTACATATCCCACACCTCTCAAGGGATGAACTGCAAGACAGAGACTGGAGGAGCAAAGTCCCTCCTACTGTAAGAGAAGATCAGCTTTGAGATGACCTGATGAACCTGAACATATACAAGTCTATGGGACCTGATGAGGTGCATCCCAGAGTCCTGAGGGAATTGCCTGGTGTAGTTTTGAAGCCACTCCTCATGGTATTTGAAAAGTCCTGGCAGTCAGGTGAAGTCCTTGGAGACTGGAAACAGGGAAACACTGCATCCATTTTTAAAAAAGGGTAACAATGAGGACCCTGGGAACTACCGACCCATCAGCCTCACCTCTGTGCCTAGGAAGATCACGGAACAGATCCTCCTAGAAGCTATGCTAAGGCACATAGAGGACAGGGAGATGATTTGAAACAGCCAGCATGGCTTCAGCAAGGGCAAGTCCTGCCTGACCAATCTAGTGGCCTTCTAGGATGGAGTGACCACATCAGTGGAAAGGAAAGAGCTATGAATGTCATCTACCTGGAGATCTGTAAGGCCTTGCACATGGTCTCCCACAACATCCCTCTCTCTGAATGGGATAGATATAGATTTGATGGGTGGACTGTTCGGTGGATGAGGAATTGGTTGGATCATTGCACCCAGAGGGTGGTGGTCAATAGCTCAATATCCAGATGGTGATTGGTGATGAGTGGTGTCCCTCAGGGGTCCATATTGGGACCAGTACTCTTTAATGTCTTCATCAATGACATAGACAGTGGGATGAAGTGCACCCTCAACATCTTTGCAGATGACACCAAGCTGAGTGGTGCAGTTGACATGCCTGAGGGATGGGGTGCCATCCAGAGGGAGCTGGACAAGCTCAAGACATGGGCCTGTGTGACCCTCATGAGGATTAACAAGGCCAAGTGCTGGACATGAGCTGGTGTCACGTTAGGAGGCAGAGCAATTTGGCAGAAACTAAACCCCCTTACGTTCCAGTCAATTCTCAGATATGAGAGGGACTGGGGTTGGCTGAGCTTAGGTTCTGAGTGATGCCCAAAGTCAGCATTAGTAGTCTGGTCACACCCAACACCTCTGTTGGATTATCACGGGTCCGGATGCACTACTAACATCATGCTACCTGCTCAGCCAGCCACCTACTGAATTAGCATGGCCACACTCAAAGGTATGGTCACATCTGGGGACAACACACTCAGTTGAGTCAATCAATAGTGTGATTTATTGAAGCAATAGATGCACAAATGCTTTTAGATTGCTGGTGATAAATTCCCTGTCTGCAAAGCACGTGCAATAAATTAAGTACGGCTGGGTTACACACACGTGGGGTAATAAAGCAACTCTATAGAGATTCCTAAAATTCCCGGACATTCACTCGGGACAGCCGAGTGTTTGAATCTTTCCCAAAGGCGTCCCAGTGTGGGGGAAGAGAGGGTCAGCCCACTGGCAGATCCTAAAGGTCAGGAGTGATGGTGTCTTCCCTGACATCCAGCCCTTCTCAAACTATTTTATAGTATCTTACTTTGCAGGTGGAGCTTGTGTGACTCTAGTCATACATACTTTTATCAAGATTGGTCCAAAATTCTCTCTTTTGTGTATAAAGGCACAGACTAGGAAAAATTCAGTGCGCAAGTTCATTGAGGGGTGGTCGCACTTTGGGAGGTGGGTAACTTTTGAGAGGGGTGTGCATTTTGGTATTATAATGATATTATAATAAGCAAAGTCCATTCCGAGTACAGCATTTCATCAAAAGTTGACAGACTGCTGACCCAGGGCATCGAATGTGCAGCTAATTAATTATACTGTGTACCTTTGTGTTCTATCGTAATCACAGAGCATGGCTGCGATGTCGCCACTCTGCTCCACCCTCCATGCAATTTCTCCCAGAGTCAGCACACCAAGTTCCCCTGATGGTGTCAACATCTAGGGTTGCCTACAGAATTGCCATGGTACAGACTCGTTGTACATTATTAGCTGCGTTCCACTCTGTTTCAATGTTGTTCTTAGAGCGTGAATATAAGTTTTATTTCTAAGTTGCCCCAAGCAATTATTTCACAGTCGGCAACATGCATTCACAGCTCAGAATGCCAACCGGCTCCTGGGCTACATCAAAGAAGCATGGCCAGCAGGTGCAGGGAAGTGATTCTGCCCGTCGTCTACACTCTGCTGAGACCCCACCTGCAGTACTGCATTCCGCTCTGGACCTCTCAGCACAGGAAAGACATGGACCTGTTGGAGCAGATGTGGTGGACCAATATGCGGTTTCTGTCTTAAACATTTCGTGGTTCCGAGGAACCCACACCTCTTGGAACAACAGCTTGAACATGTCTCGGTACGGAGCGGACCCCAGGGAAGAACAAGATCCTGCAGAGCAGAGATGCGGTGAGAGGAGACAACAAGGCCTGCAGATGTGCCGTTGCCTGTTGCATCAGCCTGTTGCATATGCATGAAATTTCTTGGAATCAGCCTGTTGCATATGCACGAAGTTTCTTGGAATACAGAGACTGTGGGACTTGGACTGTATAAAAATGACAGCATCAGAAGCGAAAATGGGGACTCCCACCACCAAGGAACATCAAGAGGACCAACGGTACACCACTGGATCCACGGGTGGTGATATCTTCTTTGTTGCCTTTCCCCCCCACCCCTTTGTCGAAGTGTAAAAGACGTGCTGCAGGGGACTTGTTGGTTTAGTTGAATTGTTCAGTTAGAGTAGTTGCCGTTGAGTCATTTATGTAACCTCATGCCTTGCATTTTGTATTATTAAATTTTTAAATTGGTTGGCTGGTATTGTTTCTCCTTAATTCAGTCCAGGAGGATCGCAAACTTAGTTGTTGGCCCCCACGGGGAAGGAGATCATCCTGAACGACTCCTTTCGGGCCGCAACTTCTAAATTGGCATCATGGACAGGATCCCCTTGCAAAACTGAACCAACCAGGAGGGACCAGGGGACCAGGGCCCTTAGTGCAGCCCCTTCCTTGGGAAGTGCCTGACAGGAGAGACAGGATAGAGAATCTTGTTGTAAAGATCCACACTGGGTATGTGAACCCACAGTAGCCTGAATACTTTGGAGTACTCCTTTTGCATTGTGTGACAGTTGTTGTTGCCGGGATCGATTTGAGGATCCGATGATGGGAGAGAATCCCCTCCCTGAGAAACTGAAGGGATATAAAGACCTACCCTCTCTTCCTAGCATGGCTTGGGCTCAAAAGAATTGACATGACTCACAGGCAGTGGTGGACTGGATCACTCTTTTGGCAAAGGAAAGACAACTGTGACTGGGGAAAGGCAACAGTCTGTGCTTTGTTGGGGGCAGCACTAATTGCTGCTCAAGAGGAAAAGCGAGCAGATAAAGAGACAATTGAGTCCTTGCAAGAGCAGATAAGAAACTTGCAAAGCCAGCTCAATGCTGAGTGTGGCACTACTCAGCAGCTTCACGCAATTTTGTCAGATTTACTAGACCGAGAGAGAATCTTACGGACTGAATTGCAAGAAAATAGACAGGTGTTTGCCGATAGGAGAGAAACGGGCCAACGTTCTCCCACTGGACTTGAAGAATAGGACTGTCGGGACGCCACAGCTCCATGGTGCTAGCTATTGCAACTAATTCTTTCTTTCATTTCTTTTCTCTTTATCTTGCATTTGAAACCTTTTCTCTAAATCTTGCATTTATTTGTCGGGCAAATAAAGTTACCTGAAGCTTAACTCTGTTTTGAGTCTTAACTCTGTTCCCGAGAACATGAACAAAACCTTGCTCTGGTCTATGACCGGCACGCGACAGCAGGTCCTGAGGACAATCACACAAATTGTCAGAGGGATGGAGCACCTCTGCTTTGAAGAAAGGCTGAGAGGGTAGGGGGTGTTCAGCCTAGAGAAGAGAAGATGCCAGGAGACTTTATTGCAGCCTTACAGAACTTCAAGGGGGCCTATAAGAAAGATGGGGACAGACTTTTTAGCAGGGCCTGTAGCAATAGGGCAAGGGGTAATGGTTTTAAACTAAAAGAGGGTAGATTTAGACTAGATAGAAGGATGAAATTTTTCTCACTGAGGGTGGTGAAACCCTGGCACAGGTTGCCCAGAGAGGTGGTAGATGCCCCATCCCTGGAAACATTCAAGGTCAAGTTGGATGGGGTTCTGAGCAACCTGATCTAGTTGAAAATGTCCATGCTCCTGGTAAGGAGGTTAGACTAGATGATCTTTATAGCTCCCTTTCAAACCAAACTATTCCACGATTCTATGATTCTACGATATACTGAATAATGCAAATACAAAAAATATACCATAAAACTTTGTTTAAAAGCTCCATGGTTTATAGTTTTTTTTCCTCTGCATTTTTAAAAGTGTAAGAGGCTAAAATATGTATGGAAACAGATATGGAGAAATGCATTAAAACAATGTTTACAAATTTTTTTTTAAATTCCAGATGGGTGTTTGCTTTAACCATTTTCAAACTGCCTTTATTTGCAAACTGTAAATATTTACAGGAACAAGTTTTTGCTTGCAAGGATGCTTGGGGGAATATAATTTTTTCTGCAAATACTTACTCATATGAGAGGAAAGACATTCACATATGGACATACGCATTTGTTGTTTGCTGTTTGCTATTCTCTACTGTTCTCTTTACAGTCAAGTATACCAGGAGCAGAAACAATACCATGTGATGGTGATGCCTAATCATGTGCAACAAATTTTGAGTAGCTATAGGAAACAATCTGCAGGCTGCAGTTGTTCACATTTATTGTTCATTGAATAATTAAAAATAATAAATTTAAAGAAACCTAAATGATCAAAAAATTATTAGCAGTCATTGGCAAAAATGGGTTATTTTTTCCCCTGATGATTTATTAATTTTAAGGAGCTTTTAGCAAAACAACTTCTTTCATATAGAGCTTTTCTGACTTGGTCGTCTTAGAGCACTGGCTTTGGCAACACTATGAAAAATTTTGAAACTGTGAGTTCATATCTTGTATTGTATGAAAGTGTAGCGTGAAATTAATTTTATACAGAAAGTGAACAATCTGTCATTCACTATTTTAGTCCATTTTTGGAAGTTAAAACATATTTACATGTTTTATGTAAATATAAACTATTTATAGTTTACTATAAACTCCTAAGTTACAGCTCTTTTCTCAGAATTCCCATAGGAAATAATTTGTGTCATTTAAGAAATTGAACTTACAAGAAACTAAACTTTCAAGATCAGATCTAACTAAGCATTTAAAGTATGTCCTTAACTTAAACATGAATAATCACTTATCATCATTCTGCTGGATAGAGCTGTGAAATCTTTCTCTTTTTTTTTTTAAGAATACAATTTTAAACTTGTCACAGCTTTTGTATGTGATATTAAGTTTGTGATTCTGCTTTTTGACCACTGTTGTCAGTATAGCCCTACATAATGTTTTCTGCTACTGTTGTTCTTTATAAGCTGTATATTATTGTACAGAAATTAAGCTTATAAAACCTTTTTTGTGTCTTTTTTTTCCTGTTTTTTTTTTCTTGTTCTCCATGCAATCAATATCCATCCATCAGAAAATTAAGAGAAACATAAAAATAAATGTTCCTCCCACAAGGGCCAAGGAAAGGCTAACAAGGAAGCATTAAAAAATAAATTGTATGAAATTATGGCACAATTGAATTAATTATTTTTATTGATTTGGTTTGTCTCAGATGTGAACCTCTTAATTTCTTTGATCTGATCCATCCACTTATATACCAAAATATTATTTGATTTTAAATCTTTTCAAATATGCAATCTTACTTAAGCCTTCAAAGTTGAAAGTATTTGACAAGGCTGACTGTTTCATCCAATATATTTCACCTTCTAGTACTTAAAATCCAATAGCAAAGCCACCAAGAACTGAAGAGAGAGAGAAAGACTCAAGAAAATATTGATTTTAAAATATTTTGTCAACAAACAGGTCTTGAAAATTGAAATGTAAAATGCAACTCTCAATAGCAAGAATGAGACATGAATGAGGCACATCTGTAATGAGGTCAGTTGCCAAAGGGAGCTTCTCTGGAGCCGGCCTGACCTGCAGCAGAGTGGCAGATCTTGGCGCACTGGGGTTTTCCTGAGGCAGGAAAATGCCAGGGCAGCGGAGAGACCCACCAGGCGCCAATAGCTCTCACAGGAGACACTAACGAGGCCTGGGCATTGCCAGAGCAATGGTGGCCATCCCCATGCCTATAAAAAGCAGCCTGCCTGGGGAGCATGAGTGACCAGCAGCACTGTCAACAGAGCAGACAGAGCGTGGTGCGTCAGCCAGGGCATGGCACAGCAGTTTGTATGGCAGTTTGCGCAGAAGGCATGCAGGGAGGCTGTAGTCAACCTACCAGATCAAGAGGTGAGCTCAATTCTTGGTCATCACCTTCTCAGAAGGAGCTTAGTTAAGGTATCCACCCGGCGGAAAGCCATGTCCTCTGCACTTGGATGGATGTGCCACAGAATGGATGTGTCAATCCAGACAGCTCCCATGAAAACACGCAGTCATCCAGGTCTCAGGCTGCAGCGAGTGCCAGAGTCTCTCACTGGTAATGGGTGGCAGTAGTGAGAACAGCTGTGTGCGGTGTGACCAGGTGGATGATTTGCTCAGCCTGGTGTCAGAGCTACAAGAGGAAGTGGAAAGGTTGAGGAGCATCAGGTAGTCAGAGAAAGAGATGGACTCAAGGAGCCATGCTCTGACCTCCCTCAGACAGAAACAGGAACAGCCACCAGAAAAAAAACAGGATGAAGGGGGTCCTGTATCCTCTCCATGCCAGGCTGAAGGCAGTAGCTTAAAGGAAAGGAGCAAATGGAGGCAAGTCCACACTCGGGGTGAAGCCCCTCCTTGCCCACCTTGCTTCCCCAGGTGCCTTTGTACAACAGGTATGAGTCTCTGGATGTGGAAGGGCTAGTCCGTGGATGATGTAGATGATGGTCCAGACACACTGGAGGTGTTGCCAAGGTCAGAAAGGCCTAGTCCCCACCTCACTACCTCCTCCATGAGGAAGAAAAGATGGGTTACAGTTGCAGGCAATTCCTTTCTGAGGGGAACAGGATATCACTAGGAAACTTTCTAACCTGGTACAGGCCTCAGATTATTACCCATTACTGTTTTTCCATGTGGGTGGTGATGAAACGTCAGCACATAGTCCAAGGACAATCAAAAGATGCTTCAGGTCCTTGGCACAGTTGGTTAGGGAATCTGGAGCACAGGTTTCTTCTTCCTCTCTCCTTCCAGTTGCAGACAGTGACACTGGAAGAAACAGATCTGTCCTGCCTATTAATAGATGGCTCCACGACTGGTGTCACTGACACAATTTTGGTTTTTTGGATAATGGGATGGCTTACATGTCACCAAGCTTGCTAGTGTGAGGTGGGATACACCTTTCTCAAAAGGGGAAAAGGGTCTTTACTCATAAGTTAGCGGGACTTAAACCAGGCTTGAAGTGCAGGGGGATAATACCAGGCTTGCCCATGACAAGCTGTAGGATGACACACCAAGTTTAGAGGGACGGGGTGCTAGTGAGGCCCCTCAGCCTCTTCCAACAGTGAAAGACCTCAAAGGAACTGAGAGGTGTTCCTGTAAGAGGGTGACACAGTCAACAGCCCAGCTGAAGTGCCTCTACACCAATGCAAGCAGCATGAGCAACCAACAGGAGGAGCTGGAAGCCACCATGCTGCTAGAAAGCTATGATCTGGTTGTCATTACTGAAACTTGGAGGGATGAATCCCACAACTGGAGTGCAGCTATCAAGGGCTACAGGTTGTTCAGAAAGGACAGGTGAGGAAGGAAGGGCAGAGACTTTGCCCTCTACATCAAGAAATGGATAGAGTGTGAAGAGCTCTCTGAAGAACAGCCATGAGCAGATTGAAAGCTTACAGGGAAGAATCAGAGACTGAGGCAACAAAGGGAACCTTGTGGTTGGTGTCTACTACAGGCTGCCCAATCAAGAGGAGTGTATTGATGAAGTCTTCTCAGTCCAGCTGCAGGAGGAATCATGCTCACAGGCTCTCGTCCTGCTGAGGGACTTCAATTACCCTGACATCTTTTGGAAAAGTAAGAAGGCAAAATGTAAGCAATCCAGGAGACTCCTGGAAGGCATTGAGGATAACTTCCTATGCCAGGTAATAGACAGCCCTACCAGAGGCGTGTCATACTGGACCTGTTGGTCACCTATGCAAGAGAGCTAATTGGTGACATCAAGATTGGAGGCAGCCTCGGGTGCAGTGATCATTCACTGGTGGAGTTAGCAAACCTGAGGGTTATGGGGCAGGTGAAGAGTAATGTCAGGATCCTGAATTTTAGGAAAGCCAAATTCCAGCTCTTCAAGGAGTTAGTCAATTAGTTAGTCAGTTAGTTTTTCCCCTGGGAAACTGCTATCGAGGACAAGGGAGAAGAACAGAGCTAGCAGATCTTGAAGGACTGTAGAGCGCAAGAGCTCTTAATGACCAGGTGTAAGAAATGAGGAAAGGAAGGCAAGAGACAGACATGGCTGAGTCGAGACTTGCTGGTCAAACTAAAAGGCAAGAGAGAAATGCACAGGCAGTGGAAGAAGAGACAGATATCCTGGGAAGAGTACAGGAAAGCTGCCTGGTTGTGTAGGGATGGGGCCAGTAAGGCCAAGGCACAGCTGGAGCTCAACTTGGCAAGGGATGCAAAGAATAAAAAGAAGAACTTCTATAGGTATGTCAGCCAGAAAGGGAAGGTCAAAGAAAGTGTACTCCCCTTGATGAGCAAGACTGGCAAACTGGTAACAAAGGATGAGGAGAAGGCTGAGGTACTCAACAACAACTTTGCCTCAGTCTCACTAGCAGTATACCGTCCTACACCTCTCAAGTAAATGGACTATAAGACAGAAACTGGAGGAGCAAAGTCCCTCCCACTGTAAGGGAAGATAAGTTTCGAGTCCATGTGAGGAACCTGAACATGCATAAACCTATGGGACCTGACGAGATGCATCCCAGTCCTGGAAGTCAGGTGAAGTCCCTGGTGACTGGAAAAAGGGAAACATTGCACCCATTTTTAAAAAGGGTAGCAAGGAGGACCCTGGGAACTACCAACCCATCAGCCTCACCTCTGTGCCTAGGAAGATCATGGAACAGATCCTCCTAGAAGCTATGCTAAGGCACATGGAGGACAGGGAGATGATTTGAAACAGCCAGCATGGCTTCAGCAAGGGCAAGTCCTGCCTGACCAACCTAGTGGCCTTCTAGGATGGAGTGACCACATCAGTGGACAAGGGAAGAGCTATGGATGTTGTCTACCTGGAGTTCTGTAAGGCCTTTCACATGGTCCTCCACAACATTCATGACATGAATGGCATGACAATGGCAGTGGGATAGAGTGCACCGTCAGCAAGTTTGCAGATGACACCAAGCTGAGTGGTGGGGCTGACATGCCAGAGGGACGGGATGCCATCCAGAAGGACCTGGACAAGCTCGAGAAATGGGCCTGTGTGAACTTCATGAGGTTCAACAAGGCCATGTGCAGGGTCCTGCACCTGGATCGGGGAAACCCTCAGTATCAAAACCGGCTGGGAGATGAAGGGATTGAGAGCAACCCTGCCAAAAAGGACTTGGTGGGGCTGGTGGATAAAAAGTTGAACATGAGCCGGCAATGTGTGCTCACAGCCCAGAAGACCGTCTTCTGGGCTACATCCAAAGAAACATGGCCAGCAGGTGGAGGGAGGTGATTCTGCCCCTCTACCCCACTCTGGTGAGACCCCACCTGCAGTGCTGCGTTCAGCTTTGGACCTCTCAGCACAGGAAAGACATGGACATTTTGGAGTGGGTCCAAAGGACAATCACACAAATGATCAGAGGGATGGAGCACCTCTGCTATGAAGAAAGGCTGAGAGAGTTGGGGTTGTTCAGCCTAGAGAAGAGAAGGCTTCAGGGAGACTTTATTGCAGCCTTCCCGTACTTAAAGGGGGCCTATAAGAAAGACTTTTTAGCAGGGCCTGTAGTGATAGGACAAGGGATAAAGATTTAAACTAAAAGAGGGTAGATTTCAACTCGATAGAAGGAAGAAATTCTTCCCACTGAGGGTGGTGAAACCTTGGCACAGGTTGCCTAGAGAGGTGGTAGAATTCTCATCCCTGGAAACATTCAAGGCCAGGTTGGACAGGGCTCTGAGCAACCTGATGTAGTTGAAGATGTCCCTGCTCACTGCAGGGGTTTGGACTAGATGACTTTTAAAGGTCCCTTCCAACCAAAACTATTTTATGATCTATGATTCTATGATTTGATGATTCAATGGTTCTGTTATTAGGTGATTTTATATAGTAAAGGAGCACTTTAGCACAAAGTTCTGTTTCTAAGTATTTCTGTCTCATTATCAGCTCTCAGTGTAGGCTTTAATTTGTCAGTAGGCCAATGAAGTCCTTTGAGGAAAAAAGAGGATTTTTCAAAGGGGGTGTACACATGCCACCAGCATAGGTATTTAAAAGCTAATATAAGTCATTGACTTCGAGATAAAAATACAAAATTAGGAAAACTAAGAATTTTGACTGCCATGCATTAATCATTTCTAAACTAATTTTACCTGGTTTATGTTAGAAATAATATTGATTATAATAAGCCACTAAAAATGCATATCACTTGGAAGTGTAAAATATTTGTGGTATAATTTTACAAAGTTAAAATCAATTTGTTCTACAGCTGTATTTCATTTCAGTTGAAATTTATGCCAGCTAAACTACCTGTTGAAGTGTGCAATTTGAATCACAAGCAAAGCTGCAACAGCACAACTTTTTAAATAGTTTTCTCTAAGAGGAGACATTGCTAGTACCCAATATGTGCTTTCCTCCACCTGTTGAAGTTTACCAGAGCTCTGCATTGTCAATGCTAAACATAAGAATAAAAATAAAAGGAATAAATCATATAGCTGTGCCAAAACATATCTGTAACTTTTAAAGGCTAGTCCAGAAATTTTCAAAGACTTTGGAAGAAGGAAGTAAGGATTCAAATACAGTTGCTAGTGTACCTAGCAGTTAAGCCAAGCATTCATTTGTGATTCTTTTGCAAAGTGAAAGGATGTGGCTGTTTTAAGAAGAAACTTTATTGTGCACTTGTCAATAAATGTGACTAATGCAGCAAGAATACTGAGTTCTGTGGTTGTGCAAGATAGAGAACATATAAGCAAAGTGTTTTCCCTGAACTTTCCTAGTGTTGACTGGATGTTTTGCGTGACCTTGCAACTAAAATCATCCTACTCATTTCCAATTTGTGATGATCATGAGATACAGAAAGCACTTTTTTTTTTTTAAGCTGGGCAACACAAATTCTCCATCAGCTCCCCTTATGAAGATAAAAGTAAGAAGAGATGTCTGTCTGCTTCAGAGAAATTGTGGTCTCTGAATACACACAAATCTATATAACCTGCAACGAACCTCATCAAACAAATTAACCACCCATCAGCCTTCTCTGACCCTCATTTTCGGTATTGCTTTCACAGAGTACCTGTGTTTTCTGCAGGCAGAATTTTTTGCCCTCAGACCAAACAGGCGTATAATGACTTGTGTTTTCAGAGGTCTTGTCATCCAGAACATTTGGGGTGTCAGAAAGTGACAAAATAAAAGTACTAGAAATTTCTTAAGAGACAAAATGATACCTCTTTTTGTCTAGAATATGGAACATTCCAGCCTCAGTAACAGAGAATTTTTAAAAATTCAACTTTCTGTTATGCGATATTTTGTAATACCTTGTAAACTTGTCATGATGGTATTTAGATTTATAAATAGGTCTTAATCTGACATTTGTTTTATCACAAACAATTCCTTTATAACCCCTGAACACACCGGTTTGGTTATAGCTCTTAGATTCTGGAATCCTCCGTGAGTATTGTTAGAACAGTACTCTGCAGAGCTCTTACGAAAAAGCTAAGTGCTTCAGTACAATTTATACCCCCAGTCTTGACCTCCAGACATAACCACTTTATTGAAACTAGGTAACTTACCTTTTATCTTTTTTTCTAATAACTGCTGCTTTGCTTAGTCAATTTTTATTTGGTGATTAAATATTGAAATGAGTTAATGGCTTTCACTTTGATAAATCATCTCATTATGAGTATATAGCTGCATCATCTGGCATAGGCAAAAAGTGATGGTAAACAGTATGAATACTCAAAAAGTACTTGCATTGTGAAATACCATTTTTAGAAAATAATATATATTCTGCCAAAGAAAACATTGCAGAGACAGAGTAAAAATTTAGAAGAAAACACCTATTCTGAACATGAAGGAATCACCTCTGAATACTGACATTTCTTTCACAGCCAACAGAACAGTCAGGAGGCTTATCACATATTGTGCTTCTTCATGCTGACTATTTAGATTTAGGAAGAAGTGGTCTCTGAACGAAGAAGGTGAAGATCGTGGCTGAACGAGAGCTCTGGGAAGTAGGGGAAGATCCCAGAGATCAGAGAGTTGTGTGGAGACAAAAGTTGGAGGATGGCCAGGGACTTTGGGCAGTAATATGTGAGGCTGCTGACTGTGAGCAGCAGCATGCCAAAGACCCAATGTGATTTTCTGCCCAACTGTCCTGGAGCAGCAGTGATCTCCTTGCACAGAAAGTCTTGGAACAGTCTCATTGGAACAGTCTTCCCAGAGAGGTGGTAGAGTCACCATCACTGGAGTTTTCAAAAAATGTGTAGACGTGGTACTCAGGATATGGTTTAGTGGGCATGGTGGTGTTGGGTTGGTGGTTGGATTTGTGAAATATGTTCATCTGATTCGTGTGATGAAGTGTAATCTTCTGTACTTTTATGGATTTCTCCTGCACCATTTCTCCTGTATTTTACAGGAGAAAGTTAAACTACTTTGCTGGTATATCAGCTCAAACCAGTTTGACCACTGACCGCATAGTATTGTGTAAAGAAAGTGCATGCATAAGGTTTGGGGTCATCCTGGGGGCACGCTGAGGAAGATTTGAGAAGATCCTAGAAGGAGAATAAGGCATGCGCCGAAGAAGACACGCCTGTTCATGAATATGTATTAACGGACAGGATATAAACCAGGAACAGGAGCTGTACCGCGTGCGTCTTGGTGGAGTGGAGACTCCCGGCGCACCCAGTGCTGTTTGCTTGCCTCTATTCGCTTAATAAATTGTACATTTGAATTGGAATCCTGTTTGGGACTAAATCATTTATAACAGATTTGATGATCTTATAGGTCTTTTCCAACCTTAATGATTCTGTGAAAGGATGTTCAGACCTAGTGAACATAACGCTGGAGGGGAGCGAGGGAGTGAGTTTGTGAGTGAGTAAAAGTGGAGTAAAAGTTCTAGTCTGTTTGGTTCTTAAATAAACCCCAGGATCCATATCCACTGTGGGTTGCCACTTACTCTGTTCTCACCCATGACAGAGTAGTGAGCAGAGTGGAGTTCATCTTACCTAACTAGACATCTACCTCATAGTTATTTTCAGTAGGTGAGACTCCTGTTCCCAAAATTCCTCATTTTTCCCTATTGACTATTCAAAACAAGAGATTCATATATGTCTGTTGGAAGACAGACCAGTTACACCCTTCATGATATCATTGCTCATTAAAATATATTAAATAGCTGAGCTTTCTGGCATTGAAAGTGCTCACAGACTGAAAGATGAGGCATCTGTCCCTTTGTTAAATTTATTAATTTTCAGCTGGAAAGAAAATTAAGAACTTTTTAGATACTTAATGCAGGTAAGAGTTTTCTGAAAAATCAGTGCCTGGTAGAAATGTGAAACAAGTAATTTACTGTAATTTGAAACATGGTCAGGTATATAATATCTGGACCTGGGGGTCCCAGTTGACAACAAATTGACCATGATCCAGCAATGTATATAGGATAACATTTTACTTGTTCAGAGCTTTCACTGAAGGGCAGGAACTAGCTGCTGCATGAAGAAACACTGCTTGTTTGTAAGAGGGGGAAAATTATACCTTTTTGATCTAGTCCAAAAGTGCTCTTCAAATTAATAATATTTTTTCATTTATTTTGGTGGATTAATATTAAACTTTTAAGCAGTGTAATTTTAATACAGTGTCCTGTTTGATTCAGGAAATATTTTTATAATGGAGCATCTAAATGAGAATTCAGACTTTTTTTAGGGTTTCAAAGAAGTAATGATTGGCGTTCAAGGCTCACAGTGTTAACATTTCTCCTGCCTTGTTTCATTCCAGTCAGTTATGCAGGTTAGCTAACACTAAAACTACTCACTACTAGAAGGTTCTTGGAAAACTCAGAGAAAAAAAAAAAACATCATGTTGACAAGAAATGATGCTGTTGACAGTAAGTGACATTTGAATCTCTAACTCAGAGATCAGATTTTGAAAGGAACTCATACATAATATGAAATTTCTTTGGCAATTTTTGCCCTTTATTACAATGCAACAAGAGCGTAATCTCTGATAATGTCCTAAATGCATAAAGAAGGATGAATTAGAGCTTGATACCAATTATATATGAGATGTTTCAGAGGACTACCCTTTAAATACTGAATAAGTGAGTGTAAATTACACACAGTATTGCTTTCCTCTAACTCCTGTAGTAAACCCACTCGACCAGTCGTGCTCAGAGTCTAGAACAAGGCCCCTATGATTTTATCAGAGAGCCAGTTATGTTCTGAAGGAACTAGGACACCAACTTAATTAAGACCCAGAGTAAGTTGCTTACCTTTCTCTGAGAAGAATCTGGTCCCTATTGCCTTACTTACGGTGACACTGTGCACTATGAAAGTCCCTACAACCCAGCCTCAAGTAGGGTACAATCCAGTGTAATTTGACATGGTTTAATGCCATACTTCAGTAAAGTCATACATATAGTATGCATGGTAAACGTACTTCTTACGCTTCTACTCGACTATTTTGGCTCGTGTTTACCATTTTCATGTTTAGAAATGGAAAGGCATTTTCTCTTTTGTAATGTGGCCTATTTTGGGGATCAGTCAAAAATACAAATGTTCAGTGTGTTCTTTCTTCATCTATGGATGAAAAGGCATCACAAATCATAGAAAAGGCAGTCAGAAATTTTATCTAGCCTTTTGGTTATGAAAGTTATGTACAAGTACATGTAGCTTGGTAAGTGAAAACTGCACATGCTAAGGATTTACACTGGCATGGTAATATTTCCATTTACCAAATGTGTGTGGACAGCTCCATGTAATTGTGAGTTTAATAACAAAATGTGAATCTTGATGATCTAGATGATAGATCTTAAAGTTGGACCACAGTGCAAAGATTTTTCCTGAATTAATCAAAGATGTTTGATTTCTTGTTTTTAAATAACTAGATCAGCCATGCATCAGTTCCATTAATTTGCAGAACCTTTGAAACAGATCACAAATACCTTCACTATATCTTTGTATTATCATTACTATAAAAAGAAACTCCTTTCTAAAGCTGATAACAACAATATGTCATACTTCCCGTGTTCCAGTATGTTCCTTACAATTTTTCTGCATGTCAAGAGTCCTGCCTGGCTGCTGGTGGAAATTTTTCCTGAACTCTAGTTTTCTAAACTGCTTCAGGTTCTGTAAAGGCCCAGTATGGCCCTTTGGATACAGTGGAGCAATTTGCAAAGAAACAAGGTATTTGTTTCACAGGTCCTTCCATAAACATAGGGATGAAACAGGTTACATATAATTATACATATTATACAGAAATATTATTATATTATAATATACATGTTACATATATATAATATTATAAATATGTATTATTCAGAAATAGTAGAATATGCTTTCTTATTGAAGAAAATTACAAGAGAAAGATGAAGCAGAAATTTGTAGCTAGTTATGCTGATATATATTGCTTGTTCTTCTGTGAGCTAATTTCCCTCTACTAACTTTCAATAGAAGTTGTCTTTCTGTGCTAAGATAGCTGTTGATTATTTTAATTCTCTACCACCATCCCAGAAGAGAGAAAGAACACAGACAAAAAGTTATGACTGTTTTCATATTCCTTAAATTTTCCTACTATCCAATTATAAAGGATTCCTTCCTGTTTCTTGTAACTGAGTTCTGAAGAACCACCCAGTATAGTTGTGAAACGCCTTTCCTACTGTCTCTTTTCATGAACATACATATGTACTATACTTGATTCTTTTCTAATTTGAGCCAGTTTTCCTTTGTTATCTTGAAAAATGCTCTACAATGGGAAGTATTAAATCTGTATTCTTGTTGTTAGGGTCATTGCTATGCTTTTCCTGTAAGTATGATGTAAACAGAAGCCAGATTCCAGAGATTTTGAAAATAAGAATGGAATCTTTAACTTGAATAGCATCCCCCACAATCTCATTCTATGCCAGTTGTGAGTTTTATGGGATCCATCAAGGGAATATATTACACTTGTAGCTCCCTTTCAAATAATTTGTAATTTATGGTCATCCTATTGCCCCAGACATGAAATCTGATCAGACACACTACTAAAGTGTATAGGTGGGCTGAAATTTTAAAAGGTCAATGGAATATAAATAACTACAATGATAGTGGCAGTTGCTAATATCAGCAGTAATCTAAGGCTATTCAAATATACTTATTTACTTACTATATACTATATACTATATAACTGTCTTTGGTTACCCTTCATTATGAAAAGGACTATAATTTGTGATTTGCCCTTATTTCCTAAATAGAAGCACTGTTACTATTCTCCAATTTCCATTAATAAACATGAAAAAAACCTAAAAAATGCTGGTTGCTTATAAAAAAAAAAGTTCATGTATATTTCTTTACCCTAGGAACAATTTTAACAGCTTTTGTTACATATTGCTGCCAGAGATTGACCAGAACAGCTATCTGGTGTGTAAGGGTCATAATCTCTCCCTGTATCATTCCTGTTTTAGGCCAGCATCCGTCTATTAGTTTAGATGAGAATTCTGTTGTGTAAATTTGTGTAGATCCATGGCAAATCTAACAAAAGTGTTTTTGTCAAAAAAAGCAGGCAAACAGGGTCATGTAATAACAGCTTCAGAGCCTTCAGCTATAGTTTATTGCAAAATGTTTTCTTTTGGGGTAGCTTTGGCCCCGGACCTTCCAGACTGTTAGCGCTGGCACCCGCTCTGTGGAGCGTACAATACATAGGAGGTCATATAAAGAGATTGTATGGACAGCTGAGTACGCAACTAGCATATTAAGTAAAGGAGGCATGTAGTCTTTCAGGATAGGACCAGAGTCAATCTTCCTACAGAGCCAACATTTACTTTCTCTCCTGTCCTCTAACTCATGAAAAATCATTCCCCTGGGGAAATGGATTGTTTGATATAGTCATCTCTTTCCCATAATTCAAATATGTGTTGAATATTAATAAGGCAATTGAGGCTATATAAGTTGTGTGGGTTAAATAATTTCCATAGAGCTTGTAGATCTCTAATAAATAGTTTGGTGTAATACAAATCTCCAAACTTTTAAAATTAATAAAATACTTCTTTACAAGAGACAAAAATTACTGATTAACTCAGAATGAGCATCATATATTGTAAGGTTGATCAAAGAGACAGCAGCAAGTGTCATATCCGCTCTTTAAACAATTGAACTCTTCTGTGCAAAGATATTTTAATCAGAAAGTTTCTGGGTTTGTTTTGTAAAATAACACTACACAACTTGAACATTTACAAAATAAATTAGGAGTGTGATTAAGAAGCAAAATATTTTTAAAATGTCATTAAAAAAACTTGAAAGAAAAATATTAGATTTTGGGCTTTATCAAAGAAATTAAGCAAGAATGACATCAGAAGTTGGTGAACATGTAATACAAATTCACTGCGAAGAGCAGTAGGGAAAATATAGGAACTCAAAGTGAAATGTACATCAGCTATGTTTAGATATTTCTGTTGCAATATCTGCATTTGCATTACTCATCTTGCCTACTTTTACAGTTAATAGAAAAAAATAAGTACTCCAGGATGCCATAAATCTCAACCCAACATTCCTGTTTAACGATTCAATCACTGAAGTTGGCTAAATATCTCCAGGAACTTATGATATAATTCACTAGAGTAGGGCAACCATCTTACTCTAGTCACTGTGTAGAAAACCAATTGGAAATGTTTAAAATATATATCCACATGAGTGGAGATTCAGTCTGCTTAAATGAGTCATCCAGCTATCTTGACTGATAGAGCAGGGAGCCAAAATGAAATGACGGGTACCTATGTAACCTGAGATCAGCTTCGCATA
This sequence comes from Phaethon aethereus, assembly GCF_964289735.1. NCBI lineage: Eukaryota > Metazoa > Chordata > Aves > Phaethontiformes > Phaethontidae > Phaethon > Phaethon aethereus. The sequence continues at coordinate 179,540,674 of NC_138575.1, read as the reverse complement.
GCCTTGTTCTAAAGTCTGTTACTAAAGAGAGCAAGTCAATTTCCAAAAAGGTGATGGTAGGAATATGTAACACCTTTGCAGTTATCAATAGGTTTCTATGTATAGGGGCAGGATTCAGTTCCACGAAAAAATGACTCACAGCTAAAAGAATCCAAATCTACATGAAACTGAAAGGAGATGCCCTGCCATAGCTTAATTTTCAGCAGTTGCCAGTAGGTATAGTACAGTTAATCTAAAAGCAGTACTAGACTTCTTTATTTGGGCAGTTCTACTCTCCGTGTGAGTGAGTCCCCATGGGTAAAAAGACTGAAGGTTTTGGATGCCTGATACAGGCATCTAATGTCATTTTAGCACTTCCAAGCATCTTATTTAGCTTATAGATGTTGATGTGAATGAATGAAGGTTTTCTTTAGGTGCCTTGTGATATGTACTGGCACCAGATGAATCAGAATAGTTTGTGTTGGAAGGGACCTTTAAAGGTCCTTCCCCTCACTACAAGAAGGATGCTGAGGTGCTTGAGCATGTCCAAAGAAGGGCAATGAAGCTGGTGAGGGGGCTGGAGCACAAGTCTTATGAGGAGCAGCTGAGGGAACTGGGGTTGTTCAGTCTGAAGAAAAGGAGGCTGAGAGGAGACCTTATCGCTCTCTACAACTACCTGAAAGGGTGTTGTGATGATGAGGGTGTTGGCCTCTCCTCCCAAGTAACTAGTGATACTACGAGAGGAAATGGCCTCAGGTTGCACCAGGGGAGGTTTAGACTGGGTATTAGGGAAAATTTCTTTACGGAGAGAGTGGTCATGCATTGGAACAGGCTGCCCAGGGAGGTGGTGGAGTCACCATCTTTGGAAGTGATCAAAAAACATGTGGATGTGGCACTTCAGGACATGGTTCAGGGGGCATGGTGGCGTTGGGTTAACGGTTGGACTTGATGATCTTGAAGATCCTTTCCAACCTTAGTGATTCTGTGATTCTGTGAAAGGTCATCTTGTCCAAGCCCCCTGCAAGGAGCAGGGACATCTTCAGCTAGATTAGCTTGCTCAGAGCACCGTTCAACCTGACCTAGAATGTTTCCAGGGTGGGGTATCTACCACCTCTCTGGGCAACCTGTGCCAGTGTTTTACCACTCTAATTGTTAAAAAATTTCTTCCTTCTATCTAGACTAAATCTGCCCTCTTTTAGTTTAAAACTGTTACACTTTGTCCTATCAGATGTTGCATGACATCAGATACCCATGTTTTGTCAACTGAATCCCACTACATCTAATTGTATCCGCAATTAGAGGTGTCCATTACCTGGTGGTAGAGGAGAAGCCACTGCCCGAGCATTCACACACCAATCAAGCAGTCACACACACACCACCCGAGACTTTAACTGCTAGGACTGGAGTCCCTTTGCAGTGGGTGACTCCAGTGAGCCAACCGGTGCCCCTTTCAACTCCTCACACACACACACACATACACTCACTTGTGTGCACTTCCTCTTCCCTCAGGCTTGACCCTACGTTTCCCGAAGCAGAATCTCCAACATAATGTACGCCACACGAATTTATTAAGTGGTACAGTGGTGAGGAATAGCTCGAGCTGTCTGCCTTCAGAAAGGGACCCTGAACAAAAGAATCTCTGGGCAATTATACCCTTACAGTCTAAATTCCCCTCCCTTCATGAGATGATTCAGTCCAGTTGTAGTATTTGGATCTGGGGTCTCCTTGTTCCTCATCGGATCCTTTCACTGTCTCCAGGTGGGCCGTTGTTCTTTTCTCGAGGAGGCAACTTCTGCTGGTGGATATGACTATCTTATCTTTCTAATTTACACCAGTTTTGGGGCCTGCCCTCATGTAACTAAGGAGTTCAGTATAAGTTCATCAGTATCTAGGTGAAAGTTCACAGCTTGTGGCCTAAGACTTTTTACTAATGCTATACAATAGATTCCGTTTGAACTGGAAGTGACTCCTATAACACTGGCACAGAATCCTGCCTGAGCACTGGGACTCACCTGAGAGGAACCAAAATGCCTGAGATATCTCTATGGAGATAACAGACACAGCAGAGTACTTATGAGAGACTCATAATGTATTGGAGTGGCAGGTGGAAGGTAGGCAGGATTTCCAAGGAAATCTCAAATGGAAAAAAATGCTATATCTAAGCAAACACATGAAGCCTAACAGGTCTACTAAGTATCTAATTTTCCATATTTCTATCACTCTTTATTTTCTAGTATCATATTTAAAGCTGCTAAAATAAATAGAAAGTATTGTGAAGCAAAATATTGTTGAGCCCAAACAATAATGGAAACTCTGTTGCATTGGGAGTGGGAGAAAGATTGTGGTAGCTGCCTTTAGACCATTTCTGTGAATGGATATCCCACAGAAGAGTCCATATGACTCTAAAATTACGTTGAACCAAAGAAAAATATGGTCAGATCTTAATTTCCTAGAAGATGCTTAGGATTTTGACATTGTCTTCAGCAGGACCAGGAATTAGACTAGGGAAATTAAAGTACTGATACGTATTTTCTTTTCCTCTCATTGATAGACCGCTTCTGTACAGAAATTCTAAAATAAAAATAAAAAGAGATAAAAAATATAAAAAAAGAGAATGACTAACGGTGGTACTTCAGCATTTTGAGGTAAAAAACTGTGGTTTCTCTGAAACAATGTTTTTAAGTTGTTTAGTTATATTGTTGAAATGAACTGAATTAACAATGAAATAAAAATGCCTCAAGAAACAATCTTTTTAAAAAATAGATTGCTGTAGTCTCTCTCTTTAGTGTCTGTCAAGAGAATCCTCAAGAGACAAACCATTCTGAATACTAAGTAAGTGGCTAACACTAAAAGTGTCACTATAGTGATCTTCTGCACTACTGCTGATGCTCATGGGCTTGTGCATGCATACGAGTATTTCCTTGCAATGAATGGACACTCAGAGTAGAAAAAGTAGGGAGAGGTTATTCTTATTACCTCAACCTGAATGGCTACCTTTAACCTAGTCCATGACTCATGTGGTCTGGTGGTTCAAGACCTTGCACAGCTTTTACAATGCAAAGAATCATTAACATTTTTTTTGGCTATGTTTTTATTTTAGTGCCTTATACAGTTGACCTGTTTCAAGGGTAAAGACTTTAACTCCCAAAATCCCCAAAGATTTTATATTTTTGATTTGGCATAATCTGATGCAAAGTGAATGGTGAGAGAAGGGACAAAATGGGGAATAGGGGGCCATGGAATTTTTTATAATAAAATATGTATGATAAACATTATTTATGTTATAGGTATGTACCTACTTTTTATATCTTCTTTTGCTTGTAGCTTTATATTCATTTAGTGGCTGCATAGATGGTGTCTGGACTGAGGTTTGAGGGGCAGGAGAAGCTAAACAGAAAGAAGTCAGTTCTCAGCAGAGACTGGAATGAGAAGAACAAAGTTTCATTGTGAGGCTCAACAGGAAAAGCTGGATCTGGACTAATTGGAGCAGGCGGAAAGCGTTGCATGATAGATTGCATATTCTCTGAACACAGTTTGCAAGACATTTACAGAAGAGGAGGTGGGGAAGAGGAGATTGACTGGGCTCAGTTCAGTTGCCTACAGAGGCTGCTGTTATTGGAGAGTCTACAGAGGCCAGGAGCCTTGCTACCAGCAGCTGCTGCAGTAAAGCCATGGGTCTCCTGTAGGTCCTGTGACACAGAGAGGTCAGGCCCATGTGGATTTCCATATACCTCTGGGCATCTCAAATGATGGTTGCTTACTGTGCTTAGGCAACTTTGACAGAAAAAAAACCCCAGGGTGATGTTTCTTTCAATACATGAAAATAGCTACATTGGAGGCATCTACGTCTGTGCTAGCTACTTTAAATGCACTTTATAACTGATGGAGATAAAAAGCACTTCTAGATCTGAAAAATCTTTTCCAATAATGAAGCTCTGAAGGAGGTCAGAAGAATAGGTCTTATATGTGACTGTTTCTCTTCTATTGTCTGTAAAATAAGCATAGTCTGAGAAGTAGGCATCAACACTTAGAAAGTCAGGATTCTTCTGAAGCATCAGGTTCAGAATGGAGTATCAGGCATTGCTAGGGCTGTGAGCAGGGGATTGGCATATCACTTTAAGGGTCCAAAGAGAGGCAGTTGACATGATGAATTGATTTTAACAGTAGAACTGGAAAGGATAGATTTAGAATCACAGAATCACAGAATCACAGAATCACTAGGTTGGAAAGGACCTTCAAGATCATCAAGTCCAACCATTAATCCAGCACCACCATGTCCCCTAAACCATGTCCTGAAGTGCCACATCCACACATTTTTTGAACACTTCCAAAGATGCTGACTCCACCACCTCCCTGGGCAGCCTGTTCCAATGCCTGACCGCCCTCTCAGTGAAGAAATTTTTCCTAATATCCAATCTAAACCTCTCCTGGCACAACTTGAGGCCATTTCCTCTTGTCCTATCACTAGTTACTTGGGAGAAGAGGCCAACACCTTCATCGCCTCAACCCCCTTTCAGGTAGTTGTAGAGAGCGATAAGGTCTCCCCCTCCTCTTGTCCAGACTGAACAACCCCAGTTCCCTCAGCCGCTCCTCATAAGACTTGTGCTCCAGACCCCTCACCAGCTTCATTGCCCTTCTCTGGACACACTCCAGCACCTCAATATCCTTCTTGTAGTGAGGGGCCCAAAACTGAACACAGCATTCAAGCTGCGGCCTCACCAGTGTTGAGTACAGAGGCACGATCACTTCTCTACTCCTGCTGGCCACACTATTGCTGATACAGGCCAGGACACTGTTGGCCTTCTTGGCCACCTGGGCACACTGCTGGCTCATGTTCAGCTGGCTGTCAACCAGCACCCCCAAGTCCTTTTCCGCTGGGCTGCTCTCCAGCCACTCCTCCCCAAGCCTGTAGCGTTGCATGGGGTTGTTGTGACCCAAGTGCAGGACCCTGCACTTGGCCTTATTAAACCTCATACAGTTGACCTCTGCCCATCGATCCAGCCTGTCCAGATCCCTCTGCAGAGCCCTCCTACCCTCCAGCAGATCAACACTCCCACCCAACTTGGTGTCATCTGCAAACTTACTGAGGGAGCACTCGATTCCCTCATCCAGATCATCTATAAAGATACTGAACAAGACCGGCCCCAGAACCGAGCCCTGGGGAACACCGCTTGTGACCGGCCGCCAGCCAGATTTAACGCCGTTCACCACAACTCTCTGGGCTCAGCCATCCAACCAGTTCCTCACCCAGCGAAGAGTAAACCTGTCTAAGCCACGAGCCACCAGTTTCTCCAGGAGAATACTGTGGGAGACGTTGTCAAAGGCTTTACTAAAGTCCAGGTAGACAACATCCACAGCCTTTCCCCCATCCACTAGGCGGGTCACCTGGTCATAGAAGGAGATCAGGTTGGTCAAGCAGGACCTGCCTTTCATGAACCCATGCTGGCTGGGCCTGATCCTTTGGTTCTCCTGCACATGCCTTGTGAGCACCCTCAAGACCAACCGCTCCATGATCTTCCCCGGTACAGAGGTCAGGTTGACAGGCCTGTAGTTCCCAGGATCCTCCTTCCAGCCTCTCTTGTAGACGGGCGTCACATTGGCAAGCCTCCAGTCTTCTGGGACCTCCCTTGTTAACCAGGACTGCTGATAAATGATGGACAGTGGCTTGGCAATCTCCTCTGCCAGCTCTCTCAGTAGTCTTGGGTGGATCCCATGACGCCCCATAGACTTGTGGGTGTCCAGGTGGTTTAACATGTCCTTGACTGCTTCCTCCTGGATTATGAGGAGTATATTGTGCTCTCCATCCCCGTCTTCCAGCTCAGGGGGTTGAATACCCTGCGGATACCTGGACTGGTTATTAAAGACTGAGGCAAAGAAGGCATTAAGTACCTCAGCCTTGTCCTCGTCCTTGGAGACAATGTTCCCCTCCATATCCAGTAAGGGATGGAGATTCTCCTTGCCTCTCTTTCTGTTGTTAATATATTTGTAAAAACATTTTTTATTATCCTTTACGACTGTAGCCAGACTGAGTTCTAGCTGGGCTTTTGCCTTTCTAATTTTGTCCTTGCTTGACCTAACGACATCCTTGTACTCTTCATGAGTTTCCTGTCCCTTCTTCCAGAGGTGATAAACTCTCCTCTTTTCCCTGAGTCCCAGCAAAATCTCCCTGTTCAGCCTGGCCGGTCACCTTCCCCGCCAGCTCTTCTTACGGCACATGGGGACCGCCTGCTCCTGCGCCTTTAAGATTTCCTTCTTGAAGACTGTCCAGCCTTCCTGGACCCCTTTGTCCTTCAGGACTGTCTCCCAAGGGACTCTCTCAACCAGTGACTTGAACAGGCCAAAGTCTGGCCTCCGGAAGTCCATGATAGCAGTTTTGCTGACCCCTCTCCTTACTTCGCTCACAACTGAGAATTCTGTCATGTCGTGGTCGCTGAGCCCAAGACAGCCTCCAACCACTACATCTCTCACCAGTCCTTCTCTGTTTGTAAACAGCAGGTCCAGCAAGGCACCTCCCCCTCAGGAAGTTATCCTCCACACACTCCAGGAATCTCCCAGATTGTTTCCTCTCTGCTGTATTATACTTCCAGCAGATGTCCAGTAGGTTGAAGTCCCCCACAAGAACAAGGGCCAGCGAATGCGAGACCTCCGCCAGTCGCTTATAGAATGTCTCATCTGTCTCTTCATCCTGGTTGGGTGGCCTTAACAGACTCCCAGCAGGATATCTGCCTCATTGACCTTCTCCCTCATCCTTACCCACAAGCACTTGACTTGGTCTTCACAATCTTTGATTTCTATGCAATCAAAACACTCCCTAACATACAAAGCCACCTCACCACCTCTCCTTCCCTGTCTATCCCTTCAGAAGAGTTTATAGGCATCCATTGCAGCACTCCAGTCATGAGAAGCATCCCACCATGTTTCTGTGATGGCAACGACATCATAGCTGTCCCGCTGCACAATGGTTTCCAGCTCCTCCTGTTTGGTGCCCATGCTGCATGCATTGGTGTAGATGCACCTGAGCTGGGCTATCGATTTCAACTCTGGCATGCCACCCCTAAGCTCAACCCTAGTGAGCCCAGTTTTATCCCCTCCCCCCTCCAAATCGAGTTAAAAGCCCTCTCAATGAGGCCTGCCAGCTCATGAGCAAGAATCCTTTTGCCCCTTGGCGTCAGTTGCACTCCATCTGCTGCGAGGAGGCCCGGTGCCGTGTAAACCGCCCTGTGGTCAAAAAACCCAAAATTCTGACAACGGCACCAGCCCCTGAGCCATGTGTTGATCAGGTGTGCTTTCCTGTTCCTTTCAGCGTTCTTCCCTGTCACTGAAGGGATTGACGAAAACACTACCTGTGCTCCCGCTCCATTGACCAGTCTCCCCAGTGCTCTCAAGTCCTTTTTGACTGACTTTGGGCTTCTTAGTGCAACCTCGTCGTTGCCAACCTGCATGACCAACAGCGGGTAGTAATCAGTGGGCCGAACCAGACCAGGGAATTTCCTGGTGACGTCTCTCACCCAGGCCCCGGGGAGGCAGCTTTAAATAATTTTACAACTATCACAGAAAAGCTTCTAACTCTACAGACTGCTTTTTGTTGCATATTTGTCAGTTAAATTCTGGAAGAGACCAGTCCGAACAGTACATGTAAAATTACAGAAAATTACTATTTGAATTATTAAGAGGAGTAACAAGAAATAATAATAATCTAAAAAACCCAGTTAAAATAACTGACTAAGCCTGTTTTAAAATTATTTAAAATCCAGTTTGAGGAAATAATCACACATACACAGCCTGCTGTTGTGGCTTTTTAATCCAGTAGGTGTAAAATTGAAATCCTTACATTACCATAGGAGAACTATTTTAGGTAATTAGGGCAAAGCCTGTGTAAGATGTGCTAGACATAAAACATCCAGGATAAAGAATTAAACTGTGATCAAAATAGGATGTTATAAACTTTGCAGAGTACAAGATGATTTTAAGGGGTGAACTACATTAGCTTTGAACAGTTTGCATTATGATTTATATGATTTTCTCTAGCACTAATGTATCAGCATTTCTAGCTTCCAGTTCCTACTATTTCCACTTTCCTGTTCCTTATACATCACTATGAACACCATCAGCAATAATCCTCTGCACTAACTGTGCAGGAACCTTTGAATCTTGGTTTGCTCTCCAGATCCACCTAGAATCTGGACTTCGCTGTGGGTTATTGACAAGATTTCAAGCTGATATCTTCACTGCATACATCTAGATTTTGTAAACATTGAATCCCATTCTTAAGCAGTTTTTTCCTTGTACTTGGGGACTGGATTCAGCTCCCAGATTGTAGATTGTGGATGTTTATTGCAGATAATTAAATTTAGTTTTCTCAATGCACAATTCTACATCTATCTAGGTATTTATGTTACCATTACAGTCAAAGAAGATCTAACAGCAGCTAGTGAAGGGAGTTTAGAAGCCAATTCAATTCACTGGAAAATAGTTATTTTTGTTCATCTGAAGTGTTTTAGCCTCCATTAATTAAACCCCACACAAATACATAGATTTTGGTATCTAAATATAGCTATACAGGATCTTCCTCTGTGGTACTCAGAAGCACCTGTTTCCTTCATCTGTCTCTGTGGAAACGTATCAGGTATTTTCTGCAGGAAAAAAATGTATGTGAAAGGTGGATACCTAAATTAGGAAGATTTCACTCCACCTGGAGATTTGCTACTGCAGCACTGTGTGATAGCTGTCCACAATGCACTTACATAAAAACATACAATGGTAGTACTAGAGATGGATGAAATGTGCTATTGTTATTGTAAAAACTAACTATTGCATGCATTACAGGTGATTATATATTACATATAATAGATCTAAAGTGATAGTTATCATGTAGTTGGAAGTTAGTAGAAGAAGAAACGATGTTTTCCAACAACAGAGAAGATTGTGGAAGGTTACCCTGGTCTAGAACTGCTGATTCTTTGATTTTGAGATCCTGGATCCCATTAAGACCGCATGCAGCCAGCACATTGTGAAAGGGAGCACTTAGGTAACTCACTCAAAAGGCAAAGTTCAAGAAGAAAAGAATACCGGTACCATCTGTAGTTAGATTAAATTGTTGGACTGATTTTGAATTTTTTGGATAATGCAAGCAAGCTGACTCCATCTCGATGAAGTGTTCTGAGAACGTATTCAGGGAGCTCAGCAGTTATAAGGGTATATGAGTCAAAAAGTGCAAGAGAACCAGAATGCAAACAGATATAAAAGAGTTTAATTACAGTATAAAGGTCAGTAGGCAGAGGACAATGGTTGCCTCGCACACAAAGGAATATGCAAGCTTCTCTGATACCATTGCACTAGATATTCAGGCCCAGCTTTTCATATAAAGAGTTGTTCAGGTATTCAAAGATAGGTGTGTGCAGACATGGCGGTGTATCTGACATTTCCTACTAGGAAAATTTTGAAGTGGTAGAAGTTTGAGTTTGCTAATGTAAAAATTCTCAGTATTGATATTGAATAGATATTCTTCAGTTTTCATAAAAATACTTCCAGTTTGGTATTAGAAATGTTTTCTTAATAGGGCTTTTGAAGGAATGCTGTTCTTCCAAAGCATAGTTTTAAATGCTGTTAATGTAATTGTATCACATGCAACTTGCTGTTTTTCATGTATGCTTTGTTTCATAGCTAATTTAAGCTATATGAAAAACTAAAACTGAAACTTGTCCAATTATGTTTGAGTGACAATGCTTATTTTTAACTTAAGTTCTAGTTCTTGACAATCACTTTCACAGATAGTTGTTTTGTAGAACATTTTATGTGATTAACAAAATTATGTGTCATATACAAAAAACTTGCAGCATTTAAATCTTAAAAAGTCAGAGATCAATCATTTTCCCATAAATTTTGCATACATTATTTCTTTATGGCATATCACAAATAGTAACTAATTTCATATAATTTCTCATTGTTTTCTCTGGAAATGATACTGCCATGAGATATTGCAGCTCATGAACAGATCAAACTTCTTAAATAATATATCCCTATTCTATCAATTATTGAGCCTCTAGTTTATTAATGTCATGGTTTAACCCCAACCAGCAACTAAGTACCACACAGCCACTCTCTCACTCCCCCATGGTGGGGTGGGGGAGAGAATCAGAAGAGTAAAAGTGAGAAAACTCGTGGTTTGAGATAAAGGCAGTTTAATAAGTAAACCAAAAGCCACGCACACAAACATAGCAAAACAAGGAATTCATTCACCACTCCCCATGGGCAGGCAGGTGTTCAGCCATCTCCAGGAAAGCAGGGCTCCATCACATGTAATGGTTACTTGGGAAGACAAATGTCATCACTCCAAATATTCCCCCACCTCCTCTTTCTTCTTCGACCCACCTTTATATACTGACCATGATGTCATATGGTATGGAATATCCTTTTGGTCAGTTGGGGTCAGCTGTGCTAGCTGTGTCTCCTCCCAGCTTCTCATGCACCCCTCCTTTTCACCTGCAGGCCAGCATGAGAAGCTGGACTGTCCTTGACTGCTTAGCAGCAACTCAAAACATCAGTACATTATCAACATTTTTTCATCCCAAATGCAAAACATGGCCTCACACTAGCTTCTATGAAGAAAATTAACTCTATCCCAGCTGAAACCAGGACAACTGATTACTGAGATAGAGACAAATTGGTAGATGTTAATAAGTGAATAGTGTAGAAAGTTTTCTATGAACACAAATGGTTTTGGGCTTTCAAGGGTATATTTAGTTAACTGAAAAGTAGAAAATTCAAAGTTGAAAATGAATAATATCATTGGAAAATGAATATTTGTCCTATAGAACTCAGTGCCAAGATACTCAAAACAGTCTGATGAAGAATAGTAAATTTCAGACTTCCAGTTTTTTTCTTTCAGAGGCATCTTGAATAGAATCTGTATTACTAGTTTTATTTATTTTATTTATGCTAATCTTTCTACAGATATGTTCAGAGAGTGTAAAAGCAAGCCTTTCTGTCATGAATGCTGGAAGGTTGTTTTTCTTGGAAGTATCATTGTCAAGACACTGCAGTAGTTAACTCTTGTGGAAACGTTAAAGCAAAATATAAGGTTCTGTTCTGTTTGCAGCAATATTCCAAAATAATAATAGTAATAATAATATATGCAAATACAAATATATGTGTAACACCTCCTCAAATTGAATTGTAGCTGACATAGAAAAGGAACTTTATGTAATGAGGACTATTATATCACCAAGGCCAAGACCTTGGCAAGATTCAGAAAATAATTTGTCATTGATGAGAACATCTATAGGATTAAAAATAAAAACTAGTAATTTAGACAGAATGCAAATGTGTATGCCTCAGGTCTCTTGTAAGCAAGTTAAGAACAGGCACGGCTAGGAACAAAGAATAGAAGAATTCCCCACTTCATTGCGCAAGCATTTGCATGAAGAAGTAATGGGCACTGGAGATGCCCGTACTAGAAGGGATGCTGAACAAGTGGAAATTTAAATCTTCTGCTGTATTATTCTGCTGTGCTCCTGGTTTTAGTTTCAGACTAAAGCCCCATCTCAACAGTGGTTGTAATACTTGTAGAAGACTTGTAAATCTGTTAGTAGTCTAGAAGTGCTGTACTCTCTTGAGACTCAAATATACCATAAAATGAAGAAAATATGAATGATGTATTCTATGTGAGTACTTTCATTTGTTTGATATTGGAGGGCAAAATCTTCCTTTCTGAGAGAAGTTCAGTCAACTCCTGCCTAATTACAAGGCTACAATTTGAATAAATAAAATAGTTTGAAGGATAGTGTCATATTACTAGCTGTGGTTCATGCAAGCACAAACAGAGCTTCACAGCATTGTAAAGAAAAAAAAAAATCCCCCCGCCCTAGCACATCGAACACCTAAAGTCTGTCTTTAAAGACTCTATCATAAACTAAAATGAGAACTGGAGTATTAAGTTCATACAACAAGACAGTCACCCTTGGAGTTTGAATCCAATGCCTTATTGTCCTCCAGCATGAGTCACATCCATTGTTGGTTTATTTATAACAACTGTTTTGTGCAGTAATGCAAATCTTTGTTTAAAAAAAAGAGAGGGAGTGGATACAGTGGCCACAGTGAACACAGCTTTTCTGCACTTCTTCCTTAATAAGAATGTGGCTCTGGGGAGCTTTCAGGAGCTAGCAGCTCATATATCAATGACTGTTGACAGGGCACCACACAGTATTAGTCTTTAAACTACTTTTTTTTCAAACACTGTGATCAATGACATCAAAAGAAACTAATTCTTAATGCATTAATGGAAAAAAAGTGATAATAAGTATATAAGAATTTCACAGTTTGCTGAAGAAGGGAAAAACTCTGAAAATTCTTCTGAAAAGGTTGAAATATGAAAGAATAAAAAATCATAGATGTTGCCTAAAGCAAAGACCAATACAGTGATAGTTGAAGGGCAATAAAAGTAGCAGGACCTAGGTTTTGAATTCTACAGTAGGAACTTTTGTTTCTGTTAGCTTTTCTGCTCTGATGAACAGAATTGTTTTAACACTTAGGATTACATTTTCCAATACTACATTTTCCAAGTTTACAAATTCCAATTTTTACATTGGCTCAATATTTGCTTTCTATCAGGAAAATAAGGTTCTGAGCTGAGTTTGTGAATAGAGAGACCTGGAGACATAATGACTCAAGATATTGGAAAGTGAGATGTAGGACATTCTAACTTTCTGATATCTGTTTAGGAGAGCTGTTATTGACTGCAAGTCTTTGTCATTGGATGGCTCTTTCCTCCCTTTATATGAAACGAAATGATGGTACTGTTGCAATGTCAGATTCTTTATAGATGTTCATCACAAAGAACTCACACACTTGGTTTTGGCAGTGCTCTCAGAGGGGGCAAAGATTCATTAAGCACGGTTCTCTCTTCTGTAAATGTGTTTCCTTTAGGCAGTGATAAGACATATGATCAATGTGGGAATTGCAAAGCCATTGTTACTGTTTTGTCTTTGGGATCTACTGCAGATACAGACTCAATGGAGCTTTAACTTTTACCTGAGGGCAGATATAAACCCTCTGAGGAGATGTTCACCTTACATGGCCATCAGTTCAACAATTGCTAAGAAATTATATGATTCATTCAGTTCCTCCCTATTTTGAGATATATATTCTGGAAGTATTAGTGCTTGTTAAGGTCTTGGTATGCTGAAGTGCTCATTGTGTCTAATGAAGTGCCAGGTGCAGAATGATTTGAAGGTAAATTCTGAAGGTGCTTCAAATTCTATAAGCTATGGAAGTGCTCAGCAGTATTATGCATCCTGCCACATAGGAAATATTTACTAGCTGGCAGAAAATAGAAGGAATAGAAATACCTAATGTTGCTAGTTAAATCTAAAGGTAAATGACAGCTATTCCTAATTTGATCCTAAACTGTGGACCAGTCATGCTTCTCAGGTCAATAGATACACTTTCCAGCCTGTTCTTTTGCTAATCCAAATTTTTTGTGGCTGAGTTCTGTTCTCTAAGCATTTTTTCAAAAGCCCCTGTATGGATGATGTTCCAGCTGCAATAGCAATTAAACTCCAGGGTTGAAGTTATATAGAATTTCCACTTATAAAATTGAACAATGACATACTAGTCTTACATGCAATATCCACTTACAGATCATATTCTAAGGTAATGCTTTGTGTCTATGATACTGTATTTCTTAGGTTCTAGAGCTTGAACTAGCCATTAATCACAGAATGGCTGAGGTAGGAAGGCACCTCTAGAGACCATGTAGTCCAACCTAGTCTAGCTTTAGTCAGAGCAGGGTCAGCCAGAGCAGGTTGTTCAGGGCCATGTTCAGTTGGGTTTTGAATATCTCCAGGGATGGAGATAGCCTCCATAGGCTCTCTGGGCAACCTGCTGCAACTTTTGTGAGATCCTGCAGTAAAAGTTACTTTTTTTCATGTGCTTAAGTGGAATTTTCTGTATTTCAATATCTCCACATTTCCTCTTTTCCTGTCACTGTATATTACTGTGAAGAGTCTGGACTGGTCGTCTTTATTCCCTGCCACTGGTTATTTGTACACATTGACAAGATCCCCACTGAGTCCTCTCTTCTCAAGGCTGAAAAATTCAAGCTCTCTCAGATGCTCCTCCTATGCCAGATGTTCCAGTCCCTTAATAATCTTTGTGGCCCTTTGCCAGACTTGTGTCAGCATGTCCATATCTCTTTTGTACTAGGGAACCTAGAGCTGGACACAATACTTCAGATGTTGTTGCACTGCTTTGCTGCAAGGGCACATTGCTTGGTCATGGACAAGTCCTCCAGGATGCCCAGGTCCTTTTCTGCAAAGCAACTTTTCAACTTTTTGTCCCACAACATGTAGTGGTGGAAGAGGTTATTCCTCCCCAGGGGAAGGACTTGTTTCCCTTTAATGAACTTTATGACATTCCTCTCAACCCAATCCTCCAGCTGGTCTGGGTCCCTCTGAATGGCAGCACAACCATCTGGTGTATCAGCCACTCCTCCCAGTTTTTTATTGTCTGCAAACTTGCCAAAGGTGCACTCTGTCTCTTCATATGCACCATTAATGAAGATGTTAAATGATATGGCCCCAGTATTCACCCCTGGGGTACACCACTAATGACTGGCTTCCAGATGGACTTCATAATTCTGATCGTGATCCTTTCAGCCCAGCAGTTCCGACAGTTTTCAGTCCACCTCACTTTCATTGTATCTAGCCCATACTTCATCTGCTTGTCTATAAGGACATTATGGGACAAGGTCAAGAACCTTAGTAGAGTCAAGATAAACAACATCCAGTGCTCTCCCCTCATCCATCAGACGATTCATCTAGTCATTCGAAGGTTATCTGATTGATCAGACATGATCTTGACTTTGTGAATCCATGCTGACTACTCACAATCAATAATGACACTGCTCCCAAGATTCATCAGGCCTTAGTATGGGCTATGTGTTAGCCAAAATCTGAGCAAGAGTTGAGTGAAGAGGAGGCATCCCTGACCACCACAGGATCACGGATTTTCCCATCCAGAATATCTCATGAGATGTTACCCTTCCCTGGTCCTTAGTGGGTGTCACCAGATACTGGCGATAACGTGTACCAGGTGTCAGGAGCCCAGGATACCGGTCACACGGCTGCAGCCAAACCTGCCTTCAGCCTTCAGATTCCTGACAAGTACTTCCTTGTTTGTATGAGGTCCAGCAGACTGTACTTCTGCTTATTTATCTGTGCTAGGAACATATCATCAATGCTTTCCAGAAACCTTGTTGTTCTTGTACTCCCCTGTGCTGCTCCTATTGACCTATCTTCTTGGTATTTCTTCAGGTCTCTGCTTACTTGGCTGTATGTCAGGAGTCCTCTGACTTTCTTTCGTGTCTTTGTGATTCCTCATATTTGTAAAGGTTTGTATATTACTGAAAAATCAATGCTCCATAACTACTTTATCAACTTCTGGTGTCTCCATGAGCTTTCCCCTCTTATGTGGCTCTGTTGCTTTCTTTTCCAACTGTTACCCCTTGATCACAGAGTTGCTTGGTTGGCATACCTCTAGTTCTGACTTTTGGGCTCTAATCCTGTCTTTCTAATGGTGTCAGTCTCTTTTTTTATGCCCTGAAGATAGGATGAAGTAAAGATTCCACATGAGAGGGTTCTAGGCCAGTGAAGATGGGGTTGAAGAGAATACAGTTTTTCTACCTGGAAGTTTCATCACAAACGCCTTTAAACTGGTGAACCCTTCCAATGCAGTGTGTTCTAACATGCTTGTCTGATCATCAGGGAAAGCTGTATTTTGCAAGAACCATGCTGCTTCTAAAGAATTAAGCAGGGGATCAGAAATCAGGCAGTGCAAACTATAATGAACATATTATTAAAGAATCAGTTCATAGGACAGGTTAATGAATATTAAACACTTATTTTGTCCTCAGTTTAGTTAATTTTTTCAGTAACAAATCATCAGATGATATCTTCCCCTGCCAAACCACTCAAGACTTGTTTTGCTGAAAATGGGGGTGTTTGTAAATAGCACAGTACAAATTACTTATATTTCTTGAAGGTTTTTGTTTAAATGTCACATCTATACATAAATATTTTAAATGTACACATATTAAAATAAATACATGATATTTGAAAAGCTTTAATTATGTGCTAATTTTCATGTAAAAAATTGATAAATAACTAAAATATTTTCATTAACATCAGTTGAAGTTAACATCCTTAACTTTTCCTCAGTACAAAAATGTTGAAATATCTCATATAATTCTTATTAGCTATTCAACTATTTTAGAAAAAACATAATATGCAACTGCATAACCTGGTAATACAACATGCATACCTTTCTAGGAAGCTGCACTATGTAATACTGTAAACTACTGTTTCTGAATAACAGAATGAGCCCATTAAATAAGTTATGTCTAAATAATATTAAAGAAATATTACTATTAAAGAAACATTAATGAAATTGTCCAGAAACTTCATGTGTTAGTAGCTTCCAGATAATCCAAAACATTTTAGAGTTCAACTGGAAAAGCTGAAACATGCTTTCTTTCTTCCTCTCCTCTGGATGTTAGATGACTTATGTTTTCTCATTTCAGACCTACAAATTTATTGGTCACTTGATTTTCTGCTTCTGCATATATCCAAAACTGTTGTGTGAGTAGCCAATGATCTATCTCTTGGCTTGAACCTCAGTTTTATTCATAAGCTAGGCAAAGTATATGCACAGTAAAGAAGGACTTGAATGTATAGATAACGTGGCAGCATGCCTAATAAATCTTAGCAAGATTGAGTCTTTCATGAAAGGCAGTTGTAGGTGCCACTGAAGAACACAGCAATATGTAAGAAATGGATAATAAACACTCACAGGAAGATCTTTTCCATTTCAAAAAACTATACTGTCAGCGGGCCTGAAGGCTGAACTGGAATAGGATCCTCCCTGCCTCCAGATCTTCCAGCTACGCAGCAACAAGTTTCGTAGGTCCGTGATGGGAATATGCAAGCCATGGCCTAATTCAGCACCATAATTAGTCTACTCTGCTTGGAAGGGGCAACTATGCATTGCAGGCACTGTATGCCTTTTATACTACACACTCACTGGATGAAAACCAGAATTAAGCCTGATTCATTGGTCTACATTCAGCTCTTAGGCAGCAGAGCATTTCTTAACATGATAGAATCATAAAAGTATTTTATAAAAGGTAAAAAACTTATTTCTGTAAAATATTATTTTGTAACACTGGAAAAAACCCCACTCTGGTAATATTATATATTTCAGAAAAAAATGGTTAATAAGTTCTGTTCCACATAATAATTTTCATTTGTTCTTGCATAATTGTCCAGAATGATGGGCCAAAAGCCCTTTATAGTACCCCATCATTCTGAAGAGAGATGTGCACAAAGTTGAAAGGGAGGGAAAAGGACTTTTCTTATGCCAGGAAACTGTTCTTGGGACTTAAAACGGGCTTTAGAAATGTCATTTTCAGAACATGACTGGAAGTGAGATTGCAGTGCCAGATATCACTAAGTGTAAAAGCATATTATGTAACTTTTACAGCTCTTTTTGTGCAATGCTTTTCTATGCTGATTAACTGAAAAATTCTATCATTGTCATTTTGTGGCCCAGAGTGCAATGTGATGTTATTTAATAAGATGTATAACCTTCCTGCATGCCTATTCTTGTTGACACTGTTAAATGGGGTGTACATACATCATCATGACTGTGGCAATGTTTTTTGTTGATCTAGTTATGGTTTCCAAAATACTTCGTTGCAACACATGTTGACATTATTTAAAAAAAAACACAAAAAAACCACCAACAACAAAAAAATCGGGAGAGAAAAGAGGAATGTATTTAACATTAGTTTCATAACCTCTCTTTCCATAGCTTTACAGGATGTTTACTGAGTCAGGAAAAAGAAGGATAGCTTTCAAAACTGCCTATGAATTAAAATCAGGAAAAACAGCAACCAGCTATAGCATTTTCCAATTAAATTTCAGGGAAAAAGTCCTCATGTTACATCTTCTACTCACTGCTCTATTGCTCATTTGTAAAAACAAACATTTGCCATGAAGACATAACTGCCAATTTAGACTAACTAAGACAAATGAGATAATGAGGCCAGTGGCAGCTTTGAGTTGACAGATCCAGCTGAGTGCCCAGCTCCAAGTAGAAAGCTTTCTTTGTCTGCCAGAAGGTCTATATGCTAATACTAACCAATTCGCCAACCTTGGCCCTACAGTGTATATTGTTTGACAAAAGGAGGGTATACCATTTTGTTACAGATGTGACACTAATTTGGATGTAAACTAAAACTGGAACAGGTAATCTACGCAATCTTCTAATCAAGGAGGCAACCACCAAAAAAGTAAAACCTTGTCTGGTAAAAATAAATACAAAAATGTGTAAGTGTGAAGGACAAATTATTTAAATGTAAATGATGATGCACAAATGACAAAGTCTACAGTAAATAATGAAAGAATTAAAGCCACTATAGTCTGCAACTTCTTACACCCCTTTGCTTTAATGTCCTTACCTTAGCATTAAAAGAAGAAACAAAGGATTTGCCCAAATTCCAGAACCAAAACAAAAAGACCACTTTTGACCTGATATTTATTGGAAGAGCTGTACACAGAGAAAACCTTTCAGAGCATTTAGAAACACCTTGTTTAATTAATTTCTGTCACTATTATTTTTGAGGGAGTTTTTTCCTAAAGGAAAATTCCCATACCCTTGCAATCTTCATAAAGAAAATAAGTGAGAGTGAGGGAGTTAGGAATACTGTTAGAAATTCCAATTAGGAATATTGTTGTGCTTTGTTATAAATGTTTTAATGTGCAAAACTGCATTTATAAGTTCATTCCAGATAGAAAGTTTAAATATGGATGAGAAAAGCATTCCATAGATGTCTGGTACATGAAATAACAACAAAAAAAACCCACATGAATTTATGCTTTTACTTTTTGGGTCTGTAAGAAGAATCTGTGATTTTAGAGGCATATTATCAACATTTTTTTTCCCCTATGGAGTACGACATGGCTGGTGTGTAACATTACTTATAATTTTGCAAACAAAGCTATATATTGTCCCTAACCACAGTGTAGCTGCTGGTGATTTCAATGGCAGTCATGTACATTGACCAAGGACATCATATGTCCTTACACTAAGACAGATAATAGAAAAAATATTGTTTATAAAATTGTTCAGAAAAGTTATTCACACTCAGATAATTGAAATAGCTAGAAATATAATGTCATTTTCCTCCTATTTATACTGCATCCATTACAAAACTTCTATAAAACAGTAAAATTAATCATTATGTATAACTAATGCACTTGAAACATGTATATATGGGTTTATGCTGATTTGCTAAATGATCCATAAATAAAATATAGGCTTTCATTTATGAAAAACAAAGAAGCATTATATCACATAATTATATATCTGACCAGCTACTTAAAGAGAACTTTAATTTTTGAGACTTTTATAGTTTTGCTTAATCTTCTATAGTTTTGCCTAATTACTGTATTTTAAAAGCTATGTAAACTAAATAATGAACAAAATATTGATGCGGGTCCCAATAAACAAAAAGAAGAATGTATTCTAAATTTAAAATAACCAAATTCATTAATGCAATATGCTTTCTGAAGTATTTCCTATAACGTCTTAAATTCTGATATGTTAAAATATTTATCTAATATTATGAAGTGAGAATTAGTATCCCTTACTCAGATTTCGAAGCTAGATGAATGCAGTATTCTTCTGTAAACCTTTCAATATTCCCGCCCTCTCCCTTGACAAACAGGGGGAACCCAGTCATTTACCATGGGACAACTGGTTTGCTAAGTGCCCATAATTTATATGCAGGTTTCATTCCAATACTACTCAGTATGGGAATAATTGTGAACTCTACTGATTTCTGTTTTGTTGTTGTTTATTGCTATACAAGTTGCTAAATCTTTACATTTTTAAACAATTGCAATTCTAGCTTGATTTATCTCAGGAGCTCAGGAGCAGGATTCATCTGGCATAGTTGTTACCTAGTAACTTCCAAGGAATATGTACATATATACAGAAAAATTTGCTAAACCCAGCAGTTAGATGACTCAAGATGTGTATGTAACAAGTCCTTATGTATAAAATATGAAAAACTTCAAGAAAACAATCACCAAAAGTCTTACACCTTTTGAAATGAAATGGTACAATGATTCTTATAGTGATCTGAGAAGAACACATCACAAATTAAATAACACAGCTCATTTGAAAGAGATGACCATTGATGTCATGTTGTGTTGTTGTGGAGAGAAGCAGACAACTGAAGAATGACTACAAAATAAAATAAAATTATATGGGCAGTTTACTGATTTGCAATTCATTATAGTGATTTGGAAGACACTATACTCCAAATTTGAAAAGCTAGCTGAGATTCTATCAACTTACCTATGTGTTTTATATTTCCTGGTCTTCCAAATCTATGAAGGTTTTCTCAATTTTATATGTCTCTTGCAATATTTTTGATCATTCATTTCGTCAGTACAATTGATAAAAAATAGTCTAGCACTAGAAAAAGCATAGATTACCACAGGATTCCAGTAGAAGGAGTTGACTTGATGATAATTTTCTACTTAGTTACGTTTTATGACCTATCAGTCACAAAATTTTAATCCATTTAAAATACAGTACATGAATTTCCCACAGCATTCTTCTGGAGAAACTGGAGCCTCGTGGCTTAGACAGGTGTACTTTTCACTGGGTAAAAAAACTGGCTGGATGGCCGAGCCCAGTGAGTTGTGGTGAACAGAGTGAAATCCAATTGGAAGCCAGTCACAAGCGGTGTTCCCCAGGGCTTGGTTCTGGGGCCGGTCTTGTTCAATATCTTTATCTATGATCTGGATGAGGTAATCGAGTGCTCCCTCAGTAAGTTTGCAGATGACACCAAGTTGGGTGGGAGTGTTGATCTGCGGGAGGGTAGGAGGGCTCTGCAAAGGGATCTGGACAGGCTGGATCGATGGGCAGAGGTCAACTGCATGAGTTTTAACAAGGCCAAGTGCAGGGTCTTGCACTTGGGTCACAACAACCCCATGCAACGCTACAGGCTTGGGGAGGAGTGGCTGGAGAGCTGCCCGGCAGAAAAGAACCTGGGGGTGTTGGTTGACAGCCGGCTGAATATGAGCTGGCAGTGTGCCCAGGTGGCCAAGGTGGCCAACAGCATCCTGGCCTGTATCAGGAATAGTGTGGCCAGCAGGAGTAGGGGAGTCATCATGCCCCTGTACTTGGCACTGGTGAGGCTACACCTTGAATCCTGTGTTCAGTTTTGGGCCCCTCACTACAAGATGGATGTTGAGGTGTTCAAGCGTGTCCAGAGAAGGGCAATGAAAGTGGTGAGGGGTTTGGAGAACAAGTCTTATGAGGAGCAGCTGAGGGAACTGTGATCGTTCAGTCTGGAGAAGAGGAGGCTGAAAGGAGACCTCATCGCTCTCTACAACTACCTGAAAGGGGGTTGTGGCGATGAGGGTGTTGGTCTCTTCTCCCAAGTAACTAGTGATAGGACGAGAAGAAATGGCCTCAAGTTGTGCCAGGGGAGGTTTAAACTAGATATTAGAAAATATTTCTTCACTAATAGAGTGGTCAAGAATTGAAACAGGCTGCCCAGGGAGGTGGTGGAGCCACCATCACTGGAGGAGTTCAAAAAAATGTGTAGACGTGGACTTTCGGGACATGGTTTAGTGGACATGGTGTTGTTGGGTTGACGATTGGACTTGATGATCTTAATGGTCTTTTCCAACCTTAATGATTCTGTGATTCTGTAATTGTGTGTATATTTTTAATTGTAATTGCATGATCACTTATGCTGAGCATTGTAATAGGTTAAGTAAATTATATCAACATATTGAATATCAATTTACTCATGATCACAGAAAAAAGAGATCAGGATTATCTGGAATTTCTGATTTTTTTAGTAGCCTGTTGGCCACCAGTAATCATAGCAATCACAGTTAAGTCTTTAATGAAGAACTAGTCTGCTGTTTTTGTTTTATGCTCTACCTATGGACAATGCAGTATTTTTTAAAGTCCTTTTGTTTCTTACAGGAAAAGCAAAACTGGAATAAAAAGTCTCAAAATGCTGACACATTTCTAACTTAACTTGCTTTATAAAGTAGCTAAAACTTTGGATTGCCCTAAATGAAAACTGACAGCAAGATATTTTCTAATGGTGAATTAATGCTTTGTGACAGATATCTGTCTTTCCTCTGTTCTTGAAAGAAGTACAGTGGAGAGAAGACAGAAAGAATCTTTTACCTTCCCTGTAGCAGTGCTATTTTGTACAGGCAAGGAACTGGGGAGATAATAGTCTTGAAATCCTAAGATATTTCTTTCTCCATGAAAGCAGAGATTAGCATTCATTTTGAACTAATTTGTTTATAGGCTGCTTTTTGTGGTATGGAGTAGTAGGTGTATAAGGTTTAGAAACTATCTAAATTAAGATTAACTGATCTGGGTGATCAGTTGGCAAACAGCTGGTATGTTAAGTTTCTATATTTTGATGAATAATCACTTGACTGTGAATTCGTCTTCAACTCAGAATGAACTTGAAGAAACACAATAGATATTGGATGGATGTGATAAGTAAAAGGAGCAGAAGAGCTCCCTTGAGAGAGAAAAGCATTAACTAGTGATATATGACCTTGAAAATGATGGTGGGAAAGAAGCTGAAAATGACATGGTGGCTTTTGCATGAGTAGTATTTTATTAAAAATAAAAACAATGAAAAGTACTTTTGGAGAGAATTTGAACGAAGACTGAGAGAAGAGCAGTGGTTGTTTGTAGAGTGAAGGACAACTTATTTTACTAATGGGAGAAAATAAAACACTCTCAATTTAGAGCACGATTTAACACAAAATATTTTAAAAACCTACTATACAGAGAATGTAATTAATGCAAACGAACTGTGGTCTCTTTATCAATTGTGAAGAGAAAAAAAAATTCTCAAGGGGCCAGCTCAGATTTTATATGCCTATTTTAAAATTAAATGTGTAACTGACTAACTGTTCATTGACCATAACAGAAACCTAGATGATGAGCTCAGATGTAGACATCAAATACAGATATCATCTAAAGTCTAGCTGTCTGAAAACAAGATGTACCCCTGCCCAGTTCATATTACTCATTTGGTATAACAGAAATCATACAAGTCTGCTCCTAGAATCAGCAGAATTATTGGAAGGAAGAAGTTGATTCTAATTAAAAGCCTTTGGACAACACACTTCACTGATTCCACATACACATGTGAAGAACTGAGCAAAAAAGTCAGAATCAAAAGAAATTGAACTAAATCTATGGTTTCCATTTTTTTTTTTTTTACTTTATTAGAAAAACATAGCATAAAATTATTGTGCAACAAAAGAGTTTGGATGTATACATACCTGTGAACATTTGGGTCATATATAAAGATGGTAGTACAGCCAGGTTTTTAGGCTGCTTACTTCTACTTTTGCAAGTCACTGTTCTCAGCTGCTTATAGCTCTACCAAATTTCTGCAGTTCAGTTTGCCTTTTTCAAGTTAAGTGTAAGACTACATGATATTAGTGGCCTCAGAAGAAGGGTACATCTCATGATTTGGCAGAAAACATCTGTGGAAGAAACCACAGGAGTGATCACCATCTGCGCATTGCTGTTAGGGTTTGATGTAAGCTCCTGCTGCTCTCATGATTGCCACTATTATTGTTTGATGGCTCCTGACCAGGGGATACCACCATGCCAGACATGTAGTCTTGTGCTCCCTTTGCCTTACTGGTTGACTATGTCTACAAAAACTCAATCTCCGGACAGTGATCCATTGATGTTAACCAACTGACCTGCCAAAATCATGACCTTTTTCTTATTTTAGCATTGTACCTTCACACTTATAACAAAAATCACGTTAAGTGCTGTAGAAGCAACAGCCTTTTGCACCTTTTTTCTTTTTTTAAATTTTCATGAATAGAGGGGTGCCTTTACTCAGTACTCTACTCCCTAAGCAATTAACTCCAGCAATTGGTGGATACCGAGGTTGAATAAAGGTGTGTGGAAACAGGTAATATGAAATTATCTGAGACTGATGCCTACAGAATTGTTTCTTCAACACCTAACACAGATTTGTATTAAAACCCCACGTTTTTCTGAAGTTGTTTTTATCAGGAGTTATATATTTAATCTTGAAAAATCATTCTTCAACAATTTTTTTCTTTGCATTTCAGAATGAAATAAGGTATGCCATCTCACACACACAGCACTCTGAGGTTTCATGCTGGGGTGGAGGTGTAGACAGGCTAATGCTATACCATTTGCAATTTGGCCACGCTGCCTTTAATAGCATCACAGTTATAACCTTACATTTGCTTTAGTTGAAAAATATTGTAGTCTAGAATATAAATACACTAATCACATATATTGATTATGGTTACTTCATTTTCAATTAATTACAGCTGTGGCTTTTGTAAATGGATACATAAAATTGAAAAGGAATTGTTAGTTTGTTTGACAAGATCTAAGCAATTTCATAATCAGATTATGATTTAGTCTGTTTATTTCCTTTGGCTAATAAGCTATGTTTAAATCTTTGTTTTGAGATATGTTTTTCTTACATAAAGGAAGTGTTCAGGACCAAGCATAAAGTAGGGGTTTGACATACATACACAATTTTAGTACTGTGTGGTGACACAGCAGTGTCACTGCTGTTCCTGCTGGTGAAGATTGATCTTATATTTGTTCATGTTCATGTATTTGCTTGTGCTTGAGCAATTCCATGGAACTATGAAAAAGTAGAATTCCAACACTCATAATATTAAACAAATTAGAAAAGAACATTTGGAGAATAAAGAAGACCTTAATGCTTCAAGCTCATTACTCATGAGAGTTGGATTTTTATGTATTTCTGTTTGAAACTTAGAAAAACTGTTTTCATTGGTGGTTATGAAGAAGACATGACTTTGCTATGAAAAATTATATTTAGTTTTCTTTGACCCATTCCTAGTAAACTAGGGACAATAGCATTTCCTTTTTATGCTTTTTCTTAACTATTAGTTAGACAATAAATTGTTCAGAGAAAAGATAGGTTTTCAGAGGTGTTTAGTACAATTTTACCTCCATCTAAGGATGTTGTCATTACTGTAGTTATGTAATAAATATAGTAGTCACACCAAATAGCCAGTGTACCTCCCACAGAACACCAGTGTTTCACTCTTTTCAGTGTTACAATATTTAGTACCACACAGTGGTATATCATGCTTGAATTTTCTTTTGGAATCTGCACCTAACAGAGAAAGCAGCTATCTTTTGGTATTATGCACATTCTACAGTGTGGTGTTTCTTTCTTCCCCAGCCCACAATACACAAGCATGCAATTCGTAGAAATTATGTGGGTTAATGGTTTCTATGTTACAAATCACTAGATGCAGTTCTTCATTGCAAATTGAATTCTCTCTGTAAAAGATGTAAATTCAAGGTATTCAAAATATCAATTCAAAACACCAGGGCAAATAATTGTAATCTGTACCTCTGTTTCCAAATATTTTGGAATTGTACTGAGCAACTGGTAAATCGGTAAATTACAAAAGGTGCAGCTTCAGCCTGTCTACACCTCCATTCAGCATTCTGTCACCAACCCAGACTTCTTCATGTAACATTATAAAACTGGCTGAAAACAGTGAGAATGGAAAGTTTAAAAAAGAATGTAATTTCAGCAGTATTCAACAAAAACATGATCTGATCCTTTCTTGACCTCTAAAAACAATACTGCATCCCAAAGATAGGGCATATCTGACTACCATATAATGTATAATTTATGTTTGTATATCAAGCCATTATATACTTCTGTACAGAGGCACTAGTTATCTACTCCAGTAGATCAGGACAGTTTATACACAGATCAATTTCAGATTTAGCTTTATTAAAACCTAGGTTGTGTATGAATTTATATAACAGCACATAAAGTAGAATTAATGTAATGCAATGTAATCATATCAGAGATAAGCGTATAGTCTTAAACTAGTTTAAATATCTTCATTCTCTCTATAGTCCCGAAAGAGAGCTAGGCATATCTGAACAGCGACTTCAATAAAATAATCCATTGGTGAGGTTAATTGCTCTCTAGTTGTCAGTCTGTCTCCATCGACTGCAGAGATAGCAAGAGATCTGATTTTGATTAGGTAAATGTAGTTTTTGTGAGAAGTAATCTGTCAGGGAAAGAAAGTGGACCTAGAGTGGCATTGTGAATTCTTCAGACTTGTGGGAAATGCACACATGGAAAATCAAAAAACAGTCTCAGAATTATGCTAGGGAAATGAGAGAGAGGGCCCATATCCTTTTACAACCATTTGGCTCCCAGACAAAATTTATAATTTCTCATCAGCTGCTAAACTTCCATCTACACTTTAGGGAAAGAATTCAACACTAGGAAACAAGATTTCCATTAGTCAGCACAGTAAGCAGGGAAACATACAAATTAGCCAACTGAAAACAGCAGAGGGAATTTGGGGATCTTTTTCACTGGCCAAAATTCACTGGTTATTTAAGATGGTGATTAACAGGGTGAAAATTTCTCCTTTTAGGCTGACAGTCTTTCTCTGTATGGAGAACTGTATCTTTTCCCTCTCTGCCTCCTTTGAAACACATCTGGAAGTGTCAGTGTTGTCCACCTTTCATATGATAGCCTAGAGCACACATTTAAGAAGATGTAACAGATCTCATTTCTGTGGTTTCCTCAGCCTGAGGCAGTTCAAACCTGCATTTCCCAGGAGAGTGACTTAACCAGTGGAAAAGGAGGGAGCTTCCGCTCCAGCTCGTTTGACAGAGCTTTGACGCTGCAGCTGAGAAGTAAAGATTTATGGGATAAAAGAGAATAAGCAAAAGAAGCTCCCTGTCTCTTAACTCATTTGAGAAAGTGGCTTTTTTTGCATTTTATTTGTGTGTTATGAAATAGGAAACACATAAGCAGTTGTAGGAGCAGAAAGTTAAGGACTTTCTTGCTCCCAAATTATTAGTCCAGTTATCAGCCTAACCAGATCATGTCCCCCCTTCTGCCTTCCCTATGACTCTAAGAGTCTTTCATATCTTTCTATGTGGTTCTACAGATGTAGCAAACGTGGAGAACATACGTTCCTTTTCCAGACTAGTGGCTAGATTCTTCTCTTGACAGAGAAGAAATTAAGATTTGAATCCAGAGGAATTATTTAGAGACTTAAGAACAGAATGTAGTGTTTTTCCATTTTGAACACAAACTCTAACTCACTAATCTGTTATGTAAAAATGAGCACAAACAATAACTACATCCCTGTCACTAGCCCTATATATCACCAGTGTTGTTATTCCACCAGAGATTTTACACAAAAAAAATGATGTGACTGTTGCTCTGAGCTTAATTAACTCTTATAGTGTGGATTGTCTGTAGTCAAAAACTGGTTCAAACACTTCTTAAGACATAGATACAAAACCAACTACTTTATGTGAACTAGTCATAAGTAGAAGAGAACCTTGACAATTCTAGTCATAACGAGGTACAGAACACTGAGCATATAGCACGTTCGTTAAAAAATAAGGACCTACTTTTCAAATATCTGCAGAACTAGGCAGAGTTTTAACTCACCTTGTACTTGACCCCTGAATTGGCCTTCTAGGTTCCGCTGTTTATCAGGTCCATCTTCAAAGCCAAGGTTTTAATACAAAAATAACCATTTAAAGTAACAAAAAAATTGTTAAATTGTTTTGGGAGATATAAAAAAATTTTTTCTAGTATCTGCTATTTCTTGTGCACATGCATACCATTGCACTATATTGTAATTTATTTTTGTTAAAAAAGCCAATATGTCTATTGTTCTATTGTTTTTTGGCTCCTGCGTTAGTAACTTTGATTATATCAGGAAAAATATGTATATTAGTGTTCTGTCAGTAATAGATCTGTGAAAGTAAAATGTTTTTTGAAAAAATACAAAAAAGAAAGAAAACCTGTTGCATATGACCATCATAAGCTAAATGAAACTATTTCTTTGACTTCATATGAAATATGTGCTTTTATTTTCAAATTTAGTCTAATAATTTTTCTTCCAAATTGAAATATGTTTCATAATGACACAATTCCAATTAATAGACATTTTTCAGATTTCATATTAAAGTAATTGGACAAATTAAAACTTTTCTTCTTTATCTTGTAGAAACTTCTAAGAAAAAACCAAAACAAAGAATCTTAACATATTAGATTTCATAGCCACACGGAGTCATCACTTGTAATCACATGTATTAGTCAATTTAGTAACACTACAATTAAGATTACATATCCTTCTTATTATATTCATGATTCCACTATTAAAAGTGTAAAGCTCTGAGACACATGCAGCAGCCCCATTTACTCGATGGAACTTAGACCTTGTTGAATCAAGTCCATGACAATGATGATGATGACAATGTTAGTTCAGACATATTTCTTGAAACAGTTCATTTCCTCTTTCACTTTTTAATTGTTAATGGATTTGTGGCAAGCTCATATGATACACTTTCAGGCCTTTTGAAACCTATTTCTTCTATACTTAAAAGAATAATGTCTATTTACATTTGACAAAATATTTTTAATATTTGGATTCAGAGAGATATCCCTATACTGCAATTGTACTTAAGAATCTGCTTATCATTTTTAATTTAAATGGAAACCTTGGCTGCTTCAAGTGGTGGGAACCCCAAGAATAGACCATGTAAAGCCAAGGACAGACTGGATGATGAAGGAAGAAAATTTATTCAGTTAGAGCATCCCATTCCACTTACCACATTTGTGGCCGTCAGGTGATGATTAAAGAATAATGTCAATTACAAATTGGGAAAGAAAGCTGAACATTTACTCTTTCTTTAAAATGATATTCATGGTTCTAAATATGTGCCTTCAGAAAGCTGTAACAGAGCCAAACAGCCTGAAACCAAGGATGTACTAATTAAGGTATACAATAGGAATGTTAATCAGATGCATCAGGGAAAAGGGGGAGGAAAAAGAAAAAGCCCTCCCCCCAACAAGAGGTAGGAAAATCCCATGTACAGAAAACACATAAGGAACCTTTGGAAGGAGGAGATAAGTAGATATAGTAGGAAGGATATTGTAGAAAGGTCTGGAGTTTTGTTTTGTGTCCTTCCCGTCTCTGATACTGGAGAGTGGAAGAAGGTGTCAACATACCTCAGGAAAGCTGTCAGGTCAGAAGTTTCCTTTGCCCTATCAAGGGCCAATTTCTGAAAAGGAAGTGATAGTTATACACTGATTTTAAGGACTGCTCCTTTTGTAGCGGTATTAATTTTTTTTAAAATTTTTCGTCTGTTGAAGATGTAGGAACTAAAGTATAGCTAAAAAGACCAAAGACTAGGAACAAAGAAATTTTCTGGACTGTAGTTTGTTTATGTACACACACCACCAACAACAAATTGCTACAAGGAGAAAAGCTTTGGGTTTTGAGAACTAATCAAAGAACAAGACTGCATATTCTATTATACTGTAGGTCATATTTGCAATTGATTACAATAAAAATTATCGTGAGATGCTGAAGTGATATGGAAAAAAGGTAAACTATTTATATGAGGAAGTTTTAGTAGAAAATCAAGCAGTGCTAGAAATTCAGCTAAGGAGCTAACAAAAATAAAATAAAATCTTATTAAAGGACTGAAGAAACCCTCTAAATCCATACATTACCTAAGCTTTGAGAAATGTGATGGGTAAGAAGTATTACTGCAGTCCAAAATACTGTATAGAATCAAAGAATCATAGAATCATAGAATAGTTTGAATTGGAAGGGACCATTAAAGGTCATCTAATCCGACACCCCCTGCAATGAACAGGGACCCTTCAAATAGATAGGTAGTTCAGAGCCCCGACCAATCTGACCTTGAATGTTTCCAGGGTTGAGTATTCTACCGTCTCTCTGAGCGATCTGTACCATTGGTTCACGCAGGCCCATTTCTCGAGCTTGTCCAGATCCCTCTGGATGGCATCCCATCCCTCAGGCATGTCAACTGCACCACTCAGCTTGGTGTGTATCTGCAAACTTGCTGAGGGTGCACTTGATCCCACTGTCTATGTCACTGATGAAGGTATTAAAGAGTACTGGTCCCAGTACGGACCCCTGAAGGACACCACTTGTCACTGATCTCCATCTGGATATTGAGCCATTGACCAATACCTTCTGGGTGTGACCATCCAACTAATTCCTCATCCACCAAACAGTCCACCCATCAAATCAATCTCTCTCCAATTTAGAGAGAAGGATGTTGTTGGGGACCGTGTCAAAAGTCTTATAGAGGTCCAGATAGGCAACATCCATAGCTCTTCCCTTGTCCACTGATGTGGTCACTCCATCCTAGAAGGCCACTAACTTGGTCAGGCAGGACTTGCCCTTGGTGAAGCCTTGTGGGCTGTCTCAAATCACCTTCCTGTTCTCTATGTGCCTTAGCATAGCTTCTAGGAGGATCTGTTCCATGACCTGTTCCCAAGCACAGAGGTGAGGCTGATGGGTCAGTAGTTCCCAGGGTTCTCCTTGCTACCCTTTTGAAAAATGGGTACAATGTTTCCCTGTTTCCATTCTCCAGGGACTTCACCTGACTGCCAGGACTTTTCAGATATCATGGAGAGTGGCTTGGCACCTACACCAGGCAACTCCCTCAGGACTCTCGGATACACTTCATCACAACCCATAGACTTGTACATGTTCAGGTTCCTCAGGTGGTCTTGAACCTGATCTTCTCTTACAGTGGAAGGGACTTTGCTCCTCTTGTCCCCATCTTGCAGTCCACCCACTTGAGAGGTGTGGGAAGAGAGACTGCCAGTGAAGACTAAGGCAAAGAAGTCATTCAGTACCTCAGCCTTCTCCTCATCCATTTTTACCAGTCTTGCTTTCTTTGACCTTCCTTTTCTGGCTGACATACCTGTAGAAGCCCTTCTTGTTATTCATTGCACCCCTTGCCAAGTTCAGCTCCAGCTGTGCCTTGGCCTGCCTGACCCCATCCCCACACAACCTGGCAGCAGCCCTATACACTTCCCAGGATACGTGTCCCTGTTTCCTGTGACTGTGCATTACCTTCTTGCCCTTTGGTTTGACCAGCAGGTCTTGACTCAGCCATGCTGTTTTTTAGACTGTGAGGCAACTGATTTTATAGATGTTAATCTGAAATGTGTAAAATATTTTGCAAGATTATAACAAGAAATTATTGCAAAGTTGTATTGAATGTGAAAAAAACAGTTTAGTCCTTCTGACTTTACCATTAAGTAACCTAAGTCACATCAGTGTGGGGTGTAGAGTATCAAGAAGAAATGCAATAAAAACTCACTCTTACATTCATGAGCCCTTGTGTTGAGCATTCATTAGAAATGATAGTGACAATCATAGTCATTTGTCATTGTCTCAGACACCCTGTGTTACAAATGCCATATGGGAATTGAATTAAACATTGCTTTCCCAATTTGACCATCTGTGGTATCATTTTCTATCCTCATACAGTGTTTAAAGTGCATTGCTTAAAACTTGTAAGGAGGCTGTGTTATATTTCTTACAGTAAAGTTGTATAAAATTCTACTAGTTTATCTGCAGAAGGCTCTATCAGATACAAAAGCTGGAGCCAACAATGTGCACATTAAAATGAATGCAACAGAAAGATGAATAAAAAACTTTTTGTTGGGGGGAAAAGAAGCTAAAGTGAACTCCTTCAGTATCAAGAATCTGTCTATGGGAAAGCAATATTCTAAAGGTGAAAGCAAGCAAGACTTTTGCAGTGTTTCCAGCAGGAATCCCTCAGACATGATAATCATCCAGTTATACAATGTACTCTTAATGACAGAGTTGTACCTACCTCTGGGAACTCTTTGTCTTTTGTTTCCAGTTATCAGATATTCCAGAAGAGGGGATATTACAAGTCAAATGGAGATCTGAAAAGCAAGTACTTGAATTTCAGGGGTTGAGATAAACTGTGGAGTCTGCTTTCCAAGAAGGGATACTAGGTGGTGAAACCCATCTCAGCATGTGACACTGAAAGAAAACGTCCGTGTCTCTTGGATAGGTGCTGGTGGGAAAGCAGCTCAGTTCTTAAAACTACATGGATCTTGTATCTTGATCCACAGTCAGATGTCCAGCCCTGTGTGATAAACCAGCGCAGAATGAATGTTACCTTAGATCTACTTATCCTAAGTGACACAGTGGACAATGTGAACTGCAGAAAATCTAATTTAGCTTTATCTAAAAATCATACTGTATGAAGATGTATTTTAAACACCATTATAAACATTTCTGGTTTATTACTACTGTTGTGGTTTAACCCCAGCTGACAACTAAGCACCACACAGCCACTCGATTACTCCCTCACAGTGTGACAGGGGAGAGAATTGGAAGAGTAAAAGTGAAAGAAAACTCATTGGTTCAGACGAAGGCAGATTAATAGGCAAAGCAAGGAATTCATTCACTGCTTCCCATCAGCAGGCAGGTGTTCAGCCATCTCCAGGAAAGCAGGGCTCCATCACATGTAATGGTCACTTGGGAAGGCAAATGCCGTAACTTCAAACGTCTCCCCCTTCCTTCTTCTTCTCCCAGGTTTATATGCTGAGCATGATGTCATATGTTATGGAATATCCCTTCGGCCA
Organism: Phaethon aethereus; assembly: GCF_964289735.1. Lineage (NCBI taxonomy): Eukaryota > Metazoa > Chordata > Aves > Phaethontiformes > Phaethontidae > Phaethon > Phaethon aethereus. Next base: position 179,508,084 of record NC_138575.1, on the reverse strand, counting down.
GTTGGGGTGAGCTGTCCCAGCTGTGTCCCCTCCCAACCTCTTGCACAGCCCCCACCTACTCGCTAGTGGGGTGGCATGAGAAACAGAAAAGGCCTTGACTCTGTGTGAGCACTGCTCAACAGTAACATAAAGCTCCCTGTATTATCAAACACTGTTTTCTGCAAAATTCCAAAACATAGCCTCATACTAGCTTCTATGAAGAAAATTAACTCTATCCAGGCCAAAATCAGCACAACCCCAAATATGAAAATAAGAGAGAGTATTTTCTGTGTATAACAAAACTTGGGTCTCTTAATTGGTTACAGTTGCTCTATTTGGTCTGCATTATCAATAACTCTTAATTATATTCTCTCATACAAGTATTTGAACTTCTCTAGAATGCCTGTTTTTTTTAATCAATTAATCATTTAGATTTTTATATATTGACACATCTTTTATTCATGGTCCTAGCAAAAGCAAAAATATCCTATGGCTATCTAATATTTAAAATATGTGGTGAAAAAAGTTAAGGACAAAAATTATTAAATGAAATATCAATGTTGTCTTTTTTAATTATATTTTTTAGGAATTTTATTACAAGCAGATTCTGGACTCCTTAACTACATGCAAAGATAACATGAAAATTGGTGTATAAGCTTTATGCAAATATAAAAATTAATATTTTTAAGACAGCTTATATTGTGTACATTTTCTGTTTGGCTGTTCATATTCTTAAAGCATAAATTAATTTAAGTAAATACCTTCCCTAAAGCACTCTAAACTGCCAGCTCACAGTGATCCAAGTTATTTACTCTAAATAATTTATCTCCACATAAAGCTAACATAAAATTTGGTCTAGCAATTAGCATGACAGGGTTGTTGTTGTCAGATACTCCTACTATAAGCTGGGACTGATATACTTGCTGAGGATGTGATGGACTGTTTAACAACAAGTCTATCTGCCACTGACAGAAGTCTGCTCCAATACCGTTCAGTGAATTATATAGGTCAATGACTTGTACAGCTTGGTTAATACTTCAAAAACTGTCTTTATATACTCGCTTAAATAAGAAATGGAAGTATGTTTAAGCTGAGTTTGCATCCCCTTTGTGCTAGATGTCTGTAAATATTTCATTAAATAAGCTTATTGGCAGAATATTCACGAAAGCAAATTTTAAGTCTGCATTAAGGAATATGAATGTTGAACCTTAAAATATGATTATTTGTCCAATACATTCAATTCTCAGAATTATGCATCTAATTAGGAAACAGATGTCATCTGACTAGAGTAGACCTAAAACCTGAGCAAATTACTTTATGAGAAAATTCTATTTTTCACTCTGTTCAAAATTTCTATGTATTTAGTAATTTTTCAGCATTCTCCGTCAAGTCAGAAAAAGTAAGAAAAGCCAATAACAATAAAAAACAGAATAAAAAAGATATATTAGTGAAGATGTTAAAGATTCTTCATTTTGATTAATTTGAATCCGACATAATTTATCCTTTAATTTTAAATGATGAAAGTCAAAATAGGAATTTTCTGTTAACTTCTACATCTTAGGAAACTGCATCACCAAAAAATATGCGGTCTTTACTAAGAAGCACAGAGTGAGCATGTTATTTCCATAAAAAAAGAGATACAGACTCTTGAAGCAAAAGAAAACTTTGAGGTCAGTCTTGAAAGTAAATGTATCACATGACAAAATATAACCACTACATTCTTTGAGTATTTTTTTGCTATCAGAAGTGAAAATTTAATTTTATTCTGTGTGTATGCAGTTACATAGGTCAGTTATAACTGCATATTGCTAATTTTTTGGTATATGTTGTAATTAGAAAATGTTAAAACACCAGTAATTTTAAGATCAGAAGAGACAACTGTAGGAAGTTAGTAAGAATTCTGCTATACCATTGAACTTCTACAGACTGTCTCAACTCCCCAAAAAATACTTAAAAGTGGATGTATCTTTTAGAGAACTATCAGTTAACATCTCTTAACATCATCTTACAAAGCAAAAAAAAATGACCTGTTCTGCTAACACAGAGCAGCAGTACAATGTTTTGGACTTATGGTTACTGTAAATAGCAGTAGTATATGCTCTGATTCCGCTCATCAGCTGTCTCTATAGTGTACTGAAAGCACATAAACACCATGAAGTACCTGAGTTTTGGCCCCCAAAAAAGGCAACCGCAATAAGTAATTTTGTTACTATATTTCTTAGGTTTTTTTCTAACAAATGCATGTTTCTCTTGTTGCTTTGTGGTAGGACTGGTAGTGTGTTTATTTTGAAAAGGACTGTGTTGTAGGAAGACATTTACAACCTGAGACAAGAAAATCTGTGGATTAAAAAAAAATTAAAATCTAACTGAGAAGAAACACAAAAAAAGATGTCTTTTAGAAAAAAAATAATCTTTTAACCTTCCAGGATTTAATTCCACACACTATTTCTTCAATCTGAAATACCAAACTGGCAAAAAGTGATGCAATATATGAATATTTATATTTTGTTATATTTTTAAGTATAAGAAACTATGCTCATTGATGTTTATAGGCCACTACTTGTATTTTATAAATACAGAAGCTCTGCGCACAGAGGAGTTTCACAGCCTACTAGAAGAATGCTAAATGCAACCACAGAAAGAAGAATGTAATTAAGAGATGCCTACACTGTGTCGTAACAGCTGGCTCTGCATATTTCTCCTGATTACAGCAGCGGATTTCCAGGAGGAAAGCTGTGCAGAATGGATTTGAAAATTTTTGTTTGAAGACAACACATTGCCACTATGACTCAGACTACTTTTATTACCATGTCTGGAACTTGTCATTAGAGCTTTGATTAAGTTCCCATTTCTAAATTCTTATTCTAAAAAGAATAAGATGACTGCAGCATGACAGTAATTGAAGATTTTTACAATCATTAGCTCTTTTCACTTCAGTGCGTGAGGTTGCATACCAAGACATGAAGTATAGAACGCATTGACTACATTTGTTAGTGATCTCTTTCTGACAAGAAGAAACCCTCTTGGTATGTAACTTCACTAACCAGAGAGACAACATGCAGCCCATCTTTAGATCTGTTGACAAACTTTCACACTCCTATTTGTAAGCTTGTATTGTTTCTGCAGTCATTTTAAGTGATAATAAATAGACCTGTTTCTTGCAAGATTTTTCTTCCTTTTCAAAGAAATACAATGAAAGGAAGTAGTTAAAAATTTTAAAGAAAGATGGTCTCTATTCTGATCTCTAGTATATTAAATTTAAACTACTTTTAATCCCTTTGACTCAGTATAATTATTTATGATTTTTTTTTTCTGGAAAAGTGATCTAAATCTGAGTCCAAACTTCAAGTAGTTCCAACTTGTGAAAGCCTATTGATCAAAAGATTACAGTTATTCCCTAAAGATAATTATGGTTTTGAGTCAGGTCATGACATGTCATAAAACAACGTCCAGGGAGATATTACCCTTTACACAAATTACCCTTTTGTTCCTTCCAAAGGGATCACTGATGACATTTAACAGTTGCAAGTGAATTTGATACTGTTCTTCTACATGAAAGTATGTAAAAGTTGCTAACATTTTGCTTGTAAATGGAAAAGGATGAAAAAGAAGAGTAATGCATGGCAAGCCCGATACAACATGAGCATAGAGTTATGTCATCTTTTGAATGAGAACTGTGCAGATTTAAATATTTGCAATAAATCATAAATGTTTTTGTAGTAAATTTAGGTAACAGAATTTCCTAGGACCAAATATTTAACTAACCTTGTGTTTGCAGAACGTCCTTTCCTGCGTATAAAGTAATCAATCAGTGATACAAACATTCTGCATGTGGCTGTAGGCACTTGGTAGCTGTTGAAAATTCAAGCTGTATATAAAGTCCATTCTCAGTATTACATGTTGTTACGATACCACTCATATCAATGGCACTATAGAGAACTTCCTGTAAGCTTCTGATATAAATGACTACTCCAAAAAAGCTGGGGAACATAATTTACTTTGTTGGATTTGCATCCATGCCAGGATTTTTGACACTTTTTACCTCAACATAGTGACTTCTTATCTGCAACTTTTTTGCATGTATTATTTTAAAAGAATCACTACTATTTATTATGTATCTTGATATTTCAGGATGAAAGTTGTTAAAAAAATGAAAGGTATTATTATTATCATTCTGTAATTTAAGAACGTGGAGTCCTTCATACTTCAACTGACTCATGTAAATTTCACATTCTTTGTAATTTAAAATTAAATTGCAATTTAGCAATTATGCTACAAAAATTAAAGGCTTGGAACTAATTTTTTTCATTAGCATAAGTGTTTTAATATGAATATTTTGCCAATACAATTAAGTTTAATACAGGAAATCAGAAACTAGAAAATATTAAGCCATTTTGTCTATCCATCCTTTGTGGAGTTTGAAATAGAGTTTGCTTGACACATACTTGTTTCACATTATCATTATATGAGTTTAAAGAAAGGTCATGATTAGTTTCAGACTATTACTATTCTAGTTCTCAAAATCTTTTGGGAAGTGGATGGGCATATCTGTTAAGGAGTCACAAAAAGGCAAAATATGGAAATTAAATGTAATGTAGATACTAACTAACCCGAAAACATACTGAAAAACTCCTAGTAGAATTCATTAGGTGTAGATAGCTAGGATCTGGCGGCCGGAAGATATCACGCTGTACGGAAAGTTAGGGCCCCTCTCCTGAAAGCCAATAGCGTTTAGTTTATGATGCAAGCAGACGGAAGTGAGGTTATAAACCTAAGCTATATAACGCCGTGTCACACACCAATAAACGCCATTTGCCGTCCACCACATTGGTGTCAGCGAGCTGATGGCCCGAGCGGCCTGGGGTTGGTCGCCGTGCCGTTCCTGAACCAGGTCGCCACGCCTGCAAAGGCAACAATTAGGTGCCCCAAGTTGTATGTTTCTGAATAGTCTTGACAGAGGTGAATATCTCAGTGTTGTTGTGGTGCTTAGGTGTAAAGAGGATCTTGGAGAAGTTATTTCAATCATCTATATCTCTTGAAGATCTTATCTCATGGGTAGGCTCTGACTATTAGTGTACAACAGCAAGTGTACAGCATAGAACAACAAGACATATTTTCAATTCAAAAAATAATTATTGACCACTTTATTATATACTAAAGCAGTTAGCTGGGAGAGAATTTTAGGGGTTGACCTACCTTTTGCATCTCTTATACACTTTTCTGGTCACCAGATGGGCATGGTGGTATTGGCTTGACAGTTGGACTTGATGATCTTAAAGGTCTTTTCCAACCTTTATGATTCTGTGATTCTCTGATTCTGTGATTCTGTGAACTCTAAATTGAAGACTATGGAACGGAACAAAATGTTTCTACTGCCTACCTCAGTGTTTTCTACCTCAAAACTGCAGCTAAAGCCTGTGATAACTACATTAAAAACAAAACAAAACAAAACAAAACACAACATCCAACCCAGTGATGAAACTATAGTTCAGTACTGCAAAGAGGAGGAAATATAAACTCCCAAAGGGATGATTAATCTCACAAGAAAGACGAAGACTCCATGACTGAAAGTTAAAGTCAGGAAAATACACATCTAACATAAACTTACAGTAAGAGCTGTTATCAGTTAAAAAGCAGCTCCAAAAGGAAACATTAAATATTTTCTTCCTTTTAATATTTCTTTCAAGATGAAACAGCATTTTGAAATTTATCCTTTACCAAAGTTATATAACCTGTTTGTTTAATAAATCATATTCATGATCAGCTGTCATGTCCCTAAAATACATACATATGTAGGCTTTGCCAGCTGTAAGAAATTGCCAAGGTGCTCAAGAAAAGTGTCTGTGACTATGCATAGATTAATATTACATCTTACCCATTGTAATAGAATTTGTTAGTGAGTATTGTGGTGGAAAATACTGAAATGAATTTCCTTAAAGGTTGAACACAGAATCTGTTGAGTTTCTTTGAAGGAGTCTCTTATTCTCTCGAGAATGCAGAAATCTCTTTCCTAGCTGGGTTAAAATAATCTTTCCACTCTTCAGAACATATAAGCCCCTTTATGAACAGTGTATCTTGTCCTGAAAGATAATATGTGCACACTGTATAGTTTAAATAGTGGATAATGTGTATAGTGGAAAATAATTTAAACGTATTCAGATCATGTGTGAATGTCATAATTTTGACCTTTTAAATATTACTTGTGCCTGATGTACAATCAAATTCCAAAGTTCAGCTGTGTACCTCAAAAACATCAAGAAGCCGGTAAAATCCAAGTTGTGCACCAACTATACACCACACACATGTCCAGGTTTCCATAAACCCAAGATCAGGGACCAGACAGATCACAAGAGACAACATAAACGTAGTGCCCTTTTCAGTTGTTCTCAGGCATGTACTTGCTATGACTGCATATTCATTGTAGTAACAGTTTTGTCATTTATACTGCTATAGAAGCAGTTAAGAATTGTTAACAAGTTATTGGTCATCCATGTTGTCAAAACCAAGATGTATGTAGTGCAAGACTGATTTTACTAAATTTAACTAAATCTCACTAGATTTCTGTTATCAACATGTATAGTAAAACACAGGTCTCAAAATGGTCAGGTGAAGAGGACCTTTGGAAGCCTATCTGTCTCTGTTATCTGCAAAAAGATGCTAAACTGCCAGTTCATGTACAGGTGTCGATTAATATTAGACATCTAATGTTAAGCCCTCCCCAACCAGAAGGGAAATTTCAGGGTATTTCAGAAGCTGAAAAATATATCTTATAGAGAGATTTGAGTATCTTATTTATCTTATAAAAAAAGTCAAGAAGTAACTTAATGCACCTTTGCAAGTTACCTAGAGATAGGATTTATGGTATTAAAGATTGCCTCAAACCATAAAAGCAGATCAAGAACCCCTATTTGGAGGCTGAATGCATACTGCAGTTACTTTTTTTTTTTAATAAGACCAATTTTCAACAAAACATGTTACCTGAGACTGAGGTGCATTCTCTTCATACTTGAAGATCTTTAACTGAATGTAAAAAAAAAAAAAAGGTGGCACAGAGAATGAAAATCTCTGTAAATTGTATCACATGCAAGGCCAGTAGATGCTAGAATTCCATTTTAACTTTAAAATCTATTAATATGTAATCAGCATTGGTTATTACACAGCCACTGTTGGGGAATAATCCCTTGGAACATACTTGTTTCTGTACTTGGATCCTTCAAGCAGTCTGTATACTTTCTGTGCTTTCTCATCTGATAGGTTTTCAAGCCTTAAAAATGATCTTTTGTTTTAAAATTTTGTTTTAAAGCCATCTTATAAGCTCTACATTACATCGTGTTTTACTGCTTTTAATAAAAAATCAAATAATTTTTGATGGCATTTTATATTCTGTTGACAAGATAAAATTATCTGAAGAATTTGCTTGGTCTCTCTGTATTAGCCACTCACAACATAAAAGACAGATGTTTCACAGATGTGGCGGAATAAGAGCTCATTAATAATTAAAAGACTTCGTTTCATAATTGCATAAACTATATAGATATTACCACATAAGGAATTTGTTCTACCACATAGGGTTGTAGAGAAACATGACATTAAAAACTAATTTTTCCCTCTGCTATGTTCTACATATGCAAATTCTAACTGCAAACCTCTTTGTGTGTGAGCATTTATTTTTTCCTGTTTATTTTCTTTTAACAGAAGTCCCTGAAATCTCTGGCTACTTTGATCAAGTGTTTGTGACAAGCAGCTTTAGTTTCTTCCTTCTTCAGTCCCACATTCTCTGCTGTGATATGTCACTACTGGTTGTGTCAATCATGCATCTCCAGAACAAATACTGTGTTCAGTTTTGGGCCCCTCACTACAAGAAGGACATTGAGTTGCTGGAGTGTGTCCAGAGAAGGACAATGAAGCTGGTGAGGGGTCTGGAGAACACATCTTATGAGGAGCGGCTGAGGGAACTGGGGTTGTTCAGTCTGGAGAACAGGAGGCTGAGGGGAGACCTCATTACTCTCTACAACTACCTGAAAGGGGGTTGTGGTGAGGTGGGTCTTGGTCTCTTCTCCCAAGTAACAAGCGATAGGATGAGAGGAAATGGCCTCAAGTTGCACTAAGGGTGGTTTAGACTAGATATTAGGAAAAATTTCTTTCCTGAGAGAGTGATCAAGCATTGGAACAGGCTGCCCAGGGAGGTGGTGGAGTCACCATGCCTGGAGGTATTTAAAAGACATGTAGATGTGGTGCTTAAGGGCATGTTTTAGTGGTGGACTTGTCAGTGCTAGGTTAACGGTTGGACTTGATGATCTTAAAAGCCTATTCCAACCTAAATGATTCTATGATCCTAAATGCTGCAAAAGAGCAGAGAGTGACAGTTAAAATGTCTAATCAATTTAGAAACATATGTTGTTATACTATAACACTAAACAACACATAATCATTGTAGCAGTATAGATGTGTTTAAGACCAGCATGTGCATTCTAATCAAATTGCATACATAATGGAGATTTATACAAATGACATATGTTCTGAGGTTTTTTACAAAGCCTCTCTCTAGTCCTTTTTTGGTAAGTTTTGAAATTATAATGTGGCAAATTTTCTGAAGCTCAGAAGTTTTCAGTAATGTGTGGAGGATGGAAACCAAAAGAAAGAGTAAAAGGAATATTCTGGGAAAGACAAATAGTGTAGGATGCAGTAGATTGTGCTCACATAGAAAGTGCAACCATGGATTGTTTTATATTACATTGCTGCAAGAAAGTTCCATTACGATTAGAAATTTTAGATTGGGAAAGACATATGCCATATTACCCTCCATTAATTAAGAGAAACTGGTTGTCCATTTCTTTTTGGCACTGGCAAACTTATGTAGCTGCTTACAAACTCTTAATATTGGCACTAGAAATGCATATTACCTTGATTTGTTGTAAGGGACTGCAAGGTAACACTAAACTTTTGAGTGGTCTTTGCACTATATTTTCTTGTTTTGGGTGAATGGAACGTATACAGTGGCTGTTGTAGTACATCACTAGAATTAGTTTCCTGGGATTAGCATAATGCTGTTCTATGAATCGTCCTTTCCATTTTACTGCTTCTATGTGTTTTTTTGTTTATAGAAAATTCTATCAGTCACCTGGATTCATTAAACGTCTGCCTAAACAACACAATTCTGTATAATTTTCTTTACCATTATTTTTAAAACTGCACAGGAAACCAGAGTCTATGCAATTTTTTATTAGGTGTAACACTCTCCTTTGGGAGGTAGACTAGATTTACATCAAGGCTGATTATGCCAAGATATGATCAAGCTGCTAAAAAAATATGCAAAAACATCTACACTTTTCATTAAAAAAGGATCATTTTGATACAGAAAAGTTGTTTGGTCTGGCATAGCAAGGAAAATGTTTTGCAAATGCTCTTACAGAATAATGATATTCAGACACTGCCTAACAACTCATTTCAACATAAAGGTTTGGAAACACTCTAGGGAAACCTACTTCTGTATATACAGATTTAAAAACTGCTTTGAAGCTTTTTTTCCAGCAAAAACAGGTCTACTGGAGAGAAAGTTCACCTTCCTTTCTTTCCTCGGCCCCTCTTCCAAGTGATATTTGAAATGTATTTAGCTGAATGCAGCTGCTATCTGCAGCATTACATATGTCTTTTAGCGACTTGCACTGAAAGTTCCATGGTTATAGGAGTTCAACTAACATAAAAAAGCTTTTAAATATTCGACGTTTTTTTTTCACATTTAAACAGGAAGGGTGTTGTTCTTATGACTTTGTGGGGGAAATATTCTAAGTCCTTCTAAAAGTGTATGAGACGGTGAAGCTGCGAGTTCACCGGATCCAATGGAAAAAAATTACTAAAGGGGACAAAAATAACATCTTGAGTGTTTCATAGAATTATAAAGTGGTTTCTTGGTATAATCTTTCTGAAAGTTTTTTAATTTTCACAGTTAGTTATGAGTTAGCTGTGTTTACCTTGGTATCATAGTTACTTGTTTTCCACGTATCTTCCATCCCTTGTTGTCTTTCCCAATTTACTTTTATAGTTTCAACATCTGGATACGGATTTAGTGATGTTCTCCTACATATTATAAAAAGAAAGGCACTGAAGATAAACAGCATGCATTTCCTCTGCATTGTGTAAATATTTAATTCCTTTGACATAACTAAAGCCTCAATAAAATTTCAACTCCATGGACAAAAAACAGATGTTTTCCCCGCTAGAAAAAAAATATTTGAAGTAACTTTTCTAGTAGCAATGAGAACTAGAAAAGGCTAATTAAACTATGTGAATTGACCTCTGAGGATCAATATGAGGATATGAGATGCATATTTATAAACCCTCTTTTTCTCAAAGAAATGGTGGAGGAAAAATATCTATCAATAATATAGTCTGAATAGAAAAGGAAAGTTTCTTCTTTTTTGTGTTTTATTCAACTCAATATATTTTAGTTTGTTTATTATTTATATGTGTTTAAAAAACCCTTCAGTTTGTATAAGTTAGTATGTCAAGCTTGTAGTGTATTGGGGTATTTTGATTCATCCTCATTTAACCTGTAGATGGCATCACTACTACATTTACAAACAGAACTATCAAAACCAGGGGTAATACTGAAAAGATGAAGTATCTTAAAACACTTCAATACTGATCATAATGGATGAGATACATTAGAAACTGTGATTTCCCTCAGTTTTTAAATGGCTTTTAGGTCATTCTTTGCACTTTTTGTGAGCCACATACTGAGACATCTTTTAGAGTGATTTTTTTGGAGGAGGGACATGATGTTAGATGAATCACATAATGCTTAGTTTTCTTGACTGTTGATTATTCTGCCCCAGTTTCCTTGCCTTTCTTATCATTCATTACTTGTATTGAGATAGCATCTCTGAGATATAGGTGCCCTTTTATGTGTTGTACAAGCATAGGAAAGAGAAGTTTCCTGCTGCCTTGCTTTTATTCTTCAGGAAGAACTGAAGTGGAGACTGAGGAAGCAGTTGAGGAAGGGTTTCTGCCTCCTTTCTGGGTGATCATGGCTCAGAGTCACGCTCTCTTTGTGCCTCAGTTTCTAATGCTCACAAGTATTTCAAGTTAGAATCATACAAACTGGCCAGTACTTTGCACCTGAAGCTTGTTTTTCTGGCTTCATAATCAAAACAGTCCATTGGAATTGCAGAAGAATATGTACTAGATCTTAAGGTCTGAGGTCATAATTATGATTATTGTCATGGGACAGTGTCAGAACACCCTGTAAATAGTGTGGGGTGGAACTGTGGTCAGACCAGAAGAGTGAGTAGCAGTTCTAGAATCCTAGCAAAATACATGGTTTCTGTCAAACTCATTAATAAACAGTTTAGGGCAGAATTTGTGATCAACAGCTTTCAAACATTTCCTGTATTCACTGCATTAATCTGCTTACCTTGCTTGCAAGAACAACAGCTAAAAGGGCCTGTGATAATAAAACCTATTTGAGATTTCATCAGTAACTCTTGCCATGATTTCTTGAGTTTCTACTGATCAAATGTATATAGATTCCAGGGAAATCTCTTAAAATTTTAAATAGCTCAGTGATATTGTTTCTTTCTTCTGTAATTAATAATTCTGTCCACATTGGGTCAAACATCTAGTCAACACACTATTGCAGATATAATTGAAATTTTTTTGTCATCTTGGAAACAGTTATGGAGAAAGGAGAAGGAGAAAAAAATGGAGGGAAAAAAAGGAAAAACAGAAAGAGTATTCTGGAAAAACAGTAATTCACTGATTTCATTTGTATTTGCAGAGGAAACAAAAAATGTATAAATAATTGCAATTTCCCTTCCCCTTCCCCCTTCCCCCTTCCCCTTCCCCCTTCCCCCTTCCTCTCTCCCCTTCCCCTCTCCTCTCTCTCTCCTCTCCTCTCCTCTCCTCTCCTCTCCTCTCCTCTCCTCTCCTCTCCTCTCCTCTCCTCTCCTCTCCTCTCCTCTCCTCTCCTCTCCTCTCCTCTCCTCTCCTCTCTCCCTCTCCCTTTTTTCCTTCTCTCTCTCTTTTCCCTCTCTTTTTGTGTTGTGGTGGGTTGTTTTTTTCCCCTTCATTCTGCAAACCCATTCCTTCTTTGGTATTTGTTGAGCACAATTATTGCTGGTGAACTGAAAGGACTAACTGGTGAATCTGAGATCCATTTCCCCATTTTATTGATTGTAAAGAAAAGTTGTAAAAAAAAAAGTTTGTTAAAAAAATACCATTCAGCTGCCAAAAAATAATCTCTTTTGTTGACTATAATATGCTAGCATACTAAAATATAAACAATAGGAGCCTGCAAATCCTGGACAAGTATTAAATGCTACAAAAAGGAAGACATTTTTTATGAGGAGGGTGGTGAGACACTAGAATAGGTTACCCAGAGAAGTTGGGGATGCCCATCATTGGAAGTGTGCAAAGTCAAGCTGGACAGCGCTTTGAGGACCCTGATCTAGCAAAAGATGTCCCTGTCCATGGCAGAGGGGTTTGGACTAGATGATTTTCAAAGATTCTTTCCAAACTAAACCCTTCTGTGATTCTGTGATTCTATCACAAGTCTTTTGGCTTGCCACTGCCTTCAATCATGGTTCTGCTTCTGCATAATTTCAACCAACTACAGTTTTCTTCAGTGACCTAAAACTCATGCCTCAACAATTGAATTTCTTCTTTTATGAAACTCCAGATAGTAATTTTTCTTTCTTTCTTGTCATGCCAACCCATATTTAACCTGATACTAAGCACCAGTTCTGACTCACTGAGCTCTGTACACAATTCTCATTCAAATGGACTCTCCAGCAAGAGCTTTACCTGTATCTTGCACACATTTAAATGATGGTGACAGATGAACTGCAAGTCCTCAGTCTAACTAGGTTTTTGACTCTCAGTCTTTCCTGTTCATTTAATTCAGGTATCCACAGATTTACTTATCCCATGGGTTTGCCCAGCTGAAAGGGCCTTGTAGTTTTCCTGAAGGCAATTCCACTTTGTATGTCTTACTCTACTCTTTTAGAAGTGCCTATTTTAAAATACCTGTGACCATCTTGAGATGAATAAGTAATGAGTAATAACTCTTTCATGAGTGAAGTAACATTATTTAAACTTGAATGTAATTTACTGAAAGTACAGGTATTTATACTAGGGAAACAAATTTATTTCCCCAAAATAATTACCTATTACTGTTTATGTGTTTTGGGAAAATTAGAGTCTGAGAAATAAATGTTGTTTTGGATCAAATCAGGCACTCTTGAAAATGACATCAGTACAATCGAAGTGAGTTATCCACAGAGCCGTTTAAACTGTAAGGGCTTTTAAGCTTCTTAGCTGCAGGTTTTGCTTTATGGCAAGTTATTATACAGTAAGTGCACAAGAGACAACATGATATGATTTCAAATACTAATTTTAGCAGATCCTCAGCATTCAGATTAGTTGTTCTGAATGCAACAGAACATGTAGTTTGCTATGCAATACTTTTGTTGGTGAATTGTTTTTCATTTTATTGAAAATATGTGTATATGTACACTCAAATACGGTTTTGAAAATGAACATATACAAAAAAAGGACTGCTACACCAATTAAATCATAGGGTAAGCAAATAAATAATAATTAAAAAAAAGTTGGTTCAGAAGAATAACAATAGCAACCTTGCAAGACATAACACTCCTAACTTATTTCACTCTGTTTATAAATGAAATGTTTTAAACAGTCAACTAGTTCTAACCATATGTCATTATATCAGAATACAGCAGACATACAAATGTGATACACACATAGATGAACTATAATACATATTATGGCAATGTAAACATAGCAATAGGTTGTATTATTGGCTATTGTATAGAGGATATTTAAATTGATCATTCCATTAAAATCTGCACAACAAGAACATATTATTGTAGGTGTTTTAAAATTAGTCATCTTAGGGTAATACTTAATTATTATGTATCTAAAATTAATTATGAAATATCTCAGCCATCAGAACAGGTAACAAATAAATTTTTATTTTTCTGTTTTATAGTTAAATATTAATTTTCAACTGTGTTACTTGAGATTTTAAAAAACAAGATGTAACAGCTACAGACTACCCTTTGTTAAAGCAAATGGTGCTAAACAGTTGGTTATGTCTTTAGATGTTTCTTACCCATAAGACATGAATTTTTTTAAATAGAGTAAGTTTATTTGAAGTAATGTCAGTAGTTTTAAATGTTTTTCTTAACACCCTACTGCCTATATTGTGTTAAAATAACCTTACTCAGCCAAAAATAATTAACAGCAAAGCAAGCAATAGAAACGTTATACCTGTATTTATATTGTAGCTGTATTTGATCAGGTGACAACCCAGATAATGTGTGTTATCATGAGCTCAAATTTAACCCATTCTACAAAGCATACATATAAAATAAATAATAATTCATCCAGATGTCAGGTGGTTCAATGAGCAGTATTCAAAACATTCATAGTCTTTAAATGCCATGTCAACACAAGGCAGTTTGCACAAAAGGAAATCGCAAATCTTGTCAAAAAAGGATTTAAAAGAAGAATTTCCTTAGACTACTTGCAGTAGTCTAAATGAAAATACCAAACTTAGTTTAACTAAATGAAAATAACAAAGTCTGATACTATTTTGCAGAATTCTGGGAAGGATTTAGATCTCAACTACTGAACTGTGTCTCTTGAGCCACATCACTAAAAATGGGATGATGGCCCACTTAGATAACTTTCTTTTAATTATTTTCAAAATTTTATAACATCCTTGAAGACAATTAGAAATGTTTAACAAGGTTCCACAAACCTCTGCTTCACAGAACATTCTTTTCTCAAAATGAGCTTAAGATGATGACAATTGCAGTACCCTATGTACATGTAACACATTTTCTACCCAACAATTCTCTGCAAAATTTTAGTGGAATAATAAACACCCTCTGTAACCACTTCTTAGCCCTTGGCTTCTAGTGTGGAACCCTTCAAATTATTTTAGTGTCTGATCACAACACATTGCTGTATAATATTTCATAATTTAGAGATATTCAAATCTGTCTTAATTTCATTTTGATTTTTAATTATAGCAAGATAATTTTTTTCATGTGTTCTATAGCAGTTTCTAATTTCTTCACTTTCATAAAAAATATCCAGTTTCAGTTTTGTGGTTTAAATAAGCTGATATATAGTACTTAATGTAACAATTTTTCTCCAGCTGCCAAAGAAACCAGACCAGTAAAGTGATAGGATGCATGAAAATGGGTAAATGACCTGAGACATGAGGACATATTTAAGGGATTTGGTATTTTCTTTGCTTACGTTACTTTCTAGAACATGATCGAAATAGGTCTGTGAAAAAACAGGAAAACTCATTTTTCAAAGACATTAATGGAATTCCAGAGGCAGAGTGTGCCAGAAGAAGTAATATCTTCCATTAGATCTTTATTAACTGAAAAAATAGACAAGCTTTTGGTTCCAAATTGCTTCATCAGCCAGTGCAATGTCATTCCTGGGGGAAAAAAAAAAAAGAACAAAAAACCCACTTCTTTTTTTTCAGTAAGAAAGTTAAGACAGCTCTGCTGTATTACTTATTAATAAGTTAGCAAAGGCTGTGAAACTATTCTAATGAATGTTACAGGATCCCCATCTTTGTATTGCCACCTCTAAATCAGAGAAACTTCCTTCTTCATGATCAGAATAATACAAAAGAAAGAAGATGTGTGAACACTCCTGGAGACCAACAGGCAACCAAGCTTTAGCCATCTGAAATGGATAAAAGATGGCTGAACTTCTCTCCGATTGGGAAGAGGCAGAGCAAATGGCAAGGCAAGAAGTGTGTACAAAGCATTTGAGGAGGCAGAGGAGGAGGATGAGGAGTTAGAAACAAGGGCTAAGGTGAAGATGGAGCTTATTTATTTTTATTTTTAAAGTAATGTTGAGGTGTTAGAGTATGATAAAAAAAAGTTGTAAAGGTGAAGAACATTTGAGGATTACTGATTAGATGGAAGAAATTACACAGTCAAAGCAACAATAGAAGTCTTATAGCACCATAAGATTTAATGTTTCTGAAAGCTCAGTAAAAGGAGCCCAACATTTCTCAAGGACAAATAGGCAGTATTCCAGGTTCATGTAAACCACAAAGACAACCTTCTCTTTTCCAGAGACTAATTCTGAAGGTGAGTCAACCTCTGTTGACTGTGAGGTTCTCGATAAAGTCCCAAAATAAATTAAAGAACAGATTTTTTGTTGCCTTTCCATTTTTTCCTTAAAACTTATAAATTGAAGATTTTTAACTCGCTGCCAGTTATAGACATTTCTCTGGAATATAAACATCTATCACTGCCAGAATATTTTAAAATGTATCTTGGATAAAACGGAAATAGAACTAGATGATATATGTCACAGTTGTTCCAAGGTCACATTAGTAGTAAAGAGATTGAGGGAAATTCCAGAACTCTGCAGAAACCTGAGACAGGAACATAAGGATTCGAAGATTCGAACAGTAACACCTGAGAAGGCCACTGTGACATGAAAATGGGAATAGGTTCTCATTCCTGGGTTCTCCTCAAGCAGAACTTTTGGCTTGCAGCAGAAAGCCTAATGTTTTAGGAGAACTAAGGCTTTTATACCTCCTGCTGATGATCCCTTTGAAACGGTGAGAGACCACAGATCCCATTGGCATCTTAAATGTTCAAAATGTCTGAGAGAATTCATCGTGTCTTTTCAGGCTCTACATATTTTGCCAAGTCCTTGACTTCAAAAGCAAATATTATCTAGATATGGACTAAGTAAGAGCTGCAGGATTTGGCATATAATGAAAGCTTACTGATGCATTTAAAGTGAAGAATATACAAAATATATGGTCTTTGTTTTACTTGATTTTCAAGTTTTACTTGAATTTCTGCCTAAAAATAAAATTGTGAAGTTTTCAGGTGTTTCATTTGGGTCATGCTGTCTGCTAAATCTATTGAACAGGTTATAGCTCAAGGACAAAATTAGGCAGGTAGGAAATGATGAACAAGCTTTTCCTTCTGATAGTGCCCATGTTTCCTGTTATAGAAAACACCAAATCTCAACCATCTTTGTAATTAAGTCTTACTTTTCTTACTCCTCAACTAGTTCTGTCAGTCTTCTGCTCTAGGCTGAGGTATGTAAAGCTTACATGCCTGACCTTAGCAGGTTATCATTTTTGAGACTGTAGATTGAAACAAGCTAAGGATGATTCATTGGCCTCTTTTAAATGCCTAAGAGGGGAGATGATTTGGCTCATTCTCCACAAACTATGAGAAAACCTGGAGTGATTATTTCAAACATATATGCCTAGTCAGATGACTAGAAACCAGGCCAGATTAATCCCACCCTTATTTGCTGGCAGCTGCTAGAAGTCATAACATCTGTATAGCTCAGTGAATAATTTCTGATAGGGAATGCATTCAATTAACTTCATATGCCTCTCATTTCTAATCATAAGTAGTCTTTTATGTTCTACTCTTTTTAAAAAAGGAGTAATTTATAAAGTATTCTTTAGTGTCTATATATGCAGTATAACTTTCCAGTGTATAAAGCTGAGACGTATGGGTCAATTTTCACTGGACATTAAGGTCACACAGTATTTTTTTTTCCTTCCTGATAGGATAAGCATAAGTGTTAAAGTCAGACTTAGTAATTTCTTCCCAAATTCAGTTTTTTTTTTTTTTCCCATTCATTTTCAGTATATAAAAAAATCCTGCAGAATACCCTTCAAAGACAAACAAGGAAAGCTCATCTGAAACACATTCAGAGTCTTTAACTGTTTATGAGCATATGGAGTATTCTGTGATTTGCACTAGAAAGGATAAAGGGAGCCATTCCATTTCAAAGAATGTGATCACTGTGATTGTTCTTACCATTTCATAATTATTCAATAATTTGATTTTTTCATTAACAAGCACTAGTGCCCAAGGTAACCTGTGTAATTTATCTTTCAGTTAAATGTTTTGCTTTTTGTCTCCTCTAAGTATTATGCTAGTACACTGTCTGGAGATATATATATATATATATATATTTTCTTCTACCCAGTTCTTGTTTTCTCATGCTTCTTTATGTTTTATTCACTTTGCTGCCTGATGAAAGATTAGAGAAATTCCCCCAAATAATTCCACAGGTTGGTTGAGCTAATTTTGATGAAAGTGAGGTCTTTCACACCAGTCAAGAATTTGGCCACTTGCCATGTAATTTAATAGAAAAATTTTGATTAATGTCTGTTTTAGATCTTGTCCCAGATATTTTCTTGTACATATTTTTTAGTAAATCATTTTCACTGGAGTAATAAAATATATTTAGGAATAGTATTAAGTAAATGAACTAATGCTGCATGACCTAAAGTAAGAGGTCAATTAAGTGACACTATTTAGCTCGGTGAAATACATGTAAATCTCAAAATTAAATTAGGAATTGGGACTATTTTATGCACATATAACTATTTATGTTATACTACATTGGCTTCATTCATTTTTGAAGGAAAACATACATTTTATTTTCCAAAATTCTTTGTACAGGATTTATCTCAGGAGTCTATTTGACTGCTTTTAATTGAAAAAAGATGTATTAGTATTGAATTCTTGTGTATTTTAAGTGACTTACGTGGTTATTATTGTTAGCATCAACTTTACTCCTGAGGGTTGATACTGTGATATTTTGTTCCCGGTTTCCTCTGGTGTTTTGATAAATGTTAAGGGAGTACTGCAGAAAGAAAGTGCAATTATTGCTCAGGAAGAAAAAGTGACTATGTAGAGGGTCAATTTATTTATACTGCAAGTCAGCAGTATTTGTGGGTCAAAGATCAACTCAGTGACATACCTGTTTGGAATTGCTTGAAAGCCTCTGTAATTATACTTTGTTTAATTTCTGGCTTTTACCGTTTGAAACACTTGAAGACTAGTCACTTTGATTTTTTTTTTAATTATCTGTACTATTACTGACACTTACCATGGATAGAGGAAGTTAAAGTACTCAATGAGCATTTCTAATCAACTCTAAACAGTGGGAATAAGATAAATGCAGGGCTTGAAAAGACATGAGAAATCACTTACTATTCTGTCCAATTCTGTACTGACATGGGATCAGATACACTGACGTCTCTGACAAGAGTCTGTTGAACTTGTTCAGAAAAGCCTCCAGTGAAACGGATTCTATAGTGTCCCTAAAAATATTGTTCCACTGCTTTACAATACCCATATGACAGTAAAAAATTATATTAGAAAAATGTCATCACTGAAAATGATATAGAACATGAAAGCTCTTTCAAGGGGCAAAGTAACTTTTGACCAGTAGATACTCAATAGTTTAAGCCATAAAGTGAAAAGCAAAAAAAAACCCCAACCACCCTTACTGGAATGAAATATAAAAAGATGTATACAACAAAATGTAACTCTGAAGGAGATGATTTGGCAAGGAAGACAAGATAAATATATGCAATTGTACTTTATTTGACTAGAAATAATGAAGTAAAGTTCTTAGAACTAATTTTTCATCTGAAATATCATCCTTACAACTACAGAGTGCCCCTTAAAAGCAAAAGCACTGATTCAGTGTTGAATCAGAGGGGAAAATATTGGCTACTAAATCACTACTACTATTTCTTGTAGCATCTCGCTTTTTCTTGGAAGCTTTCCACTTGAGCTGACCTCAACCTTTCTAAGCAACTAAGAACAGTCAGGATCACAGTAAGAGCCGATGTAAGTAGAGGCCTTGTGAATATAGATTCACAGAAATTGCAATAACTAACTGCAATTAACTATTTGTTAATGATTACCAATATTTTATTCTGTTGACAACAAAAATGTTTGGAGATGATTGTTATGCCATCCGCCTACTGCTGGGAATTTGAGGTAAAATTCAAAACCGATGTAGAACAACTTTTCTTCTTACATCTTTTTTAGACAGGTATGATACACATAATTGAAGACAGTGATAGATGACTTACCTGCTGTCCTGGAGATTTTGGAACAGATCCAGAAAGATTATGGTGGTGTTTAAAATAAGCAAGGCTGAAATGTTGCTGCCTAAATTTAAGGAGGTCATCCAAACTATCCAAGTTATAGTATCTTTGGGAAATGTTAAGCATTTTCCCAAATGCCCTGAATTTGAAGATATGAAGTAGATCTCCCCATTGCTTCCATGTCTCTTTTATTTGGGACTATAAGAACTCCCAGATTCAACAAAGGGTGTTGAAGGCCATATATAATTAAAATATTTCCAGAAAAGTGGGAGCTTTGGGTTAGGGTGAAATCCTATCAAGTTCAAGAGTTGTATGTGAGCTAGAATTTAGGTCAGCTATTTCCTTGTGTTGACTGATCACTATTTGTAAACAGATAGATGCCAATTCTTCTTATTTCTTGCCTTGGCTTGGTGTTTTCTCTCCAACTAGGTTCTACTTAGGCTTCCAATTTCTTGGAAAAAGTTACTTGTTGACTGCCATGTTAAGGAAAGCACCCATTGTTTAGAGAACACTGGGGGTTTAAACTATAGTATAATTTCTACTAGTTGAATTCTCTAGCAGTCAGATCTATCAGCAGATTTGACTTAACAGACGTCTGAAGTCTGTAATGTTGCCATGTATTACAGACAGATTTTAAGAGCGTATTTGCAACTCTTTGAGTGATTGTCCAGACACAAATTTTTTAGGAACCGTGAAGCCAGAAGCTGGAACTGCCTTCAGATCCAGCTCTACTTGGATTAAAAGGAATGGAAAGGGTCCATAGTTACTCTACAATTGAAACTGGGTGACCTAGAGTCCCTTTCTGTAATTGCATAACCATGAACAACCTGTTTTCTTTTTCGGATTCTTAGTAGCACCCAAGTAATGTGAAAATATCTTAGCAAAATTTCCTACTTTTTCTAATATTCATATAGCTACTTAAATATTAAAATCATCCATAAGAACTCAATACCTATTAAAGTTGGTTATGGGACTTACAAATCTACTAATTTTTATGAGTTGTTAATGATAGTTTAATCTTTAAAATATCCAATCAAACTTTTAAAATACCGTATAGGTGAAAATGTTGTTTGTATATTAATGTCTTTAAAACTTTTCTTAAATTTCAGATATTGAAAGTAAGTACTGATGCTGAGGAAGACTATAAATTTCTTGTAAAAATTTTGTTACAGTGTGTGCTTTGAAAGAACATAAATATCCAGAGCATTCTTCACTTTCCTTGACATTGCACAGTTCATACGTCTTTTCAACAGACATGGAAGTATAAATAAACATATTGTAAATTTTAATGCACTTTAGCTTGGGACGTTGTTATATTTAAACACAAATTTCTGGTCTATCAGATCGGTTTATATATTTGATATCCCCTGTCACTGTGAAACTGATCTAGTGATGTAATAATAAAGTAGGGACAAATTTTACTATAGGGTGCTAAAGGAGATTAAAATTCCCTTTTGAATCAACACAAAGACTGTTTTCAGTTTCACAATTTTTAGGCAAGAATACCAGTATCTCTTTGACAGTGCAGACGCTACAGAAGCTGAAACATATAGAAGAAAAATTGAGTCAGATTTTCTAGCTTAAAGATTAGCACCCACACTGAAGCTTTCCACTACTGGCCTAACTGCACTAGTAGGATTGCTGGACACCCACAAAGCTGTTTGGTTTAGATCTCAAACAGTAAATCTGTGTTCTTTGTTGCTTTTGAGCAGAGTAGGTCCCAGTTCTGCCTTTCCTTCAATTCTTTCATAGTTATCCCTTCATGTGTGGAAGTCTGCTGGCTGAGATGCTTCAGACTCCAAACCTCAGTTGCCATAGATACCTCCATGGCTTAACCACATGTGTTCTTTCCAACAGTTTGCATTTTTGAGTGCTCTGTTTTATAACTTGCCTGTTCAGGACCTCGTGGAATAAGACAGAATCTGCTCTGCTAGGGCTGCTGACCTAGTCACGCTTCATTTAACAGGAATAAAGGAATCCATTGTTATGAAAGTGTGCTGTGTTGCCTACCTGCCATAGCTTTTCTAATGTCAGTAATTTCCTCCAAGGAATCCTGCCACACCTTTTTTTTGTTTGTTTGTTTATTCTAGAGAGATGGAACTGGTTTTCTAGAGCAACACACAGAGTTTGTAAGATTGAAGCAACTTTTACAGTATGGCCATGTATTTTTCTAACATTTTTCTTGGATTTTACTGATACAATTATTCTGCCTACTGATGCTGAGTCCATTAAGATACCAAAGTGTGACGGTATAGTTATGATGTTTATATTTCCCCCTTTTTCACATATGACAGCTGTGTATCAAAAAAGTTTTCATAATAACAGTCTTAAGATTTATGACGTTTCTCCTCTACTTTTCATCTTACATGATTATGAATATGGGTTTGGCAGCTTTAAACTTAATGGATGCTATTTCATATTTATTATGCATTGATAGTAGAGTTGATATTGGAAAAGACTCAACAGAATGAATTTTCTCCCTGGATATCGTGCTAGAATTGAAGACAAGTTCAAAGAAATGAGAAAAGATGCAATTTTCCTTCAATGTCCCAACATTTATATCAATAACTATTTCTTTTGCTGTTGGATTCTTAACAGCCAGTTCTTGAAAAAATACTTTATTCAGTTCATAGTATTCTCTCTTTATTGTTGAGATATTGTAATTTCAATTTCCATTTTTATCCTGTCAATTTAGAACTATTTTGTTGAAAACCAAATCATAATCTGGTTTATACTGCTTAGTGTATTTTTACCTATACTAGCCATATTTTAAGGAATTTTTATTCTAATTTCATTTGGTAATTTTATCTGGGCTTCAAATTCTGGATCACTTGGATTATTGCCTCTGAGGATGAACAATTATTCATTGATATGTAAATTCAAGTGCATGGGGTTTGTGCCTTCTATATTGCTTTGAAGATGAAATATCTTACAAAGCCAGCAGGAAAGCAGGCCAGCTCAATGAGATTTCAGGGTTCTTTTAATTTTGTTTCCTTCATTAAGAAAGGACAAGTGTGGTTTAAGGTCTGTAGAAACCATTCTTTTGTTTCAGAGTATCGTAAGAATTTCTGGATATATTCATACAGTGTAAATTACTTGTCTTTACTTTTTTTTGAGATCACTTAAAAATTAATTGTTTGTACCTTGAACTGTGATTTATGCTGCCAAGGTAATAAACCAAAAGTACTTGCATGGTCAAAGCAGAAAGAATACCTCATAAAGCTCCTAGAAAGATCAATGTAGGAACAAACCTTCTCCTATTTTACCAGGGAAAGTAGATCTTTCTGCAAGAATTTTTAGGTAAGATTAGTAATGCACAGGAAGCTGAAGACCATGTCAGGATTTAGGACTTTACACCTGACAGTTCAAGATGGATGGAGGCATGAAAGACATTGTTGCATCCCTGTCAACCACAAGGACCTTTTAGGCCGTATGTCTTGCTGTGTCTTTCCTGATGTAATCAGGAAATAATGGTTCTCTCCATGGAAGAAGGAAAATATTCCTGACATCGTGAGGCCTCTTGTCACCAAAAAAAAAAGGCACAAAATTGGTTTAGGAGAAGACTCTGAGACAACCAAATGATGTGTGTTCTCTTTCTAGCTGTTTTTCTATCTTTATCTTGCTCTGTGTCCACTTTTTTGTCCACCTCTCCTCTGAAAGTACCAGATCATACTTAGCTATTTCCCACCAGCAAAAATGTAGTACATTCAGGTACATGTGCCCACATCATTTTTTCATCTCATTTTGTACCTTTGCCCTCCCATAAGCACTTGTACTTTCATTAGTCTTCATTGGGCTTCCCCCTTCTTTTTTCTGATACACCCATGCCATGTTCATCTTGCCAGAAAAGGAAGGGGGGGGGTTCTCCATGAATAGGAAGTTGCACACTCTCAGCAAGAGTTACAAGATTGTATAAAATGTCATCTTGCTATAACTTGAGTTTGTATTGACAGCTGTGATCCATCTAGATCAAACCAACTTCATTCAGAATTGGAATGTCTTTGGTAATTGGTTTCTGATTTAGGACCTTATTCACCTGAAAGATGGGAACATTTAATCACTCATCCTCCTTTCTCTTTATTAAGTATTTCACAAGATAGGTATTTATAAGATTGTGTATCTGAGGAATATTTTTCTCTAGTCTCACCTTTTCAGTTATTCCAGGTATATATGTTTGGAAGAGTACTGTCAGTCAACATGATCCTGACCATATTTGTCACTTTTCATCACAGAATTTATCAGGGCTATAAATTCAGATTCTCTACCTGAGACTTTTCATTGTCAGGGACAGTAGTGTTGGTTTTAAGAACATTTTAGTACTTCAGTCTGTATTCTGTCTAGGACTCTAAAATGTAGGAGAACTGACACTTTTAAAATGTGATTCATCTGATAAAATATGGATGTCTAATCTAGGATGAAATCAACTGCTCTCTGAAAGTTGCTCCTTCTCTTCCCATTGACTATAAAAAGAACTGAAGGTGACTAGTTCAGATATAGGTATTTGTCTTGTAAACATTCACATTCAACCAAATAAATTCACAGCAGTGGAGACTATATTTGAGAAACTTACATCATTTTTGTACTGTGAAATGTCATTTAACTCCTGCAGGCATGTGAAATCAGTAGGCATTTCCACTTTGGAGTGCTACAGCTCTTGGATTATTTCTTTACTAAAGTAATTTATAAATTGTAGCAGAAATTCCATGAGTAAAGATGGGAAACACATGTTTGTCTTTGCCAAAAACAATTGTTAATTGTGAGGAATGGAACCAGTCACCTTCCTGCTCTATGACTTTCAATCTCCATGAATCTTGCATTTATTTCAGCACTGACTCATCCCTTCCTGACTACAATACAGTCCAGTTTCAATGTGATGAACTGAGAACTTCAAAACAGTAGCAAGCTTAAAATAAACAAAAAGAAGTACTTCTTCACTCAGCACATAATTAAGCTGTTAGATTTATTACTATAGAATAAATAGAATGCCATATAGGCAAAAAAATAAATGGGTTCAAACCCATTAAATTTTTAAAAAATATTAAAAGTGGCTCAAGCAAAGGTTAGACACATTCACAGAGTGTGTTCATTAAAGGCTATTAGACATAATGACGTGGACATTATGTTGATGGTGTGGACAAATTGTGTCTCAGACATCCCGGAGCTGTAGTTTGTTAAAAGTTTGGAGAACTATCTATTACACTTGTTTGTTCTTTTTACTTTATTTTTCTCTGGCCATTGTTTCTGTTTCTACTTGATTTCTCAGAAGAGTGTTTCACCTGAGAACATTGTCAAACTCAAAGCCTTCTCCAAGTGAGGGTGACATGGAAGTGAGATCAATGTAAATCCAGGTATAGTAAATGGGAAGAAAAACAAATTAAAAAAAGAGATCAAGATGAGGTTAGAGGTTCAAAAACCATCAGGGACTTGAAGCAGAGCACTGATAGTTCAAATGTTATTGAAAGGCATTTAAAGGACAACACAATCATCAGGCACAGTCAACACAGGTTCACAAAGGGAAAGTCCTGTCTAACTAATGAGATAGCCTTCTACAATAAGGTCACCTGCCTAGTGGATGATGCATGGGCAGTTGGTGGATGTAGTTTTTCAGGATTTTAGTAAGACTTTTAACACTGTTTCTCACAGTAACCTTCTGGACAAGTTGCCCAACTGTGAGATAAGCAGGTATGCTGTACACTGGGTGAAGAACTGTGTGAACAGCAGGGCTCAAAGGGTTATAGTGAATCTGGTTGGAGGCCAGCAGTGTTCCTCAGGGCTAAATTCTAGGGCTAGCTCTGTTCAATACTTTTATCAATTATCTCATGCAGGAGTTGAATGCATCCTTAGCAAGTCTGATGATACTAAACTGGGAGGTGCTGTTGACTCTCTTGAGGGACAAGAGAGTCAAGGGCCTTGCAGGGGGGACTAGATAGATTGGAGCATTGTACAATCATTAATGGCATTAAATATAACAAGAACAAATGCTATGTTCTGCACCTGGGATGGAGTAATACTGGAAACAAATATAAATTGGGAAAGAATTGTCTGGAGAAGAACCCTGTAGAAAGGGATCTGGGGGTTCTGATTGACAGCAGGCTCAATATGAGTCAGCAGCGTGCCCCGGCAGCCAAGAAGGCAAACCACATTTGCGGTGCATTAAAGACAGCACAATGAGCTGGTCAAAAGAGGTGATTAACCCACTGTATTCAGCACTGGTGCAGCCTCACCTTGATTACTGTGTGTAGTTCTGGGCCTCACAATTTAAAAAGGATGCTGAGGTACTTGAATGCATCCAGAGAAGGGCAACAAAGCTGGTAAAAGGGCTGGAAGGCATGTCCTATGAGGAGCAGCTAAGGACTTTGAGTTTGTCTAGTTTGGAGAAAAGGAGGCTGAGAGGTGATCTCATTGCTTTCTACACTTCCTGAGGAGGTGAAGAGGGAGGTGCCGATTTCTTCTCCCTGGTATTCAGTGATAAGACAGAAGGGAATGATTCAAAGCTGCATCAGGGGAGGTTCAGACTTGACATTAGGAAAAATTTCTTTCCTAAGGGGGTGGTCAAACACTGGAACAAGCTTTCTAGAGAGGTGATTGATGCCCCATGCATCAGTGTTTAAGAGGCATTTGGACAATGCCCTTAATAACAGGTTTTAACTTGTGGTCAGCCCTGAAGTGGTCTGGCAGTTGGACTGGGTGATAGTTGTAGGTCCCTTCCAACTGGAACTAGGCTATTCTAGTCTAGTCTGTTCTGTATGACTCCATAGAGATGTGCAAGGTACCATAAATGGTCTGCCTGGAGGCATGAGAATACCTTTTCCAGGAAGTGGATCTCAAAGTTCTGTCCTGTCCTCTGCTGCTGTTGACAGCCAGCTTGGTCAGTCAGAAGGAGACTAATGAGGAAGTCTCTTAGCTTTGTGAGGTCTCAGATAAGAATTTTATAAGCAGAAAGATAAAAGGAAAAGTAGCAGAATCTGGAGGAGCCAGAGAAAAGCCTGGGACCTGATATACTCAACATATGTGTGAAACAAGGTTTCCCATGTGGCCCAAAAAAGCATATGACCTCTTCAGGTGCATGTGTGCCCGGAATTTTGTGGAAAAGCCTCCAAATTCTCTTGTGATAAAGACTGATTTTATTAGTATCACAACCAGTTTTCAGTAATACCTGGGTGGGATGGGCAGAGTGTATGGACCAGTGGTGCTTA
This sequence comes from Phaethon aethereus, assembly GCF_964289735.1. Taxonomy (NCBI): domain Eukaryota; kingdom Metazoa; phylum Chordata; class Aves; order Phaethontiformes; family Phaethontidae; genus Phaethon; species Phaethon aethereus. Next base: position 179,480,961 of record NC_138575.1, on the reverse strand, counting down.
GTGGCAATTTATAATTTGTGAGTTGGAAGTGGAAAACTTAGATGTTATTTACATAAAGGGGTGTCCTAAAGGCAACCTGAGGAATTCCTGGGACAAATTTCAAAAGATGAAAAGGTGAACACTAGAAAATGAGGGGAAGAAGAAAAAAAGGACTGTTCTATGGGGTTTGAGGTACAACAGTCTTATAGGTAACAAAGCTTTTCATAAACTTTAATGTAAAACTCTTGGATGCGTACCAAAGTGGTTATGGTCATAGCAGAGCTCTTGGAAGTAGGAAAGGGCAGTATGGACCAACATATTTCAGGCTAGGTTACCTGTACTGTACATAAATCTCTGCTGGACTTGAGGGCTGTGACCTGACTGATATAGTAAAACAAGCTCTTCCTCTTTCAGTCAGTAACCAAGGCCACCTGCAAGCTATTATTCTTAAGATTTACAGTATTTTTAGTCCAGAGTTCGGGTTGCTTTGGGAAATGCTCTTCTGTCCTGTCTTTAAGTTTAGTCCACCTGGTTGAAATAGAAGGATGAGTGACAGAAAGCTATATACCAAGAGTGGTGGGTCTGTACCATAAGCACATGGTACATTGGGCAAACCATAGAGACAGGGATGTGTCTTGTCACCTATTTAAGGATGTTAGACCAAGGATCTAGAAATAAGAATGAAGAGAGGCTTAAAATGGGAAGGAAGATTCTGAAAAAAAAGAATGGATACAGGTGCCTATAATCTAGGTGGGATATGAAAGGAAAGTGGTTGTGTAATAGAAACAGACTTCCAGAGGACTTTTTGTCCTCTGGAATAAATAAAATACATAAATACATAAAATATGTAAAATGTAATTTTGTGTTTTTATAGTTCTGTCATTCCAAACTGAGTTTTGTGACTTAATCTTAAAGCTGAAATGATTAGGCTGGTCTGAGGATCTACTCAACCAGTATGTTTTGTCTGTTGTAGCTTCCTGTTCTCTACTTTTTGCTGACCGTTACCATGACAAAGATAAAAATTGGCGAAGTTGGAGAGTGCCTATTAGTTTAATTTATGTGGCACTTAAAAGTTTCTTATAGATGCCTAGTTTGCCACCTTGAAAAGTATAGCAGTGCTATCGGCAAGAGGCTTTGCATTTTTTTATGTTATGTGAAAAATGTTCCCCTCTCCAAATATTGGAGGGCTTAATAGTGTAAGTGTTGCCAAATTCTACTGGAGAAGGAAGTAGAGCAAATATAATTCTCCACAAGGGTAATGAGACCTAGTAAACAAAGTTGCAAAGTTGCCACTAGCAAGCCAAAAGAAAAAAATCTAGAGAAATTGATTTAGTGCCGGTGTTCCTACCTGCTGTTGACTGGGTTAGACTAGGGTCTTGTCATTGACTTCTGTGCCGTAATTTAATTATCAAAGTTCATTCTTCCTGCATAGCACCATCCTTGGAGGAACATACTAATACATCATTGGCTGTTGATACTCGCTAATGATGAATCAAACTAATATATCATTAGTTCTGTCACACAGGTGGCTTTGCAGATTAATTTCATCAGAGCAATGACCTGTGATGATGATGCATTACTCAAAGGATAATTTTGATAAGAATGGGTCTTACATCATTTTACATTCAAATGTTATTTAATTTATCTAAAGCTTAATTAGTTACCTTCCAGCCTGTGGTGTGTTGACCTTGGCTGGATGCCAGGTGCCACGAAGCCACTCTATCACTCCCCTCTTCAGCAGGACAGGGAGCAGAAATTAGGATGGAAAGAAAATAAATAAATAACCAAACATATGGGTCAAGATAACGGCTTTTCAATAAGCAGAAAGCAAAGGCCACATGTGGAAGCAAAAGAAAACTAAAGATTTACTCTCTACTTCCCATGAGCAGGCAATGTTCAGCCACTTCCCGGGAAGCAGGGCTTCAGTATGCATAACAGTTGCTCTGGAAGATAAACGTCAGAAAACAAATGCCCCCCACTCCTCCTTCTTTGTCTTAGTTTTTATTGCTGAGCTGACATCCTATGGTATGGAGTATCCCTTTGGCCAGTTTGGGTCAGCTGTCCTGGCTGTGTCCCTTTCCAAGATCTTGCCCACCCCCAGTCTACTGGTGCGGGGGAAATGCTGGAGAGACATCCTTGATGCTGTGCGAGCACTGCCCAGCAGTAGCTAAAACACTGGTGTGTTATCAACACAGTTCTATCCACCAGTACAAAGTACAGCATTACGAGGGCGGCTATGGGAAAAATTAACTCCATCTGAGCCAGACCCAATACAAAATAATATAACTGACTGACCAAAGCAAGCATGTTCCTGGAAAATCTGGACAAACATGTAATCCATCTGGCCTAGATTATGTAGTTATCATAAAAAATGGTCTCAAACCACAGAGAAGTTGTAACTATGAAAGTAGTGAAATGCAAGATTTTGTACACACATTTCATTGTTAAAGAAAAAGTGTTAGAACTATGCAAAAACAGTGTAAAAATATTAAATCAAAACTGATTTTCATTAACTGAAAATACAAAAGAAGGCCAAAATCTGTAATATATTTTAAAAATTTGAGGTAAAATAGAATATTTACCATTAAAATTCCCTTTAAAATTTGTAACTCAAGTTGCTGTCATTGCTTAAGGAAATTTCAGAAAAATAGAGAAGCTATTTGCTTTTTTAAACCTTTTCCTCATGTTTCCTATACATCTTATGGAAGAATGGAATTCTAAGTTTTGAAGAAACATATTATTTTATGGGTTCATTTTCTATTAACTTCTTCTTCCATGCATCCATCCTTTGATCTTCATCAAGAAGGACTCATTAACTTTCATCTCCCCAGTAAAAATTACATCTTTTCCACACAGGTGTTAGTTTTTCTGAACTCCATTACCATGGTACAAAGCACCATGGTACCTCCACATTGTAAATGTTGTTTGCAGTTCTGGTCATCCTCCTTTCAAAGAGAAAACTAGAAAAAGGATGGCAAAAGAAGGTCAGCTTTATGACAACTTCTGTATGGGGAGAAACTTAAGAGGCGGGGGTTTGGAACACAGTATTTGTAAAGAAATAGACATCTAGAAAGGAAGAAATGTTTGAAAAGCTGTACCAGAAATAAAATTGTCTATTATTTTTCCCCAAAGAAGAAGAGAAGACGTGCAACACCATTCTCAACCATTATGCTTAAAACAAAGAGAAAGAAGTATATTTTACCTTGCAGCACAGTTGAGTCATGGAACTGAACACCGCAGAATGCCATGAACACTCAAATCATAAATGGGTTCACAAGAGACTTAAGCAAATTGAAACTGAATTCAGCTTTTGGCCCAGGAAGTCTCTAATCTACCAATTTTTGGAAAAAAAGAAGAATTTATTCCATCCATACTTAACTTCTGCCCTTAAGTATCTGCTACATTAATGTTGCTCACCAGAGATAACTGGACTTTTGATCAGACTGGTAGTGACATTCTTAAATAGCACAAGATGTCTAAGTGCTCAGCCTTTGCTTTATACTGGCACTTCAGGAATCAGGCAACAAGTGCCTGGAATCAAGCCTGACAATAATTAGATCTTGTTTTACTTAGTTCCATTAATAAATATCAGGACACGAATTCTTAGAAGTTGATCTCAGCTTTGTCATTAATTTTACATTGTTTCATTGTCATGATTTCTGTGGTGCATTAGGGTATGCTTGTTGTAAATATTTACAATGCTTTCATGAACACCCAAGAACTGAATTCAGTGTTATATGACCTGTTGGAAATAGACTGAATAATGGTTTTTGGTTTGCATGGCAAGATTTTTGTAGCCAGGAGGGCTTCCATGAGAATCTGCTAGAAGCTTCCCCTATGTTGAATAGAGCCAGTGCCAGACGGCTCCAAGATGGACCCACTTCTGGCCAAGACCAAGCCCATCAGCGACAGTGGTAGCATCTCTGGCGTAACATATTTAAGAAGGGGGAAAAAAAAAGGCAACAGCAATTGCAGCCAGAGAGAGGAGTGAGAATATCTGAGAGAAACAACTCTACAGGCACCAAGGTCAGTGAAAAAGGAAGGGGAGGAGGTGCTCCAGGCACCAGAGCAGAGATTCTCCTGCAGCCCGTGGTGAAGACCATGGTGAGGCAGGCTGTCCCCCCTGGAAGCCCATGGAAGTCCACAGTGGAGCAGATGTCCATCTGCAGCTACTGGAGGACCTGACAACAGAGCAGGTACGTGCCCAAAGGAGGCTGTGACCCTGTGGGAAGCCCACACTAGAGCAAGGTCCTGGCAGGACCTGTGAACCCATGGAGAGAGAGGAGCCCATGCTGGATCAGGTTTGCTGGCAGGACTTGTGACCCCGTGGGGGACCCATGCTAGAGCAGCCTGTTCTTGAAGGACTGCACCCCGTGGAAGGGACCCAGGCTGGAGCAGTTCATGAAGAATTGCAGCCTTTGGGAAGGACTCATGTTGGAGGAGTTCATGGAGAACTGTCTCCCATGGGAGGGCCCCCATGCTGGAGCAGGGAAAGAGTGTGGGGAGTCCTACCCCTGAGGAGGAAGGAGCAGCAGAGACGTGTGATGAACTGACCACAACCCCCATTCCCTGTCCCCCTGTGCTGCTCGGGGAGAGGAGGTAGAAAAAAACAATGAGTGAAGTTCAGCCTGGGAAGAAAGGAGGGGTGTGGGAAGGTGTTTTAAAGTTTGGTTTTAGTTCTCATTATCTCTACTGTGATTTGATTGACCTGTCCTGTTAAGATGGGGTGATAGAGTGACTTTGGAGGGCACCAGGCATCCAGCTATGCTCAACCCACCACAGCTTTAGACTGAGAAAATAATAAAATTACATGTGGGTTAATGACTTCTCTGTAACAAAAAGGCTTTTGTGAGGAATTTTTATTTTAGTTAAATAACTATCAGTATTTTTAAAATTCATTAACTATGTGTAAATCCAACAGAAAACAAAGATGATATATAAAATTTTATTTTCTCTAAAACCTTCACACAGAAGAAAAAAGGTTCTACTACAGTAAAGAAAAAGACTAAAAAATGACATCATGGGATTCATTTACGCATCTTTCAGTGGCTGAAAACTCAGCTTAGTCACTTCTCAAACAAGGAACTGGTGTTTCTGCTGCTACCAGCTCTTGTGATCTGACACAGAATGTACTTTCTTCTACAGAGAATGGTCAAAGAGTCACTAGAACAACCCCATGTTCAGATTACAACCTAAGTGACATGAGTATAGCTATTCTTATTTTTCCAATGTCTTTCCTGAAGTGTCTGTTTGGTCCTAAAAAAAGTTAAGGTCACTTCTCTCCCTTCTTTGCCCTCCCTTACTGAAGCCAGTATATAGGCTGCTATATTAGTTTACATGAGTTAACAAATGAATACATGGAAGAAACAGCTTTTTGAAATGAAGGTGTCATTTACAGTCATGCTTCCAGGGAAAATCAAACCTGAAAAAAAGAAATACTGCAGAAGGAGCTGCATAGTTGGGGGGCTAATAATTGAATGGGTTTGGGTTTGTTTGTTTTTTTTTTTTTTACAGGAAATTTAATGCAGTTATTCTTTTATCTTGTACTGAATATGTTAGTGGGTTAAATTTTCTGTATACGAATCATATTATCTTTCAGTAGTGGGATATGTAATCATTCTCTGCTCTAATGTTATTCCAATATAACTTTAAATTCATTAATTCCAATATTAAGGAAGAAGATCACGGCTCTATCTCAGAGAAAACATTTTTTTTCCAAGTGTAATATTTGTGAGAGAATGAACTGGGGAGCAAAATACCTATGCTATTTAAACATCCAAATTAGAGTCTCTGTAAATGTTCCGGTCCTTTGGCAAACTCTGAGTTTGAAACAGCTCATATATAATCCAGAAGTCAGTTAAAAGTCTTAATATATGATAATTGATGCCGATAATGACAGTATCTAACAGTCAGAAAATATCTGTTAGATACTATCTAACAGTATCTGAATTGTGATCCCTGATTGTAAAAATTTTAAAAAATTTCACTTTTTAGTGCCAACTGACATATAACTGAAGAAAAATAAACAGAATTCACATCTGATGCATAAAAGTGCACTGATAAAGAAGCTGTAGCATGGGAGAAAGAAACACACATCACTGGCCTCATCTCATCTGTATCTCCTGAAGTATCACCTAATTGTGCCTAATTAGTCTAACCTAATTATGTATGTTTCTTCTGCAATGAATGACAAGTATTCAGTGCAGGAAGCCATTATTCCTGCCTTAAGACAGGTACTATAATTGATTCTTTGAAGACTAGAATATCTGTTAATATGGAAAGAACTAGGCTACCAGTCTAGACAAGTAAACTAGTTTTTTCATGGCTAAAATTAGGTAAAACAGATCGTGATGCTGGTGTGGTAATCTGTTCCAGACTATTGATACCTACCTGTAGGGGTCTAAAGGCAGGTGTCTATATAGGACCTAAATGGCAAAACCCAGGAGAGCCTGTCAATATAGGAAATATAACAGAGAGAAGACATCTGGCTAAACACAAATGTCTCTTTTTAGAGTGAACTGAAAAGCCCCTCAGAATTCCAGTAGGTTCGATGATCAGAGGCTCCCTTTCAGGGCCAAAAATGGGAGCTTAGAGCTCTAGGTTACATACAAGCACCTGTACAGAGACATCTGTATTAAGCTGTCTGCAATCTGAGTTAAATCTTACTCATGGGGCTGATTCAGTTGCTGAAATGCAGACATCTACTGCCACTGAGGACATCACAAGATGTCCAAGCCATCCACATCAGTCTATCATATACAGAGCAGGACGTAAAGGAGATCCTTCCCATTCTGGAGAAACAGCTGGATGTTAAGTGAAAATGACAGATCTTTTAATCTCAAAAGGAACAGTATAAATGATGAGAAGGATGACACTATCATCACCTGTTTCTGATGTTTCAATGTGAGATATCTTAGAGATGCAAGACCTATTTTCATGATCTTTAACTAAAGCATGATAACCTTGACTGTAATCTGCAGACTGACATCTGAAAATGTGAAACCAATTTAAATCATGTCTTTACCTTCCCCTTATTCAAATACATCTATCTTTCCTGCTGACTCTGTGCATTCTGAGTGAAAAATATAAATACAAAATGAACTGCATGAAAATGCAGTTAAATTCTTGTTGGAGATTTGATAGTCTAAAAAAGTAGAAAATTCTGATATTAAATTAAGCTTTGCTGAGTCTTGAGAACAGCTTTCCAAACATTTTCAACCGGAATGCATTGGTATGATTATAGGTCAGGGAAAGTCTTCCTGACTGGACATCAGTAACCAGCTCTAGTATAGGATTTTAGCTAAACTAAATAAAATAAAAAGGGGTATTGCAAAGCAATCTGGAATAATCACAAGGAGTATTAACCATGAGATAAAACCACGGGTGTGTTTAAAAAATTAACACGTACTGTACATGTATCAAAGTTCCTTTTCTGTCAGGAAACTGACTTTTTTGGAATAAAAGCAAAATTAGCTTCTCTGTCCCTTTCTTCCCTTCGTTTTGTAAAAGGTTTTATATTTTTATCTCTAATGACTGCATAAGAGTAGAAAAAGCTTTCATGCCTGAAAGAAATTTTATTGAGACTCAGCAGACACTTTTTGGGTGTCTCCTTTCCATCCTGTAGCATATTCTCAAAGATTTTCTGATGAAATCTAATATCCTGTAAGACACAGGAAAAAACCAATGGTTTAAAACATATTTACAAAAGAGTTACCACTACCATATACCTCAAAGTCAATAATAGGCACAAAATGAGGTTAGGCATTTACCTGCTTTCTTTATCAGGAGGATGAAAATCTATTTAAATCTCTTTCCAAGGTAGATAGTTCTCCTTGCAGAAATACTTGGGAGGTTACAAAGAAGAAAAATTCTGGGACTCTCAGTGAATTCTACTATCTAGACTCTACCTAATATTCGCAACTGACAAATAACATATATTCCATGTAATTCTTAGGATACATTTTTCATTAGAGCCACCGCTGATGGTCCCATCCTCCCTTCTGATTTCCTTACACCTTGGCTCTGAAGTATTTTATGTTCTTTTTGACTTAAGAAGGGTTTCCATAGCAGTCAGAATGAAAGCAGATTTTTTGCAAGCTGTAATAAAGGTGCAAAATACACTCCTCTGCTTTCCCATGGCTTGCATTTGATGCTCTGCATTCCCCAAAAAAAACAGCTCAGGACTATTTTAAGCAGTATGTAGAAATGGGATGTTAAACCTCTTTTGCTGGTTACTGCAAAGGGGGCATGTCTTCAAAAGCACCTAATAGAAAGCAGTCTGATTCTGAATATTTTAACATGTCACCATAGCGTATGTACATCTTAACCTAGCAATGCACAGTCTCCTTCATCTTTAATACTGAAAGGAATGAAATTATCTGTGGTAGAGGTCCATCAGCAGAATCCTGCCAAATTTTAGACATCTACAGTGCAGACCTCTATATCTGAACAAGGGGTCTAGAGTAAATTTCATCTTAACATACTCTTAAAAATTGATTAAATAAAAAAAAGTTATCCACAGGTGAGGGTATAGCGGCATACTAACATACTTATCTAAGTCTTAGTGTGCTGGTATAGTTTGCGCACAGCACTTTCCCATCCCAAAGGCACATTGTTTCAGTTTTTGCTTTATTTTAAAAAAATGGAAATTCTGATAGTTATGACCAACTCTGAATATGGTATTCACACCTTATTCTGATTATAGAAGATAGCTGTGAATAGACTTCTGTCCTAATAAAATGGTGGGAAAAGAAGTCCCTGAGGAACATCCTACAACAGAAGACTCCATAGAGTTGAAGTGACTAAATTAAACAACATTCTCATTAAATCTTAATGAGGATTGTCTCATTTGTGGATGTAAAACTTACAGTAACTGTTTAAGTCACTTAATCCTTTAACGTATAGATGTTTTTCATTGAAGGGGGTTAATTACTTAGTGAAACATGAAATATTTGTCAGTTGGAGATTTGCTTATGCTGGAGCTAGGCTCTGTGAGATCCTACTGTAACTGTGACAATGTTGATTTTTTTTCTAATATTGATTAAAAAGATGATTAAGGATAATTTCAGCAAAGGGAAATGAAAGGAGAACAGACATTAGATTCTTCATAAATCAAGATCAATCATGCAGTGCATTTAAATTAAAAATACAACAATTTTTCAGAGCTTTAAGCTTCACTGCACAGGATAGGAGTATGAGTTCTTAACAGTTTTTTGTTTGTTTTTGAATTAATTGAATATGGGGCACTGTGTTTCTGAATATATTTCTAATGTGATTATATTTTTTTTCTTAATGTTTATTAAATTAATGGAAATGCCACAGAGTTATATTTTAATTTTCTTGTCTGATTATTTGTTTTAATGGCAAAACATTATTCAGATAGAGTGTACTAGGTGTTACTGAAATGATTGTGGTCTTATATTTTTGGAGATACCTGACACTTAGCTTTTATAGCTGCTGTGACTGCATCAGTAATGCACACAGGAATAATTGTTAACTGTCAAGAACACAATGTATTTCTAATCATATTCCATTAATGACATGTGGTTTACATTGTTAAATCATTTTGGCTGAAAAACAGAGGCTCAGAATGGAATATAAAAAACCTGTTCTTTCAGTTTCTTTGCATTATTCATAAATGCAGTACCTTGTCAGCACTTAGAGTGTAATCAAAACATAAATGATGTACGAATATTTTGTGTTCAAACTGCATGTAGAATGTTCCTAAGTTACACAATACATTGCATTGTCTTTTTTATAGTCAGTATAAAATTTTAACTATGTGTGTCATAAGTTCTAAAAGCAAGGCTGTCTACTGTTTCCTTTTTATTCCCTGTTTCAAAAGGATGAGTTGAAATTAAAGAAAAAAACAACACAAAAATCCACAAAAAAAATCAACAAGCTGTTTTTTTCCTTTACCATTGTATCTCATTCACACTCATGCTGTTGCATGGTACAACTTGATATCATTTTCAAACTAACTCTCTTGAGCACTGTTCTGAGTGTTTCAGAGATAAATACTATCATGAATAAATACAAAAATGCCGTGACAGCCTTTTTTTTGTGCAATGAAGAAAAGAATTATGAAACACAACTTCTGTATTCTAACAGCTTGGAGTCTCTGACTGTGTATTGAAAGCTGAAGAAAAAAGAAGTCTAGATTTTGGAGAAACTGTGAAGTAGCAAAGATAAAACAAAATCTAATATACCATAATTCTCAAAAAAAAAAATAAAAAAGGAAGAAGAAAGGGGATGCAATTATTTGCAATTGAAAATCTGGGAAGATAAAAGTATTTCTCTTGTCCCCTTTGAAGGACAGATTATAGAAAAATATTTCTCCTATTATATTAGGTGGTTTCCTTATCAACATCCTGTCCCTTAGGTGTGTCAAACTTACCACTCAGCTTGGTGTCATCTGCAAATTTGTTGTGGGTACACTCAATCCCACTGTCTATGTCATTGACGAAGATCTTAAGTAGTATTTGTCCTAGTATGGATCCTTGAAGGACACCACTCTAATGGTTTCCACTTGGACATTGAGCAATTGACTGTAACTCATTGAATGCAGCCATCCATCCAGTTCCTTATCCATCTAACATTCCATCTGTCAAACCCATGTCTCTCCAACCTAGCAGCAAGAATATTGTGGATGACTGTATCAAAGGCCTTACAGAAGTCTAGGTAGATGTCATCTGTAGCTCTTCCATTGTCCACTCATGTAGTCATGCTATTATAGAATGCCACTACATCAGGCATGATTTGCTCTTGGTGAATCCATGTTGGCTGTCTTTAATGACCTCCCTGTCTTCCGTATGTTTTGACATGTCTTCCAGGAGGATCTGTTCCTTGATCTTATTGGGCATGGAGTTGAGATGAGTGCTTAAAGGCTGAAAACCTTACCTCATAGAGGGGAGATGAGTGCTGGAGTATTTTGTGAAAGTGCTCCAAGCACTGTAATAGCAAAAGGCTATTTGCATCATGATCACTGCTACATTTTAAAGAAAAGAAGCCATCTCTACCTCATCAGGCACCCGTTCAGAGAAAGGCTGGACACACTTGCTCACAAGAAGACATATGTGCATAGCTTCTACAATTTCTCTGCTTACCGAGTGAAGAATGACAGTCATCTAAGATAGTAACTCCAAGTAATAAAAATTTGAGATTGATTTTCTGATATCTTGTATTAGGAGACTTCAGTCATTGCACTATGGCTAGATGCCCAACATCTGTGCTTAACTGAGGTGTCCAGATGGTGGATTTCAGCCAAAATTACAAACAAATTCAACATACCTAACAGAGTCACTTTTCAATACTACATAATGTCCTTCACAATGCTCTCTACATTCCCCTGGTTTGTCCTAGCCATTCATGAAAGTCTGGGAAATATGAAACAGGAACTATGGAAAAAACATATCTCTCTAAGCTAGCACATGGAAGTAAGGCAAGAAATGTCAATGCATCTTGACATATCTTGACCAGGTATAATAAATCAGGAAAGGAAGGCAAGAGACCAGCATGGCTGAGTTGAGACCTGATGGGCAAACTAAAGGGCAAGAAGGAAAAGCAGAGGAAGAAGGGACAGGTATCCCGGGAAGAGTAAAGGGATGCTGCCTGGTTGTGTAGGGATGGGGGAAGGAAGGCCAAGGCACTACTGGAGCTGAACTTGGCAAGGGACGAAAAGAATAAGAATAAGAATAAAAACTTCTACAGGAATGTCAGCCTGAAAAGGAAGGCCAAAGAAAGCGTAACACCCATGACAAGCAAGACTGGAAAACTGGCGAGAACTGATGAGAAGGCTGAGATATTCAACAACTTCTTTGCCTCACTCTTCACTGGCATCCTCTCTTCCCACACCTCTCAATGAGACGGAATGCAAGATGAGGACTGGAGGAGCAAAGTCCCTCCCACTGTAAGAGAAGATCAGGTTCAAGATCATCTCAGGAACCTGAACATGCACAAGTCTATGGGGCCTGACAATCTCTCTTCTCACACCTCTTGAGTGGATGGATGTCATGGTTTAACCCTAGCCAGCAACTAAGCACCATGCAGCAGCTTCCTGCTCACTCCTCCCCCTGTGCTCAGTGGAATGGGAAGAAGAATTGAAAAAAAAGAGGTAAAACTCATAGGCTGAGATAGACAGTTTAATAGGACAGCAAGAGCAAGGGAAGAGGAAGTACTACTGCTACTACTACTACTAGTACTAATAGTATACAAAAATAAATGATGCACAATATAATTTCTCACCATACACTGACCAATAACCAGCCAGTTCCTGAGTCACAGTGGCCCCACTGTGTTTATATACTATATGGCTCACTTAGTTTATATATTAAGCATTGACATCATACAGTATGGAATACCCCTTTGGCCAGTTTGGGTCAGATCTCTTGTCTGTGCCCCCTCCCAGCTTCTTGCTGTCAGGGCATGAGAAGGTGAAAAGTCCTTGACTAGTGGATGCACTACTTAACAATGGTTAAAACATCAGTTTGTTACCAACATTATTCTCAAACTAAGTCCAAAACACAGCACTATACCAACTACCAGGAAGAAAAATGACTCTATCCCGGACAAAACCAGGACAATGGACCACAAGACAGGGACTGAGGGAACAAAGTCCCTCCCAATGTAAAAGAAGATCAGGTTCGAGACCACCTGAGGAACTGAACATGCACAAATCTATGGGTCCTGACAAGATGCATCCCAGAGCCCTGAGGGAATTGGCTGATGTAGTTGCCAAGCCACTCTCCATGATATTTGAAAAGTCCTGGCAGTGACTGGAAACAGGGAAACATTGCACCCACTTTTAAAAAGGGTAGCAAGGAGAACCCTGGGAGCTACCGACCCATCAGCCTCACCTCTGTGCCTGGGAAGATCGTGGAACAGATTCTCCTTGAACCTATGCTAAGGTACATGGAGAACAGGGAGGTGATTCGAAACAGCCAGCATGGCTTCCCCAAAGGCAAGTCCTGCCTAATCAACCTAGTGGCCTTCTAGGATGGAGTGACCACATCAGCAGACAAGGGAAGGGAAGAGCTATGGATGTTGTCTATCCGGACTTCTGTATAAGGCCTTTGACGTGGTCCCCCACAACATCCTTCTCTCTAAATTGGAGAGATATTGATTTGATAGGTGGACTCTTGGGTGGATAAGGAATTGGTTGGATGGTCACACCCAGAGAGTAGTGGTCAATGGCTCGATGTCCAGATGAAGATCGGTGATGAGCGGTGTCCCTCAGGGGTCACCAGTACTGGGACCAGTAGTCTTTAATGTCTTCATCAATGACAGACAGTGGGATCAAGTGCACCCTCAGCAAGTTTGCAGATGACCAAGCCGAGTGGTGTGGTTGACACGCCTGAGGGACGGCATACCATCCAGAGGGACCTGGACAAGCTCAAGGAATGGGCCCGTATGAACCTAATTCAACAAGGCCAAGTGCAGGGTCCTGCACCTGGGTCAGGGCAACCCCCTGTACCAATCCAGGTTGGGGGATGAAGGGACTGAGTGCAGCCCTGCTGAGAAGGACTTGGGGGTACTGGTGGATGAAAAGCTGGGCATGAGCCAGCAATGTGCGCTCATAGACCAGAAAGCCAACTGTATCCTGGGCTGGATCCAAAGCAGCATGGCCAGCAGGTCAAGGGAGGTGATTCTGCCCCTCTACTCCGCTCTGCTGAGACCCCATCTGGAGTACTGCATCCAGCTCTGGAGTCCTCAAACATAGGAAAGACATGGACCTGTTGGAGAAGGTCCAGAGGAGGGCCACCAGAATGAATAGAGGGATGGAACACCTCTCCTATGAAGACAGGCTGCAAGGTTTGGCATTGTTCATCCTGGAGAAGGCTTTGGGGAGACCTTGCAGCCTTCCAGTACTTCAAGGGGGCCTCTAGGAAAGATGGGGACAGACTTTTTAGCAGGTCCTGTTGCCATAGGACAAGGATTAATGGTTTTAAACTGAAAGAGGATGGATTTAGACTAGATTTAAGGAAGAAATTTTTCACAGTGAGGATGGTGAAACACTGGCATATGTTGCCCAGAGAGGTGGTAGATTCTCCATCCCTGGAAACATTCAAGGACAAGTTGGACGGGGCTTGGGGAAACCTGGTCTAGGTGATGATGTCCCTGCTCCTTGTGAGTGGGTTGGACTAGATGGCCTTTAAAGATCCCTTACAACCCAAACTATTCTATGATTCTATGATATGAGATATTATTAGACACATATGTCTTTATAACTGAATTGAGTACTATTTGTTTTAAAATAGTTGGCCATCCTATAGCTATGATGGTCATATGCATTTTCTGCTTTTTTTTTTAGTTTCATCTATCTGCCATTACTTGATCCTATATAATACCAGATATATTATTTGACTGAATCTCCATTGCCTACAATATTCTGGGGATCTTCTATCTCTGTGATTTCTCTATATGCCTTCTGCTCAACAGAAATGTAGCAATACAACTTTCTGGGCACCCTTCCTTGAGGTCGAAGTCACACTATGATTTTGCCATGTTTGTATGCACTGTGAGGCATATACCCACATACATATTTGCAAACTTACATATACATGTACTGAATCTGGTTAAAATCTGCAATTTTCAGAAAAAGAAATATAAGCAATTATTTATTAAAGAATTGTTAAAAATATTTGAAAAATCTTGCCTGGGTTATGAATATTCAGTCATAAATTTATGTGTTAAACCTTCTGTACTATTAATGACTAATTGCTAAAGGCAGAATAGGAAATTTAAGATAAGACTGCAGGGTCTATATTTTTCTAAGTGAACAGATGACACCTAGAGTTTCCATATAATAAACTTAACTTCAATATCTGGAATAAAATAAAGCCTGGAACAAACAATGCCTGTCTAGAGAAAAAAAACTTCAAATTGTATTTATAAATGGACCTAAAATGGATAAGTTATTTAAAATGAGAAAATGAAGGATCTAAGACACGTTACAAGGATTTTAAAATAGAAATAAAATACCAACATATTGAATTATATGCAGTTAAAATATATTTCAACCCCCAAGCAACATTTGTTTTAAAAGACTACTTACAGAGAAATAAAAAATTATAATGAATTCCAAAGACTTCAGCAGCATCATTTAAAAACAATATAGTGAATTTATTAAATTTGACATGGAAGATGAATATAATTAAATAGGAAAATACTTATTTTGATTTGAGACCTTCTTTCAGAAGCTATGTATCACTGGTGTAGGGTAATTTTCTCTTTAGCACGTTTACAGGAAAATTACAAATACATTTAGTCGCAATGGTATCAGTCTCACTTAAAAAGTGTCAAAAAAGACATATTTAGTATTAGTTAATTAAAGTAGTCTAAATGGTATCGCATCCACTCTATTTATTGGAAAGGCATTAAGGAACAACAAAGAAAGATGTACATTATGTACAACAGGTAGAAACAGAGGCAAAATAGCCCTGTTGCCAGGAGAACCCTTTCTAAGTGTCTAAATGAAATATACTAGTATAGTGCATAATTCAAAATTTGTCTCCTATGTAGAACACAGGAAGAATTTTGAAATCACAATGAATCATAGAACCATAGAGCAGGCCAGGTTGGAAGGGATCTTGAAAGATCATCAGGTCCAATCTTTTGTGGGAAAGAGAGCCCCGATTAAATTATCTAGCATCCTGTCCAATTGTATCTTG
The DNA here is from genome assembly GCF_964289735.1 of Phaethon aethereus. NCBI lineage: Eukaryota > Metazoa > Chordata > Aves > Phaethontiformes > Phaethontidae > Phaethon > Phaethon aethereus. Next base: position 179,465,314 of record NC_138575.1, on the reverse strand, counting down.
AAAACCTTCAGTGATAGGCATTCTACAGTGCACCTGGGAAGGTTGTTCCAGTGATTGATTATTCTTATTGTAAGAAATATCTTTCTTATATCGAGGTGTAACATCTCCATGAGCAACTTGTACTCATTACCCCTTGTCTTCATGTGGTTTCTTGAGAAAAGAGAGCCTCCATCTTCTTGGTAGCTGCCGATTAAGAATACAGTGATGAGGTCCCTTTGATCCTCTTCTTCTCCAGGGAGAAGAGACCTAAATCCTTCAATCTTTCCTCACAGGGCAGGTTTTCTAGACCTTTGATTATCTTTGTGGTCTTCCTTTGAAGCCTTTCCAGTCTGTCTGACTTTTCTGAATTGTGGGGACCAGAGAACTGGACACATTACTCTACATGTGGCCTGACAAGTGCTGAGTAGAGTGGGATGATCGCATCTCTCTCTCTGCTAATGAACCTGATAATAAGGCCTAATTTTTCAGAATGCACGAAGTCTGCGAAGAGATTAGGAGGCAAGGTTTTTGTGCATATATCTGATATGTTAAGAGTGGGAGGGAAAAATATACAAATCAGAGAAACCTGGAAATATAGAGATTCTATTTTAATAAAATTGTAGCTTTTACTCTTTGATTTACTAATATACAGTATCAATGCTGTTCTTGTATATTGAACTGTTCAATCTTGCTTGCTTTGCAAAAAGTTGTCAGTGTGCATTGAGTTTGAGTAGCAAGGTTTTGGTAGCAAGGGGGCTGCAGGGGTGGCTTCTGTGTGAAGCTGCTAGAAGCTTTCCCTGTGTCCAATAGAGCCATTGCTAGCTGACTCCAAGATGGACCTGCTGCTGGCCAAGGCCGAGCCAATCAGTGATGGTGGTAGCGCCGCCTCTGGAATAACATATTTAAGAAGAGGGGGTGACACTGGCACAGCAATTGCAGCCAGAGAGAGGAGGTCCACGCTGGAACAAGTTTCTGGCAGGAAAACTTTCCGTGGAGAGAGGACCCCATGCTAGAGCAGTTTTGCTGGCAGGACTTGTGACCCTGTGGGGGACCCATGCTGGAGCAGTCTGTTCCTGAAGGACTGTGCCTTGTGGAAAGGACCCAGACTGGAGCAGTTTGTAAAGAACTGCAGCCCATGGGAAGGACTCACATTGGACAAGTTCATGGAGAACATCTCCCATGAAAGGGACCTCACACTGGAGCAGGGGAAGAGTGTATGTAGTCCTCTGCCTGAGGCAGCAGCAGCAGAGACAATGTGTGATGAACTGACTACAACTCCCATTCCCTGTCCTTCTGTGCTGCTTGGAGAGAGGAGGTAGAGAAAATCATGAGTGAAGTTCAACCTGCAAAGAAGGGAAGGTAGGAAGGTGTTTTAAGATTTGGTTTTAGTTCTCATTACCCTACTCTGATTTGATTGGCAATAAATTAAATTAATTTCACGTAGTCAAGTCTTTTTTGCCCTTGACAGTAATTGCTGAATGATCTCTCCCTGTCCTTATCTCAACCCACAAGATTTTCATTACATTTTCACTCCCCTGTCCTGTTAAGATAAGTAATTTTGGTCAGCACCTGGTGTCAACCCACGACATAGAGTTACAGTGCACCCTGAAGCAATTTCTTTACATCTATGGAGTGACACAAAATACAAACAAAATGTTACATAGTTCAGCAGGATGTTTTATAATTCTCATGCTGTGTTTTAGAAACAATGCAAATAAATGTTCATGGCAAGAAGTTGCTACCTAGTCATTGTTTGAACTGTGTGTCTGTTCCTTAGAATGATTTGTACTTAATAGAATCAAATAAGACTTTCTCAATTCAGTGGTCTGCCACCTTCTACTTAATATTTAATAATAACAGTAAACAAATGCTTTTATTTATACTTCACATCTATACATAGTTATGTATCTCTGTAGATTTACACAGACAGACGTGTAAACAACAAAAAAATAACAACAAACAAATACCAAATTCCCCAAAAATGAAGAAAGAAAGGCTCAAGGGACAGCTGGCATGGTAGAATAATCACCACAAGATATTTTTGACCCTTCCTAGTATTTTCTTTGTTGGGTCTACCTAAAAGTGTTTCATAGTGTATCATATCATACATGTAGGAGATATGTTTGGATATATGACACATTGCAGTCAGATTCTTGAAGCTGGTTTTGCTACCTCTACAGTTATATAGGAAAATTTGTTTCAGCCTTTACATTTCTTCCGCTTTTTCCAATCAGTTATGACCATGACCAGTCTACATCCCATTTGTTTTAACTGACTTTAATTTTTCTGGTAACAGTGGTTTGTCTGGATTCAATATGATAAAATACTACAACCACTTCTGCTTTTCTGAAATCAACCTTGATTTCATTAGGATTGTACTAGATAAACTGATATAGCTCTGGTTTCATTTTATGCATGTCATTGATTAGATATTGCAGCCTTGCAATACTTAAAAGGGGCTTATAAGGAAGATGGACAGAGACTTTTTACAAGGGCTTGTATTGATAGGACAAGGAGGAACCTTTTTAAACTGAAAGAGGGTAGATTTAAATTAGATATAAAAAACAAACTCTTTAAAAGGAGGATGGTGAGATGCTGGAACAGATTTCCCAGAGAAGTTGTGGATGCCCCATCATTAGAAAGTCAGGTGGGATGGGGCTTTAGGCAACCTGATCTAGTGAAACATGCCCCTGCCCATGGCAGGGGGATTTCACTAGGTGATCTTTAAAGGTCCCTCCCAACCAGAACCATTCTATGGCTCTATGGTTCTATATGATAAATATCTGTTGCCTTAAACATTTCAGAAAGTAATGTCACTCGGATTGTCTCATGTATGTTTTAATTTTTGTATGTGTTTGCATGTGGAAGTACATATGTTAACACACAGTTTGAAGGTCTTGATGAAGTTCTAGTGCTGTCTACTCATTTGGATCAAGATTTTAGTTTGCATTTTTAATGTTCTTGTAAGACAATTAACTTCAATAATTGTATATAGGTAAACAGAACAAGTTGCTCAATGATATTTTAAACCACAAGACCAAATTCCTCTTCTCAAAGGGGAAGGCAAGGAGGGGGGAATTCCTTGTATGTGAGTGAGTAACAGGAATGCATGGAGCTCTGCCTAGGGACAGGAGTCAAGCCAGCTGAGAGCTTGTGGGTAAGGATTAGAGGGTAGTTTAACACACTGTTGTGGATGTCTCCTACAGACCATCTGACCATGAAGAAGAGGTAGATGTAGGCTCTTCAGATGACCAGAAAAAATGTCATGTTCACAAGCCCTGGTCATCTTGAAGGACTTCAACAAGCCTGATATCTCCTGGAAGGACAACCCAACAGGACACAAGCAATCCAGAAGGTTTCAGGGGTACACAGATGACAACAGCCTGACACAGGTGGTCAAGGAGCCAATGAGGGGAGACATTCTGCTGGACCTAATCTTTACTAACCAGGATGCACTGGTCAAAGATGAGAAGGCTGGAAGCACTGTATCTGGAAGCAACAACCATGAGATAGTGTTTATAATCTTCAGAGGAGGGAGCAAGACAAACTGCAGGATCTGAGTCACAAGAGCAGACTTTTGCCTGTTCAGGGATCTGTTTGGAAGAACCCCAAGGGATATGGTCCTGGAAACATGAGGGGTAGAGGACAGCTGGTTGATGTTCATAGATCAGGAACAATCTATCCTGATGAGAAGGAACTCAAGCAAAGACAGCAGGACACTGGATGGGTGAACAAGGAGATTCGCACTAAGTTTAAACATAAGAAGGAAACATACAGGAAATAATTCAGGAACAGGTGACCAGCGAGAAAATGGAGACACTGTCTGAGCATGCAAGAATGCTGTTGAAACACAGGAAATACTTTTTTCTGTAAGGGTGGTCAAACAATGGAAGAGGATGCTCAGAGAGATTGTGAAGTCTCCATACTTGGAAACATTAAAAACCTAACTGGACATGACCCTGGGCAACCTCCTCTAGCTGACCTTGCCACATCTCCAGGAATAAATTCCAGCCTTCATCATTCTGTGATTCTGTGGCTCTATTACTGTACATGTATTTAGCTTTTCTTGACCCAGGTGGAGTTAGATGTTTCATGCAGAAAAACAAGGAAATACAAGCAATAAACCACAATTCTCATTTTATAGTCACATTTTTAGCTGTATACTGTTACACTTCCACTCTTCTCTGAAAATACATACTAGTGTTTTATTCAGAATTAAATTAATATAGAAAAATCAGAAAGGAATGGAAAAAAAAAGTGAGTATGAGCTATCGGATTTCCTGCTGGAAAACACAGAACAAGGTCAGCAAAACTGTCAAGATCTGGTAAGCACCTGAATTATTAACAATGACAAATTGCCAACCATATTGCATTTTATTGGGTATGTGACAGCCTGTAGGAAACTCCTGCTCCACCACATGCAAAATGGAACTGACATAATTGTATTGTTCCCTCTTGTGTTGAAAAGCCCACCTATTCATCTTCAGCCAAATTCCACCCACCAGGTAACACTTTATCAAACTCCACTTCTTTTTTTCCTGACTCTGAAGTCCTCACAGTTTCAAAGTTTTTTGCTACTTTTAGAAATATGTAGCAAACTTATTGGGGTCCTTGGGCAAAATTCTGCATTTCCAGTTCAAATATCATTCTAAATTCAGGTTGCCTATGTAAATTCATTGAAGCCAATGGCAGAAATACGGATGTTTTATCAAAACAAAAAAGGCTAAATGCAATGAGGAAGTGTTGTGGTGTATTCCTGCTTTCCAAAATTGGTCAGAGAGACATCTTCCAGCAATGGCACACATTCTGTGCTTCAAATGGAGGGATTGCAACTCTGAGAACCAGGGTGTGCTCTCAGTGGTCTAAGTACAAATGATGCTTACAGGGAGATATGCAGGTAGTCCAGATGTAATTTTGTACAGATCTGGCATGTGATGAAGGCATCTCCTCTCATAAAAATGTCAGAAAAGGTACGGGATTTGATGAGTTGGTATGCCTCCAGTCTTGTGTACCCTTCTGAACTAAGACAGTGCTTGATTTTTGTCTGATTGATTGTTATTTAAAACTTTTGTTGTTCAGGGTACCTCGTGTAGCTCTATGTAGCAATGCTATGCTCATTTACTTTACTGAAGAATCTGTGCAGAATGAATGCTATGCTCATTTACTTTACTGAAGAATCTGCGCAGAATGAATATATATATATTTGCTTTATTTTTTCAAAACAACAGAATTCCAACTGCATATAAATTGTAAATTTATTGTTCTTTTTTTTCCTGGTCTGATGAAATTTATTATAAATCTGGCAATTTTTTCTTCTTATTATAGTGTTTCTAGGTCTATAAGAACAAAGATTTTATACTAATCCACAAAAATATTCCATATTTTTCCAGTTTGTATATTACATACCCATGCTATTGACCAAATGTATTGATTTCTTCAAAGATTTCTGTAATTTTTATTTTATCTTCTTCCATATTTATCTCTGTTTCTAGTCAACTTATGAATAAAAATAAGCCTGTTGAAAAAAAGAAAAAAGTTAAATAATGCTAATTACATTCCTAGTAAAGTTATTTCAGAAAACTGAAAGCTTAAACTGGTCCAAAAAGGAGACTAGTATATACTCTTTAAAACTAGTCATAATAAATACTTCACAAAATTTTTCTATCAATAGATGTTATTGGCACTAGAAGTTATTTAAATGAAAACTGTTTAAAATATATAATTGAGTTCAGAGTCTGGGATTTCAGTCTTAACTTGTTTTTTTTTAAATTTTTTTTTCTCCCACCCCTCCCTCCATGAGTTTTGTGGATTTAATAAATATATTTTAGATATATATCTTACTACAAGAATAATAAAAATAACATCAGTGTTGCAGTGATATTTTCATACAATTTGTTATTTAATATCTGTTTGGGTTTTTTTAATAGAGCTATCCCATTATTATTAAAAATCTGTGACACCTTCTTTCAAGTTCAAACCTTTAAATATGGTTTGTATTTTGGAAATGGAATTGCAGATTGGTGAGACATTTCATTTATAAAACTGCTGACAGAAACAAAACTGTGGCAGTCTCCTTGTAAACCTTTATTTTATTACGATACACTGTACTTCTATTAACCCGAAAATAGTCGGGAGTGGTTTTTTTTCTCATGAAGGGATAGAGCGCTCTCTTTTCTTTTCCCCTTAAATTTGTTTTTATTGGGTCATATTTATTAGGCCAGATCATATTTCTTAAGAAATATACAGTAATATTAACCTGCTTGGAATAGGTGGTATTAGATTAGTAGTGTTAAAAAAAACAAACCAAAAACAAAAACAAACAGCTTAATGCTTAATATACTGACATTCTTATTTTAGCTGGAGGTGTAAATCTGTATGACTGTTATAAGACCTAGGCTTTTTATGCAGAATGTTGTTGGGATTTAAGAAATTTTAGAGGGGACCCCAGTAATATTGGGGGTGAGGACAGAAGGGACAGAGAGAGAGACAGAAGAAAAAGGAGGGGAGGGAGATACTAGAGACTAGACGTTAATGTTCCTGAGCCTTCATCAGCTGGAGGCATGTTCAAGGCTCTGCCTCTGTCACTGGTCATTACTGACACCTTGGGAACTTGGACATACTTCTAGGACGTCCTGCTGGCTGAGGTTGCATGCTCCAGAAGCATACCTGTCTTCTTGCTCTTCAAGGAACCAGATTTACTCACTCTTGCCTCACCATAAGGCTTGACTTGACACTGGCTGTCATATTTTTTTATTGCACAGTACAGTAAGTAGCAGTTATAACAATGAAACTGTGGGCCAAAAGACAAAAAAGAATGTTCAGCTGTAAGTAAAGGGGAAAGTGATAAGCAAAAACACACAGAGAGACACACTTGACAGACAAGAGATAATGGAGACAATGGCAAAAATGTGAAATCTCCAATTATTAATTGATGGGCCATCGAGAAACTGGAGGCACAGCTTTGGAGTCGGCCAGCCTGGTTTTTGCAGCTGATAAGAGGGGGAAAACTAGAGGAATACAAGGATTTGGGTACTTGAAGGAGGCGTGTGGGACTGCTATGAAGGAATGTTTAGGGGAAGGGGACTGGGAAGGAACAAAGGAGGATAAGGCAGAAGTGGTATAAAAGGGGCCAGTCATATGTAAACCTATGCTGGTCAGTACATTTGTCTGATGAGCCCAGTGCCTGATGACTCCAGTCTGTCCTGTCTTCTTATTAAATCCTTTCTTAATGATGCCTCTGTGTAATCTCACTCTCTAAACCATGTGTGTCAGTGCTGCAAGGACTCAGTGCCAGCTACTGGGGGGACTGGCGTGAGAGGACTGGGTGCCAGTCGGTGGGCTCAGACCGAGTGTGTGGGTGCCTCTGGCCTGTGGTGTCAGCTATTAGAGCCAGTGGGGTCTCAGCATCAGCTGCTGCAGCCTGGGTGGTCTTTAACCTCCAACCACTGAGGTGGGAGTGGTGCATGTCCCAAAAATCAGCTACTACAAGGGGACCAGGGTGAGTAAGGTGCTCAGCACTGGATTGGGACCGAGGGTCACAGCCCGTGAGCCAGGTGCTGGCTGTGGGGGGTGAGTGTCTGTACCTTTCCCAAAGCAGGTGTGCATGGGAGGTGTGTGTGGATTCACTGGCAAACTCCAAGCTGGACCAGCCGGTTACTAGGAGAGTGAGTGCTCTCATCTCCCTGGGGATGTCTCAGATGCCCTACAGCATAATTAAGGATGAGATGCTTATGAATAAGCAAGTGAAGTGAGACTCTAGCAGGTATGTCACTTCAGATTGCAGAAACCTAAATATAGGTGAGTACTGACCAAGCATTGTTGTGTAATTACTTGTTAATCCATAGGTATCTACTGTCAAACGAGATGTGACATATTGTATGCTCTTGCCTGAAGGCTAACCACCATGCCAGTACAACATAGATCTCCCAAAGATACTGCACCGTATCTCACAGCTCTGAGTAGATGTTGCATATAACTTAGGGTGTCCAAAAGGGCAGCAATGCTTATTTTTGGCCAACTGGATTGAGGCAGACCTGTTTAATTTTAGGTGAGAAGGCTAGTTGTACAGACTCCACTGACTAGGCCTCATCGCATAAGCATCTTTGGTTCCTATCTTGGATGTATGTCGTATGTAGACATGAGTGTAGTTATTTAGTGTTAAGTGTATACAGTCTACAGTTGGATTCTACCTCTGTGAGGATTGTCAAAGTATCTACACACCTAAAGCTTCCAGAACAACTTATTGAATTCTTCTTGAAATTCCATTTGGCATGTAAATACACTAAAAAAAAAAAAAAAAAGTATTAAAAAAACATTCTTGAATGAAAAACAGTAGACAACCCTTATTTTTACTTTTTCTACTTAATTTTAATTTTTATTGTACTTTTATAAAATTTTTATAGAAACAATCCTTACTTAAACAAAAAATGAACAACAAAAAGCAGAACTGGAAAGTTCATTATCTGCAACTGTACTTTGGTCCTGCTTGTTAAGAAGCTTTTCCATTTCTCTTTCTGAACTATATCATGTTTTACTTGTTTGCTTTGCTTATCTCAAGTAAAGGATCGGAAACAGCATGTTACATAAAAATATGTTAAATACAACAAATGTGATAACGAATACTCATTCTGTAGGAACTATTGAAGAAAAAGTTTTCTGTAGATAGAAAACTTTGTTTGAGTTGGATTCTGGTGCCAAGAGCTTTATTAATTTCCATGTTATAATATTTGTATTGACCATAAAATGATACTGTATACAATAGTAGTTAAATATGCCTTAAATTAATTTGAAGTTTTTTTGGGAAAAAACACACACCTAAATTTAATTTATTTCAAGATAAATTATTAATATATGTTTATTAGATATTCATGTCTCCTTTCCACTCCTCTTTGGTTCTTAGAAATACTGCTGTCAGGCAATACTACTGTTCTTTTTTCCTTTTCCTTTTCCTTTTCCTTTTCCTTTTCCTTTCTCCTTCCCCTTATTCCTTTTCCCTTTTAATTTTTATTTCTCCTTTCCTTTTTTCCTTTTTTCCTTTTCCCCTTCCCCTTCCTTCTTTCTTCCCTCCTTCCCTCCCTCCCTCCCACTCTCCTTCCCTCTTTCTCTCATGTATATTTGGCAGATACACACCCATTTTTGTTTGTTTGTACACTCCATGCAAGCATGAACAGTATTATTTATTGTCTATGTCTTAGCTGCTAAATCAAAAGGAAACAAGTATCTATTACAGTCTTGTCTATGTTTCCTTTAGCAAGGGGCCCTGCTGTGAACTTGGCACTGAACTGTGACTTGGCAGTGTCTTGTAGAGAGCTAGAGTCATCCAAAATAGGCTCAGAGAGCAAGTTAGCAAGAGAGAGCAAGTTAGCAATTAACCAGTATGAAACAATTGTGTAACCAATGCTTGATCTCGCTTCCTGACCTTGTTTTACCTACAGATGGATGTGCCCTGTAACTACACTAAATTAAACATTGAAGCTATCATCTCACGGATCTGTAATAACGTGCTTGGATACTCTTGCTTAACAAAGATGTCCATTAATGTCTAGTATAATTTCTCCAAGTAGAATGAAGTCTCAAAATGACTAAACAATTTAAGTTGATTGCATAATAAACATGAGATGATATCTTTAATGACTTGTGCTGTGCTCTCTGTCTTTGTCCCTTCATTGTCTAAATTGGGGATTAAGTCAGCCTTTAGGGAGGAGAGGAACTGTGTACATATAGGGTCAAGTCTGATATGGGAGATACACGGTCTTGAGGGATAACTCTGGAATGAGCAGCCAAGTTCTCCAGTTTAGATGGTGTCATGGAGCCCTCTGCAACCATGGGACATGTGTTTAGAAAATCAATTTCCACTTTTATACCAGATGACAAGTGCATTTTGCACACTATTCACTTATTTTAATTCAGAGAAATTCAAAGAGTTGTTGCATAGAAGTTTTGTTGACTTTGTGCTGCAAAGTGGGAAAAAAAAAATGCTGTGAACTGGATTATTTTTTTCAAGAATGTACATTTAGTCCATTGTTTTAGTTTCACAAGATTGGGTGAATGAAACTTGCAGGCAGACTAAGAATAACTAGTAAGAATTACATGAAAAGATCTTAAATGGAAAGAATCCATTCACACAAATGCAAAGCTAGGACCTTTTTCTTTCAGATTCTCCTGATGGCAAAGATCCAGGGTTATTTTTGATGCTGTAAGTAATTAATTATTTTCCCATGGGAAATTCATATTAAAAGCTCTGAGACATTATTTAATAAACACTTAAATATTTCTACTGTAATCTATAGTGAGCAGTTTACTAATTTGCAGTGGATACAGTACTTGCTTATATAATATTTTAACAGTGTCACTTCATTGATTGCAAGGTGTCATTGTGGCATTATAGTGTTTAAACACAGTGGAAATTTAAGGCATTTGGGAACTTCTGAAATGAAATCCTTGGATTAGTTTTTTGCAATTTAAAATCAGATTTTCTTTGTAACAGCAGTTCCATTGTTTCCTAAAGGCATATAAGCTTGGTAAGTTCTCTTTTTCTGTGAACTGGATGTAACATTTAATGTCGTTCCAATTGCAAACTGATATGAAGACTTAATATTTTGTAGTACGTACTCACTGATATATTTTGTAAGTAAGAATTCAGTTCAGCTCAGTCTCCTGACTTAGAATCATAGAATCATAGAATCATTTAGGTTAGAAAAGACCTTTAAGATCATCAGGTCTAACCATAAACCTAAGAATGTCATGTCCACCACTAAACCGTGTCCCTAAGTGCCACATCTACACAGCTTTTAAATACCTCCAGGGACGGACATATATGAACTCAATTACTTCCATGGGCAACACGTTCCAGAGCTTGATCACCCTTTTGGTGAAGAAATTTTTCCTAATATCCAGTCTAAACCTCACCTGGCACAACTTGAGGCCATTTGCTCTCTTTCTATCACTAGTTACCTGGAAGGAGACAACACCCACCTCACCACAACCTCCTTTCAGATAGTTGTAGAGAGTGATAACATCTCCCCTCAGCCTCCTCTTCTCCAGACTGAACAAGCCCAGTTCCCTCAGCCACTCCTCATAAAACTTGTGCTCTAGACACCTCACCAGCTTCGTTGCTCTTCTTCAGATGTGCTGCAGTACCACAAAGTTGTTCGTGCAGTGAGGGGCCCAAAACTGAACATACTATTCGAGACGTGGCCTCACCTGTGCTGAGTACAGGAGGAAAATCACTTCCGTAGTCCTTCTGGTCACACTCTTTCTGATACAAGCCAGGATCCTGTTGGCCTTCTTGGCCACCTGGGCACACTGCCGGCTCATGTTCAGCCAGCTCTCAAACAATACCTCCAGGTCCTTTTCTGCCAGGCAGCTCCCCAGCTACTCCTCCCCAAACCTGTAACATTGCATGGGGTTGTTGTGATCAAAGTGCAGGATGTGGCACTTGGCCTTATTGAACCTCATACAGCTGGCCTCAGTCCATCAAACCAACTTGTCCAGATCCTTCTGTAAGAGCCTTCCTACCCCCAAGCAGATCAACAATCCTGCCCAACTTGGTGTCATTTGCAAACCTACTGAGGGTGCATTCGATCCCCTTGTCCAGATCCTTGATAAAGATATTAAACAGAATTGGACCCAATACTGAGCCCTGGGGAACACCACTTGTGACTGGCCACCAGCTGGATTTCACTCGGTTCACCACAACTCCCTGGGCTTGGCCGTCCAGCCAGTTTTCTACCCAGAGAAGAGTACAAACATCCAAGCCATGAACAGACAGTTTCTCCAGGAGAATGCTGTGGGAATCAGTGTCAAAGGCTTTACTCAAGCCTAGGTAGGCAACATCCACAGCCTTTCCCTCATCCACTCAGCAGGTCACCTTGCCATAGAAGGAGATCAGGTTAGTCAAGCAGGACCTGCCTTTCATAAACCCATGCTGACTGGGCCTGATCACCTGGTTGTCCTGTACATGCCTTGTGCTGGCACTCAGTATGATCTGCTCCATAACCTTCCCTGGCACAGAGGTCAGACTGACAAGCCTGTAGTTCCCCAGATCCTCCTTATGGCCCTTCTTGTAGTCAGGTGTCACATTTGCTAACCTCCAGACAACTGGGACCTCTCCAGTTAGCCAAGACTGCTGATAAATGATTGAAAGTGGCTTGGTGAGCACTTCCACCAGCTCCCTCAGAAGCCTTTGGTGAATCCCATCCAGACCCACAGATTTGTATATGTAGCTTGTGTATGTGTATGACTTCCACAGTATTGTGCCACCGTGGCCACAGCAAAGGTCAGAGTAAGTCCAAAGAAGAGTTTCCTTTCTGTAGCTTGTGTTAAGCATGGGGAATTAAAGACATGGGTTCCACCTGGGTTGACTGTAGTTGTCTTTTAGTAGTCAGTATATTTTTCAATCGCCATGCAGAGACACCCGTTTGATTGTCAGCAGTGACAAGCACAAGAAACTTGCCTGGTCTTACCGCATATATCTACCTTAATTCTTCAGCAAAGGAGTGTTTGCTATGTGCCATACTGTCTTCTTCAGTGGTGAGCCCCAAATGGAGATCAGGTGCTTTGTATTGGTGAAAATAAATTTTGACAAACTGAGACTTGCTGGGTAAATTTATTAGGAGCATATGAAATTTTATATAGCTTTTACAACTTTTTATATAACTTTTTAATATAATAAATTTATATGTATATTTTTATAGGTATATGTATATCTTACAGTTGTGTATGTATATGTATATGTATATCCCTCTTGATATAAACTTACTGCCCCTTGTTCATATTTGCCCCAGATATAGGCAGCAAACAATTGCTGTATTTAGCAATAGACTTGACATGCATATGAGGCAAAGGAAATTCCAAGATGCTCTAAAGATGCAGATTTTATAGCATTTAATTTCTTTTTCAAACTGCAAGCCTTCCTTACTCATAACTATAATGAAACTGGTCCTCTGCTATAATATCCCATCGGTTGTGTGAGGCTTAAAGTGTTGGTATAATCCCTGACTTTAGAATTTGTCTACTCTGTGTCTGCTGGCTCTAAGCAAACTGAAGGATGCTGAGTTGTGTTTCTGATTTTAGTCTTACTCTGGAATTGAATTTGCTCTTCATCCTGAGTTTTATTAGTGCACTGCAAACCACATTTATTTCCAGCAAAGATGTGCAAGACAACGTATGTGTGTGTAGTGGGTAGCAGGGGGTGGGGAAAGAAATGGAAGAAATTATTCTATAATGGTTTCTGAATGTCAGGATGTTTCTGCTAATACAGTTATATTTCATTTTCTGCTGAAGTTCACTAGGAAGGAATTTACTTGAAACATTTTTGTCCAATGCTTGCCACATTACTATAATGTAAAATTGAGCATGGGTCTTTTACAAATTGTGAGGTTAACTGAATTTCTAGCAGTAGAAAAGAAAGTAGAGTGCTTACTGCAAAACTGCTCATCCACCGACATTGGTCAAGCCTGGATCCTTGATTATATTTTCAAGCTCAAAACTTTGTCATGTGTCTAGACATGCGTGTTTCAGTGCTGCTGTAGAAGAGTACACACGGCATAGCACTGATTATTTACTGCATAATCTATTGAATTATACACTACATTGAGTCTGTCCCTCTTACTATCATCCTACTGCTCAATAAAAAAAGTGCAGTTCTTGCATTCTTTGAAAGTAAAGAATGGTCTGTTTTTTCTCTCATGGGCAGCTTTCCCCAAATAAATTTGCCTTTGCCTTCTAAACTCCAAATCTCTTAAATTAACTTTTTCATGTTAATATTTAATCCTTTATAATCTTTACCTTCTTAAAGTATAAGATAATCTTTCTTATATTGTGAGGATTACAAAATGAAATTAAATATACGGCTTGAAGTCCATGAGGTGTTTTACAACCAAGTTTTCTCCCTTAAAATTTTACTTCTGACCAAAGAGAGAAATCATTGCGTTGGCAATTCAGGCTCTTAACAGAATAGCTGTTGAGAAAGGAAATAAGAATTATTAAAGAGATAATAATTATTAAGTCCTTACCTTTTTTTTTTTTTCCCCTGGGCAAAAAGAATGCTGAACACTGAAGTTATCTGTTCATCTACTGCCCCTGCTCAAGTTCTTTGCTTTATTGTTCATAAAATAACTCTCTCAAATTCTGTTTGAAAAACAATATGAAATAATTTGTTTCAATACATGCCTTGAAAATGCAGGACGCCTCATTGCAGTAATACTTAACCTCAGTTTTACTCTGTTTTCACACTTTTTCTCAAATTGTTTCTTTTCAAGAAAGTTTTGTTTCTTTCTGGAACAAATTAGAGCTTTCACTTCTTTCTACTGGAGAGCTGTTTCTCATAGAAGTTACTTTGAATCAATGAGAAACAGAAAATAGCAGAAAAGAGGAAATTTGTCTGAACAGCCAAGACTAATTTTGTTCAATCTTTGTATTAGTTTTTCTTTGTGGAAAATGAAAACCAAGGAAGCTTTTTATCAAATAGATAGGTACTTGATTAGCTTATTATGTAAGGTTTTGTTTTTTCATGAAACTAATCAAACAGGCTTTTAAAATATATTCTTATAGTCATGGGCATGAAGTTAATTTTAAGTCCAAACAGGTAAATCCATTTGCAGGTTATTTTCACCATGTTGTTTATAATAGATACACCATCTTCCCAACATGTCTACTTCAGAGTCTTTGACATTATAAAATGTATGAGAGGTCGTTTTCTATTGCCTTGGACAACATTTTATCTTCCAAAATCAACCATTGAACAGGTGAGTGTGTATTTCAAGGTGATTCCTTGCCTTTCAGAGGTCAGCGTGGTTCAGTGGCATTAAACTTCACTGTATCTGAAGTGCTTTGAAATACTTCAGGAAATAAGTAGAAAATATCACTGTGTTAGTTTTGTGTGTGGGGTTTTTTTTTTCCCCCCCCTGAACTGAAATCATTAGAAAAGAAAGGGAGTTGTCTTTGCTATCTTTCTGAGAGATTTAGCTGTTGCCATACCAGCACTACACGAACCACAGTCCAGTCACATATATATTTAGAAAACACAGACATATATATGTGTACATACACACAAAAATATGTATAAATGGGGTTAGGTAGACTAATCAAAACCATAAAATTTTACTGAACAACAAATGGTGTAGGTTTTACATTTTTTGTTGGAACTGCTATTCTGGATGTTTGGAGAAAACTTTATATGAAACATTTCTGACTGTCACACTGGATTTGACCCAGATTCAAACTGTTTTAATGATGAGGTTTCTATGAACCCTAGTTAATGCAATGAGCATAATAACAGAGATTTCAATTTTCAGATCTTATGTAATTCAGGAGGTAGAAATAGAAAATAAGACAACAAATCCTAGTTTCCTATATTTTATATTCTTTAATTAACTGCATTTGTGTATACTTAAAAAAAAAATGGAACTTTACTACACTGTATTCAATGGTCTAATTAAGTTTTAAAAGTTAATATAAAAAGCCTTAGCTTTTATCATGTTAAACACTTTAAAAATTGTACTTCAGCCTTTCAATTGTTTTGTAAATACAAATGTAAATAAACAAACTTGTCAAGTATAACGTGTGACAACAATATCTAATGGTATATCTGTATGAGGCAACTATTCCTGTTATCCATAGCCAAGTAAAGAGACTCCAGTATGGACAACAAACAACGTATTATTTATTTTCTGTTTTTTCTCTTGCTAGATCATAAACACTGTTATTTCAGAATGAATGAAATATGATATTAAGGTGGTTTTTTTTACATCAGTTCTAAAGGAAAATTAACAGAAATCTAATTTTCTCTGAAATAAAGAATGTAAATTCTGTGTCTGCTTCTCACTCATTGGTTCTCTTAGGAAATTTACGAAATTAGGTTGGAATGTCCACATCTGTAATAATGTTTTAAACAGGTCTGACCTACATTATACATCTCCTTTCTTTGCTTCCTTTTATAATAAAATTTACTTGTCTCATGTGTATTAATTTTAGATGTGAGCATAATTGAGATAGGTGGATGAAACTTGGCACCTGTATGAACTCTCCTGTATTTTGAATGGTGATGCAGCTGAAGACATCAGCAAGAAATATCACTTCTTTTTGCTAGCCTCTGGCAGATTTAATAAATATTCTCTTCACCTGAACCAAGATGACCTTTTTTCCACCATTTCGAGAATTAACTACCAATGATCACCCCAGGACTCTATTAACGGGGACTAGTAACATGAGATGCCTGATTAAGTTATTACTCTAAAACCAGTGTGAACTTATCATTGAACATCATACTGCACATTTGGGTAATAATGCAGCTCACCAGCTGCCTGTTGATTAGAATATGGGTTAGTAAGTGCAGAGGTAAATTCAGTATGCCTTTCCAAAACTTAAATTCCAAGTCATGATTTGAGGACTTTTTGGTTTCAGATAAATATAGTAAGAAATCATGTAGAGCTCAGCAACCAAAGCATTAGACTTTACTCACAGTTTCTGGGATATTATTCATCGTGCGGAATTTCAATCCTCAGTGAATTACCTAAGGCAATTAGGACATCACAGCTTTTGCAGTCTGACTGCTAGCAATAAATGAAGGCTGCAGCAGGTTTATGTAAAATTAGAACTTGCTAAGATTTATTAGAGTCTTCAACATTTTTAAACCCCTTCCTGCTTAGCCCTCAAACAACATGCTATATTCTGGCAAGAAACCAGAAAGTTATGATAGCTGCCTGATATTAATTAATAATTTAGCCTTTACAATTGTTCTGACCTTTATCCTTTCTGTGAGCCCTGGCAGTTTATTAGCAGATGCACTTCAGGCATCTTCATGGGTATTTGTTGCCCATTCACCTATTCAAAAAAGCATGTTCATTGCTTGCATTTGGCTTGTGTTGCAACAGTTACAAAAATACTTGCACCTCAAGTATGATACAAATGCCTTAGAATTTGGAAATATATGTAGTGAAATAAATGTTTTTTTAAGGGAAATACTACACATGAAGAAAGAGATTGAATCTTGATTTGACTTCTCTAACACAGAACATTAAGATTTCAAGTCAAAAGAGGATGTATCTGAGAGTCTGGTCATTTATTTGTCATCTTGAATAAAATGATTTGAAAATTATTTGTTAAAATAGTTTCAATAGTTTTGTGTTTTAGTACACAGTGGTGATATGGATATTTTTCCTCCTTTTTATTTTTGTGTGTTTAATATTGAATGATGAGAGAACAAGCAATAACACAATGAGTAAATAGAGATGTATTTGACATATGTGAAGAGGTCACAGAAGTATTTGAGGATTCCTACTACAAGTGTTCAAACTTATTTTAATCATGTTTTGAAAATTCTTATTTCAAATTGCTTCAATATATTTACTGTTCAAATTAGACTGTATGACATTTTTCCCACAGAATATATTTCCCTGCCTTGTTTGGAAAGACATTTTTGATACAAGCTAGTTGAAATGAGTTGCAGTATATTGTACACAGAAAAAGCACATTTGCAGTTCTTGATATAAAAGTTAACGATTTCCAGCTATGTATTATGTATTACAATGCACAGTAATGAGTTGTAATTGCTATTGTAAAACTGCTTTTTCAAGTGTGAATATATGATACTATTTATACATGAATGTAAAATACAATTATTTAATACTTTGTAAACTACATGTAAATTCAGTATATCTCAATACTTGTCAAAGTAACATTTTAAGCTAAAAACATTAAAAAAATTCCTCATACTCTTCTGATCTTATCTAATAAATGCAAAGAAAAATGCAGTTAAGATGTACTGAATGATAAATATGGAAGATGACAGTGAACATTTGTTAAAGACTACTTAGTAAATATAATTAAGAAATAAATAAATTCTAAAAGCAGTATATTCTTGGTCTCCAGATGTCATTTTATGGAAAGAAATCTGAAATTCCTAAACATTTGCTGAATAACTAGCTCACATAGTCACAAAATCCACAAAGGTTTTTTTTAGATTTGCATATTAAAATGCTTTATGAATTAAGAATTGGAAACTCTTATTAAAGCAATCCAAGCTTTAACTTGTATAAAGCATATGAAATTATAGGTTAATGTGTGCCAGTGACCTCACAGCGAAAACTGAGTAAGCAGAGAGTAGTAACCTGGAAATATTAAAGAAAATAATTTTCATGGCAATTAAACTTCAGGATGAGTATAGAACTCACAAAGACAAGAAATACATTGCTACTTATATATTTAAGACAGGAAAAATTATTAAATACATTATTTCTTAGTATTCTTTTTGGCTTAACAGTGGCGGTTACATGAAACTATTTATGGTACACAAAAATGTAAGCATAAGCTCTTTCATCTGAAGTCTAATAATGGAGAAACTTCTGCTTGGTTGGTATGTACTCCTTTCTGAGTAAACCAAAGGAAGGAACTTTCCACACTTACTTGTAGAGGAGTTCTTTGTCCATTGTTTCTCACCTCTCTTACTATGGGGCCATTTGAGGGAATCTGTTGCGAAAATTTGCTGCAGCTCCAGGAATTTCGACAGTTCTACCTGGGCAACATACAGTAAGACCTAAACTTGACCTAATTCTAAGCCAGTAACATTAACTGTTTTCAAAAGTAATGGTTAACAGATACCTTTGCTGTACACATTGGAGTCACATTTTTGTCCTTTTTATTTTTTAAAGTACCACAAGTCTCTGCATTTGTTGCAATATCCTCTGTCAGCAAAATAAAATTAAATACAAATAATGCCCTTTCATGTTTCACTAATTAATAGAAGAGACTGAATGGAAATATACAGAACTACCAACCAATATTTTGAATACTTTTATTACAGTATATTTGTTTCCACTAATAAATTTGTCACTGTCACATTGTGTTTTCCTTACTCCTTTTCTTTCTTCTATGAAGAATGACATCTTGTCCCTGACAGACAAAGTATGTAGAAATAAAAGACCACATGTTTAGACTACTGAACTTTTTTGCAGGGTATACAAAATCAAGCAAACAAAAAATACCAAACCCTTCCCCATTCTTTGGTTTGAAGACTAATCACCAATCCATCCAAGCACACACAAAAGTGAATCCACCCCCCAGTTGTAGCAATCTAAAAGGTAAGTATCTAGCGTAATATAGTTCTAGGATTGTATGTAAACAAAATTTTTAGTGAGAATGGTTCTGAGTTAAATGCAGCCATTAGGTTTTTCTTTAATATTGAAAAATATCGCATACAGTGAAAAACATAAAAAGTGGAAGCAAAAGTGACGGAGTGACAAACCCAAGAAAGTCCAGTTGTAAGTCTGTAAGTATAATAATAATGTAAAAAGTAATAATAATGTAAAAAAACATACACAACAGTAATGTCACATTTGCTTGATGGCTCTTTCCTACCTATAAGCAGCAATTGTTCCACACAGTTGACAGAAAAAACCAGAAAATTTCAGAGATGAGTTCACTACCTTATTTTTAAAAATGATCCTTGAATAATGAGTCCAACAGAGAAATGAAGTAAT
Source organism: Phaethon aethereus (assembly GCF_964289735.1). Taxonomy (NCBI): domain Eukaryota; kingdom Metazoa; phylum Chordata; class Aves; order Phaethontiformes; family Phaethontidae; genus Phaethon; species Phaethon aethereus. The sequence goes on along the minus strand of NC_138575.1, from coordinate 179,445,857 downwards.
AATTGGAAAGAAAGAACTCTGTAATGCTTCAGTTCCTTTATACAAAATCAAGGAATGGAATAACATGACAAACATACAGAAATATTCTAATTGTTACTTCAGAATAATCTTTGCTTGTATTAATTAAATTCCTGTGTTGAAGGTGTAGCTAAGAATATTTTACTTGGTAATTCAGTGGAGAATGTTTCTCTGTGTGTGTGTATGTGTATAAAAACTACAGTGCAAATGGCAGAACAAAATAATTGCAAATAATATTGCACCTTTGTTCATGCCACAAAAGCTCTTCACAGAATCAGTGGAAAAGATCTTTGGAAATTATTACTAGTAGAATATGGAATAACTTATTCTATAAAGGTCATCCAGTTAACTGCTTGTCCATTTATTATAGCCTGATAACTAGAATCATAGGAAAAAGTGAAACAGGCAATCCCTTTTTTTTGCAATATATTGTTTAGTGCACTGTTTAAATCTATTTTCATGTATGTCTTTAAAAATATAGATATATGTATGAAAATACACTGAAGTGTATAGACAGCCTACTGTATGCCATTTGCTACCACCTAAATATCACATTGCTGAATTTCCATTTTGGGCGTTCTTGTTCATCCATTCAGTATCTTCAAAATCACAACAATCAGGGTTAGTAATTGGATTTAATATTGGTTTCAGAAATGTAGAAAAAGTTATCAAAGTCCTTCTGATAAACTGTTTATGTTACTTAACACGATCACTGGCAGTGATTTGCCTGTAGCTGTCTGTATCTACACAGGAATTTATAAGGCTCCATGGTATGGTTTTGGATAATAAAATCAGTTTCATGCTGTCTCAAGCAGCAGGTTAGGAAAAACTTGCTGAAATTTGCTTAAAGGCTTCAAATAAATAAAGGGGAAAATTTGGACAATCATAACTCCACTTTATGCAGAGATAATCAAAATATGGAATCATATCGCATGAACAAACTCTGCCATATCCTTTTAAATTTTCTTATTGTCAGATAGTGTTTCTGTCACCTGAAGAAAGAAGGTCTAATAAAATTGAAGTAAATTTATTGAAACCAATGAAGAAAGCCCAAAATAAATCTGTAAAAGGACAAGTCTTAGATGAACTGATACGTTGTCTTTTTTGTAGGAAAATAATCCGTGTAAAATTATGTATTTATAATCACATGAAAGCTAATAATCAAAATTAAAATTGGGAAGAAATTGTGGATTGTCATCCTTGACAGCAATAGGTAACAGCAAGCTTATTCAGTGATGCATGTGTAGAATATTCATTTATATATATTAGCACATGCTCTGATCAACTTTAACAAGGAAGGGAATATAAGTAATTGTTTCCTTTGGAAAGAGTGATGTCTATAGCCCATCTTTCAATCTCCAAATACAGAAAAAATGATAGTAAAGTTAGCAGGAACTATAATGACAAAAAATATGATTCACTTCTGTTAAGTTGCCCAGAGGTTAGCTGGATCACCAACACTGGAATAACATAACCAAAAGCAAAAAAATCCGAACATTCAACTTACTCTCATGAAAGAAATTGCAAATTATTAAATAAGTCATTCATTGTGTAGAGACTATTATATAACTCAAACAGTAAGGCCACAGGGGCAAACCTACTAATTAGCTATCAGTTTTCCTGCAATGCTTTAAGTGAAATTTATCTTTTCCTTCAGTTTTCATCAAGGAGCAGACATGAGCTAGAGATATTTTATTTTGATGAAGGCAAGATGTTCAAGATTGTCTGTCAGGAAGCCTGTTTTATTCTTGATTGCTGCAATGAGCTATATTACTGAGGAAATGTTCTGTCCTTACACATTTGTAGATAGATGGCTTTAGATAACAAGTTATCTGAGTGAAAGGTTAACAGAATTGTACTTTCTGTGCAATAGGTAGTGAGATTTTCATTCACTTGGTAAACAGTTCAGGAAGATGTCTGTTTACTGAGATAAAGATTCATCTGGCTTCTTAGGAGTAAGAGAAATTTCAAGGAGTTATGTGGATTAATTATCAGGAAAATACTTACTCCTTTGGCTGATGAAAAAAAAAGATGGGAAAAGGAAGAAACCTGAAAAAAATAAAAAATGTAATTTATATTCACTATGCTTAAGTCACTTTAAGTTTAGATCAGGTATTTGAATATTTCTGCTCAGCTGTATTGGCTGGATTTCAGAAAACACTAAATAAGTTTGAGCATATGCTGTCTGGCCTTTGGTTTGGTTTGGTTTCTTTTTTAAGGGAAAATAAAAGCCACAAGTTTTCCCAAGGCTGATGTCTAAAATACGAAAAGGAGGAGATTTTTATCTTGACAGTATGTACACTTTGCTTGACACATTTCTGGTAGAAGCAGTGGTTGCTTCTCACCAAATAAAATTGTCCAAGAAGGACAAAAAAAAGCAAAAATCCCTCTGCAATGGGGAAAGCAATATGAAAGAGAAAAAATAAATTCATTCAAACTGTGATATCTACAAATTCTCTCTTCTGTGAAACCCACAACTCTTTCCTTCCAAAATGTCCTTCTTAAGATTTAAAGGAGTACATTATGTTAATTTCCACGGTGTAGATATCTCACTGACTCAGTATGGGTGAGACTCAGGTCAAAGTTAAAAGAAGTCACACATCTAACGTAGGGGATCATTTAAGTTACCCACATGTAGGTGCCTAGCATCATTTCAGATGCTTGAGTGTAGCAGAGAGATACCTGTGGGACAAGCAGGTGTGATACACAGAAGGAGGACAGGTGTAAGTTGTGAGGAAAAGCATCTCAGATGGTGTTAGACACCTATGCATGGGAAAATGCGCTAAAACCATAGGTATCTGAACACCTTTTTCAGTGAGCTGCTGCTGTGAGCTTCATTCAGTTGCCTGAATGAAGTTGCCTCAGTATCCTCTGAGGTGTTCTAAGGTACTGTGTCTGACCTTCTGGTGTTGCTTTAGAAGACCATAGACCTCCTAATGGGTTTCCCTACAAAAAAAGCAATGCAATGGAGTTTCTGGCAAAATGTCATCAACTTGCTTCATAAGCATGCAATTAAGTGAAGAGTTTCACATGGTGCCTATGGCCTTTTAGAGCGAGCAGGGACTGAAGGTCACTTACTGTAAAAGAAGTTCACAATCAATGTGGTTATGGGATATAAATATTATGTGGGCATCATGCTTGCTTTTTATGTTATATATAAAAGCTTACACATCTGAATGAAAATGCCCCTTCAAGTAATTAATACCTCCCCAGGACAATAAAACCAAATACACAGTAGCTCTCATAGATTCAGAAAACTTAGTCTTTTCTACAATAAACTGTTCCTCAGACATTGACTTTGAAATAAAAAATTACACCAATACTGTAATCAGAAAATTAAAGCCTGAAGCATGATGAGGAAATTTAATTGAAGCTTGTTACTTCTTTTTCTACTAAATGTGCAAAGTTATTAGTACTTTATTAATAAATTTCATTGAATAAATCTAAACACATCTCTAAAATATTTTATGATTAAGTGAGTAAAGAATTACCGTTAGCTAAAATGCCATTGGTTAACTCCCAGGTAATCAATTACTATTTGAGGAAGCCAAAGAATTATATTCTAGGCTATTTTAGAAACAGTCTGCAACTAAGTCCCTATTTTCTGGAAGAGTTGCTGAGACGTAAGGGATTAAGAAGAGATTTGAAGAATGATTTTGCTGATCTGACTGTTTAGATGTTCTTAGACAATATTTTCTCTTTAACAGAAGCCTGAGTGGACTTCAACTTTTTTTTGTCTGTGTGATCACATAGGGTGCATATTGGGTGACAAAGATTTTCTCCATCCTCAGTGCTTACAACCTTAAAAAATACTCTAAAGAACACTGATCTGAATTTATTCTCTGGGAACATACTTGCCCACAGCTTATTAAAATATATTGAACCTATTTGTAAAGAAACATCAAAACTCTATTAGCTTATACTGATACAGTGAATTGTATTAATGGCCATTTTAGGCCATTGATTAATCTACCATTTTTATAGGACTTTCCCCTCTCTCCACTCCCAACACACACATCCCTGCCTCTACCTAAGGATAAAGAATAAGACACTGGGCTACTTCTTTCATTTCTGTAGTTCATTCCACACTTCTCATAAGCAGAAATATACAAAATTAACTGAAAACTACACACTGTTAGTGTTCAGTGGTGTATTAGCTCTAAGAGACCCTATTAAAGACAATTAACCCAAAAGTTTAAAGCTAGAAACAAGCATACAAAAAAAAAAAAAAAAAGAAAAATGCCATTATAGGTGGGTGAATAAAGAAATAATTAATTGTACATAAATTGTAGTGAACTATTGTACAGTTGTTTGCTTCAAATATACTTTTGATATATTCAAAATAGCTTGGAGATAGAGCATCCTGAAGGAACGTTAAGACTTAATAAATGGAATTAGCTTTCAGGGGAGCTTGCATTCAGGTCTGACATTTCATTAGAGAGCTGAGATTAACTTCTGACAAAAAAGAAATGGACAGATGCATGGACTAAAGTATATGGCAACAATGACAGAAAACTGCAGATTGACATACATTTGACCATTTAAAACTTCAAAGCAGACACTCATTCATTTGTGGTCCAGTCTACATATACTGAAAATTTAAAGGGGTTCACACCAGTGTAGACAGAGGAAGAAATTAAAATTAATTGCTGCCTGCAGAATGAGAAGAAAGTTGTGATATCTGTGTTTTATACACTGGAACTAATACTGAGGAGGAGAAGGAGTATAGTAAGAACGTGTTGTCTACTTTCTCTGAATCTATTTAGAGGCAATGATGAATGAACAGTGTATCTGGTGTTTCTGTTTGGATGGAAAAATCATCTTAGATCATTGTTATTTACTCAGTGGACATCTGGATAACAGGTCAAAGCAAAGTCATCCACTAACTCTCCTACTGGAAGTACAGACTGTCCTTTCTACTTCCATATATAGCTTTGATCCTTGGCTCAAACACTCTTGTGAAATGAATCAGCTTTATTTTTTAAATGTCACTAAAAAATGCCAGTCCTCCAACCTAATCTTCTTTCTTTCCATTCTAGCACAAGGTATAGATTCAAACAAGATCTACTATTCAAAGATAGCCATCCCCAAAACAGACTCTCATCTTTCCTGCTATCCAGCTAATACCCCCAATCTGGACATCATCCTTAATTTGTATCCTCAAGCTTGCAGCACAGTCCCAGCTGTAGCTGCCCTTATGATGTGTTCATGGGGCATAGCAAAATCCCCTTGTAAGGATTTTCTAAATAACAGAGCAGCAGTGTGATGTGCAACATTTTCAATTTAAAGGCAGTGTCAAAGAAAGGTACACTGATAGTGATGACGAAACAAGTAGCTGACATAAACTTCTTTAACATACAGAACCTTACAAAATTTGCTTTTCATTAAGACTACTGAAAAGTAGTGCCTCAGGCTGAAAAAGGATGTTTTCTTTAAACACAGTTGCCACAGTAAAGATCAACAAAACCAATAATCCAAACCTTAGTGTAATATTATCGGTATGATCATTACTGTCAAGAAGCTATCTCAATGATTTCGTCCTTCCTGTTCTTCCCATGCATTCCAACCCTATGTATATGTGAAGTTTGTGATAAAGGTTTTTCATTGGGGCTGTGACATTTAATTCTCACTGGATCAGTCTCCAAAAGTAAAATGAGCACCACATTCAGGCCATCCGTATATTTTATTCATCTGTCTATTATCTGTAGAGTCTGTTCTATCAATTAGAATTTACTAGATAAAGATACTGCTGGGAAAAAAACATATTCCTTCTATAATGAGCATAATCTAGTGAGAGGATTTATTTCTTTATCATTTGTGGGAGAAGAGAACCAGTGAGGGAGAGGAGCTGCTGAAGGTAACATACAGGGAGAGGGACCATGCAGAGGTACTGCTTAGTTCTGGTTGATTGCCTGCTGTAGTTCCTACTCAGTAAGGTGCATGCTTCTGGTTTGGTGTACTCTGACTTGCTTCTTGCTAGCTCAGTAGGATGTGCAGCCTTCCAACTGAGAACTGCCGCAGAATGGTATTAGCAGCCAGTGCAAGATGCTGACAGCAAATGTTGAGTTTAGGCCTCCACAAACTGGGAGTCCTCTTCAAGTGGGACCTGTGAGAGTTCAGACTATTTTTACATAATTTTCTCCTTTCTTCCTGTTGATTTGTCACAGATGGGTGTTTATGTCCATATCCCTTGTTAGTTTTTCTTTCATAATTTGTCCTAAATCTTTGCAGCAGCTTTCCATGAAAACATAAAAAGCAATAACATCAGTGAAAATCATGTTGCATGTCCAATAGTGAATGTACTATGAGCATAGACACTGCTTCAAACGCTGAAAATGATTGCTTAAAAAAAAGGATCAAGAATAATACAGTCAGAAAAAGAAAACCCAATGACAGTCACAATCTTTTTTTCCTTGGAGAGAAAAATCTATACAAACTTAGTAGAGTGCAACCAAATAATGATTAAACTAAAAAGCAAAAGACTATAGTAAACCTGGGCAGCAGACACTACATAAATTAGTCTAAAGGAGTTCTCTGACATGATTCACCCCAAGGAACTTATGGAACCTCTAAACTTTTCTTCATCTTGGAACTCAAAGATAAAATTAAATACCTTCTCTGAAAGCTTTGAGAAAAAAATAGCACAAGTACTTCTCAAATGTTTCCCATGAGCCACAAAAGGAGGCAACTCACAACAACTCAGCAAGAGTTGTTACAAATAGTCATGCTATTCCAACCCTTCAAGATTTCTGAAAGAACATGTATGTTTCCTATCTACACAACACCTAACTATAAACCAAAAACTTGGTAACAGGAGGTGTTATCAGCCTATACACCAATATACCTTCCCAGAGTAGCATCATGACTTGTCTTAAATGTCAGTAAGAGCAAGGTCAATTCTCAGAATCCAAGATCAAACATACCACCTTGCTTATGTGAAATACTTCGTATACTGGACCATATTCCTTCATAGAGGTGAAATACATGGTTGCAGCTAAAAATCGACTTTGTTCTATAATGAACTCGTAAATCATAAAAGGTTTAAAAACCTGTTTACCACAGGTTTTTGGTCTGGTTTTTTTTTCCAACACAACCGTGTTCTTTGTGTAGATCTACAGATCTTAAGGTAGATCTACAAAACGTACTCAAATTATGAAACTGTGAACTAGAAGGTATAATTCTAGCAGCATATAAGAAACTTGGACTCTGGAAAGACACTGCTTTTATATCGCATTGCATTTTTCCAGTAACTTCTTGCACACTTATCTTCTTATGATGTACAAGTTATTATTTAATCTATTTAATAGTGCCTTACCATTCATTTTCTTGCTAACTATCTTTCTGCACAGGTTACAAAAGTCTTTTTACAAGTATTTACTGTAGTCAAGTCAGCTGAAATTGCTTGCAACTAGTTTTTCAATTTTATCTACACATTCTTTTCATATTTGGGGATTAGAGCTTATGGAATTCCTCATCTGGTCAGCATAAGCATTTCAAGTTTTGTTTCTGCCTTGGATATGGTAGTTTACATCAGTTTCATTCTTACTGACTGATTGGCAATTGCTGTAATATTCCTTATCATCTTTTTTTGAAAAATAAGTTAGAGTATTTCTTGCTGATGCCATATTTAGATTATACCCTTTCTCAACATTTTTATGGGTAGCTGTCTTAGTTTGTCTTTTCTTACTCTTTTTTATTTATGTGGTTGAAGAACTTTTATTACTTGTTATAAATTTCTTCCCGTGTTGGAGCTCAGCTAGGCTTTTATCCATTCTCATTTTATTTTCACCCTTTTTGACCTCTGAGACATAGCTCTCCTTGCTGATCAATTCCTTTTTCTGTTCCTTTTAGGTTCTTTATTTACTTTTAATATCCCATGTGAGGTGTTTTTTTCCTCCAGAGAAGTCTGTATCCTTTTTCTGCTAAGATTTTTTTTCCTCTTGCTTGCAATGCAAGCTTCAAATAGTGTTTGCACTTCTGACTTAAAATAATTCCGTGTTTCCACTATGTTCAAATCCTTGAGCTGTTTGGTTCAGTCAACCCTAGTAACTAATTTCTTTGTTTCTCAAAGTTTGCTCTTCTAAAACCCCAGACCTTAGTTATGTATTAATTTTTGTTTCTCTTGCAATTTAAAATGAACTGAATCAGCTCATGTTTACTTTATCTAAGCTTTTTTTTTATAACTATCCCCTGTACTGTTCCTCCCTGCTGCTTATGTAAAGTAACTTTGAAGTAGCACTAGAACACTTTTACTTCATAGACTACTTTGGAGATAAATTTGTCAACTGATGCATTCAAGAATATTTAAGTCATACTGATGCCTATGGGAGTATTTATTTTTTAAATTAGAGTCAGAAAATTAAAGTCTCCCATAATCGGGTACTTCCTCTTCTTGCTTCTATCTTTCCTATTCTTATAGATATCACTGCTGCAGTCCAAGTCTGGATGTCGGGGACTAGAGGAAGGTCCCATTAGAACAGTTCCTAAGCATACTTCTCCAGAGTGACTTCTGCCTCAAGGAATTCTGATTCTTAACTATGGAGGGGGGAAAAAAAAAGTCAATCATTACTTTTTTTTTTTTGCTTTTTATCCCTCTCCATTTCTCTCCCTTTCTTTCTGTCCTGCAATGGAAATTCTTATTCCTTCAATTTATTGTCCAACCTGGTTGCATTATTAGTCAGATATTTTAGTTGTTTGGGTTTGGTTTTAACATAGTTCTCAATCAGAACAACCGCAATCCATTTTCTGAAATACCATGCTTAATACTTGCCTCCTGCTTTTGGTTTGTTTTGGGTTTTTTTTAAATATCCTTAAGTTTTTATTTCCCCCCGTTCTCATATATATCGTTTCCATATTTCCGTGTATATTAGAATTTACAGGACTTCACTGACTGCTTCCTAGGTTAAAATTCCATTTTTGATCAAGCCAGCATGAATCCTAAAATGTTATTTGTTGGATTATGTAAGCAGAGTCTGTTATTTGAGAAAAGTAATCTCTCTATTTCTGAATATTCAACATCCTGGAATGGTCCTGCTAGTACCAGTCCCCGAGATACATGTCAATCCTCAAATATTTTACCACATTTTTCCCCTCTCTTGCAGAAATAATATAATTTTATGAAATTCCATTTTCCTGCAAGTCTTTTTATATCCTAGACATAATCAGTCTCAGTTCACATCAGTGAGAATTTGATGGTATCATTTATTCTTCCAATATGAAGAATAATATGTATCTTTTTCCTTACCACAAAAAGCAATGATCTGGCTCTTGCATTCTTTTTCAAAGGCAAATCCAGATTGTGTGATTCTTTGCAAATTAGGCAGTCCAGAGGAGATCACAAAGGAAAGAATTAATGTTATTGTTAACATCTCTGTGCTTTAATATTTCAGAGAAGTCATTTCAGAGACACCATTTTGCTATTATAATTAAATTGAACGATGATGTCAGGTCTGTCATTTTTGGGTATCAGGTTACAAATATATTTCATAAAAACATAATGCCTTCTAAAATTACTAAACCAGAAATAGTCTAAGATTTTGAAGTACAGCAGCCTGTGTAAAGATGTCTATATTATCATGAAGAAATTAACAAAATGATAAAAATGTTGTATAAATTTTTTACAAAGTCATATCTGTGCTTCTGGCTCAGAACTGAGAAAGCTCTATAAATCTAATGGAACATAGAGTTCAGAATTAAACATTGTCATTAGCTGGCCATTTTACATAAAGTTGAGTAATGTACAAAACCCTCACAGTTCTCCTGAAATCAATAATTTAGAGATAACTTCAAATTTTAATTGTTCATATACCCTTAATGAAAACAATCCTGTGGAATCAAACTTAGTTAAAATGCATAAGTTGTCAAGAGATGCAAATGTAATCTGTGCATATAAATGCAAAAGCGATGATAAGAGGAATACAGATATACAACATGACTGCTTTTGGTTGAAACCTGTTCTAAAGCCTTATTAAGTGCAACTACAGCAAACTTCACTGTATGGTATTTGTTACAAATTCCATTATATTATCTAAACGTGCCTGCCACATTTGAATATTTAGGTATGTTCATGTTAGCTAATATTCTAATCATTAATGGAAATGGACACGGGAAGTGGAAAGAAAAATGTCATTGACTTTCTGCCTTCAAAAGTTATAATTGTTTGTTTAAAATTATTTTCTCAAAGGAGAATCAAGTGTCAGGAAAACAATTCCTCAGTTTTCATCACTTTTTAATCAGATGTGGTGTGTATTTGATTTTCTGCTGTTATGCACTCAGTTTTTGATTCTCTGAAAGAGTTACTGGTTGTGAGAAATTTATAAAACTTTTTAGTCTATTAGACCACAAAATCCAGTGCACAGAACATTTTATCAGGTAAATTTATAAAAATGTCTTGGATATGCTAGACCAAACATAAAGCCAACATTTAGCAATCCATACAGATGTTGACTAAGACCTTGAGATCACTATATATTTTTATATTTACTAAAAACAAACAAACAAACAAACAGAAAAGGTCTTTTGTTTCCTTTTATGGATATATTCACAACTGCCTATGTCCTGGCGCCATATCCATTCAGAGTTCTATTTCACATAGACGCTTTTGTGGTATTTTTTAAATATAGGTTACCTTCAGTATCTTATCCAGTAAGACCACATTAGATAACATTCCCATATTTACCATGTGTGGCCTTGGAGAAATTAGACTTGAAATCAACTTCTGTCTCAAACTGATATATAATTGTTTATACAGAAGGAAAAAATCCAGTAAAGAGAAGATGAGATGTAACAGATTAAGAAGTAGAACCCCATGTGAACACATCTAATGAACAGTCTTTAAGAATTTAGAATGTGATCTATAACCAAACACAGAAAAATATAACATTGTTATTCTGCTTTGCAGCTGAGGTAGTGAAACACCAAGAAATTAAAGGTTGAATCTACCACAGATTTTAGGTGCTGTACTATCTATGGATTTTCAGAAGAGTCTGCTTAACCCACATCCACTCCATGAGTCTTGATCAGATAAGATTAAATGAAGGCTGAGCTGTTGAGACCTGCAATGGGGAAAGAAATTCTGGACATATTTAGAAGCATAACTTAGATATTTGGGGAATAATTGTGGCGAACTTATTAGAGTCTATAAGGATTTTTTTTTTTTTTTAATTTGCTTAATTTGCACAACAGAATTGTTGTACTCTTTTGCAGATTTCAACCTAAGAAACTTTTCCGAGGTCAGACAGGATGTTTGTGGCAAACCTGACAAAAAGCCAGGAAACCTTTGGGTCCAAGATCAATGCATTAACCACAATATTGTCTTCTCTCACCAGAAGTCAGACTCGCGTACCGTGTCTTGCAAGCTGTCTTAATTGTCACAATTGCTTTTATAAACATTAGAGTAACATCCTGATTATTGCATGCAACATCTGCAGTTAATTTTGATATTCATTTACGGGTCATCACATTGTGCAAGATTTGCTGATACTAAATAATTTCCCTATATATTTGCTCAAATAAACAGAGCAGGCAAAATCCAGCCTTTACTATTTATGCTTGAATGATGCTAGAAGCTTTACAAAGTCATTAATGTCTACCTGACATTACCTGCTAAGTATTCATAAATGTCAACAAACAATTTTCTTCTGATTATGTCTTGCAATACTGTCTCTTTCACTAGCTTGAGAGAAGTAAATCAATATAGTACTTCTGATCTTATATCAGTATGATTTGAAATAATTTTATAAATGAAAATTAAGTAATGAAGTATAAAAAGATCTAATAAAACATTTTTCAATCTTAAATTTGCTACAGAGTTATTAAAATATAAGCTATTTTAATGATTATGTTCTGAAGAACTAAAGCATTTCAGTTGACTTCAGTATTTCCTTTTTATCCCACTTCTCCTTTTCTTTAAATGCCTCCTACTACCAATATGTTCAGAAATCATTTTACCAAGGCCTTCTTGATGTTAACTTAATCCATTTTATAACAGCCTAGCAGTATGAATGTCCATATTGTTCTGCTTATTTTTACTGAAAAGAATATATTTGACTGCAAACTCGTGGCTAGTAAATAGCAAAGCAGGACTTTGTCACATCCAGAACAGAACTGATAATCAAGCATTCTGAGTAAATTTTTTTTTAAAGATACAGTGTTCAGGAAATACCTTGTTTTGCTTTGCATGTTCTGCAATGGTACAGGTTATGTAAATGCATATGAATACATAGATCATATGGGGTGTGGGGAAATCTCTTCATTGTCTCCTAAAAATGCTTTAGATGGGTCTTACTAGAGAGATTTTTGAAAACCCAGTCCTAGCTGTGCTTATTAATAGAAATTCTGTATCTTAATAAAGGTTGTGAATAATATGACACAATATATCTGGAAATTTGTCACTGAGAAGCTAATTCAAAGGAATTTCAGATAACTGCTAAACCACATTAAAATACAGACCAGCAGTTTTTACATGCACAATCTGCTAGTTTTTTTCCCATATTCTTTTCAGTTTTGAACACTGACAGGACATTCCTTTGTGGATTAGTTAGTAACCTTTTTAGGAGACCATTTTGGCACAAATTAGAGTATATGCTTTTACTTGAAGCAAATAAAACTATTTATTTACTCATTCAGTGGGAGATTCTGCACTAAGCCTAAACAGATTGGCAGTTTCTAGGACATTTCTTGTTTTATAACATCAGATGCAGTTGACAACTTCTCACTGATCACTTAGTGCAAATGACATTCTTCCACAACTACTAAACCTATATAAAGATTTCTAACTCTAGAGTGCTCTGGGGATAAAATGAGGCTTTTAAAGCTTTAAGTAATTAGCTGAAATGTTTGTAAAAGAAAGAAAAGTAAGTGTGCTGAACTTTTTTTAACTGAAGTATTTACATTTTCTGACTGACAAAGCTTTTTAATACATTTTTTGTGTGGGTGTACCAGCTGTTCTATATGTAAAGTTATACTAAGACTTTTCTGTGACCGTTAAACATTACAGAAATGCTTCCTTGAAAGGAACTGTGCCTTATGGTATAAGATCTATCTATGAGAAAGTTTGTTTTGTTTTGTTTTGTTTTTTAATGCATAATGCAGTTTTCACACTATCTAACTTCAGGTACCTTATTTACATGCCTAAATTGTGAAACAATCTCCTCCTGAAAATTCAGATCTCTTAAGCTGACTTCTGCCCACTTAAGTTGGACATTTGATAGGAATCAGTCATTAACTACAAATGGCTGTGAGAGGAACTGAGTGGGGAGGTGGAAGTACCTCAACTTTATGTAAATCTTAATGTACAATATATATGTCAGCAAAAAAAAAAAAAGGGCTTGAGAAAAATCCTACGTGGGCTGTGTTGACTCAAAGAATACAGAGAATAGATCTAGCAATACCTGGAATGTGCTTAAGAGGCCTGAAAGACTGGGTATATGTTGCCTAATCACCTAACCTCTGAGGCTGTATTGATTTTTTTTTATGAAAGAGGGCCAGGTATCAGTCCTGTTCGAGAGGCCACAAGAGCACCAACTGACTGGGGAGAGCCAACTGAAGCAGTCCAAAAAAGAGCCAAGGAGACAGCTAACAATTAAGCATTGTGGGTGTTTATGTCTTGATCAAGTGCATGAGCTTGTCTCTGTCTCTTTTATTTAGCAGTATTGGTATGCTCTGAGAGACTTACAGTGAGATTCTTATTTGCCCATTTAATATTAAAGACTGAATAAAGGCTTGCCACAGGGCAGTTAGTACTGGAGCCTCCAGGTTACAAAAAGTTCTTCCTCTCCGGTGTCATGAACATTTTTTCATTTATATGGACAGGAAAGACAAAAATAATAAGCAAAAGGAGACACAGATACTGCAATGTTTCCCTGAGCTTTCTCTTAAGTTTGGGCTATTCAGCCTAGAGAAGAGAAAGTTCAGTGGAGACCTTGTTGCTGTCTCCAACTACATGGCCAAAGAATTCAGAGAAGACAGAGCCAGACTTTCCTCAGAGATGCACAACAGTAGGACTAGAGGTAACAAACCCAAACTGGAACATGGGAAATCTCCTTTAGATATAAGGAAAGTTTTCTTGCCAAAAAGGTAGGACAGCAACAATGCAGACAGACTGTGGGATTGGTATCCTTGGAGGTGTTTGAGACTTGACTGGACATGGCCCTGAGCAATCTGATCTACTTAACCCTGTTTAAGAGCAAAGAAAAGCAGGATTAGCTCTTTGGAGTAGGTGGCCCCTAGAGATCCTTTCCAACCTAATTTTTTCCTAAAGAAAATGTTTCAGACTAATGAGAAACTTTGTGGCCAGGACATTTAACAGAAAGTTTGCAGTCCTCTTTTAAAGAATGTAATCCGCATTTTGATTGTCCACTTTTAGCCTGAAACTCAGTATTACCTCTAAGAAATCCATAAATACAACAAATTAGTTATGATATATTCCTATTCCTTTTTGGAGGAAAACTTTTTGACCAGCTCTTTCAAGGTGTGTGCTTTAGCATATTTTTTTGAGAATTTATCTGATATAACAACAAAAAATAAAGTGTGTCAGAAAAATGACTGTATAATTTGTTATAGCAGTCAGGCACTCCTAGGTGTTCAGTAGCACATCTCAATTGCACTGTGATGCCAAATGCTGCATTCTTTTGACCTCCAGAAAAATGTGCCTAGGTGTGCTATAAATATTAATAGCCACTTTAGTTTCCTATATAATTCCTATATAATTTTTTGAATCCTGAGTAGATACACAGTAAAGGAGTGAAAGGATTGCAGATGAAAATGGTGGAGAACAATAAAGACATAGTACAAATGATTTTAAGTAATACTAAAAAAAAATCTATTTATTCTGAATGGATAAACTATAATTTCAGAGATTTTAGCAATGGAGTCTCAGACATTCACCTTCCTGTAATATCTGCAGAAGTACTAGATTCATCCAGAATGCTTAGAAGGCTGATGAAGTTGCACAAGACATTGTAATGGTGGGTAAAGGGCAGATTAAAATTAATGCACTTTTATTTAAGTTAAAAGCCTCACTGACACAGCTAACAGTGAGAGCTTTCTTTCCCCAGGTTCTGCGAAGATGAGGGCTGACTGATCAGCCAAGGAGCTTGGCTGCTTTTGTGCTAAAGGGAGAAAGGGAAGAATGGCATCTCACAGCTCCCTGAGCTCCCATCTGAAAGCTGGTTTCCACACAGAGGAGCACTGTGGTTGAATGGCCTCTTCTTCCCCTTGGCTCCTGACCTGCTTTCTCTAGTAATGTTTAAATCAGGAATCTTGTTCCCCTGAAGGAAAAGGAGGACTGTGGCAACAAAAGATTGACTTGGGAACTGTTATCCTAGAAGGACAAAGTGTGTTATATAACTTTTCACTATTTAGTCATGCAGTTGGTGAGAAAGGATGAAAAACCTGTTCTGGGGTTTTATGCTGCTCTGAATCCACACATTTCATGTAATTACTTGTGATTCATCTGCATGCAAGTAACACTAGGATCTTGTCCTTGCTGCTTGCTAAACACAGAATTCTAATACTTGTCTCATTCTCTTTTTTTTTGTATTATAACTGTCAATAACATATATGCTATATGGGACAAACCTGTTTGATAACATTCCTATATCTCTGGAAATCTGTTTCCCTTCCAACTCCACACTTCCATTGTCATTTTAACCATAAAAAAAATCCAGATAAAATGTACCTTTTCTTATTTAAACGTACTTAATGGATGAAGTCAGCAAGCTGAATATATATCTAACTATTTTAAAAAGGCTTTCTCTGTATATCCTTCATGGCATTCATTTGAGAATGACAGGCTGAAAGAGAAAAGGCTAAAATTTGACAGGGAACTTCATTATTTATTCACAAAAAAAAAAAAAAATCCCCAAACTGTACGTATAGATCACAGGAAAAATGCAATACTTAACTTGGTAAAAATTAATTCACTTCTCTGGAGTAACACCTATATCATTGGGACTCATAAAGTAAATATCTGACAAAGAATTTAGATCACTAATGACTGAAACAGAGTTTGCCTCCTTCTAGTATTTAAACATACTGAAGCCACTGCCATGCCTATATTGATGATACTCTAAGGCCTGTATTAATGATTACTGATTTCAGATTATATTTATTTATTTATTCCTGATATGTTCCTGAGGAAAAAGAGAGTTGATATGATATTACTCTGAGGACTGAAATGCAAGGCTTCCATACAGCTTTTCCCTAATTTAAACATTTTTTTCCCTACACTCTAGTTCTAAATACATAGTATGAAAACTGGTGTAGTCTGTTACAGTTACTTAAATGGAGTACAGGAATCTGGGTAGTCTCTCTGGGTTGTCTTTTTGCCTAACTTTTCCATTCACAATGAAAGTGAAAGGAAAACTGGAAATATCACAACTCAGCTGTCACTACTCCTTCCACAGTGCATTTCCAAAAGAGCTTGGAGAAGAGGAGGCCATGCCTACTGTCAGAGACCAGAATGAGCAGAACAAGTGGAATACGTGCTGTTAGAGCCAATGAAAACAGAACATGAAAACCTGAGAAGTCAGTAGCTATGCTGACAGCTACATTGCTCCTGATAAATAAAGGGGGCTTCAAATCTAATCATGTCTCAAAGCCAAGTGGCACAAACTGGCTCACATTCATACTGCTTAAGGGCTGCCCCATCCCTCTCTTGAGAGCAGATTAATAATTGAGTGCTCAAAGTGGGAAAGTGTCCAACGTCTGAGCTCACCTCCTGTCTTTCTGCCACAGTAGTGTGTATAACCTCAGTGAGTCTGGAGCCAGAGTCAAAATTGTAAGAAGGACCAAAGGTCCACATCCTGTCTTGAATCTGAGCCAAGGATCTGAAAAAAAGACAAAACTAAATGGAACAAGATGCCATCCAGACCATTCAGGGCATGTATGCTCTCCAGAAAGGGATGAACCTTATCACTGTTGGTCAGATAGAAGTTGTTGGGAAATAATCAGTGTGTAAGTCTTGTTATTGTACAACTCACTGGATGGAATACAGAACCTTCCTTGTGTGGTTTTTTTTGTACAGTGTTTTGTAGGCTAACATACATTCAGGTATCCAAAAATGTGAAAATACTCTTTCTGTGTAAAATCCACATAAGCTCATTTACACTGGAAGATTTCCACACCTAGAAAGAAGGAGGGAAATTAAAAGGAAATAATCTTAAGTCTGAGTGTATCTTTAGTTTCTTGTTACTTGAAATGGAAACCAGGCACCTAAATTGGAACAGAAATTCTAAATGTTTCTGAGGATCCAGTGTTGGTTTCTTATCTAGATGAATAAGTATCTGAGCTGATTATCTCCAAAACATTCCCAGTTTTCTGGACCTGACATATAATATTTTATAATAGGACTAATTTCATTACTGAAGAGTCCATCAAAACTTTTACTATTGCAATTCCTTTCTGGAACTTTGGGCTGTTAATTGCAATTGCTGAAGGGAATGGTACCAAAAGTACTAGAGGTCAGAAGTGATTTAGCATAATTTTAAGGAGACATGACAAATATGCTTAAGAACAAAGGAGAAAGTATGATCTACCACCATTCTAAAATTAGAATTTAAATAGAAATTATTGCAAAAAGCACAAAAATCTCCCCACATTGTTCCTCATTGCTGAAACATATTTTAGTCCTGGAATACCAGGAATAATAATTTTTGTCTCACTTAATTCTTCCAACAAACAAAACAGCTCTGAACAACCTCCCCCCTCAGTTGGATTCTTCAGTTTAATCTGTTTAAGCATGAGGTTATTTACCTCTCTAATGCACTTTGTGGTGAGGTTGTGCCATCTGGTTCCTTGTTTGGAGTGTCAGTTTGACTTAGTAGTTCATCTTCATCTCTCTGAACAAGAGGGTTTTGCTTCATATCTTATTAGCTGATAGCCATGATGATACTGCAGACTACTAGTAATGAGGGTTCGGTGGCTGGACGTCATGAAGGTACTATCTTTAGAGTGAGATGCTACACCACATTTTCATTTGCATGTTTCTGATTATTTTTTTCAGACACATGTGAAAAAACCCGTGGCACTTGGAGATTTGGCCAGCCTTCCTTATCTAAATTAATACCATCACAGACTTAATTAACACCAATATAAATATTCACAGCTGTTTGTGTGATAAATCTGAATGCAAAATACTGTGTTTGCATAAGCTGTTACATTACAGGTACACAATTTATTGCTTTCTTAAGTGGGATGCAAGTTATATAAAAATATCCAAATGTAAAATGAATTTAAACAACTGATACTTATTTTTATTTCATTACTATTAGTGTAACAGTTCTATCATCTGTATTACTGAGAAGCTTTTGCAAATACAGAAATAAAATTATTTTACCACCATTTTTATTTATTGTACATACATGAAGGGATATTGTTGTTATTATTTAAAATACGGCTTGCATACTACGTGTCGGAAAAAATTCTCTTTCTTCTCGTAAAATATGTTTAACTTGTTTGGAGAATACCCTTTGTCAGGAAAAGTCTTCTAGAAATTTCCTGTATTTACTTCTTTGAAAAATATAATTGATCTCTCTAAGGGAAAAATAACAACTAGAAGAAACAAACACCACCAACAAAAACCAAACAAGAATAATCACTCTCTGGACTATCCCTAGGACTTTAAAAAAAATGGCAATGTTAGAGTAAACTTTCTCGTTATCTCAAGCTTACAAGTTGCAAAATTTCTAGTCACATCAGAATAATTTTTTTTTCTCATTTTATCATATTAAGTCACCATAAAGACTTCCAAAACTGTGTGAATTCAAATATAAACTGAGGTATTATTCAATGATTTCTTGAGAGAAATATTTCAAATACATTGTTGGGGGCTTGTTAGGACTCTGTGAATCATTCCAAACCTGACTTAGAACTTTTCAATATGTTCCTTAATTAATAAAATAATTTTTCCTGAGTTAGTGTTAGTGATGGTGATTGCCATTAAAATAAACACTGAGTCATGTAAATATAAATAGTGGTCCTATAACTCTGTGAAAAATAAAGGTAAACATTGATTTTGGTCATGTGAAGTAATGTGGCTTTGAGACAAAGTATTACTCTAGTTATTTTAAAGATATTATCATTGCCAGTAGAAAAAACTATTGAATCTATGAACTGCAAGACTTTGGCAATCAGAAAATGATGAAAAGTGATTTGGGACAACTAGAATACAAGGGCTTTAGGCAATAAGGTAGGAACAACAAACAACTCTTGTGATTTAAAAGTAATAGCGAAAAAGGTTATTTTGATCTGCAATGGCATATGCTAGAAAGTGTACCAGCTGAAAAGCAGAATTAGAAGTGTTAAACAAAAGAAACTATAACAAAAGAGCAATATCAAGATGGAAAACCTAAACTCTCAGAAGTCAAAACTGCCTGCTAAGTCATAATTTTATCCCTTTAGAATACAATAGTACAGACATTATAATAATTCTATTAAATTACTTTTATTGCAGATACTTCATACAGTGAATGGGTAGTAGTTTTAAAATGGACAGCAGTTTTGTACTTTCTTCATTATTAAATGTCTTAGTCATATTTTACAGCACAATATTCAAACTTCCTTTTAAAGATAAGCTTGGTATATTTAGTTATTATCTTCATGCGCTTTCCTATAATGCTTATGCCTCTAGGATCTGAACGATTCAAGAATTAATTCATCTTCCTACACCCCATAGTTGAGGGAGAGATTGTCTTAGATGAGGAACTCAGATGGGCGCTGATAAGATACACTGATATTTGAGGGTCCAACTTGATTCATTCATGTAAGTCTTGATTTTTAAGGGAAATCAGCTTCCTACTGGATTTTATGTTCACAGCTGTCATGGTTTAACCCCAGCCAGCAGCTAAGCACCACACAGCCGCTTGCTCACTCCCCCAGAGGTTGCTCACTCCCCCAGAGGGTACAGGGGAGAGAACTGGAAGAGTAAAAGTGAGAAAACTCATGGTTTGAGATAAAGACAGTTTAATAGGTAAAGCAAAAGCCGTGCACAAAAACAAGGGAAGGAATTTATTCACTACTTCCCATTGGCAGGCAGGTGTTCAGCCCCTCCCAGCTTCCCGTGCACCCCCAGCCTTCTCGCTGGCAGGCCAGCATGAGGAGCTGGATGGTCCTTGACTGCTTTAGCAACAACCCAAAACATCAGCACATTATCAACATTTTCTCATCCCAAATCCAAAACATAGTCTTATACCAGCTTCTATGAAGAAAATTAACCCTATCCCATCTGAAACCAGAACAAAAGCACACATCCATTGTCTTTAATAGCAGCTGTGAGTACTTGCTACTAGTGAAAATGAGACTCCAGCATGTCAGTGTGTGCACTAAAAAAAAACAAAACCCAAAAATAAAGTTTGCTTTAAGGGCATGTCAAGTTGGTGACAGGATAAGTAAAGAATCCAGTTCTCTGTCACACTAATCAAGTAACTTAACCACAGAACTTTTTTTTTCTCCCTGCAAAAATTTTTGCTTGTACAACTTAACATACCTTCAGGTAATTTAGTGGGGATCCTTTCACTGCAACACAAGTGTATTCTGTACATTCAATAGAACAAATTTCTTGACAAAAGCATGATTAAACTCCCCATATTGATGTGAAACTCAAATCGTGCTCTTCATGGACATCCTTATAGTCTTTTCTTAATTTGTATCTGCTATCTGATTGCTTGACTTTTGACCATTAATAATCTTTGAGCATTAAGTGTTGATGTATAACACCCTTCTTTATTAAAAGGTTACTCAAAATCAATGCTGTAAGTTGTGTACTTTGCTACCACAGCCAAAATCTCTCGTCTTCTGCCACTTGCACTGATTGAATAGCTATGAACATAAAGTGGGCTCTCTAAAACAACGCTCACAAGGGGAGACACCAGCAGTAGATTTCACAGGTATTTGTTGTTATTTGCATTCCCCTCAAATACTGAAGGGAATTATGTTTTGTCAAGACAGAATCAATTCCCCCATTTTCTTCAGATGTGCCTGTCTAAACTGCCTGTTTCTCAACACTGTATTTTTATAATCTGAATTTTCATTCCAGCCTCAATCTTGTAATGTGGGCAGTCCAACCATCCCCTCCCCATACGTGTTTATTCCGATGTCTCTTAACTGTAACTACTACTGACATTTTTCAGCAGTCCCCACGCATTCTGTTATTGCCCCAGAAGTCCCTATTTGATTTTCTTTATTTAAGTGGTTCTCATTCTTGATATCTTGTTCTTCCTATAATCTGTCTCTCCTAACTTCCTCCATTTGCTGTCTTTATGAACTTCCAATCCCATCCTTACTCCTTGGGCTTCTCTTTCACCCAGTTACCAAAATGATTCTTCTTAATTATGTCTTCATCATTCCCTTCTGTAGTTTTCTGTTTAAGTCTTTTAAACACAGCTCTTCCTAAAGGATGTTGGTCTTCTTTGGGTTTTTTTCTTCTTTCCTTCTTTTTCTTTGTATTTATTTATCAACCTGTCTTTACTCCTTTCTTCTTTTTCATTTAGTCCAGATTTCCTTCCCAGGACCTGGTCTCTGTTTCTATCCTTACTTCAGGCAGCGTGGTCCCCATACTTCTTTGCCTCTTTGTCTTGAGGTCTGCAAGTGTTATTCTAATGTCCTGCCCCTGAGTCAGAAAGCTTCCTCTTCTGTGCTGAGTGGGTCTTTCCCCAAGATAAGATGCTGGCCTGAGTAGCACAGGAATGACAGAGTTGAAAGACTATGTTCTTTTCCACAGAATCCAGAGATAACTCTTCCTAATTCAGAAAAGATACATCTTTTGAAGCAATTAATGAAACGATGGGAATGCTATTAATTTAACTTGTTATTAATTGTAATCCAGATTTTGGAATAAAAGGATAAGCCCCAAGAAAATTTGAAAGATGTCTAGCAGTTTTAATCAATGCTTTAATTAATAGTGACCTAAGGCTATCTAACTGATCACAAAAGAAAAATGCACAGAACAATACCACCCTGGAAATACAGGTTTCATAGTGATTCTCTGATATTGTAGTGTGTATATACTAGATGTATGAGAGAAGAAAAACCTATTTGGTCAAGAGATGAACCTTTCTGCATTATATCATATTAATTTACTCAATATGAACAATCAAGCTATAACAATTATGGTAGTATGAAAAAGACTACCAAAAGCTATACTATGTGCAACACTGACAGAAAAAGAAAAATACTATTATTAGTTCTTGTCCTACAGATTTTCTTTTCTATACCACAGCTTGCCCTGTATATCTTCAACTAGAAAAATAAGTTGATATGACTAGCATCAGCTTGAAAGAGCTTCTAGGAAATAGATTCACAGGGTCTGTGCCTTCATTTATTTCTTTTTCTTTGTTGTTGCACTTGCTTTATATGTTTCTCATAAATAAACCCATATTAACACTCCAATAATCAGGATATTTTTTTCTGTAAACAACACACAGAGCAGCTTTTACATAGTTATGAGAGTCATCTCACTTAATTTTAGCCACCTAAGGGTTAGGGGCCAGTTTATCCAAGTGTCTAATGTATTCGTTAATGATTTAGTTGCTGAGGAAGAAAGATAAATACCTCCAGAAAAATTTTCATCCCAACTATGTCAGATGACCTATGTTGAGACAAGTTACTTCTCTCTCCACTGATATGGAGAGAAATATCTACCTCAAAAGGCAGGACATCTGACATAGTTGGGATGAAAATTCACAGCTGAGATAAAATTCATAGTGGAGATGAAGATTGAAGATGGAAAAAGTTTAGACAATTAGTTTAACTATACAAATGAACATGGATGAAACTACTAGGATACTCTCTATCCTAGCAAATGACTGGTAATGAGGGAATGGTTATGTGGCTTACGTCATTTGTCCTCTAGTCAGGAACACCAGCATCAGTTGTAACAGTTAGGTTGTGGTATAGATATTTATCAACTGTAGTCAAAAAAAGGACATTCTATCTTATCAGTGAGTAATCATTTTTGGTTCCTACTAATTTGTGTAAACTCTGTGAACTTGGGTATGAACTCCTGGCTCTTATTAAGACAGCTGTCTAGAGTTTCAAGGGTAACTTCAGGGAAGCTAGATTTCACAGATAAAATATTTATACCCTACACAAACTATGTTTCCTCTGACCAAGGTTTCACAGAAAGAGTGTATGAATTATTTCCCATTCCTGTCTTTGCTAGATACAGTAAACTTTTCTTTCTATTTATATTCGAAAGAGTTATTGCCAGTAACCAATACCTGAAGTGCAGTTTTAAAAGATGTTCAGCAACACTTTCAATATCAGTTGTGATGTTGACATATCAAGAATCCCATAGAGTTAACAGAAGCTGTTAATTATATCACTTTCAGTAGCTAAACTCTAGTAGCTGTTCCTTCTTGAGTAAACAAACTTCAATCAACTATAAGGTTTTCAGGCCTCATTAAAGAGCTTAAAAAAAAAAAGTAAGGGAGGACTATTTTGAAAGGCACATTGACTTTGTAAATCTTTTAGCTATAAGACACATGAATTTTTAAACTGTAAGGCATCAATGTAATTAACTGGTGTTTTAAATTTATATACATTTAAATGCATATGAAGCAAAGAGAAATTTTTTCAGAGAAAAATTTTCAGAGAAAAAACATATCTAATGAAACCTTCCACAAACTGCTAGCTGAGTAAAAGTTTTCATTTTTGATAATAATGCAGTTTTATTGCAGGTAATATTTTACCAATATTTATAAATCAATAATTTTAATCTGTAATTATAATTCATAATTTTAAAAGATATGTATGAGCTTTGTAGTGGGCTTGGATTAAATGTTGAGGTGGTTTGAGAAAAGTATGACTTATGTTTGTTTTTTAAACACTGAATCTGTTGATAACTCAGAAGCTGAATCTAGAAATTCCTTTAAATCTAACAGTAAAAATTCAAAAAAAAAAAAAAAAGCCAAAAGCAAGCAAGCTATAAGCAGTTTTGCCTATAATTTTTGGAACTTAAAATATGTAAATGGAGGTAATATGGAATATTAATATTTTCATTTGTTCTTAATCTGCAAGGTGTTTCATACTGATGATAAACAGTATTTCCTTTGAGAAGTTGCACTAGATAGTCCTCTAGTAAAAATTTTATTTTTATTTTCATGTGTACATGTATGTGCATGCTCTCAAATGCAGAGTTTATGTCTCTTATTCATAAATAAATTACATCTTTTGTTTGAATATCAGGTGTATTTTTCTAAGCATCTGGAACTAGAATTGCAAAGGTCATTAAATACATCCGTATAATTAATATTTGTATATTCATGTGATATTTTCCCAGCAATAACATCTAAGTGTAGAAATTAGTACATATATTAGTTTATTTGAAATATATATTATTGTCTATGAGATACATATAACAAAAAACCTTATAAAAAATTACATTTAAAACTTTGAAGAAAGATGCAAGATTACTTCAATCTGCTTAGATATGCAGACCATGTCTTTGATGATTTTATGTTAATATCTCTGCATAACGCCCCTCCCTCCGTCAATGCACAGTGCACTGGAATAAAACCAAATTGTAACTGGAGTAAATTTCAGATATTCACAGCTGTGAACCTGTGTTAATAGAAAATATTCATCTCAGATATTCACAGTTGTGAACCTGTGTTAATAGAAAATATTCCTTCATATGACTACAGAAATTGCTAAATGCTCACGAAGTTAAAACCAAAGTAGTAACTGGACTTGGGGGCAATATCTATAGTAACAGACAAAATGCGGCTGAGGATAGGCACAGCCAGTGGTGTGCAATTATCTGTTTTTGTTTCACATTTGAAATGCTCCCTAGAATGGCTACAGTCAGTGCAAATCAGCTTTCCCCTGCTTATTCCTATCCATAATCTGAGGGGTAGCATGGCTCAGGGACTATTTCAGGGGACTTTAGGGATAAAGTACTCTTTTTGGAGGGAATAGAGATTTTTAACCGTGTAAATACACTTACCTTGAGGGACAATGAACAAGATCTTGTCATTGTATTTACTAGCATATGTGTGAGTCAATGAGAGCCTTGAAGTGAATTCACTCATTCTTTTCCATCTAGTGAGTACATGAGAAACACCAGAACTTTCTATTTCTGAATCTAGAGTTTAAGAAAATACAAAATAATAAATGACACTTGGTAAACTTTGTAGACAGAGAAAATTCAGACCTGTTAGATGTGGTAAATGAAACAAGTTAAAAAGAAATTGTCCACCATACCCAAAGTATCTTTGAGGATTGTTTACTTCAACTTACTGTTAACCTACTTTAAAGATTCAAAGTCATTCTGAAGAGTATGCAGCAAGCCAGGAAGCCATTCAGAACTGCTAGGCTATTTCCACTACATTTGAGGCTTGGCTGTGCATCTGCTCTCTGATCTTCTCAGTAACTTTCCAGGTTAAACTTCTGCAAATACCTTTTTTGCTGTGTCAATCAGTTTTTTATTCCTCTAACTCCTTCAACACTTTCTCACACACTGAGTACAGCAAGCTGCTTTAGAGAAATACCCATCTCCTCAACTCTTCAGAGAGTCCCATCTCCTCAAAAGTGCAGTGGCCATGGAAAGGCGAGCAATCACATTTCTTTCCTCACAGGTTCTGAAGAAAGCATAAAGTACTAGTTGGTGTAGTAGATGATAAACAAATAGAAAATAGATGGTACTACCATAATGCTATTAAAAAACATTATTTGTTTTCCCCAAAACCTCAATAAAACATTAGAACATTTAGAAAAACTATTATCAAAGGTTAATCTTGCAGTTCTTATTTCTTGCCCTGGAGATCATTAAATACATTTAAAACATATCTGGATTACTAGGGCTGCATGGACTGTGAGGATCAACTGAGAGAGTCAGGCTCATTCAGCCTAGATAAAAGGTGGCCTGAGGAGACCTAAAAACAGCCTTAAAATACGTGAGAGCAGGTTACCGAGAAGAAGAAGAAGGTAGACTCTTTACTGAGGTGCACAGAAGGACAAAGAGGGAAAAATGGTCATAAATTCAAACAGGTGAGACTCTGAACAGGTGTAAGGAAAAAAGGTCACTATAAGGATAATTAAGCATACAAACAGGTTGCCCAGAGAGACTATGAAGTCTACGTCCTTGGGGATTTTCAAGACTTCAGCCTGCAAGAGCCCTGAAAAACCTGGTCTGAATTCAGCACTGACCCTCCTTTGAGCAAGAGGTAGAACTGGCTCACCAGTTAAGATTTCTTCCAGACTGAGTGTTTCTTTGATTATTTATATGGATGAACAAAAGAATGAAATAGTATTCTCTTGTCTATTTAAAGGATGTTTTACACTCCCAGTGTACATTTTTTCCAGAACAATGAAGCACAAAAATAAGATTACAAGAGATCTCATTTTTTCACTGTCTGGTCTTGAAATGTCTGGTCCTGCCTGCCAACAGGCAGCCCTGAAATGTTGTCATAAAATGCTATTGTTCCATACGGAAGTAATTTTGCTTTCTTGGCATACCTACTTATATTGAAAATCTATTCCAGATGTGGATTCAACAGATGATTTGAAATCAGCAGGACTGAAGACCAGAGGTGTAGGAATCAAACATGAAAAAAGGTATCTGAAGCTTGTTCAAAGTGTAATAAACAAAAAAGAAAAAAGTAGGTATCTCTGAACTGAAGTGGATGAACAACTACTTCAAGAAAAGGAAATCAAATTTATAAAGGAGTAGGTGTTTTCTATTTGCTTACTAAAACATCAAAGGGATGATCTGTTCAGGGGAAGCTTGGAATCTGAGACATCAAAGAAGGGTTAAAGAAGGACTATCTAATGAAAACCTTAGCACATACTTGGAGTTATCCTAATGTTGTTTTTTATTTGAATTTCAAGAAATAACATGAAATTCCAAGGTCTTCACAACCTTGCACTTTGTACTCCTGGTACGAATAGTGATGTATTGGGTCTGGCTGAGATGGAGTTAATTTTCCCCATAGCAGCCCTCATAGTGCTGTGCTTTGTACTAGTACCAAGAACTGTGTTGATAACACACCAGTGTTTTGGTTACGGCTGAGCAGTGTTCGCACAGCATCAAGGCTGTCCCTCCAACATTTCCCCTCCACACCAGTAGGGTGAGGGTGGGCAAGATCTTGGGAGAGGACACAGCCAGGACAGCTGACCCAAACTGGCCAAAGGGATACTCCATACCATAGCTCGTCAGCTCAGCAATAAAAGCTAAGAGAAGGCGGGGTGGGGGGGGACAGGCATTTGTTTTCCAATGTTCGTCTTCCAAAGCAATCGCTACATGCCTGCTTCCTGTGAAGTTGCTGAACATCACCTGCTGATGGGAAGTAGAGAGTACATCTTTTGTTTTCTTTTGCTTCCACATGTGGCCTTTGTTTTCTGCTTATTAAACTGCCTTTATCTTGACCCAGTGTTTTGTTTTCTTTTTTCTCCATCCTAAATACTCCCCCCTATCCTGCTGAGGAGGAGGTTGATAGAGCGGCTTCGTGGCACCTGGTATCTAGCCAAGGTCAACTCACCACATGTGACAAAATCACAGGCTGGATAAAGTTGGCAGGGACCTTTGGAGATTGTCTAACCCATCTGCCTCAACACCAGTTGAGTTTTGAATATTTTCAGGGATATAGTTTTCCTAGGAAACCTATTCCAGTGTTTGACCGCATCACCGAAAAAAGTTTTCCCTTGTAATTAAATGGAATTTCTTGTATTTCAATTTGTGTCTCTTGCCTTTTCTCCTGTCTCTGGGTACCACTGAGAAGAGCCTTTCTCCATATCCTTTATTTTCCTCCATGTTTATGCATATGGATAAGATCCCTTCGAGCACTCTTTTCTCCAGGATGGAGAGTACCAATTCTTTCTGCCTCTCCCTGAATGCCAGATGTTCCACATTTCCTTGGTCACTTTTGTGTCTCTAAGACCTTGCAGTATATAAATTTCCTGACAAACTAAATATCCTCACCTTGCTTACAGCAACAAAATGTATCAGGCTTAAAAAATTGACATTCCTTTAAAATTAGTTCTTTTCAAGTCTGAAATGTCACAATTAGTTTAATGGAGAGGGGTTGTTCCTGTTCCAGGAACACTCCCTCCTTTTACCGGACCCTGCATATATTGTCCTGCATCTACAAAATCTACAGGAAACTTACCCAAAATCCATTCTTCCCACTGCAAAGACAATACCCCAAGACAAAGCACTGAAGACTTTTGAAACATGAAAACATAAAAGGTTTAAATAAGATTTTCTTATTAGATTTCACAGAATAATTTACCGTTACAAATGTAATTAGGAAACAGTGAAAATTTTCTGCACTTCTGGTCTATCTTATGCTCTCAGAAGACAAAACTATCATAGATTTCACTCTAATGTTGCTGCTTGGAGACTGTGTTTGATATTTTAGTGCAGAAGAGGCAAAATGCACATATTTATGTGTCCTGGTTTCAGCCAGGATAGAGTTCATTTTCTCCATAGAAGCTAGCGTGAGGCTATGTTTTGGATTTGGGATGAGAAAATGTTGATAACGTGCTGATGTTTTGAGCTGTTGCTAAGTAGTTAAGGACAGTCCAGCTTCTCATGCTGGCCTGCTAGCAAGAAGGCTGGGGGTGCACAGGAAGCTGGGAGGGGACATGGCCAGGACAGCTGACCCAGGCTGGCCAGAAGGATATTCCATACCATATGACATCATGCTCAATATACAAAGCTGGGACAAAGAAGAAGGAAGGGGTGGAGGGATGTTCAGAGTTATGGCATCTGCCTTCCGAAGAAACCCTTACGCATGATGGAGCCCTGCTTCCCTGGAGATGGCTGAACCCCTGCCTGCCCATGGGGAGTGGTGAATGAACTCCTTGTTTTGCTTTGCTTGTGTGTGTGGCTTTTGCTTTACCTGTTAAACTGTCTTTATCTCAAACCATGAGTTTTTCCACTTTTACTCTTCTGGTTCTCTCCCTCATCCCACCACGGGGGAGTGAGCAAATGGCTGCATGGTGCTTAGTTGCTGGCTGGGGCTAACCCATAACATTATGTTACACCACATTCTTGTGAGAAGGGTCAGTTGACTTCATTGTTTTCTAGAGAAATCAGAGACAAACTAAGGGCTTTCTTTAAGTGGGGAAGTGTAGAGTGGGGAAGTGTGGCCTGACCAAAAGTTTCCTTCCAAACAAAATTTTTCTAAGATTTGATCAAACATGATTGCCAATTCCATAGATGAATTAATTTCATATTGCCACCTTTACTCCTTCATACAACTAAACATGATTGCCAATTCCATAGATGAATTAATTTCATATTGCCGCCTTTACTCCTTCATACAACTAGTGACATATCTGCTAAAAATATATGGATAACACAGTTAAGAAAGGATTTATAATAATCACTTAGGTATGTTTTTATTCTAGATACTAAAATGACACATATTGAACTTCTTGTTATAAATTCATAACCCCAACCTCTCTTTCTAGAATAAACTCTGGGCACATTTACATTATTTTTCTTTAGAACTGTGATTTAAGGCTTACTTTCCATTTTTATAGACCAATAATCAGTCTCTGCCCCAAAGTGTTAACACTTTAGGATTATGTGTTAGATAATTATCTACCTGGATTTATGCAAAGCATTTGACATTGTCCTGCAAAAGATCCTTGTCGCTAAATCAGAGAGACATGGATTTGATGGATGGACCACTTGGTGGATAAGGAATTGTCTGGATGGTTGCATTTAAAGAGTTGTGGTCAATGGCTCAATGTCCAAGTGGAGACCAGTGACAAGTGGCATTCCTCAGAGGTCAGTATTGGTACAGGTGCTGTTTAACACCTTTGTTGGTGACGTGGACAATGGGATTAAGTGCACCCTCAGCAAGTTTGTCGACAACAACAAGACATGCGGTGCGGTTGAAACACTGCAGGGAAGGGATGCCTTACAGAGGGACCTTGAGAGGCGGGTCTGTGCAAAACTTATGAAATTCAACAAGGCCAAGTGCAGGGTTCTGCACCTGGGTTGGGGCAATCCCAAGCACAAATACAGGCTGGGTGGAGAATGGATTGAGAGCAGCCCTGAGGAGAAGAACTTGGGGGTGTTGATTGATAAGAAGCTCAACATGACCCAGCAATGTGTGCTTGTGGCCCAGAAAGCCAATCTGGGTTACATTCAAAGAAGCATAGCCAGCAGGTGGAGGGAGATGATTCTGCACCTCTACTCCACTCTGGTGAGGCCTCACCTGGAGTACTGCATCCAGCTCTGGATCCCCCAGCACAGGAAAGACATGGACCTGTTGCAGCAGGTCCAGAGAAAGGCCACAAAAATGATCAGGGGGATGGAGCACCTCTCCTATGAGGACAGGTTGTGAGAGTTGGGGTTGGTCAATCTGGCGAAGCGAAGAAGAGAAGAGAAGAGAAGAGAAGAGAAGAGAAGAGAAGAGAAGAGAAGAGAAGAGAAGAGAAGAGAAGAGAAGAGAAGAGAAGAGAAGAGAAGAGAAGAGAAGAGAAGAGAAGAGAAGAGAAGAGAAGAGAAGAGAAGAGAAGAGAAGAGAAGAGAAGAGAAGAGAAGAGAAGAGAAGAGAAGAGAAGAGAAGAGAAGAGAAGAGAAGAGAAGAGAAGAGAAGAGAAGAGAAGAGAAGAGAAGAGAAGAGAAGAGAAGAGAAGAGAAGAGAAGAGAAGAGAAGAGAAGAGAAGAGAAGAGAAGAGAAGAGAAGAGAAGAGAAGAAGGCAAGGCTCCAGGGAGACCTTATAGCAGCCTTCCACTACCTGAAGGGGGTCTAACAAGAAAGCTGAAGAGAGACTTTTTACAAGGGCAGGTAGTGATAGGACAAGGAGTAATGGCTTTGAACTGAAAGGGGGTAAATTTATATTAGATATAAGGAAGAAAGTCTTCACTGTGAGGGTGGTGAGGCACTGGAACAGGTTGCTCAAAGCACTTGTGGATGCTCCATCCCTGGAAGTGTTCAAGGCCCTGTTGGATGGGACTTTGAGCAACCTGGTCTAGTGGAAGGTGTCCCTGCCCATGGCAAGGGTTTTGGAACTAGATGATCTTTAAGGTCGCTTCCAACCCAAACCATTCTGTGATTCTATGATTCTATGATAGGTGCAAGAATAATCATGCATTGTAATAGTGGATACGTTTCAATATCAGATTGGAATCAGCAGTTTCTAATATTATTACTCAAGAAGAAAATATTATCTTTATTCCAGTTAAAGAAAAATACTACTACTAAATGGATGTTGCACTTATTAATAAGATATTAAATAGGAGTCACCAGATGGTGCTGTAACACCTAATTTTATGAAGTCCTTTATCTGAACAAACAATAGCCACAGGAAAATCTACATTCTTTCTAGTTCAATGATGTACTTCATTTTAGGGAGAAGTCTTGCATGAGACTAAAATATATGCTTTCTACCTTGGTCTCGTTCACCAGTGATTGTGGTTGAGATAAGTAAATTTTATGTTTTTCAGCTGAGAATCCTAAACCAGATGAACTTTTTTCATGAAATGTGCCTGTCAGAAGAAAAGTGGGCAGTGTAGAATTAACACCTTAGGAACATAAGGTAAACTGCTAATTTCATTCTTAGGGTTGGCTATCCCTTGGCAGAAGACTAACAGTTTCCCCATGACATATAAGAAAAAAAAAAAAAATCTTATTTCAGCCCTGTTTAATTATACAGCAAAGAAAACTTCTTAGAGCACTTTGACACCAGTCTTGCTGTCCTGGTTTCATCTGGGAGAAAGACAATTTTCTTCACAGAAGCTAGTGCAAGGCTATGTTTTGGATTTGGGATGAAAATAATATTGGTAACATACTGATGTTTTCAGTTGTTGCTAAGCAGTCAAGGACTATTTAGCTTCTCATGCTGGCCTGTTAGCGAGAAGTTGGGAGGTGCATGGGAAGCTGGGAGGGGACCCAGCCAGAAGAGCTGACCCAAACTGGCCAAAGGGATATTCCATACTGTATGATGTCATGCTCAGTATATAAAGCTGGGGGGAAGAAGGAGGAGAGGGGGACGTTCAGATTTATGGTATTTGTCTTCCCAAGTAACTGTGTGATCGAAGTTGGAACACACAACTGGATGACTGTGACTACTGCATATTATGACAGCTATTACTATATGTGTTATTAGCCTGTAGAATATCTGAGCAAAAGAAAAGTGAATCAAGATCTCTTCAACTCTCTTCAAGCTAAAATAACACCTTTTACCTCATTTGCCTCAGTTAACCTGCCAGAGATTGATTAATACTAAGTAATATTACTGAAGTTAAGCTAAGGTATCAGGACTATGCCTTAAACAATCTTATTGGCTAATTCTTAAGTTACTGACATATTTATAGAGTAGAAGAGTAGGTGCTTAGGAGCACTACATTCAGTTTTATAAATGGAAGGTCTGATGCTATCTAAAATTATCTGCAGAACTCTAGAATTTCACAGTTCTCTGCAATGTTAACCATGTTGAAACAACTAAGCTTCAGTTTGTCACTGTCATTTTCCCAATAGGATGTAATTCTCACATCCTATTAAACAGCTATTCTCCATTAATGAGCTCTAAGAACGATCAGACATATTTCTCTATGGTTATTGTTTTAGAACTAGATTGTCGGTTTTATGTCACAAGCACAGATGCTTTTTGTTAATAAGCAGTAAGGCTTAGTTCCATTAGAACTTTTACATCCACTTATCACATGAGGTGCCGATGAAATAGCCGTCTGTGTAAATCTAAAAACTTTTTTCAGAGAGACCAAGTTACTAATTTATACATTTACAGCAATCTATTTTTTACCCCTTGGCTAATCCGTTTAGACCTCCATTTCAGAATATCAGTGCATTTACATTTTTACCACTGAGGAGACCAAATATTTTGGTTAGACAGCATTTGTTCTGAATAAAGTTTGATTTTTGTTCTGTACACTGGAATTCAGTCATACATTTTCTAACATTATATTAACGTAATACAAAAAATTTCATAAGGTCACAAAATAGTTAGATCTTTTTGTCTTCTTTTTTACATTTTCAGTCTAAAATTATCAACATGACATTAAAACATATTCTCTGTTGAAACATGATGATACCAGTTTATAGTGTAATCGTATAATAATTTTATGTGTGTATTGGTCTATCAATCAAACCAGGAAGGTGATGCAATTTAGAAAAGCCTTGAAGAGATAAAACTTGATGAAAAATATATCAGTGTTCCACAACTGTTCCACAAACTCAAATCTTATTCTTACAGTTAGCAAATAAGTAAATAAAAATGTTGTAGCAAATGTAAAGTTTAACATTTAAAAAATCCTGTGATATATTTCTCTGTAATTGAAATTGAAAGTATTTATCTGCACATGAAAATGCTATGTTGTATAAATCTCCTAAAACCAACTATATTTGGGAGGATTATTTTTAACAGATACATTTGGAAACAATGTCAGTTAGGAACCCTAGAATTAGTCGAAATATACAGCCATAATCTTTCAAAGTGCGGAAGATACAGAAGAAAGAATCATCAAACCTTATCTAACACCTCATTGTCTTCATTAGTATTTTTAAAGTTATTTCCTCATATTTTCATTCACCATTGGAAGACCTGGATTAGTGGATGTCAAATAATTTTGAACTAGTCCTCTAGGATGAGATTTACCTCAGAACATGTCCTAGTGAGTCTAAGCTTAGGCTCACTCTCTACTTAAAACACACAGTCAGACAAACATCAAGGGAAGATTCTTCAGTCTTTTTTAGACAGGGCAGGCACGTTCCTTATTACTAAATCAAGATGACTATTTTGCAGTTTGCATGGGCAAGACTTCTCCCATCAAGGCCATATTTAGAGGTAAGTTATGGTTAGTACCTGATGTATTTCTTTATTGCTTCATTCTATCTCCTTCTTTGGATGAAAATAGTTAAATTTGATTTTTACTGTCACTATGACCCAAGAATAGCAATGATGAACTTGGGACTAAGGAGCTGCAAAGATGCAGCAATACCACACATGAAAACATTCTGAATTAATCCGGTCACTTAAATGCTGAAGTATGACTTGTCATGCTGAATTATTACAAATGAAGTATGATTGATTGATTACACCCTGTCAGAAGAGGTTCCCTAAGAGCAAAGGAATTAATTTAGATAAATACAAGGTAATAATACACTTAGGAAAATGTAATATCAATGAGATGTACAAAACTGGTGAGATCTGGTTAGGAAACAGATAGCACTGCAGACCTCACTGCTGTATGATACTGCACAAAATGTTTTCTGTATATAAAGAAGTGGCAGAAGCAGAGAGAGTAATACAGTCTTAGTAAACATTTAATCCTGAAGTAAATTTTCCAATTATCACCTTAAAATTTGTTAAGAGTTAAAAAATAAAAAATAAAATAAAATACCCCACCCCAAAACTTATAACCTGGGACATATTAATGCCCTTTTATATCTACCAGAAAAAGGCAAAAGAGCCAGAATTTATTATGTATTGACTGAGATATTATAGATGTCTGTGAATGAGTTAGAATAATTTAAACATTACAAATCACTTAAAAGATCAGTATGAAACAGTCTACAAAGTACAAGAACATATGCTAGAGATTTCAACTAATTCTCTGAATGATTTCCAATTAGAGTGGGTACAATTTGCCAGAGAAGACCTAACACTGGATGTCCAATGATAGAGAATTTGACTACAAATATAAGTGTCGTGATTTAGCCCCAGCCAGCAACTACGCACCACGCAGCCGCTCGCTCACTCCCCCACGGTGGCACGGGGGAGAGAATCGGAAGAGTAAAAGTGAGGAAACTCATGGTTTGAGATAAAGACAGTTTAATAAGTAAAGCAAAAGCCGCGCACGCAAGCAAAGCAAAACAAGGAATTTGTCACCACTCCCCATGGGCAGGCAGGTGTTCAGCCATCTCCAGGGAAGCAGGGCTCCGTCACGTGTAATGGTTTCTTGGGAAGACAGACGCCATAACTCCGAACGTCCCTCCACCCCTTCCTTCTTCTTTGT
Source organism: Phaethon aethereus (assembly GCF_964289735.1). Classification (NCBI taxonomy): domain Eukaryota; kingdom Metazoa; phylum Chordata; class Aves; order Phaethontiformes; family Phaethontidae; genus Phaethon; species Phaethon aethereus. Next base: position 179,410,909 of record NC_138575.1, on the reverse strand, counting down.
CCCAGCTTTATATACTGCGCATGACGTTATATGGTATGGAATATCTCTTTGGCCAGCCTGGGTCAGCTGTCCCAGCTGTGTCCCCTCCCAGCTTCCCGTGCACCCCCAGCCTGCTCGCTGCAGGCCAGCATGAGAAGCTGGACTGTCCTTGACTACTTAGCAACAACTCAGAACATCAGCACCTTATCAACATTTTCTCATTACAAATCCAAAACATAGCCTCACGCTAGCCTCTATGAAGAAAATTAACTCTACCCTGGCTGAAACCAGGACAATAAGGAAAATGACCAAACTGGTTCAATTTTTAACTGTTTTTGCTGTCTTTCTCAAAGTACTTTACAGATAATGTGGTAGTAGTTCAAGGTGGTATCATTTCTCCTCTCCAAGACATTCATCTTACTTATATATTTTTTTAATACAAATGTATTTATATCATTAAGACACTGCAAGTGGACTTTAGGCAGTAAAATCTCAGTCCCTTCTCCAGGCTAAAATTCTGTGTACGCTTATTATGCAGGTTTAGAAGCATAAAATCCTCCTTTTTTTTTAAATATCCATCTCATACACGGGCACAATTCACCTCCTTGACTAAATGTGCCTAATATCCTTTCAGGCATTACATAATTGATTTATTTCATGACATCTCCATGTAATTTTTAGAAAGTTCTTAAATTTAAATTGATTCCAGATAGTGTAGGGATGGCATCAGGAAGGCCAAGGCACAGCTGGAGCTGAACTTGGCAAGGGATGCAAAGAATAATAAGGGCTTCTACAGGCATGTCAGTCAGAAAAAGAAGGTCAAAGAAAGCCTACCACCCTTGATGAGCACGGCGGACAGACTCATAAAAACGGATGAGGAGAATGTTGAGGTACTCAACAACTTCTTTGCCTCAGTCTTCACTGGCAACCTCTCTTCCCACACCTCTCAAGTGGATACACTGTAAGATGGGGACTGGAGGAGCAAAATCCCTCCCTCCATAAGAGAAGATCAGGTTCGAGACACCTGAGAAACCTAAACATGCACAAGTCTATGGATCCTGATGAGACGCATTCCAGAGTCCTGAGGGAATTGCTTAATGTAGTTGCCAAGCCACTCTCCATGATATCTGAAAAGTGCTGGCAGTCAGGTGAAGTCCCTGGTTACTGGAAAAACAGAAACATTGCATTCATTTTTAAAAAAATATAGCAAGGAGGACCCTGGGAACTACGGACCCATCAGCCTCACCTCTGCCTGGGAAGATCATGGCACAGATCCTCCTCGAAGTTATGCTAAGGTACATGGAGAACAGGGAGGTGATTTGAGACAGCCAGCATGGCTTTACCCAAAGGCAAGTCCTGCCTGACCAAGTTAGTGGCCTTCTAGGATGGAGTGACCGCATCAGTGGACAAGGGAAGAGCTATGGATGTTGTCTATCTGGACTTCGGTATAAGGCCTTTAACGCGGTTCCCCACAACATCCTTCTCTCTAAATTGGAGAGATATTGATTTGATGGGTGGACTCTTGGGTGGATAAGGAATTGGTTGGATGGTCACACCCAGAGAATTGTTTGACAGGAGTTTTCTTTAACATGTTGCTGTTATTTACCTCCTTGTTACCTTCTGTGTAGTTGCAAATATTTTATTTGATTATTTGTTCCAGCACTTCTTTGGAAAATAAAGTTGACTAGCTGGTCAATACTTATTCCTTTCTCACCTGCTTCCCCACTCTTTTCCATTTCAAAGATAGGCACCTTGTCTTTTTGTTTTGTGTTCTTAGTCTTTAGGACCTCATCCATCTTTCATGAGTTCTCAAAGATAAAAGCTAACAGTGTATCTCTAAAGCAGACATTCAGCAAATGCCCTTAAGTCTTATGATTCTTAATGTTGCATTGCCTAAGACTTAGAAAGCTTGTTCCAAGAACAAAATTCAAAGTATAGAGATAACCATCTAAAGGTGATATTTGTAGAAGAGCAGAAATGGATTTCACAGCAGTTAGTATCCTCAGTGCTGGGTATATACACCATACAGAAAAATGTTTTTTTTAAGAACTTTGTTATTGCAAGATCCCCAATTTTGCTATTTCGGAACCCAGATTAATCTGGATTCAAGAGCTGAAATGCCCTCTAAAGATATAAATATAATAATAATAATAATAATAATAATAAGAAGAAGAAGAAGAAGAAGAAGAATACCACCTCTTTTCTCTCCCAGGCAAGTGAGCTAATGCCTAAATTATTAAACAAAGAAAATACTAGTATCTTTAAGCAATAGAATCATCAGTCTAAACATGACTTGAAACTTGTGCATTTCTGAGAACTTAAAAAAAGGGATGTTTTCTTCCTGAATCTTTACGTTTTTTTCAATTAAATTTTCTTGTTCTTACCTGACTCGTTAGCTCTTTAGAGCTGCTATGAGTTGTGTTGGTTATCTGGCTATCACTGGCAATTTTAATGAAAATGTTCAGTCTTAATATTGTTTGTTGAGGAATTTCTCTGCAGAATGATGCAATGATTCTTTTCCTTTTTCTTCTTATATAGTTAAATAAGGTTGTCTGAGTAACAGTTCTGATTGTATATAATTTCATGCATTAGCCTTTTGATTTTCAACTGACAGGTTTGTCCTACTGTTTTATATTTGTCCTCTGTCATCTGAGCTAGTTGCCATTTTTGGTATATCTATTTCAGATCAGGTTAGTGAAGGACTCATGATTATGAGGAATTATCTGCTTCTGTATTTACTGTCCTTCTCCCACACACATCTGAATTTCCATTTTGAGATTTTCTGGCTTTAGAAACATAGGATCATTTAGCTTGGAAAAAACCTTTAAGATCATCAAGTCCAACTGTTAACTTACCACTGTCAACGCTGCCACTAAAACAAGCACCATGTCTACACATCTTTCAAATATCTCTAGGGATGGTGACTCAACCACTTCCCTGGGCAGCCTTTTCTAATGCTTGACAAGCCTTTTTGGTGAAGGAATTTTTCCTCATCTCCAATCTAAACAATCCCTGGAGCAACTTGAGGCCGTTTTTTCTTGTACTATCACTTGTTACTTGGGCAAAAAGAGCGACACCCACCTAGTTACCTCATTATAACCTCCTTTCAGGTAGTTGTAGAGAGAGATAAGGTCTCCCCAGAGCCTCCTTCTCTGCAGGCTAAACTACCCCAGTTCCCTCAGCCAGTCTGCATAAGACTTGTGCTCTTCGCCAGCTTCATTGCCCTTCTTTGGACATGATGCAGCAACTCAATGTCTGTGTTGTAGTGAGGGGCCCAAAACTGAATACAGTATTTGAGATGTGGTCTCACCAGTGCTGAGTTCAGGGGAGTGATCAGTTCCCTACTCCTGTTGGCCACACTCTTTCTGATACAAGCCAGGATGCTATTGGCCGCCTTGGCCACCTGGACACACTGACAACTCATATTCAGCTTGCTGCTGACCTACACATCCAGGTCCTTTTCCTCTGGGCAGCTTTCCAGCCACTCTTCACCAAGCCTGTAGCATTGCACAGGATCCAGCTATTATATAAAATACAAAATATATTTTACAAATTATAGTAATATCTGCAGCAATAACTATATCCAAATTATTTCACTCTATCCAGTGTATGTGACTGGAGAAAACAGTGAGTGAATAACTGAGAAAATTTTCATTGTTTCATGGAAAAATAAGAAAATCACTGAAATTATAGTAATATATGACTATAGTAGTGATGCAGGCCAAAAATTTCATCAGTCCCCTTTGATGAGATAAATAGACTTATTTTTTAAAATGCTTATACTTCTTAGGTGGAATGTTTATAAGCCATTAGGGAGGTGTTTCGGGACAGCCAGCATGGCTTCACCAAGGGCAAGTCCTGCCTGACCAAGTTAGTAGCCTTCTAGGATGGAGTGACCACATCAGTGGGCAAGGGAAGGGCTATGGATGCTGTCTATCCGAAATTCTGTCAGGCTTTTGACACAGTCCCACACAACATGCTTCTCTCTAAATTGGAGACAGACGGAATTGATGGGTTGACTGTTGGGTGGATCAGTAACTGGCTGGATGGTTGCATCCAGAGGTACTGGTCAATGGCTCAATGTCCAGATGGAGATCAGAGACGAGCGGTGTCCCTCAGGGGTCACCAGTACTGGAACCAGTACTCTAATATCTTCATCAGTGACATAGGCAGTAGGATTGAGTGCACCCTTGTCACTGAAATCAGGAATAAACCTCGTAATGCCAATGTAGTGTTAAAAGGCAGGCATTCTTTATTCACGGCGCCGGGAACACGGGGGATAGCTCCTCCTAAATCGTGTTCCCTCGATCAGTTCAAAAATCAAACATTTATAGGCAAGATTAATACATATTCATCAAGTGTCAATATAATGATTGGTTAAGTATTCCTCGCCTACCATGTAAATGATCACGCATGCTCACTATAATTTCTTGGGATTTTACTTCCTTAATCTTTTGAGTCGGAGGGTTTCTTGAGTGGGTGGTCTCTGAGTCGGTGGTCGCGATCTCCCCCTGCCGGAATTACCTTTCCTTCTAAGTTCATTTAAACTTGGCAACACTAAATAGATCTTCACGGGCTGTCAGTCCAATATGCAATCATTCACCCCACAGTCCTTTGTTTTAAGACAAGACTATAGAATGAATAATTACCTACCCACCGGACCGTAGAACTGACCAAGGTGTTCCTTCTTTCTGACTACTTGTTATTAGAAAAAACATAATACCATGATCACAATGTTACACTTAACTCCTTGATAATTAAATCAAGATGGGAAGGGTTAGGTGGGTTCTCGAGCAGCATTGCTGGTGCATAATGTTCTTATAGTTACAACTTTCTACAAATTCACAAACTTATTTTCTAACCCTATTTTATTTTAATTCTCTACCACCGTGGTTACACCCTCAGCAAGTTTGCAGATGAAACCAAGCTGAGTGGTGCGGTTGACATGCCTGAGGGACGGGACGCCATCCAGAGGGACCTTGACAAGCTTGAGTCATGGGACCATGTGAACCTCATGAGGTTCAACAAGGACAAGTACAGGGTCCTCCACCTGGGTCTCCAGTACAGGTTGGGGGATGAATGAATTAAGAGCAATCCTGCCAAGAAGGACTTCGGGATACTGGTGGATGAAAAGCTGGACATGAGCTGGGAGTGTGTGCTTGCAGCCCGCAAGGCCAATCGTATCCTGGGCTGCATCCAAAGCAGCGTGGTCAGCAGGTGGAGGGAGGTGATTCTGTCCTTCTACTCTGCTCTGCTGAGACCACACCTGCAGTACTGTGTCCAGCTCTGGAGCCCCCAGCACAGGAGGGGAACACAGACCTGTTAGAACGGGTCCAACAAAAGGGCCACCAAAATGGTCCGAGGCACAGAGCACCTCTGCTATGAACAAAGGCTGAGAGAGTTGGGGTTGTTCAGCCTAGAGAAGAGAAGGCTCCAGGGAGACCTTCTTGCAACCTTCCAGTACTTAAAGGGGGCCTATAGGAAAAATGGGGATGGACTTTTTAGCAAGGCCTGTAATGGCAGGACAAGGGGTCATGGTTTTAAACTATGAGAGGGAAGATTTAGACTCAATATAAGGTAGAAATTTTTCACAATCAGGGTCATGAAATACTGACACAGGTTTCCCAGAGAGGTGGTAGATATCCGATCCCTGGAAACATTCCTGGTCAGGTTGGCTCTGAGCAACCTGAACTAGTTGAACATGTCCCTGCTTACTGTAGGATGATTGGAATAGATGACCTCAAAAGGTCCCTTCCAACCCAAGGATTCTATGATTCTTTGATTCTATGATTAGAATGGTTATAGAGGTATCTATCTTTATGCTAGAACACCTATTTGTCTGTGTTCCTGTGCTTAATTCCTGTTTTACACTTACAACCTATGACTCTATCTCCTAGCTCTCTTTTAGCTCTTCCCTTTAACTCCTGGTCAGTTTTTAACTCTCTGTTCCTGATATTGGCACCTGACATTGGACTTTCCTTGTCATACATGTCCTGAGTCTGTTGTTTCCTGAGTTCTTTCCCCTGTTTCTCAATATTTTACTGGACTTCTTACAGCCCCAGAGCTACTAAATATCTATACAATTTTGTGAGGGCTATGAGGGCTACTAAATCCTATTTTTTATTAATAGCCATATCAAAAAAATGTCTACTTACACAACTTTAATTTTTCAGGTTTTGTTTCCATGTTGTGGTGTCACTGAACAACAATAACCACTAGATCCTTTTGTACTATTTTTGTGTGCCACTTTTCACAATATAGCACTAAACTTCTTTAGATCATGACTTTCATAAAATGTCTTCACATATTTCTGGGGTTTTTTTAAATTTTATTTTTATGTTCAACTCTACAGAAAACATCTGTAAGTGAATTAAATCTTTATCTGTGAAAAGAAAAATGTATAAAAGGAATAACATTTCTCTGTGCATACAGTGTAAACAATTTTAATTTAATTTAATTCTAGTCAGTGACTAGCAGTGGGATTCATTTTTGTGTTGTGGATTCATGTCTGTATTGTAGGCAACAGAATTACAGCTTACATATAGCAGCAATCATAATTTATAAAGTTCCTGTAATACTCAGTGTATATTTAAAGTTTGATTCATCTTAACAATAAGTATCCAGGACATAGCAGATATCCTAGTGTATCTGTTACATCCATATGTGGTTGACAGAACTTGCATAGGACCTATAGGAGACTTGTGTCACATTGGATAGGAAGATAAAAACCCAGTGGGGTGTCTCTAGACATGACAATTAACTGACTGAAGCAAATCCTTAGTTCACATGAGAATGTCAATCTTTAGACTCCTAAATCTAGGCATCTACACCCTGATCCTACCAAGATCTGAGTAGAGATATATATGGTCCTTCTCCTAATCCTCAGCTAATACAACCTTCCTCTAATAAAGCCTATATGACAGAAATACAGAACCTCAGAAACTCTGTAGTATTTACTGATGCTTCTTATTGCTTCTATCACACTGGTCCAGTTCAGAAGGCATTTGTTTATTACAAAGACCCATAGAACAGCTTTCAATTGCCAAAATGTAGGTATCTAGTGTCTTTTTGTATGCTCTGAGATACATTACCTAGCCCGTGCTGTTGCAGAAAGTTTTGGGCTTCCTGTAAGGCCTACACTATATCTGCTGGGCCAGTATTTTTGAAACTCCAGCCAGGCCATACCAAATAAAAGTAGGTGCCTATGTTTAGATAACCTTAGTGAGATTTACATTCACTTAGAAGCCCCACAATGTATTCAGAACTGGAGTTCAGAAGCCCTATTTGTATCTACAGGCAGCAGCTGCAAACGCAACTTGGGAACTGTAAGTTAAAATCACCTCGTGAGAAGTGAATTAAGTTAAACCTCTCAAAGAAGATGGAATAAAGAAACCTGACCTATTATCCCAAATCAAACCAGTGCACCAATAAATTTAGTAGTTGTCAATATCTGAAACTTCAAGGACAGCTGAAAAAATTCCTGTCACCGATACAATTGGATAACTGTGCTGCATTATATAGAAAAAGAAAAAAAGTCTTCCCTGGTCATCACAATCAGCTGATTAGCTTTTGAGAGGTACGAAAACATACCTTATTTTTTAACTTGCTTCAGTATATTTTTGGTTCATATCAGTTACAAAATCATTCAGTGTTTTTTGCTGACTCAGATTGTTTACTCAACTGTACTAACTTCATAACAGTTTTAAGTAGCTCTTATGGAACGCTTCACAAAAAATCCTTTCTATTTTCAACTCTAGTTTACAGGTAAAGAAAGTGAAACATAGATACTTGCCAAATTCGGACAAGAAAAAATGGAACTCTAGAAATAAAATTTGGGCATTCTGAACATTTGTCCAACATAAATTTTCACTGTCGCTACGATATTCTTATAATGCTTCTGTATTTATCTATCAAAATTTCTCTGTTTAAAGATTAGAAAAATTAAAGAAATTAAGAGTTTTTAATATTTTTTTAAAATCTTAAATCTCAGTGTTTAAAATTATTAAACTCTTTAATTTTTCCTATTAAACTACAACATTACATTTTAATTTAAACTTATTGCTGTTCAATTTAGTGGTAGTATCATAAACCATCATGGATATTTTTTCAAAACCACTCTTCCCTTAGATATACATGAAAGTGATGCAGCCCTAATTACACACTCACAAAAAAAGTGCCTAATTCAGTATTGAAACAGATTAACAGGGAGATGGAAATGCATCTGCTGATCTGCCTAAAATCCTCATCCAAATTATGCAGTATAACTAAGTTTCTTTTTTTAATGATTGGTTTAGCACTTACAAATTCTGTCTGTATAGTAACCTTATCCTGGTTTATAATAACAGTCTGGGGGTACTGCCCCATTTTCTGTGTTAAAAAGTTGACTGTAGTTTGACCTCTAGCAATCAGTAAGAGTAAATAGCCTGTTTCCTCTACTGGAGAGGTTTGGGTCAGTTGGAGAAAGGTGGTTCAGTCTCAGTGTGTTATCATAAAATTTAAGTTTATTTTCTGTTATTCTCCTATGAAATATTTCCTCAAATACAGAAATAATCTTAGATTTATTTTCCTTCTTTTATCCATCATTTAGATGTATAAATTGAAATTTCCAGAGGTTAGACTAATCTAATACTTTTACCACTGGGGTTAAAGGTCAGTTTGATTAAGAGGAACAGAGGACAAGGAGGAATTTTGAGAGAGCTGTTCAAGTTCAGAATAAACTGAAGAAAGAACTTGCTCACAGCTACTTTTTGATGAAGCTGCTTTTCTGAAAACAGAAGAATAAATAATTTTGGCCAGTATCATGACTTAATACATTTTGAAGGACTTAGAGAATAAAAGTCTAATTTTAAGAAATAATATTTAAGAGCACAAAAGAGATAAGATATTAAATAACAACAAAGAAGCAAACATCCTACAACTTTCAAACACAGATTGAAAGAAAGCTGAAGATTTACTTGCAAGCAAGGGATGAATACTTGTTCTTATTTCTGTAGACTAAGGCATTAAGTGAAAAAAATAATTTGGCCTGAAAACATATTCTATCCTCCTACCATTTCTTTCATTATTATGAAAGTCGGTATTTCATGATCAAATTTTATGCCAGTCAATATAGGTTCATAGCAATGTATATTCAGCTTTCATTGCATTCCAAAATTTCTTCCATTCTTAATGTTCTGGATACATTGGCTTTTGCGATTTCTAAAATGTTAACTTTTTCAGTTTCCCAAAATTGCTTACAGGAACTAATGTTAAGTCTGGCAACATACTTAATATTAACTTGCTGAATGCAAAATCAACTACTCATGTGACCTCCAGGGTTTAGTTAGTTTTCAACTTAGTGTTTGACAGGAAGAAGGACTTGCATCTAAAAAGCAGCTTTTAGATAAGTTAGAGTTGTGTAAATGGTAGGTGATTCCTATAGCAGGGAGAAGTATAGGCCTATTGCAAAATAGGCTGACCGACTAGTGTCCTTCTATGATGATTACCTCAATGGACAAGGGAAGAGCTACTGATGCCATCTATGTGGACCTCTGTATAAGGCCTTTGACATGGTCCCCCCAAACATCCTTCTCTCTAGATTGGAGACAGACAGGATTGATGGGCAGACTGCTGGGTGGATGAGGAATTGGTTGGGTGGTGGCTTCCAGAGGGTAGTGGTCAATGGCTCAATGTCCAGATGGAGATCAATGATAAGTGGTGTCGCTCAGGGATCACCAGTACTGGCATCAATCCAGGCTGGGGGATGAAGGGATTGAGAGTAGCCGTGCTGAGAAGGTCTTATGGGTACTGGTGGATGAAAAGCTGGACATGAGCTGGCAGTGCATACTTGCAGCCCACAAGGCCAGCGATCTCCTGGGCTGCATCCAAAGCAGCGTGGCCAGCAGGTGGAGGGAGTCAGGAGTCAATTTTTTTGTAGTCAGGGTGGTGAAATACTGGCACAGGTTTCCCAGAGAGGTGGTAGACACCCCATCCCAGGAAACATTCCAGGTCAGATCGGACGTGGCTCTGAGAAACCTGGACTAGTGGAACGAGTCCCTGCTCACTGTAGGGTGATTGAACTAGATCACCTCTAAAGGTCCCTTCCAAACCAAAGATTCTATGATTCTCTGAAAATATTCCTGAATGGGCCTTGATTAAGTGTGGAGCTATTTAACTAAATGTTCTAAAGGTTTTAAATGACTAGCTTTTATAAGCTTATTACAAAATCACAGAATCACAGAATCACTAAGGTTGGAAAGGACCTTCCAGATCATCAAGTCCAACCATTAACCCAACACCACCATGCCCCCTAAACCATGTCCTGAAGTGCCACATCCACATGTTTTTTGAACACTTCCAGAGATGGTGACTCCACCACCTCCCTGGGCAGCCTGTTCCAATGCTTGACCACCCTCTCGGTGAAGAAATTTTTCCTAATATCCAATCTAAACCTCCCCTGGTGTAACTTGAGGCCATTTCCTCTCATCCTATCGCTGGTTTCTTGGGAGAAGAGACCAACACCCTTGTCGCCACAACCCCCATTCAAGTAGTTGTAGAGAGCGATAAGGTCTCCCCTCAGCCTCCTCTTTTGCAGGCTGAACAACCCCAGTTCCCTCAGCTGCTCCTCATAAGACTTGTGCTCCAGACCCCTCACCAGCTTCGTTGCCCTTCTTTGGACACACTCCAGGACCTCAACATCCTTCTTGTAGTGAGGGGCCCAAAACTGAACACAGGATTCAAGGTGCGGCCTCACCAGTGCCGAGTACAGGGGCACAATCACTTCCCTACTCCTGATGGCCACACTATTTCTGATACAGGTCAGGATGCTGTTGGCCTTCTTGGCCACCTGGGCACACTGCTGGCTCATGTTCAGCTGGCTGTCAACCAGCACTCCCAGGTCCTTTTTGCCGGGCAGCTCTCCAGCCACTCCTCCTCAAGCCTGTAGCATTGCATGGGGTTGTTGTGGGACTCTGCACTTGGCCTTATTAAACCTCATACTGTTGGCCTCTGCCCATCGATCCAGCCTGTCCAGATCCCTCTGCAGAGCCCTCCTACCCTCCAGAAAATCAACACTCCCACCCAACCTGGTGTCATCTGCAACCTTACTGGGGGAGCACTTGATCCCCTCATCCAAATCATCAATAAAGATACTGAATAAGACTGGCCCCAGAACCGAGACCTGGGGAACACCTCTTGTGACCGGCTGCCAGACGGATTGAATGCCATTCATCACAACTCTCTGGGCTCAGCCATCCAGCCAGTTCCTCACCTAGTGAAGAGTAAACCTGTCCAAGCCACGAGCCGTCAGTTTCTCCAGGAGAATGCTGTGGTCTGAAATCAGTTTTTCATTTAAACTTAGGAGAAGGAGAAGTGGCTTGTTGGAAAACAAATGAAGAATCTGTATTATTAAATATATTCTCTCCAAAGTTTAGGGAGAGACTAGAAAGAAAAAAAAAAAAGAAAATAAATCAAAACAATATTAATTTGGAAGTCGTTAAATGGCTTCAAAAGTATTTGTATCATTCGTGAACAACAGATGAAGACTTTACTTTTGTACAGGTTTACAGTTTTAGTGTTATTAGTGAAAGTCATTAGTATTTAATAGCATTGTACTTCCAGATACAAAATAACATTAAAGGACTTAGGTCAAGTTCTAATATTTTTCTACAACTCCAAAATTGTCATAACAAATAAAACTGTTAAACTGAAGCTAACATTTCAGCAGATGAGACAAAACCATTAGGGCAAACTTAAGGTCTTTGTTAAAATTGACGATACTTGCTAGTCTTTGTGGTGCATATACTCCAAGAATAAACAATAGCATTCCAGATCTCCCTTTGCATACAACTATAAAGAAGAGCTAATATAAAATTTCACCAATTTTTTAAATTAGAAAAAGATGATACTTTTTATCACTTGCAAATATAGAAAAAGCTTTTCTCTGTTATAACAGTGTTTTAGGAATTGAAATAAAATGTTAGTGTTTCAGAATATTTTGAAATTTAATTAAAAAATTGATGTCATTATTAAATTTTGAAATTATTTCTATAAGAGTTAATGATTTGTTCATAGTGACTGTAGTGAAGTAGCTTCATACTTTGGTGGGTCAAAGGAGCTGCAATATTCTATACATGTATAATTTTGTGTTTAAGTGATCAAAGGCAGCTTCCAGTCAGATCATACTGAAACATGATACCTTATTTTCTAGATCAAACTATGTCTGTACTGTAATGAGAATATTTATTTTGGCTTCAAATAAGAATTAAATCAAATGGCAGTTTGTTGAAGTTACCTGCAAAAACCGCATTCCTGTGTTTTGATCATCTATTCAACAATAAGAATATAAATACACACATAATGACAACAGCAGGCATCCTTCATGAACAGCTTTTCAGTTTACTAGATTAAAGTAATAGGATCCTTTTAAAAATATTTTAATAGTCAAAATTGTTTAGAATTCTGGTAGCAGAGCATTCTGTGGAGAAAGGGTTATATAGAGGACATGTTAAAGCATTTATCCATGTCTAAAATAAAAAATAAAATGGCCTACAGAGTGTTCTCTGAACTTGAGACAAACCAGCACATCAGTCTCTGTCTGTTCAAGTAATATCTCTCTTATTTACCTGTCCTGCCCCACAATTGGGCACAGACAGACACTCTGACTGTTAAGAATGGCCCATGGACTGTGCTAACCTCTGAACTGGCCTCAGTTGTTCATCTAGAAAGTTATTTGGCCTGATCAAAACTGTGACAGGGATCACTCTAACAACGTAATAGTACAGATAATGGTGTTCCCATGATTATCACAATTAATGTTCGCTGGCAGAGTTTGATTTATAAGTATAAATGTAAACATCGACAACTGCTTGATAAATGGTTTATCTTCTGCTTTCCTTAAGCATTAATTGTTTTTTGCAAATTCTGAGTTCCTAAATGTTTCTTCCACCACAATTCCATTTTCCATACTAAACACAAAGATGTCTTCACAAATGCGAAGATGATGCTTGGTCCCTAAGTCATGGCTGAGTTCCAGAAAGTATATTTCTACTTAACTGCTCAGATCTACAGCAGGTAGGGTTATGTTTGAGTACATGATTGCGCCCAAGGCAGAGAGGTAAACAAAGAGGACAGAGAGGATGACACTTAATTGAAATTTGAAACAACCTGGAACTTGTAATGCTCAAATTCACTGTAGGCAGGAGTAACTCTTCACTGGAGAAACAGGAAATTATACAAGTCTCAAAATTAATTGCCGCAAAGGGGCTTTTGTAAGGAAAGTGGTGAAACACATACTGCAAGGATTGGTCATCTAGGCATTATCAGGAGAAAGCCATTGCTGTCTCTGAGATCAGCACAAATATGATAGGAGTGATATTTCAGGATTAGATTCAAAACTGTATCCAAAATCAACAGCTGGCCATTCTCTCAATAATAAAATGAATGAAACCCATATATTTTGGCTTGTTCAAAATCTGAATCCAAATGTTGTTATTCTGCCTCTGCTCTGATTTCCATATAATCAATTTGGATAACATTACAAGCCAGGAGATTCCCATAAAAGCTGGTCAGTTGCTCTCCCTTTTCTAAGCTTAATGGTTCTTTTTTATTGCTCTGTATAAAAACTGGGGGAGTTCAGATGACCCCCAGCATACCACAAAACACCTGCATCCTTGTTGATTTAGAATTAGATCATAGAAATGGTGAATTAACTGAATGGTACTTTGCATGACTGCAAGACTAACACAAATAAATGGATGAAAATAAATATTCTACCAGTATCTGCCTTTGAGAGGTTATACAGACACATATTTTAAGATCTGAGGTATTGTTTCATTGTTAATTCTTTATATGACATTTTAAACAAACCAGATTTGAATGTTATGTGGAGCTGTGACATCAGAGAATCCCCATACCTGTAATACTCCGGGTTATTCACAGAACCTAATCAATTCAACTCTAAATTACTTCTTCAAGAATTGTTTACACTTAAACAGAATGGGCAAAAGAAGTTAACAAAGCAGACTTTTTTCTATCACTGTTGTGATTTAGTCCCATCCAGCAACTAAACACCACGCAGGCACTCGCTTACTTCCCCCTCCCCCAGTGGGACGGGAGAGAATTGGGAAAAAACTCGTGGGTTGTGGTAAAAACAGTTTAACAGGACAGCAAGAGAGAAGGAAACAACATGATAACAACAATGATAATACTGACAAAGGAATGTACAAGAACAAGTGATGCCCAATACAGCAATTGCTCACCACCTGGTGATCAATAGCCCGTCCCTGAGCAGCGATTTCCACCCCCGGCCAACTCCAGTTTATGTACTGGGCATGATGTTTTATGGTAGGGAATATCCCTTTGGCCAGTCTGGGTCAGCTGTCCTGGCTGTGTCCCCTCCCAGCTTCCCGTGCACTCCCAGCCTTCTTGCTGGCAGGCCAGCACGAGAAGCTGGACTGTCCTTGACTACTTAGCAGCAACTCAAAACATCAGCATGTTATCAACATTTTCTCATCCCAAATCCAAACCATAGCCTCACACTAGCTTCTGTGAAGAAAACCAGTTCTACCCTGGCTGAAACCAGTATCCACCCCTTATTCTATTCCATTTGTGTCATGCCCAGGTCCTACACTTTTCAATACATTCCAATTATTCATTATTACTTTTCCTGTCTTTTAATATATACACACAGATACCATTCTCTTAGTCCATGGGCCATCACTTCAAATTCATTTAAATTCACAATCACTTTAATTTCATTTAAATTCACAATCACTTTAAATTCATTCACATCGAGCAAGATATGGGTAAGAGAATCCAATTCAGAGGTAACCAGACAGCCATATACAGTCAGTATTTCAGCATTTGCCCATTTCATTGCCAGATACTGAATTGTACAAGAATGTGACTGCCATCTTAATTAACTGTTCCTTCCCTTTGGCTGTATTGTTAATGTGTTTTGGGTCATTATCAAATGAAATATTCCAAAGTGATAAAAGAAACTGGGTTGTGTGGCCTTTACAATGACATACCCTAAACTTTTAATTGCTTGAGACTGTGTCCTCATACCTTTCATTTGCTTCATGCTACATACTCTGCCATTGATACTTTTTTAATAAACTGAATAGTATACCCATTTTTTCCCTAAACAAAAAAGTGAAAAATCAATGGGGTGAGGACACAATCCATATAATAAACAAAAAAATATAAGTAAAAAAATAAAGAATAAAGAGTGAGAAAAACTTTCTTGTGGGATAAAGTTGGACTCTTAGATTATTTTGGTAGAATATCTACAACTGGTCATAACAGACAAGGAGGTGGAAAGATAAGTGCACAGTGCTGGAGCCAGTAACACATTCTCATTGTTCCAGCTTACTTCTCTTGAGAAAGAAGATATTGAGGATGTTTATTGAAGGGGGACAAGTTCTTGTGTGATTCACTGAGCTGCTTTCTAGTTGCTGAATGAAGGATCCTTTTGCTGTCTGAAGAGTAGTGAACTTCAATTATCTCTGCAGCACCAGCACAAGATCTGTTGCCAGTACAAACATGGGATAATTTGCAGCATCACCATCTGTTTTCAGCAAGTCCTACTGCATTTAGACAGTGATAACCAAGGGCAGAGGCTTCTCAGATGGTCATAAGTACTGGGAAGATAGTGCACTCTGCCATGGAATTAGGTCTGAGAATGTAAAGAGAGAGAAAATAACTAACAATTCTGAACAAGGCTCAATTTTTTTAAGAGTGCTAGCGCCTGTCCTTAGCTATGAATTTCTTAACTCTAAAGCTGAAGAGTTGTGTTTGTTCTCCTTCAGGGCTCATGAATCTTGCATTCTTGACTACCTAGTGACAGAACTTCAACATGAGGTGAACAGGGTATCACCATTTTCTTTTCTTCTTGTTTCCTTCCTTCTTCCCTCATGCTTCTGTGGTAATCAGGGCTCACTCCTGGGAAAAAAAAAGTGATTTTAGTTTGAAATCCTTTAGATTAAGGATACTGAACTCAAATCTCCCCAGTGATTTCTTTAACCAAGATTCTGTCATACAAAACATGAGCAATGCCTCCCATCATCACCTTTCTCTGACAGCTGTGTTTTAAAAGCAAAGCAGTAGAAACTGATTTGTAAGTGGCTCAGTAAGTGTCAGGCAAGCTCAAAGTACAAGTTTCAGACCTTCAGTCCTGCTACTTTGGTCTTCTTAGGTAACTTATGAATTCCATCAGGAGTTAGTTGAAACCTTCATATCCTCAAGAGGAGACAGCACAGTTCTAGGTGTATGTAAAAAAGGAATTTCAGGCAGTTAGGGAAGTTTTAGATCAAACATAGTTAGGGCAGTAAATTTAGCTGGTTGCTAAGCATGGGTGTTTTAAATGGCAATTATGACATGAGGTGTGTAAACTCTACTTACTTTTTTTTTAAAAAGCCTACATTCTTTTCATTGTATGTGCTTTACCTTAGTTTATACTATAATACCAGAATTACTTCCATCATCTGCCAGTCTTAATCTCTTTTTCTGAAATGGTGACTTTCTTTTTATTTCTTGGAAATAGTTTGCTACTTTTCCTTTTACTCCTGATATCAATTTTATCCCATTTTCTGAATCACAGTAGATTTAAATTTGGTGTAAGTAATGTACCAGTCTTTGACTCTACCTTTTCACACTCCATAGGCTGAATTTTTCCTGGCTTGTACCTGAATATATTAATATCTGGGCAAGTGTTATCATTAATACAATACGTATTCCCAAGTGGAAAAATTAGAGAATTAGACTATTGATGGCGTGTCTTATTAATTATGCCTATCTTGCCACTTTTCTCATTTGTTAAAAAATGAAATGACAAAAATGACTGCTGGTAAGGATATAGACCCTAAAATTTGAGAACCTAACAGCTGCTTGGGGACAACTTTACTTATGATAAAATATATGAGACATTAGGTTCAGTATCTTTCCCTAATTGTTAGTGTAATTGGGGAAAACTTGATGGAAGAAGATGTACAAAGTAAATCTACTAAGGTCACAGAGTGGTTAAACCTGATTTTCAGAATCCAGTGTTAAAGAAAGTAGAATAGGGAAAAGCCCATATAACTTAAGACAATCAAAAAAGCAGAAGGTTATTCTAATAAGTCACTTGGATTCCCTTTCACTGTGATAAAGAAAAATCTTTTCAAGTTGGGATGAATTGCTGACTGCAAGTGTTTTTTGTTTTTTTCTTGTTGTTGTTGTTGTTGGTTTTTTTTTCCCTATTGACTACCAAGGCATTTTAGACATCAGTGTTAGACTGAATGTCTAACTTCAGATAAGTCAATTTAGGTGAGAGAAATCTCAGCTTGGTTGACTGAGTGGGTAAGAAAAGCTTAACAGTATGTGGCTAGAGGTCATTTACAAGATGTCCTGTTACAATTTTTTGGTGGTGAGTCACAAAATATTATTACATTGATTGATCTACCTGACACAGCTGTTGTGAAAATGAGTTAGTCTTTGTATAGGGAGAAATAAATCCAAAAGATACAATTCCATCTCCTCTAGTCCCATACACTTCTGATTGACTATACTGGGAGATACAACAGCATGAAAGGTGCAGAACTAAACTCCATGTAACATTTCTCTCCAATTTACCTTATAAATAAGAAAAATCTTCAAAAGTTTTGATAGAGGAAATTTGTTCTCCTCCTGTCAGGTTTCAATAATAGCAAAACCAAGCAAAAGGAGGACAGAAATATACCTTCAACTTCCCTCACCTTTCCTTCTCTAAACTAGAGCAATGTTTATTGCCTACAAATAAACAGACTTGCAGTAATTGAGGGAAAATTTCTTATTTTCCTGTGTTTGTATAGGCTTTCTTTGCTGAATGCAGGATTTCACAAGGTTTGACTATTACAGAATACATCTACTAACTCATTTTTTGCATAATCACAAACTTAAGCCGTTTTGGTGATCCAAGGTTGTACCTCAGTAGAGCAAAATACTCTATACATATTGAATTATCTGATCTATTTTGTTACAAACTAACTAGTAGCAGGATTTATCCTAGCTAACTCAGGTTATCTAAAAATTAAAATGCATTCAGTTCTTGATTAAGACACTAAAATTTCAGTATCTCCATGTCAGCTATGTGTATAAACTCCCTTTGGAATTGAATATCTGCATCTCAGTACAGCTGCTAAAAAGAGATATGGTCTTACTTATCTTCCCTGGCTCTTGATCTAGAAGTTTGTAAGCCTCCATCATATCAGTCCCATGGGGATGTCTCTGACACCTTAGGGCATCTCAGAGGACACTAGAGAGATATGATCAGGCAATAGAATTGAGTCCCTACTCAATGGATTCTGGAGTGCTTTTAAACTTCCTAGAATGTCAACTTTCTATGATCCAACGCCTAGTTTTAAAACAGTATTATGGCATAATCTTGTCTCATACATTTGAGAAAATTGCCAAACTATGGGAAACATTTGTGGCAGAAGTACATAGATTAGAGTCATGAAAGATAAAAAAAGTTGAAACTCCAGACAAGGTAAGAGAGAGTGGGTCAAGGAATCTGCAGGAGAGACTGAGAAAAATCTTAAGAGGAAAAATAAAAAAAAAGTAGATTTTTGTGTCCTAGTTATCTATCGTATAAGAGTAGGCAACATACTGTTTATACTTTCAAGTTTTATAATAATTGTATGTGTGATCTGTATCAATCTGCAGAACTTCTACAGTTGTTATTCTTGTTCATTTTGTCCTGCTGATGAGTCTCTTCATTTTTTGCTCCAAATACTCCAATGATAGGACAATCTGTTTTCCTGTCAAGTTTTTATATTACAGAAAATAATTTTTAAAAACCCACAAAGATACAGTTGTAAAATATATACTGGCATCCTCCCCTCCACCACTAGAAAGCAGGTTACTTGTGGTAGCTCTTATTTAATACATTGCAACAAATTTCTGATCTAAAACAGAAACAAGGCTGGGTTCTGAAATCTTTCAAAATGGTCTTGCACTGGTATATTATGGACACCTTATTTCCAATGAGTAGACGCGAGTTTTCTCAAGGTATATACAGGGGAACAAAAAGACAATGGAGTAATAGTAAAATAAAATATATGAAACCATTTTCAGATGAGGAGGAAATAAGAGGTTATCTGGGCTTGAACTCCTTCCTCCATTTGTGCCATGAAACTAAAATATCTATATTTAATTTTACCAGACTTTAACATAGTCAGAAAAGGAATTAAAAGAAGCTTTTTCACTGGAGGGATATAGAGAGAAATAGTCATCAGGAATTCAACCCAAAGAGCATGTCAAATTACCTAAAAAATATTCTACCCTCTTTCAAGGCCTATCCTAAATAATTTGAGAACAGAGATGACATTTAAAAGCAGAAGGGAAGGTGGGCAGGAAGATCAGAGCAGAAAAGATGAATTTCTTGTGCTGCAATATAACACCATCATTTTTCTTAATTATTCTTGACATTTCACCTATTATTCTGTGAGCTTCCTCAGAGCATAGAGGGGAAAAAATGCCAGTTGCTTTTCAGAATAAAATGTGAAGAGGTAGTCGCTGTCGGCTTTTATGGCTCGAGTCTGCCCTTTGATACACAGAATCATAGCACCACCTATCTGGTAACATTAGCTATTATGTTTGCAGATGTGCAACCCAAGGCAGGTTATGCAAAATGGTGTAGGTGGTGTGTATTTGTACGGAAGAAAGCCACTAGAGTAAATTTAATTTTATGTCAAAAGAAGAATACTGAGGATATGGTGAAGAAAAGTAATTCTTAAGTGCTGAATTAACCCTCTAAGAGCTTTTATTGAAATCTGTAGGCCAAAATAGGGAGTATGTATCTGTATAGGGCATTTCAATTCAATATATTCTCTGAAAACAGAACCAATGTTATAGAGTAATATCTATCTATCATAATGAATGAAACATTCATTTCCTCAGCTCCTCTAGGGGGTTGCTGCAAAACAAGGATTAAGAACTGTTCATCAGAACCAATGTGAAAAGGACATCAAGGTTATACTAAGAAATCTACAGTTTTCATACAAATATAGAAAACAAAGCAGAAAACTCAATCAAACCTTTAAAATTTATCTTCTTAATAAGGACACATTCATTTCACTGTTTTTTTTTTTTATTTAATTTCTATACTTCAGTGAATCATGAAATATAGGTAGAGAAATAAATTGCTAGCCCACAAAGTTACACCAATCAAGATAATCACTATTCTTAAAAAAATCCTGCTTGAAAAGGATTATAAAATTAAAAGTATAGGCTTAGGAATTAATAAACAGAAGTCACAGCAAATAGTTTCACAAGGCAAAGAACATATCTGCTAGAAGGCCACCATCTATGTCAGAATGTATTTATCTGTTCATTTATTTATTTAAGGGAATACTTTGACTTCATCAAAGTACAGGTTCAAAATGAAAATCTATTTTATTCACATGAAACTTCTTGAAAGTTTGATACATTTTGTGAGTGAGCAGATCTTCCTTAAATCTTTCTCATGTCTAAGGATATTTATGGATGTAAGGTAATGAAACTACATTAACTGAAATCTATACAATCTCATTCCCCTCCTCCCTAGTAAAATTCATTCTTGGGAAGAAAATTTTCCATGTCAATCCACTATGAACGGTCAGTTCTCTAGTACTGTTTTGATTCCTTTTCCCATAAATTCTGCGCATATCTTCAATGGTAGGAATTCTCATGATCTTCAGTAGTCCTATCAACCAGCACTAAAAGAGAAAATCCCCTAGTTTTCACTGTCTGCTGGATATTAATATATTTAAGAAGGCATACTTGCAAAGCACAAAGCAAAAGACTTCTGGTCCATAACCCTCCCACAGCTGTGAAGGGAGACAGGGAATGATGTGAGCTCATTTCCCACAAAAGAAGAAACTAAGACCCAGATGAACAGTCAAGACTGGAACCTTACTGAGTGTTGCATGACTTTCTCCTCTTTTCCAGGAAGGCGTCATTAGTTATTGTGACACTTAGGCAGATCTTTGTACTTCAAGTAGGGCAATACTAATGAGTTGTACAGTGTTAACACATGTTTAAGCCAGGACATGGGTAAGGAGAGTCTTGCAAAGAGGTTCTGGCACAGCATCAACCACTAGCATGCTGCACACACCTTGTAGTGTTAATAAATTAAATGTTGATTTGTAGATGGAAATTTTAGTATTGAGTTTATTAGTTACTGTGATTACCATCATTGTCATTATTGTTACTACAGCAATTCTAACTTAAGAAAACTGATAATAACTACTGTAACTATGTCACAGGAAAAATACAGAATAAATGTTATTTACTGACTGGTTTGTGGACCAAACAAACACTTGGAATTAGATGAAATTATGGTGAAAAGTTATTGGTGGATATTTTTTACCTATTAAGAACCAAAGATTAACAATATTCAATCAGGCCTAAGATCCCTTTAGTCTGCTTTCTGCAAATAAAGTATGGGTAAGAATTTGTGGAAGCTCAGGCATGTATGTGCTCTTAGATTCTGACAGTTTGTAGCTCAGGGACTTCCTGAGCCAGAAGCTATTTCTTCATAATTTGTAAAATTGTCTTTTGAAGGAATGTTAGTTTTTAGCACAGGGTCTTGCAGAAAGGAATTCCATACCTATTAATCATTGTTTTGGGGTTTTGTTTGTAAGTTATTTTGTAGTGAAAATAATTTGGAAGCTGACTAGAGTGAATGAAAAACCAGAGTAATATATTTTAGGTATCTAGTTTCAGATGAGATGAATAGCACTGTAGATTTGCTTGTTCCTCCCCATTGATCTAGTGGTTAACTTAGATGCCTACATTGTAGACACATAAAGTTTGGTCTTAAGATTCTGTGCTTTCTCTCTGTGTAAATTAGAGATATATAATAATAATACCCTGAATCATAGCAGTTAATACAAAGATATGCTGAAAGAATGATTAATCTTCACATTTTGGCATTTAAAGGAGTCTGTGAGTCTTAGAAATTTAGAGGAGACATTCATGAGAGGCAGAATATTCCATGTTTTCTTATTATATTTCAAATTTCTTGGATGCTTCAGCACCTGGGCCTGGTTGTTTCTCCTTCTGAAGCAGATGGTCGCAGGGTTGTACCTTCTACAGTGATTCTTATTAACTGGATGTCTTCTGGTCACAACTCTTTTTCTCATACCTTGTGAAAATCTGGACATGTTTAATTTCTTTGTGCCTGATTGCTTGCCACTATTAAAGGAAAAGAATAATATTCCATATCTTCATTAGATCTGAAATTTGATCAATGTGTACAAAGTGCTTTGGTTGTACTCACTAGAATGTATTGCCTGAAGTTGTCCTCAAAATACAGCAATTAAAAAACGAAATTAGTTTGAGGGAATATATTTTTTGTGTGCATGACTTCATTAAAAAAAAAATCTATTCATGCCTAAATCACCAGTAATTAATGTGTGGCTATAAAATAATCAGTTCCCTGAGATCTTTTTAGGGGATTAGTTTTTAATGAGTTGCATGCATTCTCGACATTTGGAAAGAGGTAAAAAAAGAAGATTCCAGCCATTTCAGTACACTCTTCAGCTGTTATTTCTGAGAGTTGTAAGTGTGCATATGTAGAATGATAACTGGTCTGAGAAATACTAGGCTAATGGCTACCGCAGGTGAAAAACGCCAGCTGATCAAGTCTGCAACAGTGTCAGAAAGGATTCCCTCTCTCCTCTGTGAGCTGTTAATTCATCTAGAATAAAAAGGAAAATAATCCAAAGTGGATTTCTTTGTCATTTTCAAATAGACTGACTATACCTCTTTCTTCACTGGAACAGAGTTACTCCATGCTGTGAACAGATGTCTTTTAAATATAGTAGAATCCGAGTAAGTTTAACATAGAGGACTTCATTCTTACTTTAGCTCCATGGGTGCACACTGCAACTTACCTTGTAAAAATCACCTATTGTGATTTTACATACATGTCTAGGGTCACACAACAGAGTTCGCATTCAAGGCTTAAACCGGTAATTTCCTACCAGATTAAACAAGCTGTAATACCTGAGAACAAAGGAACTTTGTACTGCTGAAGATGTATGTGTACTCTGTGCAATGAGAAAAGTAAGTTAATTATGACAGCTTGTCCTTGATGTCCTTAAACAAAAAGTAATCTGACATCAATCTTTAAAAAAACATGACACAAAAATTCATACTCTCCATTTAATATGTTTTTTATATTTTATTAATTTTTAAATTATTTTATGTCGAAATTTTTTCATAGCAAAGCCTTACAACTTGAAGGGGCTTTGCCTCAGGCAAAGCACTGCTATTTATCTTCTGCACTTGTCTTGCTTTAAAAATATGAACTTTTTTCAGAGAAGTGCAAAGCTGTGTTTGACCCCACAGGGAAAAAGTTTTCTTTTTTAAGAAATGTGTACAAAGTACTTAATAAGTTATGCCACTCAGTTTTACTGTATATTATATTTTCAGTGACTACAGTTAACTTTCTGAATCCCCAGATGCCAGCATTTTAATAAAAATAAGACATTTTCAACAAAATGTCAGTAGTAAAGTGATCAAAGTGCTATGGGAGCAGTTTGGCAACAGTTTGAGCTTTGAATTTCCTATTCACTTTCCAAAACATTCACTTAAAAAGCATTTATTGAAGCTGAACTGCCTTTATCAGCCTGATCAGAGTTCCATAAAGAGCATGCATGATTCAACTGCCTTTCCAAGCTTTAAAAAAATATAACTTTGATATATGCCTCACAAGTACAGCACAATAGTTTTCATGCTCACGTTTGTTAAGATTTAGTGCAGCCATTAAAGAACAGAAGGGCTCTTTGGTGGCAATCCTCAGACATACCAAATATCCCAAAGCACAACCTTCTACAAATCAGAGATTAAGGTACTGACAAAAATTTCCACTTGATTGCAGTTTTTCCCCTTAAACTTGTATCAGGAGTGACTATCTTTTCTATCAAACCTCTGAGGGAGGTAATTTTTTTTTTTTTTTTACTTTCTGAGAAAAATATCAACTAAGACATAAAAAGTGACATTTTATGTGCCTTGTCCAGAAGTCAGTCGATATATTTAAAAAACTGTGTGTGCCTGACCTATACATGAAGTTTGTGACATGTCTCTTGTCAAGTATTGATCACTTAAGACTTTACTGTTTGCTTACTGCAATGTAGCTAATAATCTCTTTTTATTTAGTTTTGTGGCTTTGAATTCTTATCATGACCCAGCTGATTTCTCTGGGACTTATTAGATTTTTGCTTCAGTGTGTAAATGGGCTATTGAATTTAAGACTGCTAAAGCACCTTTCCTGAGCAAACAGCCTTTGTTTTCCATCAGTTCACACTGCAAGTGGTTTGCATGCAGATAGATACATTTGGAAGTAGCAGATGCCATCAATCTTTATGACTTTCTGATACACACCATTTCACCTCTACCTCTCGTAAGGGATGGCTGAGCAATCATGCTGTTCCCCCGGAATGACGTAAAACTTTCTTGTTCAGCTCACCTCAGCATTTTGTGATCGTCACTGGGTATGCACAAAAGATGGGGCTTTCATTAAGTCTCCGCTTGGTGTCTTTCAGATGTCATTCCAATCTGCCAGACCTTCTTCTCTCTAAACACTTACGTTATACTTCTCATTGCTTCTCACTTCAGAATGAAAGGACTGATTATATCTTATTTTCTTAATGTATCCAGACTATAGTTTTATAGACTCAAAAAGTTAACAGAGATTCCTAGGGTCACTGGCAAATCTTGTTTGGAACTGAGAAGAAACAGTAAAATGAGAAGAAAAAACTCATATTGTAGGACATTTGTATATATCTGACCAGAGTAATAGGATAATCTTCAATAGAAGATTTAGATCACTTCAGGATATGGTCTAGTGGGCATGGTGGTGTTGGGTTGGTGGTTGGACTTGATGATCTTAAAGGTCTTTTCCAACCTTAAGGATTCTGTGATTCTGTGATCCTGCCTCATTTCAGAACTGGGTATGTTACCATCATTGGACATTATATGATGGAGTTTCTGAAGCTGCACTTATGCCACCCAAGTAGTTTCCGGTGCAATGGTTCATTTTACGTAGATATCAAATGTAATGAACTGAACAATCATATTTCAGGCTTCTATTCAACATTAATTATACACAGGTGTCTGCAACAGATCTTTCAACAGAATCTTAGACAAGTGCTTTTCAAGATGTGTTTGAACCAGAGAGGGGAAAGTTGTACCAGATGTTGACTTGAAATTCATCAATCATTATGAGTGTCTTTACTATGGCAACACCCAGCAGTACCAGCCAGAAATACAACCTCATTTGTCAGATTTAAAAAAAAAAATAAAAATTCTGTAATCTACAATCAAAACAGAGAAAAAAGACCTATGTACAATATAAAATACAATACAGTAAAATCTGTTATTCTAAAAATTCCTACAAAGCTTCTGTCTAACTCTCTGCCTGTCTATATTACAGATTCCCCGTCTCTTTACTTTAAATTTCTTAAACTTTTGCAGTTTTTCCTTTGTGCATGCCTAGAACTGTGCCAGTCATCTTACAGCTCAGCAGTTCAGAGATTACTTTGTACCTAAGCTCAATCATAACACAAAGCAAGAAATTCCTCTTCCAAAATGTCACTGTTTGATATGAAAGTATTTCTCACCATTAACTTAATATAGTGACAAAAACAGACTGCTAACAAATATTGTTCACATGCTATTTTCATTAAACTAAGGTAGAAGAAATAGTAGTCTCTTCTTCTGAAAGAATGTGGCACTTAAAATGTTACCCAGATGGTAGAAGTGGCAAATTCATTTCTCTCCCTCACCTAAAATTATTTAAAAACACATCCCATATGGGAATAGGCTAACCATCTGGCTGTATCTGTTTTATCTGACTAGGGTGTGATTAGGAAATCCTACTGGGAAAGGAAAAATCTTGAATTGTGTTTCCTGTTCTAAATAGTTACTCTGAAATGTACTTATATAGTCACTAACAAAAAAGTTTGAACATTTCTGAAACAGGTACCATATTTCATAACTCCCCTGTTTGAGGTAACATCCTAATCACTTGCACACAAAATTATGCTCTTGCTGTACTTCACTAGATCACAGAATCACAGAATCACAGAATCACTAGGTTGGAAAGGACCTTTAAGATCATCAAGTCCAACCATTAATCCAGAACCACCATGTCCCCTAAACCATGTCCTGAAGTGCCACATCCAAACGTTTTTTGAACACTTCCAGGGATGGCGACTCCACCACCTCCCTGGGCAGCCTGTTCCAATGCCTGACCATCCTCTCAGTGAAGAAATTTTTCCTAATATCCAATCTAAACCTCCCCTGGCGCAACTTGAGGCCATTTCCTCTTGTCCTATCACTAGTTACTTGGGAGAAGAGACCAACACCCTCATCGCCACAACCCCCTTTCAGGTAGTTGTAGAGAGCGATAAGGTCTCCCCTCAGCCTCCTCTTCTCCAGACTAAACAACCCCAGTTCCCTCAGCCGCTCCTCATAAGACATGTGCTCCAGACCCCTCACCAGCTTCGTTGCCCTTCTCTGGACACGCTCCAGCACCTCAACATCCTTCTTGTAGTGAGGGGCCCAAAACTGAACACAGGATTCAAGGTGCGGCCTCACCAGTGCCGAGTACAGGGGCACAATCACTTCCCTACTCCTGCTGGCCACACTATTCCTGATACAGGCCAGGACGCTGTTGGCCTTCTTGGCCACCTGGGCACACTGCCGGCTCATATTCAGCCGGCTGTCAACCAGCACCCCCAGGTCCCTTTCCGCCGGGCTGCTCTCCAGCCACTCCTCCCCAAGCCTGTAGCATTGCATGGGGTTGTTGTGGCCAAAGTGCAGGACCCTGCACTTGGCCTTATTAAACCTCATACAGTTGGCCTCTGCCCATCGATCCAGCCTGTCCAGATCCCTCTGCAGAGCCCTCCTACCCTCCAGCAGATCAACACTCCCACTCAGCTTGGTGTCATCTGCAAACTTACTGAGGGAGCACTCAATTCCCTCATCCAGATCATCTATAAAGATATTGAACAAGACTGGTCCCAGAACCGAGCCCTGGGGAACACC
This sequence comes from Phaethon aethereus, assembly GCF_964289735.1. Taxonomy (NCBI): domain Eukaryota; kingdom Metazoa; phylum Chordata; class Aves; order Phaethontiformes; family Phaethontidae; genus Phaethon; species Phaethon aethereus. The sequence goes on along the minus strand of NC_138575.1, from coordinate 179,383,897 downwards.
ACTCGTGACCGGCTGCCAGCCGGATTTAACGCCATTCATCACAACTCTCTAGGCTCGGCCATCCAGCCAGTTCCTCACCCAGCGAAGAGTAAACCCGTCTAAGCCTCGAGCCGCCAGTTTCTCCAGGAGAATGCTGTGGGAGACGCTGTCAAAGGCTTTACTAAAGTCTAGGTAGACAACGTCCACAGCCTTTCCCTCATCCACTAGGCGGGTCACCTGGTCATAGAAGGAGATCAGGTTGGTCAAGCAGGACCTGCCTTTCATGAACCCATGCTGGCTGGGCCTGATCCTTTGGCTGTTCTGCAGATGCCCTGTGAGCACTCTCAAAACCAACCGCTCCATAATCTTCCCTGGAACAGAGGTCAGGCTGACAGGCCTGTAGTTCCCAGGATCCTCCTTCCGGCCTTTCTTGTAGACGGGCGTCACATTGGCAAGCCTCCAGTCTTCTGGGACCTCCCCTGTTAACCAGGACTGGGATCTTGCATTTCTTTTTGCAAAGTTATACAACTTCAGCAGAAGAGTAGGAAGATGCTAACCACATAGTGAGACGTGTAATCTGCTGGTGAAGAAACTCTTCTGGAGAAATGGAATTGAATCTAATTCTGACTATATATGTCAATATTTGAACAGAATGTGCATTGGGTGAAAAGAAGGTCACCCCCCTAAGTTATGGATATGGTTTCAAAGAAAGCACAAATGGAAAGCAATTAGCTAAGGAGTTCTCCCTCAGCAAATGTTTTGGAAGCTCTCAAAGTGCTTAGCAACTGAGCATTGAAAGTCTGGCAAGAAACGAAAATCTGCAATCTTGGGGTTGTATCATACTAAAGCTAAGAAATGCTAGTGACTTTTCTAAGGTTCTGTCTGTGTGGTTGATCTGGCATAGCTTGACTCAATTCCTTGCAAACTTCTTCCACCCTCAGTTGCCACAGTATCTATTAGGAATAGTTGCTGGCCTTTGTTACACAAGAAACTATGCCTGGAGAAATGTCTGAAGTCAAAAATTATGCAAGAGAGCACATTAAAAATTAGATATTATAGATAACCAGGAACAAGGGCTAGAACTGATGTTCTAACCCTGATAAATTTACTAGCACAGTTCTGTCAACTCCAAGTTCTAGTTAAGTGCAAGAGTAATTCAAAAAGTCTTCTAGTAGTTGCTTCTTCCATAATGACTCTCACTTCATCATTTTCTATGATATCTGTTTCAAGCCCTGTTGAACATACATTTCAGCTCTTTCAGAATGGGAACACTGACAGGTTCTTCTCATCTATTTGGCTACCCTTTATCATAAAGCTTGAGGAACTTGGCATATCAGAGACTACTGAACTTTAGTCCCAGTTGAAGTTAAGCTTTGTCTTCAGAAGTATTTGAGGATAACAAAGAGACATAACATATACACGCATAAACTTTAGTAATGCAATCTTAGTTTGACCAGGAAATAAGGTGTCGTGGTTTAGTCCCAGCCAGCAACTACGCACCACGCAGCCGCTCGCTCACTCCCCCACGGTGGCACGGGGGAGAGAATTGGAAGAGTAAAAGTGAGGAAACTCATGGTTTAAGATAAAGACAGTTTAATAAGTAAAGCAAAAGCCGCGCACGCAAGCAAAGCAAAACAAGGAATTTGTTCACCACTCCCCATGGGCAGGCAGGTGTTCAGCCATCTCCAGGGAAGCAGGGCTCCGTCACGCGTAATGGTTTCTTGGGAAGACAGACGCCATAACTCCGAACGTCCCTCCACCCCTTCCTTCTTCTTTGTCCCAGCTTTATATACTGAGCATGACGTTATATGGTATGGAATATCTCTTTGGCCAGCCTGGGTCAGCTGTCCCAGCTGTGTCCCCTCCCAGCTTCCCGTGCACTCCCAGCCTGCTCGCTGCAGGCCAGCATGAGAAGCTGGACTGTCCTTGAGTACTTAGCAACAACTCAAAACATCAGCACCTTATCAACATTTTCTCATCCCAAATCCAAAACATAGCCTCACGCTAGCTTCTATGAAGAAAATTAACTCTACCCTGGCTGAAACCAGGACATAAGGCTAAAATTAAACAAAGGATATAACAGAAATTAGGGTGTTTTTTTAAGGAGTAACTACATCTTCACTTTAGAACTTATATCAAACTGCATGCTGACTGATTCTGTCTGACACCTGGCTATTGCTTTCTTGACATCTGATGTTTAACTTCTAGCTCCTGCTGCCTTTCACTTGAGTTAAAGTTTGATCTCCTAGCATCTGAAAATCCTGACTACTAGAATGTTGATAAAGAGCAGTAGAATCCTTAGAAGTCTTTTGACTAGAAATAAAACTAGAAAATTAAGGTTTTAACTGTTTCCCCAGCAAAAGAATAGAAATTTCTCCTGGTGATTTGAAAAATATATTCTAAAAAAGCTGGACATGAGCGGGAAATGTGTGATTGCAGCTCAGAAGGCCAGCCGTACCCTGAGCTGCATCCAAAGAAGTGTGGGCAGCAGGCCAAGGGAGGTGATTCTGCCCCTCTGCTCTGCTGAGACCCCATCTGCAGTACTCCATCCAACTCTGGAGCCCTCAAGCACAGGAAGCACATGGGCCAGTTGGAGCAGGTCCAGAGGAGGGCCACCAAAATGATCAGAGGGATGGAACACCTCTCGTATGAGGACAGGCTGAGAGAGTTGGGGTTGTTGAGCCTGGAGAAGAGAAGGCTCCTGGAAGACCTTCTTGCAGCCTTCCAGTACTTCAAGGGGGCTTATAAGAAAGACAGGGACAGACTTTTTAGCAGGGTCTGTTGTGATAGGACAAGGGGTAATGGTTTTAAACTAAAAGAGGGTAGATTCAGACTAGATAGAAGGACGAAATTTTTGACAATGAGGGTGATGAAACACTGCAACACGTTTCCCAGAGAGGCGGTAGATGCCCCATCCCTGGAAACATTCCAGGTCAGGTTGGATGGGGCTCTGAGTAACTTGATCTAGTTGAACATGTCCCTGCTCATTGCAGGGTGTTGGACTAGATGACCTTTAAAAGTCCCTTCCAATCCAAACTATTCTATGATTGTATGATTCTATGATTTTATACAGTATTTCAACATCACAGAGTTGAAGTCCAAGACAGTCACAGTACATTTCTAACAGAAAAAAACCCAGCAAGTAATAGAAAAATTAAACTTGGGGAGGATTGCAAATGAAAAGCAGAACTTTAGGTTTTATTCTCATGATCAACACCATTAGCGATAGCAATGTAGCAACAGATAAAAATCTTAATGATAGGAGATAGATTCTAGCTATTTTTTTGCAGTAAATTGACATAATAACAAACAATTCACAATGACAAATAATACATGGAAGAAAAAAGCCCTCATTAACCTTCTGATTTTCCCTAGTGAAGTTTATTTTGAACTCTAAAATGACATAAACACAGAGTTATGCTCCTAACCTTGCCAAGGTGTTCCTCTGCCTTGGTCATATGGAGTGTTGTGATACATAAACCTAAATTCAGTTGAGATTGAGAAATTATTCTTCATTTGGCTCTGTTCCCTGAGGCAGCTGTTAGAAATGGCATTCTCAAACATGCCTGACACACACACACTGAAAATGTGTAGCAATCTCCAAATTTATGCAGATGTACAGATGCGAGAGTCCTGAATGGGTGATGGGTTCAGTTGCTTCATGGGTGATGAAGGTTCAGTTCCAAGACTCTTCCTGGAATTAGGAAGTTCAAATCTTAATTTCCCACTTCCATTCAAAAGACATTAACCTTGAGGATATTTGCTTCTGCTGAAAAAGGTCACTGTCTACCTCTGTTACTGAAATAATATTTCAAATCAGAAGATTCATTTGGTGAAAAAAAACCATACACAAAACAATGTACTTCATTAATCTGGTAGATTAAGAGGATGGATGTATTACTAAGAATGTGTCTTTTGTGTAATATAATAGTATTTAAGGTGGGTGATAGAGATGAAATCACCTACAGATGCTTTACCCATAATAATGCTCTCTCTGGTTTGTTTATGAACAACAGTACATCTTCATCAAGTAGTTTGGATATTATGATGCAATCTGGAATACAGATTTGTGTCTGTCCCCAGAAAATGTATTTGACTTTATTTATAAATTTTACATGATGAAACATGTTATTTAAATTTCATTTTGTAGCTATAGCTACTTTCCTTCAAAAAAACAGGCGTGGAAAAATGCACCAAGACATGTTAGAATTTAAAAGCATGAAGCACATTTCAAGAGACAACCTGTACTTAATATTTCCTATTGGCCACAATAGAGCATGTCTTGGATGGATCATATGTTGAGATGTCTTTTTCTGTGTTTACATTGGTAAATTAAACAGTTACAGGGAATCTTCATGTGCTCTGGAACTTCAGTGGTCTATTTTTTAATTATTTCTTTTTATTTTTTTAAGATGACCTTTAGCAGTTTGACTTGGGTCAATTAGCACTCTCTCAAATAATTCCTGGGCATGGTTCAGGAGCTATCACATGCTATGGACATTCTTCATTGTCATTTTGGGTCGGGTTGCCTGTTTTGGAGGATGAAAGAATTTAATGGTCTGGACACACACACCCAAGGTCTCATTTAATGCCTGTCAGCCTCAATGTCAGCCATTGGTTCTGGACACATTTAATTTACTAGTATAGATGTAGTTTAAAACTGCTCATATACTGTGTAGGGTACACAGATTTTTATTTCCACTGCCTTGCTTGTCAGGTCCTAAGCAAATCTTTGCCTGTGATCTTCTTCGGATTTGATCCTAGGAAACTTGCCCAAATTTACCCAAGATGTCCATTTGTAGATAAAAGTGAAAACAGATTAGATTGAGATGAATTCCTACTTTTCAATGAAGAAATCATCTGTCTTTCTGTTTTTTAGTAAAAGTTGTGCAGGAGAAGGAAGACTTTGTTTAGTGTATGGGAAGTGGAAAATTATTTCATACTAAAGAGACTAGTATAAAAATTAACAATATAAAATTGCCTGAAAGGAACAAAGGAAGAATTCAGAACACAACAAACAGGTGACGGTTCAGAGCAGATTAAAGAAAAAAAATTAGTAATTAGACATGGAGTAATGCTATGGAGAATTTGAAGAAGAATATACATGAATGTGATAAGAAGATGACAAAAAATTTAGAGACCAGCAAGTTTGTGTTGGTTTTCCAGAACAGAGTTATGCATTTAACTTTGATACTTCTGAAAAAAATGAACAAAAGATGGTGGAGAGGCTGTATAGGAGTAGGCTAAAACTGTCAAGACAACAAATAACAAATATATAGACCAGAGTATTGACTGGAAGAGCAAGAACAGAAGAGCTATTTTACACTGAAGAATGAGTCGACAAGACTTTGACACAGCTCGCTGAATAGTGGAAGTTTTGAAATAGCTATTATTGGAGTTCAACTAAACAAAAGCTAATATCAGGGTGCTTTCCTTGAGACAAAAGTCTTTCATGTATGGTGGCAGTGTCAGTCAGTTCTGTCAGCTCCTCTGTGTGTATATGTGTATGTCAATCACCCAGTCAATGAATGCAAATTTATAATTCTGAAAGCAACGTATTGGATTTTATGTCTCTCTTTCTTATGGATGTACAAATAAACATGTATATATAGGCATTCTGTAAAGCACTTCTATCACAGAAGCAATTTTTCTTGACATGTAATTTTTTTTATATAAAAAAGAAAGAAGTCTAAATGAAATTTTGGCAATCCAGCCTAAGAAAACAGATTACTCAATGATTTTAGTTGCTAATCCATTTTGTGCCAACTTCATCCTCATAGAGTCATGTTTATTCTAAAACTTGAATTCTAATGTTTGCTGCTGCTACTTCTTATTCGTCAGGGTCTTTTTTCTTTTTTAGGTTCAGAATGCTTTTTCTCATGGAATTAAAGGGAAAGAAATAAAACCAAAAACCAATGCAACACCAATGTATGATGGAAACATTTGAATGGAATTCTATGTTGTTGAAAAACATGAATTGTGGGATTGTGTTTAAAACAGAGGTCTTCACTTTCATGTTTGTCTTGTCTGAGCCACTTCATATAGGTGGAATGTTTTCTCTTTATTTCTGTGATGCTGTTCCGCAGTTTTACTAAGAAACTGCATTCATGGCTGAGGGTCCCATTCTGTTACCAGCTAAATAAATATACAACAATCAGCTCCTGCTTTAAAAATGTGTGAGCAATGCATAAAGATCCAACAAAGAGGTCCCCAAAACAGAGGGAAGGGGTCAAGAAAATATGAGACAATTCTGGCTAATGCTTAAAGCTGCAGTCAGGGCCTCTGGCTGCATAACTTCTATACCATTTCTTCTAGGCCTCACAGTAAGGTTCAGTGAAAGGAGTAAAGAAAGGCAATGGGGTGGCTTTGTGGCTGTTCACAGGGAATCCCATATATAGCCAGAGGTACATAGAATCAGTCATGAAGGTACTTGTTTGAAAAATTAGGGCATGGATGGAAAGGTAGTCATTTGAATTTGAGTAGAGGAGGGAAGTAACACTTCAGTACTTTCAGAAAGCTAATAAATTGGAGGGAAAAATAATTCAGACACGTGGAGGACAAAGATGGTCTAATAGCTGCAAAGAAAACAGTGACATGGTGTAACTACTGTCCAGTAGTATGGTCATCACAGATTTGAATCCCATGTAACCCTTCAGTCAGGTCTCATTTGGAATAAAATAGGCTAATCTCAATTATTTTCAACATGTTTAAATCCTTATACAGAAACACTGGAAAATATGCATTCTGGTGCATAGCCAGCTCTTATTTTTCTTCATTCAGAAACATAAATTTCTTGACTTAGCAAATAATATTTTATTTGAGGGACAAAAGGAAAACATAAGAAAGTACATAAGTAGGATAACATACTACTCCTAACTATTTCATGGTCCTCTTTTATAATAAGACAACTCCTAAGTCAGCTGTTTTTTTCTCTGCTTCTGCAGTAACATGCACCTCTCAATTGAGATTGCCTGGTCTTGTTGGGCAGTAAAGCCCTACTGCTGACCTTATAGTGATGTGGCCTACTTTGCTCTTAGTGGCAATCCCTCACTGATCCTTCTTATGCTACCTGCCCACCACTTTTCTACACTTCTTGTTCTCTTAGCAGCTTTACTAGCCATTCCCAGTGTTTATAAATTCTTATCAAGAATTCACGAAGCACTGAAAACCAACAGTCCTGTGATTCTTAAACAGACTTTTTCTCAATGTACAGATAGCTCTTAAACTTGTTATCTTTTAGAAAACTTTTCTCTACAAAGTCTCCTGGTTTTTGGGTTTTGGTTTTTCTTTTTTTAATAAAGGCCATAACTTTTGTACCCTGCTACAGAAAGCTATTGCCTTAGGTTAGCTGTCCACTGTGTTTGCATACATTTAAGTGGTCATCATTCCTGTGCACTGTTATGATCAGAAATGTCTCTTTAAATTATGATATTAGCAGAAATTATTTCCAAACATAAAGAAATAATATATGCAAACAAATAAGCTGCAGGTTGCCTGTTGGACAGTATAATTTCTCTCCTTTCTTTCCACTAGATGTCAATAGAGTGCTCTTCCTTTTTGGGCTCCCTTACCAGTTGAAAATTTGGAATAAAGAATATCGGGGGTTGGTTTTTGCTTTAACCCTTAGCCACAAAACTTACATCCCCATACATCTCTGAAAGCATATACCAAAGAGAATAAGGAATATGAGGTCTGTCACTAACGTAGAGAGTGATTTTTGTTTACCAAATCAAGATTAGGCTCTGTGGGTGCTGAATTGAAATAAAATTTCTTTTAAATAGGGCCCAATTGTAACTAGCAGTTAATGACCAGTTTGTGAACAGCTTGAGGGAAAACCAAGGGCAGTTAAAACACTAGCAAATTAGTTAATAACTGGGCTAATGAATGATATTGCAGGGATTATTGCTATTATAAACTGTAATCAATCAGGTTTACCATTGTGTCTAAGAAAAAGCTTGCAAGTAACAATATTTATGGATGCAGTTCTGCACTTCCAATTTTAATTAATATGGTAATCTGAGTATTCCATGATGCTAAATCCTACTTTCAACTCCCAGACAAATGTAAGCATGCATATTACACATTAAAAATAATGAGTACTTCATGATAAAATGTGGTCATATGAAATAATAAGGACATCAGCAATGGCATCAGGAAACTTGTCATAATTTATAGCAAGACCATACAAATAAAGAAGACTATCTGTGGCTGGATTTACTGTTATATTCTTCCTGGAGATGCAAAGTTGTAAATTTGAGTAATTCATGACTGTTTTCTTAATTCAGTTCCGAAAATCTCACTGCATGTGTAACTCTTATTTACGCAGTGCTTTGCTGAGCACTGCATCCCCTGCTCCCAAGTGCAGAAATTCTCTCCCAGTCCCAGGTGATACATTGGCTAGTTCATCCCATCGGGGAGATTTGTGAACTGTTGGTTTAGCAACCTGGTCTCCTGCATGGTTTCTAGAGGAAGGAAATACAGCCTTATATGGGTTTGACTTTTTTTGTTTGTCTGTTTTATCTCTGAATGTGGACCTTAACAAAAGCCTATCCTCTTATTGGTGCCTTGCAGTGTCAATGTGTGTGTGCAAGAAATATGGACAGTACTCTAGAAGTACCAATAGAGTTAGTATAAGTTTACATTATGAAATATATCCATATTTTCAGATAGATTTGACATGTCTTTTTCTTTGGGTCCTAGAATCCTATTGGCTCCTGTTGCATGTGTGGTACTAGCATGAGTCTCCAGTGTTGCAATGCAGAAGGAAGATGGATGCAGATGAAAAGAAAATTGACACAGTATACCAAGCCCATCATGTACCATGGAAGTGAGCTGGCTGCATCATTTGGGCACCTTCTCTCACTGATAGCAAACATATTTCAGATATAGATGTTGCCTCTGATTCTAAAGCCTGACAAAAGTGATTCAGGGAGTGATCCTTGGCCCCAGAGCCTAGGGGTTCATACTGGTTTACTGCCTCACTATTGAGCCCTATCAGTCTCTACAAACTGTTCTCAGACTTGCTGTTGATCATGTGCCCCCAGACCTCCTCTGGAGCCAGAGATTGTACCTCTGGTCCAAAGATGTAATTATGGTTTTGTAACATTTTTTTTCCAGGTCATAGCTTCAGAAATAATGTGAAAGATTTTATTCAGTGTCATTTTTAGGGTAGTTGTTACCTGTACAGGCATGTTGCAGGAGGGAACATGAGAATGCAAAACCTTTAGGACATCGCTGGAATACTGTCTGGAACAGAGGAAGCCAATCCTGTGCAGTCACACCCATAGTGCCTTTTAAGAGCAGTTCCTAGAGTGATCAGTGCCTTGAGTTGTGCCTGAGTATACCTGAGAAACCCAGATGGAGTATTCATAGATGAGAGACCTAACAATTATGCAGACTAAGTAATATAGAGATACAGTCTTTGACATTGCTCCCTGGCTTGCTTTTTATTTAGCAATATAGATGTGGGTACATTCAGTCTGGCCTTGAACATGTTCCCCGTTCTGCTGATTGCATAGCTCACTTCTGATTTAAATTAAAATTACTGATATGGATTAAAACTGAAATGTTAACAAAGAATGGAAGGCAATAGCATAATTATTGTATAGATGCTCTTGATGTTTTTTCTAATTGGATTTTAGACCAAATCCATATTAAAGCAAAGTGATCAGTGCTAGCACTTAAAATCTTCTACCGCTTAAACTATTTTATAAATTAGAAAGTAGATGGGATAATTCAGATCAGCATTAATCTTGGTAAACATGTGCTTACATAATATCATGAAAACCCTAAGTAAGCAATGATAACTAAGCCCCAAACGGGAGTGTGTAAGTGAGATTATATAATTTGCTGGCAGACAGTGTTTTTATTTCCTTAGCATGAAAAATATGGATTACGGCCTTGGCTCATAAACTGTGAAGAGTTAGCATTACTGGATTATGAAATGAACACTAAAGAGATGTTAAATGGTTTAGAACAGAACAAAGAAAATGGAAGTAACATTGATTTGTGTCAGTTGCCAACCTCACCATTTGCGTCTTTCAAAAAAGCTGTTCTTTGCTATTTTTCCACCATGCAACATATTTCCTTGTACTTCCTCAATGTGTTTAATTATACTAATATCTGGTAGATATACCTTCAATTTCTTCTGTCATACAAACCTGCTGAAACAGGTCTTTCATCATTCACAATGCTCTAAATCAACTTCATTTCTCCTTTTGTTCCTAGTTTGGTCAATGGTCTACTACCCTTAGATATTTCTTAGTTCTGATGGGGCTAAACACATGTATTAAGTTTGTGTGGAAAGTTTTTGGTAGCAGGGGGAGCTACAGGGGTGGCTTCTGTGAGAAGCTACTAGAAGGTCCCTTATGTCCAGAGCTCCAAGATGGACCCACTGCTGGCCAAGGCCAAACCAATCAGCAACAGTGGTAGCACCTCTGGGATAACATAGTTAAGAAGGGTGGAGGAAAACTGTATAGCTGCAGCCAGAGAGAGGAGTGAGAATATCTGAGAGAAACATCTCTGCAGGCACCAAGGTCAGTGAAGAAGGAGGGGAAGGAGGTGCTCCAGGCACCAGAGCAGAGATTCCCCTGCAGCCCGTGGTGAAGACCATAGTGAGGCAGGCTGTCCCCCTGCAGACCATGGAGGTCCACAGTGGAGCAGATATCCACCTGCAGCTTCTGGAGGACCTCACACCAAAGCAGGCAGATGCCCAAAGGAGGCTGTGACCCTGTGGGAAGCCCACAACAGAGCAAGTTCCTGGCAGGACCTGTGGAAGGAGAAGCCCATGCTGGATCAGGTTTGCTGGCAGGACTTGTGACCTCATGGTGGACCCACACTGGAGCAGCCTGTTTCTGAAGGACGGCACCCTGTGGAAAGAACCCAGGCTGGAGCAGTTTACAAACAACTGCAGCCTTTGGGAAGGATTCACGTTGGAGAAGTTCATGGAGGACTGTCTCCCATGGGAGGGACCCCATGCTGGAGCAGGGGAAGAGTGTGCATAGTCCTTCCCCTGAGGAGGAAAGAGCAGCAGAAACAACGTGTGATGAACTGACTGCAAACCCCATTCCCTGTCCCCCTGTGCTACTTGGGTGGAGGGAGTAGAGAACTTGGGAGTAAAGCTGAGCCTGGGAAGAAGGGAGGGGTGGGGGGAAGGTGTCTTAAGATTTAGTTTTTATTTCTCATTATTCAACTCTGATTTGATTGTTAATGACTTAAATTAATTTTCGCAAAATTGAGTCTGTTTTGTCCATGACACTAATTGCTGAGTGATCTCTCTGTCCTTACCTTGACCCACGAGATTTTCATTATATTTTCTCTCCACTATCCAGCTGAAGAGGGGAGCAATAGGTGGGCATTTGCAGGACAACCAAGGGATCAGCCAGCCAGCATGAGTTCATGAAAGGCAGGTCCTGCTTGACCAACCTGATCTCCTTCTATGACCAGGTGACCCACCTAGTGGATGAGGGAAAGGCTGTGGATGTTGTCTACCTGGACTTTAGCAAAACATTTGACAGCACCTCCCACAACATTCTCCTGGAGAAACTGGTAGCTCATGGCTTAGGAAGGTGCAATCTTCACCAGGTAAAGAGCTGTGCGCCTGTACTCGGCACTGGTGAGGTTGCACCTCCAATACTATGTTCAGTTTTGGGCCTGTCAATACAAGAAAGAAACTGAGTTGCTGGAGCGTGTCCAGAGAAGGGCAACAAAGCTGGTCAAGGGTCTAGAGCACAAGTCTTATGAGGAGCGACTGAGAGAACTAGGTTTGCTTAGTCTGGAGAAGAGGAGGCTGAGGGGACACCTTATCACTCTCTACAACTACCTGAAAGGGGGTTGTGGTGAGGTGAGTGTTGGTCTCTTCCCCCAAGTAACTAGCGATAGAATGAGAGGAAATGGCCTCAAGTTGCACCAGGGGAGGTTTAGACTGGATATTAGAAAAAATTTCTTCACTGAGAGAGTGGTCAAGCATTGGAACAGGCTGCCCAGGGAGGTGATGGATCACCATCTCTGTAAGTGTTCAAAAAACGTGCGGATGTGGCGCTTCAAGGCATGGTTTAATGGGCATGATGGTGTTGGTTTGATGATAGGACTTGATGGATCTTAAAGCTTGTTTCCAACCTTAATGATTTTCTTATTCTGTTTTCATTGGGACCTGGCAAACAGAGAGGGTCAATCCACCACAACATATTTTCTTGTTTGGTTGGGTTTTTTTCCTACTTTCAAATAATGCAAATGCTTGAAGAATAATCAGGAGATTGTAACAAGCAAAACCTGCTAAAGAACTTTAGAATATAAGTGATAAACCAAAACTAGTATTTACAATGTAGGGTAGAGTTTGATCCTGGTTATTTCTTATGGTGGAATATAGCTTTTAATCTTAAGGAAATCACCCATAACCCATTCTCAATATGAATTCATTTTTCCCAATAAATTGGAAGTAAAAGGAATAAAAACAGCTGTTGAAGTAAACCAATGAGCTATCTCTTAAAATATTTTTTTTTAATGCACTTATATTAACTTGTAGGTCATATATTAAGTAAGAACATGGTAAGAATTTGGGCCTTAATGGACAAATAAAGCTTAATATTAATATAACTGAGACAAATTGTCCATGCACTTAAACTGTAGTACATCCATGTTAAGACATTCTTCCAATGTTATGCTAGTAACTCTTTAGGTAGACTAAAAGTAGAATTTTCCCTATTAATCTAGTATCTCATAATAGTAAGAGTACATGGCAGAATATTTAACAAGATAAAAAACAAGATCAAATTTTTATTTATTTGTAAAATGAAAAATTATTATAATTAAATTATCTGGGAATATAAACTTGTATTTCTTTAGACTTAAATTAGAGTTATTAATACATATTGTACAAATAAGGTTCTGAGCAACCTGATCTAGTTGAAGATGTCCGTACTCCTTGCAGGGGGGCTGGACTAGATGACCTTTAAAGGTCCCTTCCAACCCAAAGATTCTGTGATTCTTTTCTATGTTCAGAGTTGAAAATCATACTACTAAAACCTTCTGTTCTAGAATATAAATTTTTCTTCAGGGTGAAAAAAGCAAATAATTTCTTAAAATAGTAGAATATTTATTGTCATCTGAAACAAAGCTTTTGGATGTAAAATTATTGGTATTTTCACAGCATTTACTGTTATATAAAGAATTATTTTTTTTTAGGGCTACCATTTGTTTCAGGGTTCAAAAGGTTTAAACAGTAGTACCTTTAGTCATGAAACTGTAAGTTGTATTTTTTTTTCTTTTTTCATTAAATAAATCTTTTTCACATAAGGAACTTAACTAACTTTCATCTATTTATTATATTCTTCTGTTCTTTCACTTGTAGGGATTTGTTGTGATTTTCTAACTTAAATTTATAATTTTTTTTTCCTTAAAGACATTTTAAAAAAAAGTTTATCAACATTTATTGATTAAATGAAATGTTAATAAGCCTAGTTATGACTTAATCTATGCTATTTGTTCCATTGGCTTCAGCAGGACTTCTTATCTGAAGAAGGGCTATTGAATTTTGAGCCTATATTAGGAAGGTTATCTTGAAAACAGAAGGGCAAGAATGACTATAGCTTTTGTTCTGCAGAAAATGTAATGGCTCTCAGAACCTTTGTATGGGACCTCAGATGCTGAGAATGACAATGTAGAATATTAACTAAACAATGGAAAGAAGTTTCCATGCTGCAGGCTGAATTAGACCTAGACAAAATCTGCTGTAGATACAGTCATTATAATAATTATTTACTGAGCTTCATCTGTGCTGTAATTTACTCTACGGTATGTGACAGGAGACACAAAACCATGACTGTCAGAGTTGTATAAAACTCTTTAATGTTTAGTACATTTCCAAAAAAGACAGCCAATAATTCTGCACGTCTAGGTTCAGATGATAAATTGGATACGAAACAAAAGATGTGAACTCAGTGAGCTATGAAGATGTGTGTCTGTCTATAAATTTATTATGCATATCCTTAAGCATATAGTAGTTTAATCATATGAATAATGTACTTGTAAATCAGATAACTGGATTATCTGTGTCCTCAGCTGAAATTTTAAATTTCATCTAAAGAAACATTGTTTCACCCAATCCAAGTCCTATTTCATTCAAACTGTTTTACTCTAAGAATAAAGACTCAGGGATGCATACACAGGAGTGTTTTCATATGCTGTTTGTATTTGTATCTATTTTTCACAGCCAGAAATCCGCTTGTTTTGCGTGATTAGTAATTTGCTTTCACTCACACAGGCATTTCTGTAAACAGGATCTGAAATTCTGTCCTAGTCAGGAAATTTCTGAGTATGTGTTGTCATCTGCTGAATATTTTGAACTCTGACTGATGTTGTGGCATCTCAGCAGCATGCGAGCGCAACTCATTGCCTCATAAAATATGGCTTTAACTAGAGAAAATATAGCAACACATTAGCTTGGTAGTTAAGCTATCCCTAGGGCAGTGAAAGATACAGACTTAAATTGTCTCAGGAGACAGAGTAACTTTACTGCGGACACACTCTGACTTTTTGACACTTCTGTAAGAGGCCACTGCCCTGATACTAGCTGATACCCCCATACCTTGTGTGGAAATTGGTTGTGCTTGCATGTGTGAGGACAATGTCTATTCAACAAGCAGACAAACATGTAGGTTTTGGTTCCTAAGGACATCTAGTTACACTGATTACCGCAGCCTGAGACAAAAACAGAATACAGAACAATAGGTGTGAAGGAGATTTTCAGGTAAAAAATAAACATACCATATGAATCAAAGCAGCTCAAGGGATAGATCTCTAGTACTTGTCTGCAGGGGTATACTTAATGATAATATTAGATTGCTTTCAAGCTTTAATAAATCTGGTTTCTAATTAAAAAATCTGTGGATGTGCAAAATTTACAGATCTTGAAAAGTCTGAAGCGGAATAACAAGTTCTTGTGAAGAAATAGCCCTTGTGGGGTGCAGATGAGAAGGGATTTTCAGCATTTCAGTTGATATGGATACTTTCACTTTATACCTAAATTTCAGTTTAGCAGCTTAGATTCCTTACAGGACCTTAGCTGGTTGAGACCTTCATAGTCATGATTGTCTAATAACCTAACTAACTAAATAAATCTCTTTTACCATAGTTATATTTTGTTGCTTAGTCAGCTGTACGTCTGAATATCTGTAAGCTTAACATGATTTGTCATGGATATACTCGTTTAGACAAGCTGAAGCTACAGCTCATTCATTCTAGCAGTTATAGAAAATGTACAAACGTAATAAAGTTTAATTTCTCTGATTGAACTTCTTTAGGTGTCAAATTGGTAGAACTGTCACTTTAAATACAAAAGGATAATTTTTCTCTTCATTAGATTGACATAGTACTGTGACATACAGTCTGTTTTTAATATCTTCTTGTTTTGCAATAGTCTACATTTACCAGTATGTTTCTTCCAATTGTTTATAAATTATTTGAGTTAGAATTGTTGTTCATCTTGTACAATTCATATGATTTATTGATAGTTTCCATTTTACTTAGACTCAAAAGAGCATTGTAGTGTGCCTTCAGCACATCCTTAGAAGTGGGATTCATGCTACAATGTTCATGTGGGTCATGCTTTCTACAACATCTTGTGTTAGGCTCTCCCACAAAAACCTGGTATTAATCCTTATGATAGATACAGTCAAGCTCAGATGTATGTGTACTTTGTATTTCAGTGAATATGGAGAAGTGTTTTCCCAGCATGCCAAAGCTGGAAGTCAATACTGTTGTGGTTTAACACCAGATGACAACTAAGCACCACACAACCACTCACTCACTGCCCCATGGTGGGATAAGAGAGAGAATAAGAAGAGTGAGAAAACTCGTCGGTCGAGATAAAGACAATTTAACAAGCAAAGCAAAAGCTGAGCACACAACCAAAGCAAAACAAGGAACTAATTCCCTACTTCCCATCGACAGGCAGGCTCCAGGAAATCAGGACTCCATCACGTGTAAAGGTTACTTGGGAAGTCAAATGCCATAACTCAGTGTCCCTCCTTTCCTTCTTTTTCCCCCAATTTATATGCTGTGCATGATGTCATACGGTATAGAATATCCCTTTGGACAGTTTGGGTCAAGCTGTCCCAGTTGTGTCCTCTCCCAGCTTCCTGTGCACCTCCCAACTTCTCACTGGCAGGCCAGCATGAGAAGCTGGACAGTGCTTGACTGCTTAGCAACAACTGAAAACATCAGTATGTTATCAACATTATTTTCATCTCAAATCCAAAACACAGCCTCATACTAGCTTCTGCGACGAAAATTAACTCTATCCTAGCTGAAACCAGGGCAGATACTTATCCCATTGGATAATAAATTGTGTTTATCACCCCGCCAAAGACCAATATTTCCTTAGTGGATTGATAAAAGTGATCTGGCCTAGCTTTAGACCTTTATGCTGTATCAAATGTGGATATTCTTACTTCTACTAATGTTTCACAGAAGTTAATTGCAGTATTCTTGGATAACTTGACAGTTATTTATGACACAAAGAAATAATGATAAATTCTAATCTTTCTATGTAACATTTTGTATATGTTATGGTGCAGTGCAAAGATAGTATATAAGTTAGTATAAATTCATTTTAGTCGTGCTGAATTAATGCATAGAACTTCAAGTTAAAATTTATATCAACATTCTTGATTAGACTATACTTCTCACCTTGTTCATGCACACATGCAAAGAAATATTCATACATAAGTTACCTCTAATTTTTATTCATCCTAAAGAATGAGAGTACTGTAGTGTACTGAAGTTGGAGTATAAGAAATCTAAGGAAAAGGAAATAAATTGAGATGCAGGATATTTTTAGAACTGATCATGAGTTGTATATATTGTCACTCCATTACCTTAGCTAATGATGGATACTATCATGTATGCAAAAGAGAAGACTTTTATAAATACACTTAAATAAAAAAAGTTTAGACTTCTGTTAATTCTCAAAGAATTAAAAAATATGGATGAAAATGCTACTGTTATCCAAAGAAACCTTATATAGAAATGAGAAACTACGCAGCTTTTCTGTATTCTAGAAATTCATCTTCTGTGCTGATCCTGTGTGTTCTGGAACATCCTATTTCCAGTATGTCTATTTCAATCAGAAGGCACTAGAAATCATTCTTGTCATTCAGCTGGATGAAAGAAAGAAGAAACAATATTTGCATGTAACTACAGCTTCTCAAATTTCTTGCCTGTAAGCTACGTTATTTAAATCTCTTTTTTTTACCTTTGTTTTGTTTTTGTCTTTAATAAGACAGGAAAATAGTAAAGCAGGATCATCCCACTATCAAATATCAAATTGTTCTTTAGCAAAAACAATAAAAATGCAATGTTATCTGATGGCATCAAGAGATTTAACAATAACTCTTCATCCTGTTACGTATCTCTCTTTTAATTGAATAGGTACCCCAAATGAATTTAAAATTAATAAATTAGTATTTCACCAGTTGTTTGCACCTACAGCCTTTGCAATCTAAGCTTGTTTCTAAAAGACAAACACTCATTTCCTAAAAAGAACTACAGCTTTATAGTGGAATACGGCTGATGTTGTATCACATAGTATGCAGCAATTTCAGTAGGGAAAGAAAAGGATTTGGAACCCAGGTAGCAAATTAGATTGATGTGTTGTCCTTGACATACTGACATTTTCATTTCTGAGGCCTACCAAGTCCAAAACAAAACCATTTTTTATACTTGTTCAAAATCTCAAGAGAAATGAGTTCAGGTGGTCTCAGCCCAGTTTTTCATGTACAAGAGGACACATCAGAAAGCTGTCTTGTGTTGACAGTAATTCATCACTCTTGTCTGTGGAAAGCCCTGGGATTATGAGCATGGGGGAAAAAAAGTAACTGTTAACCACATTTTTTCCATGAACTATATCTCTCTAGCCCATTTTGTATGAATATATGAGCAGACATGTCAAGGGACAGAATGAAGATCATGTCTTCATGATTATCAAGGACTGTTTTTTATTTCATCTTTCCTACTCTTTACCTCTGACTGAATCTCAATATAATGAAACAAAATCTCAAAGTACAGAAAGCAAAACAGTGGAAGCTATAACTTAAAGAAGAACAGGTACTGGAAAAGGTAAGTCACTAAAGAACACTGATGAGATGTTAAAAATGTAATGAAGCAGCATGTCACTGTGTATGGTTTAATTCTTTCAATCTCCTAAAATGACCTTGGGAAAATTAGAACACTGAAAATGTTGCATCTTTGAGAAGTCTTTCCATCAGGTTTAACAAAGGAGACAGAAGAAAGGTTGCTGATATGATTATGCTCAAGTTGAAAGATTTCTCTGAGGAATACCTAAAAGAGCACTGTTCAGTTTTCAGCAGTGTCAGAGGCAAGCTGTTGGAGATACCGCAATGTCACACCACAATATGCAAAATTGTTTTCACTGTCTGTTTTTATCCTTTCCATTCTTTCAGTTCTCCAGAACTCATTCCATATAATTCCAGTGAGGGGAGGGAGTTTCATCACCACGATGACAGGAAAAAGAAAGAACTGCACTGTTCATGTTTCCCTAAAGCTCCAGTAGATGAGGACAGAACACAACCGAACTTACTAAAAATGCTCATCTGGATGACCACAGCAGATTATTTAAAAGAAGTTTAACTAGGAGGTCAATGCTCATTAGCAGTATCTTCATAACACTACTAAAGTTGGGGGAGTGTGAATTTCTTCCATTTTGTATTGTTTCTTTGGGACATACAAGAGACTAGCATAGACACAAGTGAGAGAGAGCTGAGGTAAGAGAGGGAGGACCCATGAGGCAGTGAAGAAAAGCTGTTTTTTTCAAGGACGTGTTCTGTTCCACTGGCAGTGTTATAATCACTGTAGATGGTACAATAATTAATCCCCATTAACTAACGTTGAAATGGATGGTTTCTATAACAATTCATTATAATATCTGTTGGAGAAAATGAGCTCAACTGGCAATAATACAACAAAAATGTTTAGAACAAAGAAGAGAACTCTATAACAAGCCCTTGATATTGTTTATACTGACAGTATAAACAATGCAGTATCATCTTTTAAATTATTTGAGTACACGTAAAATGAAGTAATTAATATCCTGTTCACTAAATATTGTTTCCAATAACCGTGATACAGGCAGACATTCTAAATCATCTGTTTAAAGGGCAAAATTTGAGTTTGCTTAAAAGCTTATCAACAAATATATAATTTTTATATTAAATAGGAAAGACATTCATAGGTTTAGTCTGCAAGTAGCACTGGCAGAAAAAGTATCTGCTGTTCATATAGCAGTAATTTGGAGGGTCTGTAGCATGACTCTCATTATCTAATATTTATATATAATTTGGATGTACATCAAGAAAGGACATGAATACTCCAATTTCTCAGTGGACTGGATATACTGTGACAATAAGAACCAGTCAAAGGATCCATTTATTGCTATAATTCAGTAAGTTAATAATCTTTTTAGGTTCCTGTACACAATGTTAGTAGAAATACATAAGTGTATTCTATGCAAATTATTCTAGTAGAGACATTTTCTGTAGATCTAATGGTATTAAACACTTATCATTTAGATTGCTTAGATGCAGTCATGAACCTGACAGACCCAGCATTTATGTTTGCAGTTGACATTTATTGATAGAATTCTTGAGGCAGTCACAATTTCTGAGCAGTTTTACTGTATTTGATTTTCAGAAGCTATGTGTAGAGCTTTTACTTTGGGGTAAAATTTTAATATTAGAGGTGCATGCAAACCACAAAATCCTGATATTAGTGATGTGGCTTTTGAAAACCCGTAATAGTCAGGCTTAAATCAGTCTATAATTCCAGTTCATGATAGCATAGGGATATTGGGTAGTTAAATTTTAGCTTGCTGTGTTAATTATTCTTAAAATTATTATTAAAATTAAGATAATTAATTTTTAGTAGTATTAAGCAATATGACCTGTACTGAAAGTAAGTTCCCATCTCTCTCTCCTCTTATAGTTCTTATATTAACCTTCTCTGTGCTCTGGCTTACTTTGGAGCCCACAGACAGCATACTATAGCACTGTAACTGAATCAGTAGAGAACTGCACCACTTTGTGTAAGAAATAACAGCCAGGAATAAAGAGCAAAGAATGGGATGTAAATTAAGTTGGCTTTGTTTCTGAAACCTAGGTGTTTGTATAACTAACCCAAAAATCTCTAAGAAAGGAGGCAGGAATTCTATTACTTGCATTCATTAAAGAAGGCACCTGGACTTTACCTGGGTTTCTTTGTTGTTCTAGTTTCTAATTAACATATGCAATTTGTCAAAGAAAAAAAAAAAGTCAGCATGTTATCCACATAAAAAATACAAAAGCAAAAACAGAAAACATTTTCTGCATGAAGTTAATAACACAAAATGGTGTGACTGGACCTGCTATATCAAAATGTACTGTTCTCAGATAGACAATGTGTTCCCACAAATTGATGTAATATCATCTGTTGTAAATATTTTTTACTGTTATTATTTACTGTTGTAAATAGCATTATTTAAAACAAGCAATAGAGCTTGTTTTGCTCATTATCTGTATTTCAGCACTGCTGGACTGTAAGCAAGAATTTTCAAGGGAAAAAAAAAGCAAGACTAATAGTTTCTTTTTTCCTATGTTTATCAAAATACATTTGATCTTACAAGGGTAACATGGTCATCCACAACAATAAACATCATATGCTGTTGTTGTATGAATATGCATACTATAGCAAGGAACAATTCAGGATATCAAGACTGCACTTTAAACTATAAATGTCCATAGAAGAATAAGAAATGAAGACTAAGAGGCTAGTAACAGTGGGAGGGGAGAGACTATTTTTTTAAGGAAAGAAATCCATTCTATAATCTGACTTCTAATTAAAATATACAGTCCTCTTCAGATTCTGTACACCAAATATTATTCATGAAAAAAGACATCTATCCTGCAGCTGTAATGTTATTTTATTTTTTCAAACATTTTAGCTTAGTTTTATAGTTGAAAAAATAAAGTTAAATGTTTGATTTTAGATCAAGATATTGTTCAAAGGGCTCAGTTCAGTGTAGTGTAGCTTTTTCCATGACTTTTCAAGATTCGTTTGTACTCATGCAACATCCTCAAAGGACAGAAATTAGAGAGGAAGAGACTATTTGGTTGAACAGGAGTAGTTAAATTATGCATCATGACTATCAAAGAAAATTGATATAAATTGACCAGCTACAAAATCTGGCCCATAGAGGACAACAGGTTTATGAGTCATTTGAGTAATAACTCTCTTGAGGTTTGCAGCCATACATGGGACACAATTAATGTTCAAGTGACCTGAATTAAAATATTTCATTGTGTCTTGATTTTGTTCTTACAGAAGATGAAATCTATGCTGATGTATTGGCATTGCACGTAAGCTGGAAAACTGGACTTTATACCTTATAAAATATAATCCTGAAAAGAAAAAGGAAAAGAATGATGAAATGATCATTCTATACCATACTACAGTGTTTAAAGTTCCACAGTATCACAAAAATAACTATCTTCAAGAGCAGTCCATTCCAACAAGTAGGAATTCAGGCAAAAATACCAGGAGCCCTGCATGGGTGGACAAGAAACTCCTAACAAAAGTCAAATATAAAAAGGGAATATTCAGAAGTCAGAAGCAGGGACAGGTAAAATGAGAGGAATCTAGCATGCAGGGATGAGGTTAGGAAAGACAAAGCCCACCTGGAATTGAACCTGACAAGGGAAGTCAAAAACAACATGAAGGTCTTCTAAAAGTACATAAGTAACAAAAAGAATGCTAGGGAAAATGTGGACCTGCTGCTGCATGACGCAGTGGCACTAGTGACACAATACATGCAAAAGACTGGTGTGCTGAATGACTTCTTTGCCACAGACTTTACTAGGAATACTGGCCTTAAGAGGTCCAAGGCCCTAGAGACCAGAGGGAAAAAACTGGAGGAAGGAAGACTTACCCTTGATAGAAGATGATCAGGTCAGGGAATACTTAAGCAAACTGGACACACATAAATCCATGGGCCCTGACGGGGCATGGGCACCCACAAGTGCTGAAGAAGCTGACTGATTTTATTGAGAGGTCACTCAATAATCTTTGAAAAATCAGGGAGACTGGGAGAAGTGTTTGAGGGATGGAGGAAAGCAAATGTTACTCCTATTTTCATAAAGGGCAAAGGACCAGCAAATTCATCAGGCCAGGCAGCCTCACCTCATTCCCTGGGAAGATGAAGAGACAACTAATCCTGGTAACCATTTCCAGGCACATAAAAGACAAGAAAATCATCAGGAATAGTCAGCATGGCTTCACCAAGGGGAAGTCATGCTTGACCAACTTGATAACCCTCTACAATGAAATGGCTGGCGTGGTAGACTAGGGGAGGACAGTGGATACTGTTTACCTTGACTTCAGTAAGGTAAATATATATTTACATATATATATTTGACATTATATACCATAAGATCTTTGTATAGATGCTGATGACATGTAAGCTGGATGAGCACACAGTAAGGGTTGCTCCACCATTGGTGGACACTGGAGTGAACTCTAGTTGGAAGCCAGTAACTAGTGGTATATCCCAGGGGTCAATATTTGGTCCAATGTTTTTCTGCATCTTTGTTAATGATCTGGATGATAGGGCACAGTGTACCCTCAGCAAGTTTGCAGGTGATACCAAACCTGGAAGAGTGGCTGGTATGCTGGAGGGTTGTACTGTAATCCAGAGGGACCTCAACAGGCTGGAGAAATGGGCTGACAGAAATCTCATTAAGTTCATCAAGGAGAAGTTGAAAGTCCTGCACCTAGGGAGGAACAACCCCATGCACCAATATATGTTGAGTGCCAATGGGCTACAAAGCAGATTTGCAGAAAAGGCCTTTTGAGATCTGGTGGAAACCAAGTTGAACAGGAGCCAGCGGTGTGCCCTTGTCACAAAGAAGGCTAATGGTTTTCTAGGTTACATTAGACAAAGTATTGCCAGCAGGTTGTAGGAAGTGATCCTTCCTCTCTACTCAGCACTGGTGAGGCCACACCTGGAGTACTGTCCCAGAACAAGAGTGCCATGGACATACCAGAGAGAGTCCAACAAAGGGCCACAAAGGTGATGAAGGGACTGGATCATCTCTGTTATGAGGAAACGCTGCGAGAGCTGTGGCTGTTCAACCTAGAGAGAAGGCTCAGGGGGATCTGGTATATAAATGCTTGAAGGAAGTGTACAGATAGACCAGATCCACCTCTTCCCAGTGGTGTCCAGTGACAAGGACCAGAGGCAATGAACACAAAGTGAAATGCAGGATGTTCCCTCTGAACATCAGGAAATACTTTTTCATTGTGAGGGGGACTGAGAACTGGCACATGCTGCTCAGAGAGGTTGTAGAGTCTCCATCCTTGGAGATATTCAAAGGACATCTGGGCATGGTCCTGGGATCTAGCTGGCCCTGCTTGAGCAGAGGTATTACATCAGATGACCTCCAGAGGTCTCTTCCAGTCTCAACCTTTTCTGTGATTCTGTGAAAATCCTTTACAGTTTATTTTCATTGTGTGTTAATAGGTCAGGCAAATGAATGTCCTGTGAGATTAGCTTCCACACCCTGTAAATTCCTTACAACAAATGTTCTTTCTGCATTTAACCTTGGGTTATGAACTGCCTTAAAGCATTTGTTTTATCAATGTAAATCCCTGCCAGAATTGTCTTGAATCTTGCCATTCTACATTGTTAAAAGACTTTAGGAACCAACAAGACCTCTTCAAAGCTAATCCACTACTTTATAGTGAGTGAGATTAAAGAACACATGGTCTGGTCACATCTGCTTCATTCTGTGAGCAACTATATTGTTGGAATCTGTAGAAGCTGTGAACAGCAGAGGAGTCATACTGAGATGCCTGGTAAATGACAGTTGTGTTGATGTCCTTGGTGGCATATATTGTATGGCCCATGGAATATAAACAAGTGATCAACATGATTTAACTGTACAAGTGGAAATATTGTCAAAATATATCTAAACATGGTTCACTGTGAAAAAAGTGTTGTTGCTGAAAATATCTCTCAGAAGTTAGCCTAACCTGTTATTTGAAACCTGTGCCTTTTGAAGAACAGAGCATACAGAAGATCAGGGAGCTTCTATATGGTGTTGACTTTTTTGTCGTCTTATAAAGTTATTGATACATTCAGCATAAGGTATGTATGAAGATGACTTCTGAACTACTGATTCATACCTTGCAGTTGTATTAGCCTAGGAACCTTTCTGTGCAGAGATCAAGTCACCAGGGGCCACAGTGAAAAAAAAAAGAAGTATGAATCATCGGCATCACACCCTCACCATAATTTTTCAGATCAAAAACATTTTCTAGGAAGTGATGCTGATCTGGCAGTCAAATAAAATAAATGATCTAATAAGGCATTTTTTCCATTTCAGATACTGTGATCTTATCAATAGGTCTGTTAAATCAGAAACAGCCTTTCAGCTTAAAAGAACAAATAACTTTCAAAAATCACACTGCTGTCGAGATATCTGATTGGCAGTTTTATATATGGGACAGCCACATATATATGACTGACCATGTTTTTTCATTTCAATCTCTTTCTTTTCTTGTGGGTACTATTTTCACACTAGAGAAGGAGAAAACAGAAGAAACAAAGAACTGGTTTTAACTCTGTGAGACTGTCCACAGTTTCAGTTGATGTTATTTCAAGTGAACAAAAATACTGGTGTTAATATTATAACATGTTTGACACCTTTCTAATTTTGGGTGTATAATTGCACTTTGATGTGTATTTCATTACTACCTGAAAGAAGACCTTGATTTTCCTTACCACACAATCCTTTTCATTTCTCATCAGATGCATTTATTAGAAGAACGTTCTTGCATGTTAGAAACAAATACTAGCTAGAAGAGGTCTTCTTTATATAGACAGCCTTTACTGCCTTTCCTCTCAAATGGTCCATAGATCAGAAGTATATACCTTAGCATCTATTAGTTTGCATATTTCCAAGAGTTCGTGGTGTGTTTACTCCTATGTCATTATCTGGTTTTCCTTGGTGTCCAGCAATTAAAACAATGACTTGCCAATAGTTTCATCAATTTTGTACACTGATGAAAAAAATCACTTTTTTTTTTTGCATCACTTGTGTGTATTCAACAAAAAAATCTTTTTAATCTTCCTATTCACAGTGAAACCCTAAAAAAGTATTGCAAGGTCATAGGCAATTGCGAAGAAAAGGTCAGTCAGTCACTACTTAGCATACAGCTTTTGGTGATCTGCTGCTCCTGAGATTTCCACTTCAGAGACTTTTACTCTTTAAGATAAGCAATTAATTGCTGAAAGCATGCATGATCTCTGTATTTTTTCCTGTGGTAGCACATATTAAATAGTTTATTTTTATTTATATTGTTCCCATGTTGGTGCAATTAATACAACTGATTTATATCTAAGTTGTCATTTGTGATTACTCGTTCTGCACTAATTGTATTCCAGGGGCCTCTATTGGTCAATCACTTCTTCCTTATGTAATTTTCTAGAAAGTCTTAAGTATGTGATTCCTGAGTTGGTCAGGAAAATCCAAAGGTTTTCTATAAACTGGCATAGTAGTGAAAAAGAAAACTAAATTACTTTGATTTATTTTATAAAATATTATTGCAGAGCATTTAATTTTTGTTATTTATTCTTTATTCTATCTAAGGAATAGGATAGAAAAAAGGAAAGAAATAGACTAGTTTGTGATTCTAGTTTCATCTTAGATATAGTCAACAATGTTACTGACAGATTCTGTGTGCTGATTTGGATATACAGTGAACATAGCTGGTGTTATATATGGTATCAGAGAGCCAAAGGGTTTTTAATTTTAACTTAAAGAACTTACATTCCTCAATGATTCAGAAACCATTTAAGATATATTTTATCATTGTACAGTTTAATAAATTAACAGAACTAAGCTTTTGTGTGACTACATCCTTTGAAACTTTTACCAGAGAGTCAATGTCTATTAGCATTTGTACAAATTAGGCAACCGCTGCTGTAAAGAATAAGTTATTATGGATTTGTTCATCACTAATGCAATATGTTTGGCTTCTGGGGTTCTACTATTCTTGCTTCTATGACTTTGAGCTGTCTGCTTTATGCTCACAGCAAGCCAAATTTTGAAGTCCTTAGTCTGGCACAGAATGTAATGCAGCCACTGGGAGATTTTCCAGAACATCAGCTTCATGATTTATACAACAGTATTGCTTACTTGAAAAGATTTAAATTTCTACTCAGACACAGGTATATAGATACTATTGATCTAGTTTGTGGATATTGCTTATCTGACATTAGAAATTGATCCTGATAGTGTGCCTGCTTCTGAAACCCAGACAATTCACTACTGTAAAGTATACAAATTCTTAAATTCCAATCTGATTAGATGTATCTTAAGGAAGCTCCCTGAATTCATCTAAGCAAGCAGACCACTGTCACTACATTATCTCCAGGCTAACCTGGATCTTTTCAAATCAGCAGATTTGAATTTTCTTCATTTAGAGAGTTACTACAGTCTAGTTCTTTTCCTATGTTCTGATAAAACACAGACATGGGTGTCTTCTGGTACATCCCTTTGAAGCAAAATTAGGCTGTTTCTTAAATCTAATCATATATGGATCAGAATTGTGCCCAACAAATCTATTACTGTTTTTTAAGAAATTAGTGTATATGCAGATATATTAATCTAATGTGTTTGAAAACAAAAATTGTCAAAAATTGTTTTTAGGATGCTTTTAGGTATAAAAGGTTTTACGGAGATAAAGTTGTTATGGAATGTTACTCCTGTGGTGAAAAGATAGGAAGCAAAAGTGAAAGATAAAAGCCCCACTTTCACACTGAAAATTTCACATGAGAAATTTTTGCTGGGACTTTTGCTTCTACTATATTCATAAATTAGGTAGGGGAAAAAAAAACAACAAACACAAAATGAGGAAATAGTGAGATAACGAAGTCTGCTAATGGTGAAAGCTTATCCATGTAATAACAGATGAAAGGCTGCAGAACAATCTTGTGATACTGATTGACTTGGTGATATAAGGGAGACATTTTTTATGACGAAGGTTGCGAAACAGTGGAACAGGTTGCCTAGAGAAATTGTGGATACTCCATCAGTGGAAGTGTTCAAGGTGAGTTTGGATGGGTCTTTGAGCAATCTAATCTAGTGAAAAGTGTGCCTGCCCGTGGCAGGGTGGTTGGACTAGATGACCTCAAAAAGTCCTTTCCAACCCAAACCATTCTATGATTTTATGATTAAGAAAGGAAATTTAGCATCAAAAAAGGCACACTATTACAGGAAGAAGCAACCTTACCATATAGGTTAAAAGTTAACCTGTCCTAATCTAGACTTGTGTAATGTCAATTTCTCCTTGTGAAGAAGTATTCTGGATGTTCTTCATAACAAATGGAGAAAAATAAGCACACAGAAGACATGAATCATTTTGTTTTAAGGGAGATATCTAAAATGGATATGAAAAATAATGGCTGCTAATTTTTTTTTTATTAAAGTAACTTGATATTGATTTGGTAGTTGAATATTACAATGTACATTTGCATTATTGACACAATAATATGAGTATGCTAATGTGTTTTCAAAACCTACCACCTCTTGATTGAAGCATGGTACCAGATTATATGACCTTTGGAAGCATTTTGCAAATGCCAAGTTAAACTGACTGGTATAACTCGCCTTCCCAGCTTGTGTCTAAGACAAAAACCAGTAACTTCCAACTAAGGTGCACTAAAGCCTTAAAAATCGTAGAATCATTAAGGTTGGAAAAGACCTCTAAGATCATCAAGTCCAACCATCACCACAACACCACCATGCACACTAAACCATGTTCCAAAGTGCCACATATACATGTTTTTTGAACACTTCCAGTGATGGTGACTCCACCACCTCCCTGGGCATGCTGTTCCAATGCTTCACCACTCACTCAGTAAAGACATTTTTCCTAATATCTAGTCTAAACCCCCCCTTGTGCAACTTGAGGCCATTTCCTCTTGTCCTATCGCTAATTACTTTGGAGAAGAGACCAACATCTACCACACTACAACCCCTTTTCAGGTACCTGTAGAGACCGATAAAGTCTACCCTTAGCCTCCTCTTCTCCAGACTTAACCCCAGTTCCCTCAGCTGCTCCCCAGAAGACTTGTTCTCCACACCCCTCACCAGCTTTGTTGCCCTTCTTTGGACATGCTCCAGCAACTCAATGTCTTTCTTGTAGTGAGGGGCCCAAAAATGAACACAGGATTCGAGGTACGGCCTCACCAGTGCACCTCACTTCTCTTCTTCTGCTGGCCACACTGTTTCTGACACAAGCCAGGATGCTGTTGGCCACCCTGGCCACCTGGGTACACTGCTGGCTCATGTATAGCTGCCTGTCAACCAGCATCACCAGGTCCTCTTCCTCTGGGCAGCTTTCCAGCCACCTCTCCCCAAGCCTGTACCATTGCATGGGGTTGTTGTGACCAAAGTGCAGGATCCAGAACTTCCCCTTGTTAAACCTCATACAATTGACATCAGCCCATCAATCCAACCTGTCCAGATCCTTCTGCAGACCCTTCCTACCCTTGAGCAGATCAACAGTCCAGTCCAATTTGGTGTCCTCTGCAAACTTACTGAGGGAGCACTCAATCCCCTCATCCAGATCATCAATGAAGATATTAGACAAGACTGGACCCAATACTGAGCCCTGGGGAACACCACTGGTGACCGACTGCCATTTGGATTTCATTCCGTTCACCACAACTCTCTGGGCTTGGCCATCCAGCCAGTTCTTTACTCAACGAAGAGTAAACCTGTCTAAGCCATGAGCCTCCACTTTCTCCAGGAGAATGCTGTGGAAGACGGTGTCAAGGGCTTTACTAAAGTCCAGGTAGACAACATCCACAGCCTTTCCACTAGGCTGGTCACCTGGTCATAGAAGGAGATCAGGTTGGGCAAGCAGGACCTGCCTTTCATGAACCCGTACTGGCTGGGCCTGATCCCTTGGTTCTCCTGCACATGTCTTGTGAGTGCCCTCAAGATGAACTGCTCCACAATCTTCCCTGGTACTGAGGTCAGACTGACAGGCCTGTAGTTCCCAGGATCCTCCTTCCAACCATTCTTGTAAATGGGTGTTACACTGGCAAGCCTCCAGTCTTCTGGGACCTCCCCTGTTAACCAGGACTGCTGATAAATGATGGAGAGTGGCATGGCAAGCTCCTCCGCCAGTTCTCTCAGTACTCTTGGGTAGATCCCATCAGGCCCCATAGACTTGTGAGTGTCCAGGTGGCACAGTGGGTCCTTAACTGCTTCCTCCTGGATTACAGGGAGTTTATTGTGCTCTCCATCCCCATCTTCCAGTTCAGGGGGCTGCATACCCTGAGGATACCTGGTCTGGCTATTAAAGAGTGAGGCAAAGAAGGCATTAAGTACCTCAGCCTCATCCTCATCCTTGGTGACAATATTCCCTCCCTGCATCCAATAAAGGATGGAGATTCTCCTTGGTTCTCTTTCTGTTGTTAATATGCTTGTAAAAACATTTTTTGTTCCTTATGACCGTGGCCAGATTGAGTTCTAGCTGGGCTTTTGCCTTTCTGACTCTCTCTGCATGACCTAACAAGATCCTTGTACTCTTCTTGAGTTGTCTGCCCCTTCTTCCAAAGGTGGTAAACTCTTCTTTTTTTCCTGAGTCCCAGCAAAACTTCCTGTTCAGCCAGGCTGGTCACCTTCCCCAAC
This sequence comes from Phaethon aethereus, assembly GCF_964289735.1. Taxonomy (NCBI): domain Eukaryota; kingdom Metazoa; phylum Chordata; class Aves; order Phaethontiformes; family Phaethontidae; genus Phaethon; species Phaethon aethereus. Next base: position 179,354,168 of record NC_138575.1, on the reverse strand, counting down.
AGCTTGTCCTATGGCACATGGGGACTGCCTGCTCCTGTGCCTTTAAGATTTCCTTCTTGAAGAATGTCCAGCCTTCCTGGAGCCCTTTGCCCTTCAGGTCTGTCTCCCACGTGACTCTCTCAACCAGTGTCCTGAAGAGGCCGAAGTCTGCCCTCCAGAACTCCATGGTAGTGGTTTTGCTGTCCCCCTTCCTTACTTCACCAAGAATTGAAAACCCTATAATTTCATGGTCGCTAAGCCCAAGACAGTCTCTGACTACTACATCTCCCACGAGTCCTTCTCTGCAAACAGCAGGTCAAGTGAGGCACCTCCCCTGGTGGGCTCACTTAGCAGCTGTGTCAGGAATTTATCTTCTACCACTCCAGGAACCTTCTAGGCTGTTTCCTCTCTGCTGTGTTATACTTCCAGCAGATGTCTGGTAGATTGAAGTCCCCTACAAGAACAAGGGCTAGTGATTGTGAGACTTCTGTCAGTTGCTTGTAGAATGTTTCGTCTGCCTCTTCATGCTGGTTGGGTGGTCTATAATGGACTCCCAGAAGGATATCTGCCTCATTGGCCTTCCCCTTCATACTTACCCATAAGCACTTGACCTTGTCATCACAGTTGTTGAGCTCTGTACCGTCGAAACACTCTCTAACATACAGAGCCACCCCACCACCTCTCCTTCATTGCCTATCCCTTCTGAAAGAGCTTATAGACATCCATTGCAGCACTCTAGTCATGACAGTCATCCCACCATGTTTCTGTGATGGCAACTAAATCCTAGCTATCCCTCTGCACAATGGCTTCCAGCTCCTCCTGTTTGCTGCCCATGCTTGCATGCATTGGTGTAGAGGCACTTGAGCTGGGCTATCGATTTCAGCCCCACTTCCAGCATGCCACCCTTAGGCTCATCACTAGTGAGCCTGGTTTTATACCCTTCCCCCTTCAAACATAGTTTAAAGTCCTCTTGATGAGCCCTATGAACTCATAAGTGAGAATCCTCTTCCCCCTTGGAGACAGTTGCACTCCATCTGCTGCCAGCAGGCCCAGTGCCTTGTAAACCACCCCACGCTCAAACAAACCAACATTCTGCCGAAGGCACCAGCCCCTGAGCCATGTGTTAACCAGGTGTGTTTTCCTGTTCCTTTCAGTGTTCCTCCCTGCCACTGAAGGGATTGATGAAAACACTACCTGTGCTCCTGATCCTTCATCAGTCGCCCCAGTGCTCTGAAGTCCCTTTTAATCGCTTTTGGACTTCTTTGTGCAACCTCGTCACTGCCAACCTGCATAACCAGGTTAACCAACCTGCATTCCATTAAACTATGGTAATGTGTTTACTTGCAAATATGTGGTCATAATCTTATTTTTAACCTGCTCTGTACAATACATCTGCTTTGGCTTTTTTAATTTGAAGACTTATTTTCTCTGTGATGATATCATGCTACTCATCAGTAGCAGCTGGAAGACTCTTAAAGGCCTCATGGTTCAAAACTTAGCTGAGAGCAAGAACATCTATGCAAAAAATATACCTAAATGGAGTAACCAAGAAGCCCGCAGGAAGAAGCTTCCTTTGTTATGAACCCTCCCTCTTGGTTCACCAGGAAAACACTCAAGGTGTGGATTTGTGGAAGGGTCTTACTATAGGGCACTGACAAAAATCAGAGCCTGATCTTGAAGCTAGCCCTATTCAGAAAGGACCTCTTCTGGATGTGAACTCATCATTCCTGACTACATTTCTTAAATGCTGTAATTATAATGAGCAACAACATTGTCATATTAAAAAATTTCATGATTTGCCCGAGCAGGTCACAAACATACAACAGACATTTCAGGCTCTTTATTGCCTGCAGCTGCAGTCAGGCAGTAAACACTGATAAAGCAACACATCATTCAAACTGACCAAATCAAACCAAACCTAAACAAACCAAAACAAACTGATGAAAAGGAACAATGATGACTGAGACTTAGTTTGAAAAAATTAGATCCTGGTTGTCCAGAGGAAAAAAAAAAAAAAGAAAAAAACCCCTGCTTCCATTTTTTTAACCTGTTAGATTTCAATACATAATTAAAGGAAAGAAGTGACCTAGGGGAAACAGCTGCTTGTACATCTAAACATTGTATATCTATCTTCAAACACTTTTTAAAGTAATTGATAAGAGAAAACTGCCAAATGACAGATGAAATTTAGTGTAGACAAATATAATTTGAGCTGCATACAAAATAAAAAATTCTGATTTCATATGAAAAATACTGGTCTCTGAGCTGAGCATTACCACATAAAAGCAAGATTTCTGGGCTATAAATAGTCAGTTCAGTGCTAGTTAGTGACCAAAAAAAATGAGCTGAGTCTTAGGAATTATTAGAAAACAAAAAAAGATCATTGTTTCACTGTATGGATTTACATATTCGCATGAACTTTGATGACTGAATGTAGTTCTGAGTAAGAACTACATCTCAGAATAGATATAGTAGAACTTGGGAAAAAGTTTAAGAAAGGGTGATGAGGATGTACAGAGTATGTTGCAGCTTCCTTATGAGAGATATCTGAGTCTTCCAGGCCTTCTCAAGCTGGCAGACAATCTGGAGGTATAACAGAAGTCTACAAAACTAGGGCATGAAGAGGATGAGAAGTGTTACATGAGCTCCTCTTTTATGGGATCAAGACAGCGGCAGAGGACAGAAGCAAGGACAATAGATTTTTTTTCCCCCATATGCTGTATTTTGCCATGCAAATATAGTGAAACATAACACACTGTAAACAGTTTGATACCTCACATCAGTGATTAAGGTACATGGCCAACACACGATGGGCCATATCAGGATTATGTGTATTTGACAAGGCTGTGTCATCATCCTAGTTTCTAGTTTTCAAAGTTTTTGCATCAACAGCAGCTTCATTTCAATAAGTTATTAACATCCCATAAAAGTCCTACATATCAGCAAAAAAGATTTTCCATGGCTACCGCTATGAGCTAAACAATTTTAGAAATTTAAAAGTATCTTATTAAGTCAAGTGCTTTTAAATACTTTCCGTAGCATCTATTTTCAATACTACAGTAGACAGAATAATGGTCTAAGTGGGCCCTTACTCTAATGCAATAGAGCTGTTCTTATTACATATTCAGTTTACCTAAAATTAACCTGATGAAAAAAAAGAAAAAAAAAATCCAGACTTCCTATTTATGCCAGTACCAAGTTACATCAGAGTAACTTGACCCTTTCAGGTTATATACAGTATAGTAATAACATATTTTGGCTCGACTTACATTCCCATTTAACAGATACTCATTTCAGTTTGGATCATTAGTTTTATATCTCCTGTGGACCATTTCCAAACTAGTGTAAATGTTTTAAGCTTGCCAAGCCTCACCACATTAGAGGAAAATTAAAGAAGAATGAGAAGATGAAAATTTAAATTAGACAGGGCAGTTATGTCTTGCCACCTTTTTCCTAACTGTTGTTTTGATAATGAGTAATATCATCACTGACTTAATAAGTTCTATAGTTTCCTGACTTTGCCAGTGATACTAGCTTATACTAATTAGTAGGTTCATGTCTGTCTTTTTGTTAGATTCTATTCTTCTCTATTTCTTCTTTTTTATAGGAATTTTATGTAATGTTAAAAATGTAAACTCTTTTATATTTAAGTATTTAGTCAGTATATTAACATTTCTAAGTGAAGAAAAATAGTGCAAACATAGTAATTTGGGAAAATATTTTAAGAAAAAAGTTGCAACTGGAACTTTTTGAAGACTACATTTAGGTTTTCAATGAGAAAATAGAAAAATAGTGAAAATATTTTTCATGCATATAAACTTCCCAAAAATGTCATGAATGGAGAATGTGAATATAACCGACCTACATTTAGGTCACCTATGTATGTATTTTCATTCTTCTATGAGAAATGAAAAGGGCTGAAAATAGAGTATTCTTTTTTATATGTTCACCTCCAAAAATATTTCTTTGCATTAATATAACTCCAGAATAATTCTAGATGGGGGTTGTAGTTGACGTCAGACTGATGTGTAGATTTTATTCATTTTATTCCAGTTTAGAATTTGAAGTCCTGTAAAATGGGTGTTGTGGTGAGTTTACTTTAAATAACATTTTTGCTAAAGTCAAAGTCGGTGAACGGTTTCACTTCCATTGCACTGTTAGGATATCTTTTTCTGTATATTCTATGAATGAATTCTGTAATGAATGATAGCAGAAGAGCACATATTGTTTCTGGGAGTTTTCTAGGACTGAAAGTAACATGATTTCCAGAAAATTTCAGGAGAATATTACATGCTAACATTATAATCATTATAATCTGTTTAAATATTTTAACAATATTTACTGGGTTTTTTCATTGGAATGAAATTAAATAGAAAAATCTATGTAAAGCTGGGAGCTGACCAAGTTCCATCTTAAAACTGCATGAAGGCAATAATTGGTTTCAAGTTCATTTGAAGTTCTCCTAAATCATAACAAAATTAGTCTGAATTTCAGTCTAGTAAACATAGCATAAAATAAGTAGGTTTTCTCTGTGTGTTTGTGAATTTTACTGCAGGCATTTGGCATAACTTTAGTCTAGTTGATTGTTAACTGTTTTTTTTGAAAGATATCTCTACATTTATCCCCCCTACATCCATTGTCTGAAGAAAACACTTTGTATGAAAATAGCTTCTCTGAATGTTAAGTGCGGAAATATAATCTAATATTTAACCTTTTTTAACCCTTTAGATACTTTTAAGAGTTAACTCCATCTATAATTTTATCTACCAGTGTTTAAAGGCAAATAAATTTTGGCAAAAGGACCACCTGAATGTATGTATCACCCAGCCTTATTTCCAATGTAGTGTGGCTACATTATTTGTAGCCTATACTAACATCAAAGCCTGACACATACCATGAGTAGCATTTTGTCTCTAACATAAATTCTCACTATTCATTTGCACTACTTTTAACAACTGGAGAAAACAGAGAGGTGAATTTTAAGGATACTTGGGCACTTATTTCATCTGGGGGATATCAATGACATTAGGGTGAAAATGTGCTTAAAAGCAGTCTTGTAAGTGTCTTTCCAGTCATGAAAAAAATCTGTGGCAGACTAGAGACTCAGATCCAGACCTCATAACTTCTAACTAGCAGGTTGTTTTTGCTGTATTATACTCATGCAATTTAACTTTGTGGTCTTGGAAGACCAGACATTAACCATAAGAAGTTATATAGATTAGATGGAATATATTAGAATTTTAAGTAATAAGAAAATTATTCATAAATAGGAATAGCTTTATGGTTCAGACCACCTGGGAGTTATATTCTGCCTGAGTCTGTGAGCAAAGATGTACAACATACTCCTTGGGAATAAAACTGTTCACATGCAAATGAACGCTACTCTAGTCAAGTTGTATGTCAGAGGTTATCTGCTTTTAATTAACATTTATCCAGGTTCAAAGAGAGTTTTGTAGTGATGATATATGTTTAAGTGAGAGAAAATGAAAAACAAACTATCTATCTAGGGAAACAAATTTTCATTCAGTGTTGAATAAATGGGACATGAAATGCCAAAGGAGATATTGGTCTCAGTGCTCATTCTGTATCCTCAGTTTGATTAGAAGTCACCAGGTAACAGAGGATGGTCCCACTTAAAATATCAAAGGATTCTGAGAGAGCAATGGAAAGGATTCCCTGAAAAAAGAGGGTTTTTAGCTTTTGAAAATCTGTGATGAAAGCACAACAAGGTGAAATTCTTAAACCCAGAAAGGGATTTAATATTGGTAGTAAACTAGCTCTAAATTAAGGTATTTATCTTTAAGCTTATTAATCATAATATACTAATAAATCTTTTTTATGTTATCTTCAATTAACATCCTAAGTTATTCTCAAAGACAAAAACGGACTTGGTTATTTGGTAAGAGGAAAAATGAAACAAAAGTCACAGAGTCACAGAATCACTAAGGTTGCAAAGGACCTTCAAGATCATCAAGTCCAACCATTAATCCAACACCACCATGCCCCCTAAACCATGTCCTGAAGTGCCACATCCACATGTTTTTTGAACACTTCCGGAGATGGTGACTCCACCACCTCCCTGGGCAGCCTGTTCCAATGCTTGACCACCCTCTCGGTGAAGAAATTTTTCCTAATATCCAATCTAAACCTCCCCTGGTGTAACTTGAGGCCATTTCCTCTCGTCCTATTGCTGGTTTCTTGGGAGAAGAGACCAACACCTACATCGTCACAACCTCCTTTCAGGTAGTTGTAGAGAGCAATAAGGTCTCCCCTCAGCCTCTTCTTCTCCAGACTAAACAACCCCAGTTCCCTCAGTCGCTCCTTGTAAGACTTGTGCTCCAGACCAAATGTAGCTTACTTCAGGCGTTGGTCAAAGGCATAGGTCAAAACACTACATAATACAAAATATGTTTATATGAAGTTGATGAAAAGCCTTTAGATAAATTGTGAAAGGAACAGGAACCTATTTTTCACACATGTTCATGATACCGTGATATGTAACTTCAAGGAATCTCACCATTACTGTATTTTCTCTGGACATAGAAAATCTCCGAGGACATGGAGCGCTTAGTGATTTCTCTCTGAAATGTGCTACAAAATTCAAAACACAGCCAAAAGATATCCGTAAAGATTATTGTCAACAGGAATTCTTCAGAGGCTGTCTTATGATTTTCTCCCTGTTATTCACTACAGTATGTTTATTAACGTGTTAACAAAGTATTAAAGAAGAAAGCAAGTCATCCAGTCTTAAAAGGAATCAATGGAAGCAGGATCAATGGAGAAAAATTAGTAATAGAGAAATGAAGAAGACAGTCAAAATAGCGAAGCAGTTTAAAGAAAGCAAGTGAAAAAAACAAGAATAGTTCAGGGCAAATCAACTAGTCAAGGGCAAAGCTGCAACTATATTTAGAGAAAATCTCGTCAGAAACATATTTCATAAACTAACTTTAGAGAAACATATTACTGAATTATAAAAATTTTAATTCAAACACATCTCTGCATTCACTTGAACACAAAAGAAAGAAAGAATACTGTGAGAGTAGAATGTATGCCAATATTTACCTGTGGCAGAGCATAACAGAATTTGAAATTCTTTTTTTAAAGGGTTTGTTATTATTCCTTTACAAATATATTTTAAAAAGCATATTATCTTGTGACAGCCATACAAATTGAAATCATTTGCTTATCACCACAAACAGATACATTTGCAGTCAGTTTCCCGCTGATATTAACTCATGTATCTCAACTCTAGCCCATAAGGACTACATGCAATGATGACAAAGCAACTGCATCTTTATGTCAGTCTTCATTCTGTTAGCAGAGATTGCCAATTAACGCCAGTTGTTTTGGCGATTTTTGTGTTATGGATGCTTGTCCACTGGGATTTGACTTCTGCTAGTGACTTATACTTCACCTCTAGAACAGCTGCCAGATGGTAGCCTTTCAGTCTCTATCACCCTCTGCTGCATTCAAGCTGATGACTTAGAGGTGAAAGATGCTTTACATAGTCTTCTGTACCAATGAAGCCCTCACAGTATACTAATTCTTTCTGAATATCTAATAGAATTTTATGTCCTGCTGTAGACTATGAGAAACAAAAAGTAAAAGCAGGGCATAAATTTTAATAGAAAGGCAGACATTGGTGAAAAATGCTCTTTTTTTTTTTTTCTAGCGATATTTTCCTTGACAATTGTATCGCAAGAAAATATATTGGTAGGTTTACCTGTTCACTGAAGGCTGGGAGTAGTACATTATATTTTGGAGTTGGGTGAATTTACCTAATCAGCTTGGAAAAGACCCCAGATCATGTGGAAATGGAAATGACTGATCATGAAACGTAAAAGAACAGAAAAGAAATTTGCTATCTACAGTTGATGTGAGGTAGTGATAGCAGGCTAAGAGAAATGAGTATATAAAGAAAAGAAAACATAAAAGAAAAAAAATTAATAAAGTAAAAAATAAGAAAATACCTGAAAACCTCTTAAGGACCTATTTTGTGTGCAGCTTAATTCAGTAATAAATTTATCTAACCTTCCACTTTAGAGGATTTGGTTGTTTAAGGAATGAAGTTTACAAACAAGAAGATCAAATATATGAATCACTAAGACTTTAAACACTGCAAAGAATGTGAGAAAGTATTTTCTTGTTATGGGAAAAAATCCTCCATTTAAAAAAGAAAGCTTATATCATAAAAACTGTATGAGTGATTTGACCATTACTTAATAGTTTGGCAGAGATTAATCTTTCAAAATTATAGGTATTTGTATTAGGGCTAACTACTTTATATTTCCTATATAGTCAGTGGAGAGTAATAGCTACTTTTAGGGAATGATTCCTCTCATTGTCATGCAGAAGTCTAAAATAGTTTAGGCTTATTTAATTTAAAAAAAATGCTTATTTCTCTGTTTTGGCTATGAAAGAAGTCTGCCATGAGTATCTCAAATATTGATGTCAGCTTTGTTGAGGAAGAAGTAAATGAAATGGACACCATCATTTCTGAAACACCAAGAAGTACAGAGCAGACCACGTTTTGTAAAATGTGGTAACATCACTGAAACTGAAGCAAGAGTAACATGATAACTCTCCAACCTCACTTACCTTAGTATCACAAATCGTATAGGACTCCAGGGGCAGTCAATATTGCAGCTTCAAGGGCTGTTTTCAGTTATACTCACAATCAAGATTTTTTTTTTCTACAATTAATTTATAAGAATATATGAAGATATTTAAAAAAGGAGCTGATTCTAGTAAATATCTTACCTGTTGGATAATGATACATGACAGTAGGTACAATTTCTTAAAAGAATAAGGAGTATGGTATATAGCCTGAAAGTAATCTCTTTCTTTCAGATATTGGCAGAGAGCCAGTAAAATTTTCCATGGATCTTCCACCAGTTTACTGAGTATAGAGATATTTAGTTTCACTGTTAAGAGGAAAATGCCTGTTTGTTAATACTGAATCTAATCTTGAATGTAATATTTATTTTGGATAAAATTTGCACATATTTTAAAATATAAAAAATATTTCAGAATTCAAACATCAACAAGTAGAACCAGTAATAAATGCTCAATTATATGTACTCAGAATTACTTTTAAATAATTTGGCAGATTTTTTTTTCCTTAAAGGCCTTTTAGACAAAATTGAAGTATTCCCCAGGGATATGCTGATTTTGTTGAAATTCTGACAGAAAAAAAATAAAGAAATATCATGTTTTCATTCTAGGATATTTCTTCCTTTGTGTTCTCTTTTCTCACTGCACTCACGTCTTCTGTGGATAATACATCAAACCAGGGTTCTCCAATCTTATTGTGAGCTTTAACATTTACATATATTTTATTCCTGACTGTCAGAGAAAGAATTAGTGGATATAAGTTATGAATTATTTGCTAAAGGTGTCTATCTCTCTCCATCAGTTCTCAGGTGATTATGACTATTTCTATATTAGCAGATAAAGTGTCCCAAAAGAGTGAAACAATTGGTTTGGAGAACCCTATAATTACACTAAAAGGTAGGATGTGCGGCGGAGCAAATTACTTTGGACTAGCCTTAGCCCAGTCATGTGAACTGAATGCCTGTTAATATCAAGAGTTTACTCCTTTAACAATTTTTTGGTTTAGTTTCATGTGAAAGGGAATGATTTCCGCACTGTAAGTATGCCTGTTCTGAAATAAAACACTAACATGTTTCATTTTTAATAAAACACACTATACTTCTAAATTCAGATAGTAATTTTTAGGAAGAACAGATGCTTAGTTAATTGTTAATATTTACAACAAATTTAGTGATGCTTCAAATTGTATTAATATATGAACTGTACATTTATGTGCATGTATATGTGTAAGAGACAATAATTGAGAGAAAAAGCACTAAAAAAAGAGTTGGAATATGCATTGTTGTAGTCTTTCTTCTGTCCCCAGACAGCAAAACTGTAAAGTTGATATTCATAAAGTTCACATGTACATTCAACCTATAATTTGTCTTCTGAAAATAATATTTCATATATTTAATTTTTCAAAATGTGCATGGTTTTAATTCTGCTAAGGAAGCATAGCTCCATGTCATCCACTGTCAACACTTTTTCCCAATTAATACTGAAATAGAGCTTATCAGGAAAGAGAACTAGATTCAAATTAATTCCTGATGAAACAATCTCAGATATTTTTTTTTTAAATCGGCAAGTTTGTTTAGTTTATATTGGAAAAAGTGAGATTTGCTTTGTCTCTTTTATTCAAAACAATATGCTGTAGTGTCATGACATTTCTGTATTGAAGATATAATGTGGTCTTTATAATGAAACAAGGTGGAAGTTATGATAAGAATATGACACAAAGCTGATTAAAGTGACAACTCCTTTGCTACTTCCAAGTTACAATTCTTTAAACGGAATTCTTATAGTTTTAGTTATCTGCAAGAGGGATAAATTTATTTTTGAAGAAAAGATTGAATCAGGTGATTGAAAGTATTCCAAGGATCATCTTAAACCAAACCTTCTCATAAATCCAATGCTGAAAATTAAGATTATTTTTCCATAATATTTGCCTTTTGTTGTAAGTATACTGTATCTGATCAGCAAACCTGTCAAAATTTTCAAACTTTTTCTGATTTACTGCAAAATCAGCAGCACTCCTGAACATTTTTAATATGATAACCTGAGTGGTAAAGATATGGAACAAATGATGCTATTAAAATCAATGCATGAGATAAAATCCACAGAAACATTAAAGGTCATTGTAAATACTGATGAGTAGATAGAAAACTGGATGATGGTGATTAGAATTTGTCACTCAAATCTTTTTGCTTTAACAGGGTGAAAGAAACGAGGGATTCTACAAAAATACTTATTAGTTTTAATATGTGGAGGATAGTAAACTGATTAAAAAAAAAAAAAAGAGAAAAAAAAATTAGATTGCTACGGGAGAAGGATGGACTTCACAACTCTATGAGAGTTATATTCCGAAGCCGTTTATTGTCTTGTCTGACTCCAATATATATCATAATTTTCGCTTAGTCACTGCGCACACACTCATGATTGGTTACAACTTGTTACACACACTATTGCAATTGGCTATATACAAAATATCACGCGCTGTCCATGTGCCGCTCACACAGTCAGGATTGTTGCTTGCAGGTGTTCCTGTTTTCCTCGCTTCTTCTTAGTTGTTTATCACAGCTCCTTCTCCTCAAGGCCGAGCCGTGCAGATATCCAGCTGTTTACCAGCTTCTCAGTGCCACAGCTCCTTCTCCTTAAGGTCGAGCCATGCAGATCAACGCCACAGCTCCTTCTCCTTAAGGTCGAGCCATGCAGGGTGATCCCAACATCTCCCCCTTTTTGTTTATCTAAAAACAAAACCTGATGGATCATTTGCAACCTAAGGACTGTGAGGAAGATGGACCATCTGTACATGCTTGTATTGTCCTGTGCCGCGAACTCAGCCCAGCAGTCGGTAGGTGCCAGCTTTACGTGGGCGTCCCCACGGAGGCAACGATGGCCTTGCCATACACCGATCCCCCTGCTCTTCGGGAAATCCCGGTATTTATACATTTGCCAAGGAACAAGTTTCGACACACGTGGCCAGCGAGTGTCGGAACACGCCTCGGTTGTCACCTTTCAACACAGGGAACCTATGGCGCATGTGCCCGCTGGCCAGACGTGCTGCACGCGCCACAGCCACCCCGTCTATTGGTTCGTAGGCTTTGTTCACACGGCATCTTACCATAATCCAGCAGTCACATATCAACTATGCTTAAATTAATAGCAGAATGTTACAAGGTAAACAATTCTAGCTGTACTACTCCTAGCGATAGAAGCTACTTCTAGTGATGGAAAAAGTGCTTGTATAAAGCTATGAAAACCAATATTATATCTTACCAAAGGATTTGTAGTTATAGAGCGGTTTGCCCTAAAAGCTTTCCATGTTCCTCTCATGATACTGCTAATTTCAGTGTGATTTACCCATACATTTTCTTTTGGCTGAGGTGGCATCCAGATTGCGATGACACCTGATAGTGTCAAGATGTGTCCGACGATGACGATGGTGACTGTTTCACCCATGGTTTTACCCATTTTGTGGGTACCCAACGAGTTCCAGAATCTGCAATGACACAAGCATAACCTCGTCCCCAGGTTAGCAGTTGAAAAGGTCCTTCCCACATATTCTTTTCCAAATTTTTAACTTTTACTTGCACATTTTGTGTTAACTCAAACAGACTTCCTGTCATTCCTTTTACATGTTTCTCCTTCTGCTAGACGGAAATAATTTAACACATATAAGGCTTTATTCAAATGTTCTTGGGGTGGTATGGTAGCCTCTCCCCCTTTTTGTTTTTGCAATAAACACTTCAGGAAATGATTCATTCGTTCAACAATAGCTTGTCCAGTTGGGGAATGCGGTATTCCAGTAACATGTGTCACTCCCCATTGAGCAAAAAAACTTTGGGTTGACTGGGCTACATAACAAGGACCATTATCGGTTTTAATTTGTAGGGGTATACCATGGGCTGCGAATGCAGCTGGCAAATGCTTTTGTACATATCTACTAGTTTCTCCTGTTTGTGCAGTGGCCCAAACTATTGCAGAATAGAAATCAATTGAAACATGAACATATTTAAATCTTCCAAAGTCAGCAACATGTGTCACATCCATCTGCCATAGGTTGTAGCGAATGCAATCGTTGGGGACTAACTGTAATTGCGATTCCTGGGCCTATTTGTTGACAATCAGCACAAGTCTGTATAATAGCTCTAGCGTCACCTGCACTTAGATTAAATTGTCTCGCTAAAACTTTGGCAGATTGATGGAAAAAGGCATGAGAGGCTTGTGCTTGACCTAAACGGTCCAGAGCAGGTTCAGCCCACGCTGCGGCAGTCAGCCGATCAGCTCTTGCATTTCCTTCCACCAATTCCCCTGGAAGGTTGGTATGGCTGCGTATATGCATAACATAATAAGGATGTCGTCTTTTCTGCAATAAAACCCAAAGCGTTCTAAATTGTTGATATAGCTGTTCCTGCTGTACCTGTCTGAGGATTGAACCTTCCAATCTTTGGAGTACTCCAACTACATATAAAGAATCAGTAATTATATTCACAGGTTCTTCAGACCATAATTTAAAGGCTTCAATTACTGCCTGTAGTTCTACCTTTTGAACTGATCCTGGCACGACAAGTACCCGTTCTTTCCATTCGCCATGCTCTCGCCATACTATTGCTGCCTTGCGTGTTTTCCCACCACCATCCATAAATACTGTAGCACCTTGAACTGGATATTGACTACACTTTGATTTTTCTTCTACTTCATGTTTGGGTTGTTTTTTTGGGGTTTTTTTGGGGAGTTTTTTTGGTTTTTTTTAAAGGTAAACATTTTGTGTGATGGATAATGAATCTAAATGTCACCCTCAAATTCTGCTAATGCAGTTTGGAAGGGAACCGAGTGCTGCAAAGCCCAAGTCAAATATTCTTGTTGTAATGGTATTAAAATCGTTTTCAGGTCCTTTGCCGACATATCAATAATTCTGTTGCGCCCTTTCATAATCAAATTTGCAAAACACTCTACTTTCATGGTGATGGTTTTTCTGTGCTACTGAGGTAAAAAGACCCACTCTAAAATTCTCAGCTTTTGATTCCAGCTTTGTTATCTACTGTATTATAAGCGCATAGGGATGTCGCTCATGATTGACTACTGCCAAAGTGATCCCTATCGAGGGGTCTATCCTAGAACTAAATGCTTGAGTTACCTTTTCAGAAATGTTTGCTACTGCTTCCCAGGCTTCCTTGGTCAATTGCTGAGGAGAGTTTAACCTGCTATCCCCTTGCAAGAGCTGAACCAAGGGCTCCATATCTTGGTTTGTGATCCCACAAATAGGTCGAATCCAGTTAACATCTCCTACCAATTTTTGTACATCATTTAATGTTTTAATCTGAATTCGTAATTCAACCTTCTGGGGGGTTACCGACGTTTCAGTGATCATCCACCCCAAGTACCTCCAAGGCGCTTCAGCTTGTATCTTTTCTGGCGCCACTTGCAGCCCACTTTGTCTTAAAAGCTCAACGAGCTCCCTGATGAGATATTGAGGCCACCTTTTTCTGATTGGCTGTAAAGCCCAATTTACATAAATTTGACACATTGTGGGTGAATTTTTCATGCCTTGTGGCAATACTGTCCAATGATATCTTTGCATGGGTTGCGCCTTGTTTGTACTTGGGACTGAGAATGCAAAATGTTTGGCATCATCTTCATGCAGAGGGATTGTAAAAAAGCAATCTTTGAGATCTATGATCAAAAAGCTTCCAATACTTCAGTATCATACAGGGAGATGGTAGCCCTGGTTGCAAGGCTCCCATGTCCACTATACCTTATTGACTTCTCACAAGTCATGTAATAGTCTCCATTTTCCACTTTTCTTTGGAATCACAAAAACAGGTGTGTTCCAAGGACTAGTGGTTGGCACAATATGGCCTTTTTCGTCAATGACTCCAGGTAGAACAAAAAGTCCCTACTTTGTTGCTGAAGATCGTCCTAATAACAAAGCACTCAATCCATATCCTAATGGTCCATTTGCGTTAGTCGGGACATCATAAACCGACATGTCCCATAAGGTAACTTCTACTGTTGTTTCCACGTCCATTCCGGCGCTCCCTCTGGTTTGGGCGCTGAGGCTTGCCAAGCAGCCTGGTGGTGCTTCCCCATTTGTGTCGTCGTGTGGGGTGCCTTCGTGCTCGGTCGCCCGTTTCCCAATTTCATACCATCCCGATGATACTTTGAACAACATTCTGAGGCTTGATGACCAAATTTTTGACATCGACCACACGGTGCTCCTGCTGGGCCTATTCCTTGCTGAAAGGGTCCTTGTTGGAAGGATTTATGACCTGTCTCAATCTGCCTAGGTTCTTTCCTTGTGGCCTTGCACTGAGCTCTAAAATGGCCTGTTTTTCCACAATTAAAACATTTTTTCTCCCCTTTTCCATTTATAAATGGCTTAATTGCTGCTGCAAAGGCACTTGCGAGTGTTTCTGCCTGATGTGTGGCAGAGCCTACTCTGTTGCAGGCTTCTACCATTTGTACTAACGTTGCTTCTTTTGGCAAAGTTAACAAAATTCTTTTACAATCTACATTGGCATTTTCTACTGCTAAATTCAACAACACTGCTAGTTTTGCCTCTTCATTGGTATACACTTTATTCAAAGTGTCTCTCAGACGATCAACAAAAGACATATATGGTTCATCTCTCCCTTGTCTAATTTGAGTGTAAGATGGTTGCCTCTTTCCCTCCTCAGGGACTGTTCGCAACGCATTCAATGCTAGTCGCCCAACTAATTGCAAGGCTTCTAAGGGCAGCTGAGCTTGCAATCTAACATCCACAAACAGTCCCTGGCCTGTCATTTGTTCCATAGTAATGTTCTGGAATGGATCGCCGTCTTGACGCTCCAGGTTTCTCAGGGCTTCTTGCATACAGAGTTTATACCATCTGTCTGCCCACAATAACCTTTGGGTTGGTGTCAACAACATATCTATCATCTGCCGATAATCCCATGGTGTAAGAATCATTCCCGTGAATATGTTATCTAATAGAGCTTGCGTGAAAGGTGATTGCAAGCCGTAATTTTGTACTGCCTTCCGCACTTTCTTAATCAAGTCCCAGTGAAATGGGTCCCAGCGATTGGGCCCGTGAGGCTGTACACTAACAGGAAATGCCATCGGTAACTCTGTTTCCTCATCTTTCATCGCTCCTAAAAAAACGTCTTTCCACCGCTCTCTAGGGTCGCCTTTCATTCTAGGCTCTTGCCTCCCTATAGTCTCTACAACAGGCTCTTCTTCGTCGCTGCTATCAGGCAACGGGGGCCGTAAAGGTGGCAGGGGCTCGGCTGAGGGCTTCAAAACTACGGCTTTTGATTGGTTAAGTCTGGGTGGTTTCGGGGGTGGTGAAGCCCGCCCCATCAATCTTT
Source organism: Phaethon aethereus (assembly GCF_964289735.1). NCBI lineage: Eukaryota > Metazoa > Chordata > Aves > Phaethontiformes > Phaethontidae > Phaethon > Phaethon aethereus. The sequence continues at coordinate 179,338,248 of NC_138575.1, read as the reverse complement.
CACATGGGCACACAGAGGAACATTGAGTACATTGTTCTGGGCAGCTTTGTCCCGTCTTGCCCTCACATATATCATCGTAGATCTGTTTCTCTGACTTATCTAATGTGGCCAGTTCACCCGGTGCATCTGGCACCTCAGGTGGTGCATTCGGAGTCGCTGAAGGTCCCGGACCCTCTGACTCGGTTAAGAAGGGATTGGTTGAAAGCAGTTTAACAGCCTCCTCCACATCAGCTGCAGCTTTTCTCTCTGCCTTTAAGGCTTTTAATGTGGTTAATATAAACTTCCACGCCGTCACTAACTCTGCGGCAGTTTTCTCAATATGCTCCCATAACATTTTTCCTATCTCCTCCCACGTCTCTGCCCTAAACGCCACAGACGCATCGGGGGGGTACCCTTTCTTTCGGCTCCAAATTAGAAGCCTTCTAAGTGTATATTCATCATATTTCAGTCCTCTCTTAGAGAGCATATGCAGCAGGAGTCTGACTATCGCCCCTTCTTCACGCGATGTGTTCTGCCCCATGCCGCCCCGGTTGCTCACCTCACCTCGCTGGGTGCTTCTCCGTTGCAACGTATTCCTTTTTCTTTTTCCTTGCGTCAGTCCCGCTGACTGCAATTCTTCCAACCGGGCTTCTCCTGCGGCGTCCTCTGCGCTCGACCAGTGTTCAACGATGAGATCCCAGAGATCGTATCACGTCGGGGTCACCAGTTACAGGAGAAGGATGGACTTCACAACTCTATGAGAGTTATATTCCGAAGCCGTTTATTGTCTTGTCTGACTCCAATATATATCATAATTTTCGCTTAGTCACTGCGCACACACTCATGATTGGTTACAACTTGTTACACACACTATTGCAATTGGCTATATACAAAATATCACGCGCTGTCCACGCGCCCCTCACACAGTCAGGATTGTTGCTTGCAGGTGTTCCTGTTTTCCTCGCTTCTTCTTAGTTGTTTATCACAGCTCCTTCTCCTCAAGGCCGAGCCGTGCAGATATCCAGCTGTTTACCAGCTTCTCAGTGCCACAGCTCCTTCTCCTTAAGGTCGAGCCATGCAGATCAACGCCACAGCTCCTTCTCCTTAAGGTCGAGCCATGCAGGGTGATCCCAACAGATTGCCAAAAAGTCATGTTAAATGTTGCAACTGAACATAAATATGTGTACTTATATACACATGTGTGTGTCTTGGTATACACAGATCTTTATATAGCAGTTAAGGAATAACAGATCTTTAGAAAACTGATAAGTCAAACCAGTTTTAAAATTTGAAACCAAACTTTACTAGACATTCATTAACAACACACATTGTGCTATTCAAAGCAGTTAGTCCTTAATAAGTGTATTTGAAATTAGCTGTAAGCGTACAATGCCACAGACCTGATGCTGGGTAGTTAATGCCTACAGTGATGGTCACTGGCAGTATAAGTTGTTGAGGTGGAGGTGGCCAAGTTTGAGAGTTTTTTAGTGATGGAAACTGGAACCAAAGTGGGTGTGTCCTTTCGGCCTCTCATCCCAACTTCAACATCTTGTTTTAGAAGAGATTTGAGTTTCTAGACAGTTCTTAATCCTTGGCCTTCACCTTGGGACTATGCATTTTCATCTGGAGCATGATATTTTCCCAGGGCAGCAGGCCTTAGCCTATTGCTTGGATAGATTTTTTTGTGTCTTTGTTTGTTTGTTTGTTTGTTTGTTTTAATTTGCTTAGCTGCTGCTTCTTTCTTTAAAGCAAAATCTTTTCTTGAGTAGTGGAAAAAAAGAGATCTTGACTGGTAATTGACCATTAGTAAGATGTTTTTCTGGGGTGTCTGTTTTCAACCTCTACCAGTATTTTCAAGATCTTTGCTGTTATCCTGTATTAACACTGTACATCGTAGCAAGAGACATCCAGAGTCAAGGTCTGGTTCACACAGCAAGTGCTCTTAACAACTTGATAACCAGACAATCCAACTGGGGCTTTGCAATGTTAGCACGTCTATGGCATGTCTGTAGCAGAGGCTACACTGTTTTCACTGGGCCACTGAATTAATACATGCTTATAGAGTTATACTGTATTAGTGTGTTTAAGTCCAAGATTAAGACTAGCTAATATTGATTAAATCCTATTTAGTGTGCTTCCGCTTTTATGAGTGCAATAGGTCTCTGCTTTCGTTACATAAATCAACCTCATTTTCTTCCTTGACCAGGGTAACTTGTCTAGGGGGGAAGTGAAAAGCTAGAGTATGATCTAGCTTAGCATCTGCCAAAATATGCATGATCTTATTATAAGAAAAGAAAGAAATATTCATTAGATTATTATTGCAAATTAATGGCATGAGTACTTGATAAAATATAGATTAACTATCATACATTCCAGTGAAAGTGGAAAGAGGGATAAATTCCCTTAAGAGTTTATTTTTGTCTGGTAATAGGCAACATAATTAGCAAAACCGAAAAGATAATACAGAAAGTCAATAATGGTGGCAATGTATAAGAACACCATTATCAGTCAAAAACATGTCTTACAGAAATTATCTGAAACTGTTAAAATAGTAAATACAAGTGGAAAGTGTTATAGTTGGGAAGGAAAAATCTAATGAACAGGTTGCAGATGTTCATTAATACGCCAGTTAGAAATACAGCAGGAAGGTGTTAGGATCTTCAGCAGTGTATGCACCCATCCTGCCCCCACCCTCCAAAAAATGCTCACCTTAGAAGGGGAAATACTTTTCTGAAATGTGTTATCAGAGTTATTGCTTGTAAAATGATAGAAAAGTTCTCCCCTAAGCATTCATGAAGTGTTGCTTGCTTGCTGCCTCTAAATTTGACAGTGGTATAGATAAATTAGAGAAACTTAAACGAGAGCAATAAGAATGATATAAAAAGCATTTGATAATATGCTGATAACATTTTTCTTGATCTAGAAAAAGGAATACAATAATGGTCTTCAAAGTATAGCAGTTACCAGGGGACAGGAAAAGCAGTAATAGTTCTTCTGTTGGTTAACTGAAAAGAAGAAAGGACATTTGCAAAAAGTTTCTTAGACAAGACAAAGGACTACTTATAGGAGCTGTTAAACAATTAAAGGTCTAATACAGAGATAACAGGGATCCTTATTACTGTAGATTTTGAAGAATATAATACTCAGGAGCATAATATAAGTAATAAATACAGTCAGGGACACTATGGCTATATTTATAACTTGATTGATGCATTCTAAAGATTATTGTCCCTGCTAGTATTTAATTTTCAACACTTCCAAAGTGAACTATTTTTCAAAATATTTTCTCCTACTTCAACAGGAAGTAGTCAGGGAATTTCTAGGCTTCTCTGAAGAGAACTGAGTAACCATAGACATTTTGCTGAGATAAAAAAGTATGAATATATTAAAATAATGATAAATATGATGATACTTGTGGGTGTGTGCTTGGGTTTTTTTGCTATTCATAACTTCTTTTCGTAATATTATCTCTGGAACTCATTTTCTCTTCTTATATTTAAGTATGATAGAGTTTTGTTTTCTCCATTCATGGATCTGACTAGCCAACTCCAGGCTGTGTCTCTGAATCCTGGCTTTCCAGTCTTTTTTACAAGTCTAAGGATCTCAATCTATTAACCAAATATTTTTTACTGTTACAGCTACTGGGATGAGAAAAGCAAGTGTTAAAATATTCCTGTGAAAACAGCAGAGTGAAATAGAATTTATTACATACCCTTTCTTGCTATACTTATATTGTAGCTGACAATCTTTTGCATCTCTTATTTCTAATACTTCAGAGCTACTTTTGTGTAGCTTCCACAGTATGTAGACACTTTCAGAGTGGTACTCTTGTATAAAACATGTTGAGCTCATAAAATGGTTTTTATTAAAGAAAAAAAAAAATCCTGTATTCTACCAATCTAGCTGTGCATATCTTAGCTTTGTCTTCTCATTTAAGTTACTTCTTTGCAATATCTAGACATACAGATGCAGAAGTCTCCAAAAGCTCCAAAGTCATCTGCAGGTCCATTCAGTGCCTGACATACGAATTTTGAATCCTGTGTGCATTACTTTATAACTGTCAACATTAAATAACATTCTTCTTGTCACTTCATTTACAGAGCGAATCAAAACCCCTTTCAGTTTCACTTATTGCTTGGTATGAGTTTACAGGGTTCCTTTCCCCCTTACACAAATCTGTATTACCACATAACAAATTTAAGCTCACTGTTTCTCCAATTAATTTTAACTGGTTTAGATATTAAGTTAAAAAGAAACAATATTGAATAATAACTACTGCATAGAAAAAACTTCTTAAGGCACTTCATCAGTTAGACTAAATTCCCATGTCTATTGACCTCTGAACATGAAAAAAATTTCTTAATCTAATTGTATTGAGCCACTAGCCTGCTTGTCTTTTCACAATTTAATTGGCAGTTTGTAAGTAGGTGACAGAAAATCTACCATTTTCAAAATTATGTGGCTTTAAGTTAGTGTGAAGTTAATTGCATTGTTTAGGAAGCAGTTTGATATATGTGCATATAATTAATTCCTTTTATCATCACAAGCAAATGGAGTGATGAATTAAAATTCAATCAGCAACCCATATGGCCTAAAAGACCCATACAAAATAAATTAAAGAAATAACTAAGATATATACTATATAGCATAGTTATACAACTTATGCTGTATATTATATTTAGTATCCTTATTAATGGCTTGAAGAAGAAACTTAAAAATATCAAAGAATTTTTGTTTCTATGTTAATAATCACAGAATCATGGAATCATTTAGGTTGGAAATGAACTTTAAGATCATTGAGTCCAACTGTAAACCTATCACTGCCAAGTCTACCACTAAACCCTGTCCCTAAGCACTACATCTACATGTCTTTTAAATACTTCCAGGGATGGTGACTCAGTCACTTCTCTGGGCAGCCTGTTCCAATGCCTGACAACCCTTTCAGTGAAGAAATTTTTCCTGATGTCCAATCTAAAATTGGTGCAACTTGAGATCGTTTCCTCTTGTCCTATCAATTGTTATTTTCAAGAAGAAACTGACACCCACCTTGCTACAACATTCTTTCAAGTAGAAGAGAACAATAAGGTCTCTCTTCAACCTCCTTTTCTCCAGGCTTATATGCTAGTTATTTTTACCAAATTATTAGAATTTATAGAGGTATTTTTTTGCCATGACAGTTACAAATTACTCATGCAGTGCTTTTTTTTTAGGAACTAACTGATGACTAACTCCACAATCTTTCACATCGGAGGGTAAATCTTATTGTGTGTTAAAATATCCCATTTGTTTACTCAGACAAAATGTGTAAATAATGGTAAAATATTATCTTATTCTGTTGGAAGTGTATTGACATACAAGGAAAATGTGGGGAGATAGATTTAATTTCTTTAATCTGATTTTTTTTTAATGTGGATATAGTTTTGTGTAAGAAAAGGAAAGTATCTTTTTTAATAACTTGGGATATATCTGATGGACATGGCTTTTTTGCCATTGTCATCAGAACAATGATATACATTATGAAACTTCTACATGGGTAATTAACAATTGTGATGGATTCCACACAGTGGAAATCTACTGTATTTCTCCTGTTTTTGGTTGCAATAAAGTTAATTTTCTTCTTAGAATCTTGTACGGTGCAATGTTTCAGATTTGCAACCAAGACAGTGTTGATTACACACCAGTGTTTTTGTTATTGCTGAGCAGTGCTTACTCAGTGTCAGGGTCTTTTCTGCTTCTCACATCACCCACCAGCAAGTAGGCTAGGGGTGCACAAGAAGCTGAGAGGCCACACAGCTGGGACAGCTGACCCCAACAGACCAAAGGGATATCCTATACCATATGATGTCATGCCCAGCAATAAAAGCTGGGGGAAGAAGGAGGAAGGGAGGAATGTTCGGAGTTACAGCATTTGTCTTCCCAAGTAACTGTTATGCATGATGGAGCCCTGCTTTCCTGGAGATGGCTGAAGACCTGCCTGCCAATGGGAAGTGGTGAATGAATTCCTTGCTTTGCTTTGCTTGTGTGCGCGGCTTTTGCTTTACCTGTTAAACTGTCTTCATGTCAATCCACGAGTTTTCTCACTGTTACTCTTCCAATTCCCTTCCCCATCCCACTGAGGGGGAGTGAGTGAGTGGCTATGTTTGGCTGAGTTGCCAGCTGGGGTTAAACCACGGCACTACTTAATGCTTATATAGGTCAAAGACAAAACCTGATAATAGTAAAAATCCAAATTCTTGAAAAAGACTCACATGCATACAGCAGCATGCCCTATTATATGCATTATTACATGCAAGAAATTTGTGTGTATGTGACCACACATAATCGTATTTTAACATGTTAGAATTCTGGTATCTTTTTTTGGTGTTTAAATAAACATTTAATTTAGGTATTGCAGCACCAAATATTAAACATCTACCTAAAATAATGTGCCAAATTTTCCTACAATTTCTTTAAAGTAAATCTCTGAACAGCAGAGCTTTCTCTAAATCTAGGAAATCTGCGTTGAGGAGACTCTTTTAAAAGTTAGTAAGTATAACATGATAGTATAGTTAAGAGTGTAATTTACCTCTTTTCTCTGAGGTTTATAATGTTGAATTCTCTTCAGGGAACTGATGCTTGCTGGAAAAGGAGGAGAAGATAATTTTACCATTACACCCTAGTGGATGGGCATTTGGTTTAGAAGTGCAAACCATTTTTCTTCAATGTTTGAACAAGGACTAAACCAGAACTCTGTTTTGAAATAAACCAGCCAATTCTCTCTGAAACAAAGACCATGTGTAAAATGTTTAATTCATTCCAGGGACTCTTCCAATAAGCTTTAAGCATGACATGAGGTCTGGCCCCTTTACCCCTACTCAGGCTTCTAATTTAATTTTTGCATGTCAATTAGTATTTGCAAGCACTCCAAAATGCCTTTTGGCATTTGCTGTAAATCCTCAGTTTTAAGCAGTAGAAATTTTGGTGAGCTGCAACATCGTCCCCATGTAATTTTAGACATTTTGATTTCAGATCTCCATTTCTGCACCCCAAATATATGCAGTTTAGGGCCACGTGTTCAAAAGAAAACCTGTGACCATCCAGTACGTGTGGCAGACGTGTTCAGCCAGCTGCAGAGGTGGTTAGCTGCATGGATGTATGTCATGCAGTATCACTTGGCCTTGAAGGCCAGGAATTACTCCTTGGAGCAGAGCATTTAACGATGTAGGTGTGACGTGGGACATGTAGGCATTGTTGTAGTCAGATGATCTGGACTTCCATTCTGTGGAGGTTTTAACCCCAGCTGGCAACTAAGCAACACATGGCTGCTTGTTCACACCGCCACCCCCTCCCAGCCAAGTAGGGGAGAGAAATCAGAAAGAAAAAAAAAATTAAAACTCACAGGTTGATATAAAGACAGTTTAATAGGATAGCAAGGAAAGAGAAATTGATAATAATGATAATAGTAATAATAATGGAATTCACAAAACAAGTGATGCACAATACAATTGCTCACCACCCACTGACCAATGCTCAGCCAGTTCCCAAGCCATAGACACCATCGCTCAGGCAATTCCCCCCAGTTTGGATACTGAGTTTGATGTTATAGGGTATGGAATATCCCTCTGTGGCCTGTTTAGGTCAGCTGTCTTGGCTATGCTTCCTCCCAGCTTCTTGTGCACCTCCTCACTGGCAGAGCATGGCAAGCTGAAAGTCCTTGACTTAGTATAAGCATTACTTAGCAACAACCAAAACATCAGTGCGTTATCAACATTATTCTCATCTTAAATCCAAAACACAGCACTGTACCAGTTACTAGGAAGAAAATTAACTCTCTCTCAGCTGTAACCAGGACACGGTAAACAGATTTTAGAGTGTGTTATGTTTTAACCTTGAAAAACCTTACTGGAAATCTCACTATAATTGACTTGCTTATATTTTAATTCATATTTTTACAGGTAGGAGTTAAAACCATCTTTTACTTCGTGGGTCAATGTGAATGGTATTTCTTTTTAGGCAATATTTCTAAAAAGGGTGGAACTACTTGTAAGGCAAATTCAGTATGGGCAAGGAAAAGAAAATGGCACAGGTGGGAAAGTAATTATTACTCACCTGCTGTAAAACAACATCAAAGATATCATAGAATCATTGAATCATTAAGGTTGGAAAAGACCTTTAAGATCATCAAGTCCAACCATCAACCCAACACCACCATGCCCACTAAACTATATCCCAAAGTGTCATGTCTACATGTTTTTGAACACCTCCAGTCATGGTGACTCCACCACTTCCCTGGGCAGCCTGTTCCAATGTTTGACCACTCTTTCATATCAGTACAATCAACTTTTTCATTGCATTTATCCCAAACAATAGAAATGAGCTTTTAAAAAAAAAATCTCAAAGTAAAAGAGAATATAATATTAACCAAAATAACCCCAAGCCCCCTCTTTAAACTCATTTCTGTTTCTTCATACTACATTTGAATTAAAAAAAAATACAATCAGATATACTTTTCATTTCCTTCTGTATTTAGCAAATTTGTTAATGGTGCATTCAACTCCTGCATCCAGATCATTGATAAATATATTGAACAGGACTGGCCCTAGAATTGAACCCTAAGGAACACCCCTGGTGACCAGTCACTAGCCAGATGTAGGCCCATTCACTACAACCCTTTAAGCTCTGCCCTTCAGCCAGTTCTTCACCCAGTGCACTGTGAACCCGCTCATCCCACAGTTGGACAACTTGTCCATAAGGATGTTGTGAGGCACAGTATCAAAAGCCTTACTAAAATCCAGAAAAAATACACCCATCTCCCTCCCATCATCCACAAGGTTGATGACCCTATCACAGAAGGATATCAAATTAGTTAAACAGGACTTTCCTTTTGTGAACCCATGTTGACTGTGCCTGATGATCACATTATTCTTTAAATGCCTTTGAATAGTACCCAGAATAATTTTCTCCATAATTTTCCAGGAACTGAGGTTCGACTCACAGCTCTGTAGTTCCCTGGCTCTTCTTTCATGTCCTTTCTGCAGATTGGAATAACATTGGCTAGCTTCCAGTCAGCAAGGACCTCCCCAGACTTCCAAGACCTTTGGTAGATGATAGAGAAGGGGTCCTGCCATAAATTCCATTAGCCGTTTCAGAATTCTCGGATGAATTCCATCAGACCTTATGGACTTGTCAATATTCAGCTGATAAAGCTGTTCCCTCACAACTTTGGTGTGGACAAATGGAAAGTCACTGTTCCCACACTGGTCCTCCGACTCAAGGGACTAGGCAGCCCGAGGTCTATCAGTATTATTAAAGATTGAGGATATGTCGTGGTTTAGCCCCAGCCGGCAACTAAGCACCACGCAGCCGCTCGCTCACTCCCCCTCTCGCAGTGGGACGGGAGAGAGAATTGGGAAAAAAAAACCTTGTGGGTTGAGATAAACACGGTTTAATAGGACAGAAAGAAAGAAGGGAACAACAATGATAATACCAACGAAGGAATGTAAAAGAACAAGTGATGCCCAATACAGCAATTGCTCACCACCCAGTGATCGACAGCCCGTTCCCGAGCAGCGATTTCCACCCCCCGGCCAACTCCAGTTTATGTACTGGGCATGACATCGTATGGTAGGGAATATCTCTTTGGCCAGTCTGGGTCAGCTGTCCCGGCTGTGTCCCCTCCCAGCTTCCCGTGCACCCCCAGCCTGCTCGCTGGCAGGCCAGCACGAGAAGCTGGACTGTCCTTGACTGCTCAGCAACAACCCAAAACATCAGCACATTATCAACAGTTTCTCATCCCAAATCCAAAACACAGTCTCACACTAGCTTCTGTGAAGAAAACCAGCTCTATCCTGGCTGAAACCAGGACAGTATCTACCCCTTATTCCATACCATTTACATCATGCCCAGGTCCTATACTTTTCAATACATTCCAATTATTCATTATTATTCTTCCTGTCTTTTAATATATACACACAGATATCACTTTCTTAGTCCATGGGCCATCACTTTAAAATGTCTGTGGAGTTCAGTCCATGACTCTGGGCTTCATCCATCATAGTAGTCTCTCAGGGCAGGGGAGATGGTATATAGTGTTGGATTGTCATCTGGCACGGTCCATGTCCATGATCTGCAGGTCGAAGATGTCGGTCTTGAGGGATTTGTTGGGCGCAAGCTGCTGAAGCCAGTTCTGGTTCCATCACTGCTGCACGTTGTTCGGTTTCAGTGAAGCTCATTCTTCATCAGTCTGAGTGATTCTTACTATAATACCATTGATATGGTAGATAGCAGCCATAGTAGTAATGTCATACTGAACAATTAACATAATACAATTCAAATCATTGACTGTTTTCACCCAAAATCAAGTCTCCTTGAGGTACACATCGGACTTCCCCATCCTTCCGCATTACCCACCAAGTGCACCCAGGTCCCTGGGCAAAGGCAATCCCACGAACGGGTTTGCCTTTGCCTGAGGCAGGAGTAACCCAGACTGTCTTCCTCAGCATATTTCTCACATGCACCACAGGGACTTTATCCCCTTCTACAGTACGTAAAAGTTTTGATTGGGCAGGGCCGGCTCTATTAGTAGATCCCCTAGTGTTGACTAACCAGGTGGCTTTGGCTAAATGTTTATCCCAATGTTTGAATGTCCCGTCACCCATTGCTCTCAGTGTAGTCTTTAACAGTCCGTTGTATCGTTCAATTTTTCCGGAAGCTGGTGCATGATAGGGGATGTGATACACCCACTCAATGCCGTGCTCTTTGGCCCAGGTGTCTATGAGGTTGTTTCAGAAATGAGTCCCATTGTCTGACTCAATTCTTTCGGGGGTGCCATGTCGCCATAAGACTTGCTTTTCAAGGCCCAGGATAGTGTTCCGGGCGATGGCATGGGGCACAGGGTATGTTTCCAGCCATCTGGTGGTTGCTTCCACCATGGTAAGCACATAGCACTTGCCTTGGCGAGTTTGTGGAAGTGTGATATAGTCAATCTGCCAGGCCTCCCCATACTTATATTTCAACCATCGTCCTTCATGTCAGATGGGCTTTAACCGCTTGGCTTGTTTGATTGCAGCACACGTCTCACATTCATGGATAACCTGTGCAATAGCATCCATGGTCAAGTCCACCCCTCGATCCCGAGCCCATCTATATGTTGCATCTCTTCCCTGATGGCCTGAGGTGTCATGGGCCCACCGAGCTATAAATAATTCACCCTTATGTTGCCAGTCCAGATCCACCTGAGCCACTTCAATCTTAGCAGCCTGATCCACCTGATGGTTGTTTTGATGTTCTTCAGTGGCCCGACTCTTGGGTACGTGAGCATCTACATGGCGTACTTCTATGACGAGATTCTCTAGTCGGGCAGCAATATCTTGCCACAATTCAGCAGCCCAGATGGGCTTGCCTCTGCGTTGCCAGTTGCTCTGCTTCCATTGCTGTAGCCACCCCCATAGAGCATTTGCCACCATCCATGAGTCAGTATAGAGATAGAGTACTGGCCATTTTTCTCGTTCAGCAATATCTAAAGCCAGCTGGATGGCTTTCACCTCCGCAAACTGACTTGATTCACCTTGTCCTTCAGCCACTTCTGCAACTCGTCATATAGGGCTCCATACAGCAGCTTTCCACCTTCGATGTTTGCCTACAATATGACAGGACCCATCAGTAAACAGGGCATATTGCCTTTCGTTCTCTGGCAGTTCATTATATGGTGGAGCCTCTTCAGCACGCGCCACCTCCTCTTCTGGTGATATTCCAAAATCTTTGCCTTCTGGCCAGTCCATGATCACTTCCAAGATTCCCGGGCGATTAAGGTTTCCTATTCGAGCCTGCTGTGTAATAAGCGCAACCCACTTACTCCACGTAGCATCAGTCGCGTGATGTGTAGAGGGGACCCTCCCTTTGAACATCCAGCCCAGCACCAGCAGTCGGGGTGCCAGGAGGAGCTGTGCTTCAGTACCAACCACTTCTGAGGCAGCTCGAACTCCTTCATATGCTGCCAATATCTCCTTTTCAGTTGGAGTATAGCGGGACTCAGATCCCCTATATCCTCGACTCCAAAACCCTAGAGGTCGACCTCGAGTCTCTCCTGGTGCCTTCTGCCAGAGACTCCAGGTAGGGCCATTCTCCCCAGCTGCCATGTAGAGCACATTTTTAACATCTTGTCCTGCCCGGACTGGCCCGAGGGCTACGGCATGAACTATCTCCTGTTTGATTTGTTCAAAGTCTTGTCATTGCTCAGGGCCCCATTTAAAATCGTTCTTCTTCCGGATCACTTGATAAAGAGGGCTTACAATCAGACTGTAATTTGGAATATGCATTCTCCAGAAACCCACAATGCCCAGAAATGCTTGTGTTTCTTTTTTGCTAGTTGGTGGAAACATAGTTGTTATTTTGTTGATCACATCTGTTGGGATCTGTCGATGTCCATCTTGCCATTTTATTCCTAAAAACTGGATCTCTTGTGCAGGTCCCTTGACTTGACTTTGTTTTATAGCAAAACCAGCTTTCAGAAGGATTTGAATTATTTTCTTCCCTTTCTCGAAAACTTCTTCTGCTGTGTTGCCCCATATGATGATGTCATCAATGTATTGCAGATGCTCTGGAGCTTCACCCTGTTCCAGTGCAGTTTGTATCAGCTCATGGCAAATGGTAGGGCTGTGTTTCCACCCCTGGGGCAGTCAATTCCAGGTGTATTGGACACCCCTCCAAGTGAACGCAAACTGTGGCCTGCACTCTGCTGCCAAAGAGATTGAGAAAAATGCATTAGCAATATCAATGGTGGCGTACCACTTGGCTGCCTTTGACTCCAGTTCATATTGAAGTTCTAGCATGTCTGGCACAGGAGCGCTCAGTGGCGGCGTCACTTCATTCAAGCCACGATAGTCTACTGTCAGTCTCCACTCTCCATTAGACTTTTGCACTGGCCATATGGGGCTGTTAAAGGGTGAGCGAGTCTTGCTGATCACTCCTTGGCTCTCCAGCCGACGAATCAGCTCATGGATGGGGATCAGGGAGTCTCTGTTGGTGCGATATTGCCGCTGGTGCACTGTTGTGGTAGCAATCGGCACCTGTTGTTCTTTGACATTGAGCAACCCCACCACAGAAGGGTCCTCTGAGAGACCAGGCAAGGTGGACAGCTGTTTAATTTCTTCCGTCTCCAAGGCAGCTATACCAAAAGCCCACTGGTACCCTTTTGGGTCCTTGAAATACCCTCTGCTGAGGTAGTCTATGCCCAGGATGCACGGAGCCTCTGGGCCAGTCACAATCGGGTGCTTCTGCCACTCACTCCCAGTTAGGTTCACTTCGGCCTCCAGCACAGTCAGCTGTTGGGATCCCCCTGTCACTCCAGAAATACAGATGGGTTCTGCCCCTATATGGCTTGATGGCATCAGGGTACATTGTGCACCAGTGTCCACTAAACCCTTATATTCCTGTGGGTCTGATGTGCCAGGCCATCTAATCCACACAGTCCAATAAACTCGGTTGGCCCTCTCCTCCACCTGGCTGGAGGCAGGGCCCCTCTAGTCCTGGTCACAGTACTCGTTACCCACTTCTTGTAAATAGGAATCAGAATTCCCTTCAAGAGGATCAGAGGTGAGATCAGCTCTTCCGTTCTTTCTGGGAAGCTGCCCACTGGAAAGTGGAGCGACGATTTTTCTGGAGGAACCTGAACCCCCTTTTGTAATTGTCTTTCCTTGCAGCTCGCGTACTCGTGCCTCTAGGGTTGAGGTAGGTTTTCCATCCCCCCTCCTCATGTCCTCTCCATAGTCACGCAATTGAAACCACAGGGTGGCTCATGGTGTGTATCCTCTATATCTTCTCTCTTGAACAGAAGAGCGCTTACTCCTAATGGCTGAGACACTGGTCCGTATGGGTGGAGGGTAGGGCATATCCTCTTTGAATTGCCGGAACTCCCAGGACAGTTTCTCTACAGCAGAGATGCAGGCCCGTAGGGAGGAAGAGAGACTTTCTTCACATTGCCGGAGTTGGCCAGCCAATTCATCCACCGTTGGTCTCTCTCCGTCTTTCCAGGCCATTACTGCTAATGAGTTGGCATATGATGAGGGTGCACTCCGTACAAACTTCCGCCACATAGGTTGCCTGCAATTGACTTCATCTGGGTCTTTGGATGATTGTCCATTGTCCAAGTCACCATAAATCACTTCCAGCACAGCTTGTTCCCTCAGGTACTGGATACCTTTCTCCATAGTGGTCCACTTGCCTGGCTGACATAGAACATCTTCCTTGAAGGGATATCTTTCCTTCACACCTGACAGGAGTCGTCTCCAGACGCTGAGGACTCGTGCACCTTTTCCAATTGCTTTGTCAATGCCCCCTTCCCTAGAAAGGGATCCCAGCTGCTTGGCTTCCCTACCCTCTAATTCCAGGCTACTGGCCCCATTATCCCAGCATTGGAGCAGCCAGGTGACAATGTGTTCACCTGGACGACGGCTGAAATCCTTTCGCATATCTCGCAATTCACTCAGGGATAGAGATCGGGTAGTTACTGTCTCTTTTATGAGTTCTTCCTCTTCCTCCTCTTCAAGCGATGACCCGCTCTCTTCCCTCTTCCATCCTTGTGATGGTCCTGCTTCAGAACACTCTGCCTCCTCACTCTCTTCCTCTGGCTCCTTCTTAGAAATATCTTCCTCTTCCCTTATTAAACGAGCTGACTTCCGCGTCCAAGATTTCTTCTTTTGTACAGGGGCAACTGATACCGGGATGGGCTGGTTCTCTGGTTCAGCTGCAGCAGTCTGAGTAGCTACAGTGCCCGCCGTGCGGGTTGGAGTAGTCACAGTGCCTGCCACAGGGGTTGGAGTAGTCACAGTGCCTGCCACATTGCCATCAGACCCAGAGAGCCTCTCTCCCCTTTGCACAGTGTTAAATAGAGCTCGGTAGGCATGGGCCAGGCCCCAGCACATTGCAATGATTTGTGTCTCCTTGGAGCTGCCAGGCTGACAGCATACTTCTTCCAAATATTCTGATAGTTTATCAGGATTCTGCACTTGTTCGGGAGTGAAGTTCCAAAACACCAGAGGTGCCCACCGCCCCAGCCATTTGCCCATGCTGTTCCACACACCCTGCCATTCATAACTATCCAGCCTTGGGGCAGATCTCTGAGTGATATTCTTAAATTGCTTGCCAACCTTAGACAAAACCGAAACAATGTAACCCAGAAGTAGCAATAGAGGTATTTTAACCAGCCAAGGGTGTTCAAAATACTGAAAAATTATTGTGATGAAGGAGGAAATGTTATGATAGAAGGTAGCAAAGGTACCATTCTGCATTTCCTCCATAAAAAAACTTTCAGAGGAAGAAGTATAATTGCTAATCATCTCCACAAGACAGTAGCCAAAATACAGTAACGGCTTTAGTACAGAGCTCAGATGATATCACATTAAGCTCAAGGTCAGTGCTCTAAAAACAAAACTCACAGGCAAGACATTACTAATCGTCGCAGAGTACAGCAGCCCGCAGAAACCAACACCAATCCTTAACATGTACAGCAAAGACAAGAGCATGATGCAAATCAAATAAACTGATATTGTGACCTGCAACCGTTATTATCTCAAGCCTCGAGCCCCACGTTGGGCGCCAAAAAGGACTGTCGTGGTTTAGCCCCAGCCGGCAACTAAGCACCACACAGCCGCTCTCTCACTCCCCCTCCCGCAGTGGGACGGGGGAGAGAATTGGGGAAAAAAAAACCTCGTGGGTTGAGATACACACGGTTTAATAGGACAGAAAGAAAGAAGGGAACAACAATGATAATACCAACGAAGGAATGTAAAAGAACAAGTGATGCCCAATACAGCAATTGCTCACCACCCCGTGATCGACAGCCCGTCCCCGAGCAGCGATTTCTGCCCCCTCGGCCAACTCCAGTTTATGCACTGGGCATGACGTCATATGGTAGGGAATATCTCTTTGGCCAGCCTGGATCAGCCGTCCCGGCTGTGTCCCCTCCCAGCTCCCTGTGCACCCCCAGCCTGCTCGCTGGCAGGCCAGCACGAGAAGCTGGACTGTCCTTGACGGCTCAGCAACAACCCAAAACATCAGCACATTATCAACAGTTTCTCATCCCAAATCCAAAACACAGTCTCACACTGGCTTCTGTGAAGAAAACCAGCTCTATCCTGGCTGAAACCAGGTCAGGATAAAAAAAAAACACTGAATGCCTCCACTCCTTCATCTCTATTAGTCAGATGCCATCTTGAACAAGTATTGGTCCAATGTTTTCTTTAGACCTCCTTTTGCTATTAACATACTTAAAAGAGCCGTTCTTTTAACTGAAACAACACTGGCCAGTGTCAACTCTTAATTGAGCTTTGACCTTTTGTATCTCCTCCCTGCATAAATGAACCACAGCTCTGTACTCTTCCTGCAAAGCCTGGCCTTGCCTCCAGCGATCATACATTTTCTTTTTCCTCCTGAGCTGCACAAGGAGTTCCCTGTTCAGCCAAGCTGGTCTTCTGCCCCTCTTGCTTGACTTACAGTGGAATTGCCTGCTCCTGTGCTTCTAAAAGATGGTTCTTAAAGGCTGACCAGCACTCGTGTACTCCTAAACCCTCAAAAGCAGATTCCGGGCATAGTCTGCTAAATAGCTCCCTGCATGGTTTAAAGTTTGCTCTCCTGAAGTCCAGGGTGGCAACTCTGCTGCCCTTTTTTCTCACTACACTGAAAATTTTAAAATCAACCATTTTATGAGCACTGTGGCAAGACAACCTCCTACTGTCACTTCCCCAATGAGTCCTTCTCTATTCACAAATAGGAAGTATAGGAGGGCATCCTTCCTAGTTGGCTCGCTGAGTACTGTGACAAGAATTATCTCCTACAAACTTCAAGAATTTCTAGGACCTCCTTGTCACAACACTATGATATTCCCAGCTGATGTCTGGGAAGTTCAAATCTTCTATAAGGACAAGGATTACCAATCCAGAAATTTCTTATAATTCCCTATAGAATAACCCATCTGTGCTTGCATCCTGGCTAGGTGATCAGTAGTAGACACCCACTACAATATCTCCTTTGTTTTCCATCCTCCTAATCCTCAACCAGAGGCTCTCAACAACATCAACACTAACTGTAAAGGCTGTGCAATCAAACCTCTCCCTTATGTATAATGAGACACCTCCAACTCGCCTGCCCTGCCTGTCCTTCCTGAACAGCCTGTAGTCTATACAAACTGCAAGTACAAAGTAATACATATGGAAAAATCCTCTTAAATTCAGGAGCAGTAAGTGACTGTAACAACCAAATCTGAAGGTAGGAAACTGGAGGGAGAGTGGATGTAGAACTGTGAAAGGCTATGTAGCTTCATGAACTAGGAAAAAATATGGATAACTTATGAAATTGATATAGACTCCTTATTAGAAAAAATGTGAAAATTTTTTGTGTGTTCAAAGCTAATTCTGGGGCAGTCAAAAACGAGAAATTCCACCAACAGGACTTACTAAAATATGTCGCGTTTGATTTAATCTAGTTCCTGTGCTTTTGCTGTGGTGGCTTTTCATTCTTGAAGGTGAAGCAGAGATATTTTTATATAACTATTGAAAGCCTCCTAAGTTTCCAGGTCATTAGGGAAAATACTGGTATTGCAGGTGCCACACATCTACTTCAGAACTCAGTTTTAAATAAGGAAAGGAGTAACACCAGAATATGCCTTGGGTTGACTGGCAGAATTCAAATACAGTGCCTGAGAAAAAGCTCTTTGAGTACTTTTGGGAGTGCCATTAGGTCCTTTCAGAAAATGTTTTGAACTAAATATATAAGAAAATATTTTCCCTACCCATTAGACATTACCAGTACATATACGTTATATTATTGAATAGATTCCAGACTCTAGTAGTTTGACTTTAATCAAATTTCACATTCTCACTAGATTTTTAACCAGTAGAAGAGTTAGTTGGTATATCAGCATATTGGGCTATATATACACACATACACATACGCACACATCCCTACACATAAACACACACCTCTATCTGTCTATATATCTATTTACACACCTACGTAGTCATATGTAATAGTTTTATGTGGCAGTATAAGGTACGTTTCAGATCACAATCAAATGTTAATGAGAAAAATCTACAGAGCCTAACAAACCTATATCACTACATCCACCATGTTTTTTAATCAGAGATCAAAAAATGACTCATTTAATTACTAACAACATCTTTTATACATCATGACTCTTATGAAAATTACAGAAAGAGAATGAACACTTACTTGAGCTGCAAAACCCTTCTTTCTGCTGTTATATCAGTTACACTTGTCATTTGCATTTTAGGGTCATTTTGAATGTGATTTATTATTCCTTACTAGATTTGTAAATGTGAGATTATGGTGCTGCTGCTGCAATGACTGGTAAACAAAGAAACTTGGTAAAAACCAAAGAGATAACCGGAATCATTAGGTTTCCTGGATGTTAGCAATGCAAATAAATTAGACATACCTTACAGCCTGCCTTTGCTTTAGTATTGCACTATAATTTATGGAATAATATTTTATTACTGTATGAACAAAAATATAATTATTGTATCTGAAAAATAAATCTGAAAGTAAACAGGTATTATTTCAAAGCATATTTAGTGCTTAATTAAACTTTTTCTTGTTTGCCTAGAGTACAATCTGTATACATTAATGCATCAATATTTCATAAATGCAATTATGCTGAGAACTGAACACTGTGCATCATTACTAGCTAAAATCTATCTACAGTGCAAAATTCATTTTTAAATAAAATTGCATGCAAATAAATTTACAAAAATATGCAAATGTTATCAACTTTCAGACTTTAACTTTTCATTTAAGGCAGCAGAGAAAAAGGGAACATCTGCCTGACTTTCCTAAGTCAGATCATGAAACTAATCATGTATACAAAGCATTTGTAAGCTTAGGTGCAAGTCCAAGTGTAATTCAGTCATTAAAATAAGAATGCAAATAATATGTTGAAAATGCGAAATTTAGTGTATGCTTTCAAGCCTACAATTATTTTACATAGTAACAGCTTCTGGAAAACTTAAATGTTTTTGTATATTCAGTGTAAAGAAATAGAACTCATGTCCTTAAATGATTGTAACCACTTCACAACATACATTCATGTATCCCCACAATGTCGTTGTTGAAGACATACTCCAATAATCATTTTACAGATACTTTTACATGAAACAAAATATGATTTTTATCACCTTGCACAAGTCATATTGTGCAAGGTCATAAATCTTATTTAATTTCAGATATCTACACGGTCAGTGTGGATATCTCAGCTAGTCACTCATGACTCCCTCTTCCTCATGTAGAGAAATAGATTCTTGTTAAAGTGTTATCCATCTGGCTAAATACAGTTGTTTGATGAAATGATTTCCATTCACAAGTTCCACATTTTTCCATTAGCTGTAAAGGAAGTCTAAGTTGAGAAGCAGATACATATAATATAATGTCTGAAGTAAGATAATATAATTCCTATGCTATGTGTCAGAAGTAAGAATGGAATCCAAGACACTTGACTCCTTTATTCAGATAGTTTTGCTTCTGTTGTTTCATTCTTTCTTTGGGATACTAATTGAGGTATAAAAATATTGCCTTAAATTCTCTCTAAATAGAACTTTTCTGAAACTGTAGGGTGGTTTTTATTTTCTTGGGGGAGTGTGGGTTGGTTTGTTTTTTTTTTTAACCTGGGGATTTTTTTTAAACCTTTTTTATTTAACCTAAGGACGGTGTCCTTAGAATTCCATGTTTTCAGGTCAAAAGCACCATTATGGCAAGGTAATCTGTCCAATTGTATAGTAAATTTCATTGGACTTAACGCTGTCAGCAAACTGGTGACTTTGGAGTACCTTTAGAAAGATGTCATAACTTGATTTGGAGACTTCAAAGAATGCAGAATTTATCATACACCTTGACCATCTGTATAATGGTTAACTACAGTATTAAAAAAACATGATCTCTGTTACATATTTTTAGCACTGCTCCCATTGTAGTGATCACCATAATTGCTCATGGTTATTGATTATACCAATCAATAATAGTTCCTCTTTAGAATTTCAGAAGTTTGAATCTAAACTGTACCTAACTATATCAGCTGTCATCACACAGCTCCATTGAATGCTTAATTCACTGGTACAAGTGGACTAGAGTTTTGAATTAAAATATGTATTCTCCAGAAAATAGAGCCAGTATTGGTTCTTCTAATCTGACATGTAGTGCAGGACATAAAAAATAAATTATAATTTTGGTTTTCCAGTTTTTTGAATTTTTTGCACAATTCTTTTTAACACAAATAATTAGAAATACTTGGAGAGGTTATCACTCCAAGTGAGAATAGACAAGTCATACAAACAATGGTAGAAGATTACAGAAACGAATTCAGGTGGAAACAATCTCAAAATTAAAATATATGCATTTGGTGGCAGAGATTTTGTAAAAAAGGAATGGTGACAGAGAATAGAATTTTTGACATCAGATTAGGCATGAGTTAACTGTAAGAAATGACCAAAAGAATTCATGGGTTATTTTTTGGTTTTAATGGACATGTGTAAATGAAGAAGAAGAAGAAGAATCACAAGGTTCCATTACAAATGCTGAAGTAGCACAGCAGAAGGTGGAAAACCACACTTCAAATATTTAGTGCTGGGAAACCTGCTAGGGGTGAACACCAGAGGTGAAAACCAAAAGAACAGTGATAACATCAATGAAGTATCTAGGTGACTATCAATTGTGACCTACTGTGAAAACATAAGACCTGGTTATGACAGTGAGAGCAAAGACTATCAAGTGTTTAATTCCTCCTTATGTTAATGGTTAAAAAACCCCTTCTGCCACCTTTAAGGAGCAAGGAATAGATAATAAGTGGAGAACGCTGTGCCCATGTGTTAACATTTTAAGCAATATAATCTTGTCAGGTATAGGCATGTCTCTATAAGTCAAGCTTGAAATTAAGCTTCTGAAAACTTAGACTGAGCTCCAAAAGCAAGACTTCTTGGTAAAGAAAGCCTATGTTTTGTGGAAAAGCTAGTATTTCTCATAATTTTTCACTTTTAAAACTAGGCATCAAAAATAGAAAAAAAATCAGTGTTAGAGATCAATATTGCCCTGGAAGTGAGATTGATGAACTAATCTAGCAGACCTTTTCCATTTATTACTTCTAGAAAAGCATTTATTTTCTAGGAAAAAAAAAAAATCAGTACTTGACAAAGAGCATATAATTTTTGCAAATCAGCTTTCCTGGCCAAGAAAACAGACAAACACTGTTAAACTTGGTCAATGCACTGTATTATGTGTACCAGCAGAAAATATCAAACACCTTATGAAGTGTAATTGTACATAATGACTTAATTAAAATTGATTAAACTAAAAAGAAATGAGTGAGAAAAATCAAATCAACATAAAAAATTACTTTGAAGGCACATGAAGAACAATTTTCTTGAACAATTATAGTCCTTCATGGAAAGCATAGTTCTTCCTTCATGGAAAGCATATAAAAAAGGAATTATTGCTATGGTGAAAGAGATTTGGTAAAAGAGATTTGGCTTGCTTTGCTCACGGTCACTCATGATAAATTTCCTCCTAGGACATCTGCTTTGCCTTTGAAAGTTTGACAGTAATGTTTTAGTAAGTTGTGGTTTTACCTCATAGAATATACATATTATTTCTGTACAATTTTGGTTGATTAGCTGTTGGCTTTAGTTACTATGGAATGCAATTAAGTGTGTAAAAATCCAGTAGATGTCATATATTTAATCCTAGTGTATACTTGTCAAGTTTACATTTGAAAACACTGAGGCTCAAGCATAAACTGGAAGTCCATAACTTTAGAGAGATTCCTTTAATATAAGTGAAAATAAGGATTGTCTATTCATCCTCCCACGTTACCACATCTGTTAGAGAAGCAGTATAAGATATTGAAAATACATTTGTGCTCAGTAATATAAAACTTCTGTTATATAATTTCTTTCTGAAATACAGTTTGCAATATATCATCAGTTTTGAAATATGTCTCAATGCTATTTGGTAATTAATACAGCTGATTTTAATTAATGATCAGTTCATTGCTATAAGGGCCCTAAATTTTGATGGTGTGATGTGAACCTGCTGGTTAGAGGAATGTTGCAACAACAGAATACAATAATAAATAGCTGTATTTGGAGAAAAGCATCATTACAAAGTTTCTCATATAAAAGTTTATGCCAGGCCATTACAAACGGTAGAGAGACACTCTTTGTGTCTTGTAGTTTCTTCTATATTCTTTAGCTCTGAGATGTCATACAGAAACTTCCACATAGTGGAGCGTGTGCCATCAACAGCTAATAAAGATTGTTTTCAAACAACATTTTAAAACAGTGAAACAGTGTGCCTAATTTCCAAGGGTGAGCCCTGTCTCAGAGGACAGAATAACAGCCTGTCTCCTAGCCTTCCCTCTCATACCGCTCTGTCTGGAAACTTTTTGGAAATCATAGTGGACAATAAGTCTGTTCCATATTCATTACAGATATTGATCAATCCAGAACCTCCTGCTGGTGTAAGCACAGTCTCTTTCCAGCAGCTTTAAACAGTCAAATAGTTAACTGAAAAACTTTGCTTGAAATGTAATATGAAATTTCCTTCAATGATCCTGTGACTTGGCTCAGAAGACACTAAATATATCCAAAAATGTGAATTTAGTATTTGCTGCTAAATGCTAAACTGCATTGCTGTGTCTCACCTCTCTCAAATGCAAAAGGACTGAGTTCTCTGTGGGTGCAGACTAGGAAGCATAAGTTGGCCCTCTGAAAGGTGAGAACTTGAGGTTTGAAAATACAATGTGTTTTCAAACAAGCAAAACTCTTTTCTATTGGCTACACCCAGCTAATCAAAAGGCTTAATGTAAACAGCATATGTCTTAAAAATGCTAACAGCTTAACGACATGCAATGCTGCAAAATTCCTTGAGAGGCACTTCAAAAACCTTAAGTTACTTTTTTTTTTTCAAAAAAAAAGATCGTTCTTCAAATTAAGCTGTAATCATCTTTATTATACTTCACTTAATTTCTTCTTGTAGACAGGTAATCTGCATTGTGAAGGAATATATCATAAAGGCACATAATAAATTTGGTAAAAGGTCAGCGTATCATAATGCAGAGAATATGTCTCCAGTATCTAGTACATTAATAGAAATGTTTAGTAGTGTAGGTTTCTCAGCTTTCCAGGTGTTCAGATCTAGTCACTGCTACTTCATAACATTTTAAACTGTACTATGAAAGACAGTAAGTATGGTAGTATTTTATTTTTGCCCTAGCAAACTTTTTTTTTGTGACAATTCCTAATGAATAAAAGAGAAAAATGTAAAGAAACTGACTTCAGTCAATCTTCATGTATTATTCAATAGTATTCTGTGTGCATGCAGTACCTGCTCTAATTAGCTACCTTGGCCAGAGAAGACATGGTTTAGAATGTTGAAAATAATAGGTTTCAGAGAGCAATTAAAGGTAAATATGGGATTAGGTGTCCTAGTGCAAGGTGACAAGCACCTGGTGTCAATTAAGTTATAGTCCTATACATATTTTAATTGTCAGATGGAAAACAGTAAATAATCCAGACCTGAACTGATTTCTTTAAACTCAATTTTAATTCACTAACTCTTTAGGAAGAAAATACTCCAGAACAATGAGGCTCCTTTCCACAAAGGAAAACACATCACCTTCCCATCAAGAAAGCTTTCTTTTTCTGAGTTATTAAGAGGAGGTGGGTGGGGTGGTGGAGAGAAAAAGAATGCTCAATTGGCATTCAGTTATGTGTGTGTTGCAGATTTATCCTCTGTGACTGATCATGAGTATTTCTTTGTACCGAAGAGCGGACAATGAAGATGTCCAAGTTGCAGACTGTCAATGAAAACTCGGGTCTCAAAGCTATATTCTGATTTTTATTTTTTTCTTATTTTTGTTTTTGTTATACGTAATATTTGGATATCTAATGCAAAAAAAATGTTTTAAAAGTGATTCTTTCTTTTATATGATGTCTGGATGAGAGAAATTTCATTAATCAAAAATTACTGCTTTCCTGATTGCTCTCCAAGGATGGTGGGAGGAAGGTAGGTGGGGGGAGGGACGGACAAGGAGATAAGAAAAGGAGGTGTGACACTCATTGAGTATAATTTACCAGACGCTGAACTGGTGATAATGGTTGATTGTCTTCAGATGTTCACTGCTGCTTCACAACAGCTGATAATAGCTCCAGTTCTTTTCATGATATGGTGTGTGTTATTATAAATCTCTATATCTTTTCACAAAATGGTACACCTATATGTACATACTGATGATTTAGATATGCTTCAGCTTGAACCTTATTATTCTTACCAGTGAAGTGAGGTTTAAATAACACCTATGTCATTCATTGCATTTAAAAAAAGATACATCTGAAAAATGAAAAGACAATATTATCAACTTCCATTCAATAGTCATGCACAAAGTACATATTTAAATACTTCTATAAATTTGGGATGCTATATTTTGGTTTTGTTTATGTTTTGGGAGTACTTGGGCTTTTTGTTTCTCTTCCTTTCCTGCCAAACTATGATATTTAAAGACACAAAAAATTAGTGTTTTTCTGATGATACAAGAACCATTATTGTTTCTCATAGAGAAGATCAGTAATACTTCATTCTTTGTTTGACTAATAGTTCTGATAATGGTCCAGCAGATACTTTATTACATTTGTGAGATGGCTGGCTGTAATTTAACAACTGTCTCATGAGTATTCCCATGTCATTCTGAACAATGATAATTATGGAGTGATATTAATACTATTAGACTGACAGTCACATACGTTTTAGGAGACAAAACTGTTATGAACTATTGGTATTCGTTTCTCCTGGATGATTTGTCAGATAGTAAAAATTAACGTTATAATTACCATAAAATGAGCGTGTGGAAAAAAATGGAATAGCATCAAGCATTTAAGGGCCACATGGTAAAATTATGACTATTGTGTTATGCACAAATAAAAATGAGTCTTGCATCAGCATAGTGTATATATAATTTCAGTGGATTTTGCCAAGCTCTCTGACACTGTCCAATTCAATGATAAAATGTATGGATAATAAATTTTTCTCTGACTATTTTAATCACTCATAGTATTGCAAGAGGAAGGCAGTTCCTTAATATTCACCTAAAAGAAGAATTGTATTCATTACTCTAATCAGGTTTCCTGAAAAAAATCTTTTATACTCATATGTAGCAGGAAGGCAAGTGAAGACTTGAGTAAAAATAAATGCCACAATATTCTTGTGAAGATGTAGACCTAAAAGAAAAAAAGATAAGCCATTAAAACCAGGCAAATGTCATGTACATCATCTGTGACTGAAAATGAGATAGTGGTATAGGGAAACACACAGTGTCAATATTTTCTACACCTTGAAAGAAACGAGCCTAAGTATAGGTACAGTTATAGTTTTTTGTTTGTTTATATATATGTCGAGATACACATTTGTTATTCTTAAAACAGCCTGAATAATTATTCTTTTTGTAAGCATGAATTCCTCAATTTCAGATAGCTGGAATAAGAGCTGAGAGGTAAGTAAAGGTCTGTGATACAACCTTCTGTGTATGTCTGTGTGTGCGTTTCTCTGAAAACAGTTAATAAGATGAAAGAAAAAGAGCATTCCAGAAACACAAATTCTAATATTGCTAATTACTTCTTTATTGTTTTACAAGATGTCCTGGTTTCAGCCAGGATAGAGCTGGTTTTCTTCACAGAAGCTAGTGTGAGACTGTGTTTTGGATTTGGGATGAGAAACTGTTGATAACGTGCTGATGTTTTGGGTTGTTGCTGAGCCGTCAAGGACAGTCCAGCTTCTCCTGCTGGCCTGCAGCGAGCAGGCTGGGGGTGCACGGGAAGCTGGGAGGGGACACAGCCAGGACAGCTGACCCAGGCTGGCCAAAGGGATATTCCCTACCGTACAACATCATGCCCAGTACATAAACTGGAGTTGGCCGGGGGGTGGGAATCGCTGCTCGGGGACGGGCTGTCGATCGCTGGGTGGTGAGCAATTGCTGTGTTGGGCATCACTTGTTCTTGTACATTCCTTTGTTGGTATTATTATTGTTGTTATCATTGTTGTTTCCTTCTCTCTTTCTGTCCTGTTAAACTGTGTTTCTCTCAACCCACAAGTTTTTTTCCTAATTCTCTCCCCCATCCCACTGGGGGAGGGGGGAGTGAGTGAGCGGCTGCGTGGTGCTTAGTTGCCAGCTGGAGCTAAACCACGACACAAGATTAAAGTGAGCAAAATTAAATATTAATCTCTATAACATGGATGCTCAGGTTTGAATTACTGACCCTACAAGTCTTTGCAGTCAATGTAGAGAGTTAAGCATTTCTAAATAAGGTATGATGGATTGTCCTGAAACACACTATTTTTTTCTCCATTAGCTATACAAGAACCAAGGATTTCTAGATCAGACATAGATAGCTATCTTCTGTCCAGTTTTAGGTGAGGTAAAAGCCACTTTTCTTGTCTCTGTTTTTCCAGAAAATTAAGATATTGGAAGGCTAAAAGGACTACTCTGATCATTTAGTCCAAATTCTTCTACAAGGCCTGAATTATTCCTTGTTCCTGAATTCAACTTTATAAAGGAACCTGAATTTGAGAATATATTTCAGGAAGAACCAAAAGTAACTCAAAATATATGGAAAACAATTGCTTTGAAAATGCAGCAAGAAGACAGACCCAATGTCTCATCTAGTGTTGTGGCGGAACAATATGCGGTTTCTGTCTTAAACATTTCATGGTTCCGAGGAACCCACATCTTTTTTGGTACAACGGCTTGAACATGCCTCGATACAGAATGGACTCCAGAGAAGACCGAGATACAGTGCAGGTGCAAGGACCTGTTCCCGTAAAGCAGAGATAAGGTACACGCGCAATGACCGGTTCCTGCAGAGCAGAGATATGGTGAGAGGAGGCACCAAGGCCAGCAGATGTGCCGTTGCCTGTTGCATCAGCCTGTTGCATATGCATGAAGTTTCTTGGAATCAGCCTGTTGTATATGCATGAAGTTTCTTGGGATCAGATGGAGATTGTGGGACTTGGACTGTATAAAAATGACACCATCAGAAGCGAAAATGGGGACCCCCACCACCAAGGAGCATCAAGAGGACCAATGGCATGCTGTTGGATCCACGGGTGGTGATATCTTCTTTGCTCTCTCTCTTTCTCTCTTTTCTCCCTTCCCCCCCCCATCTCTCTCTCCCCCCCTTTCTCCTCTCTTTTTCGAAGCGTAAAAGATGTGCTACAGGGGACTTGTTTGTTTAGTTGAATTGTTTAGTTAGAGTAGTTGCCATTGAGTCATTTCTGTAACCTCATGCCTTGCATTTTGTATTATTAAATTGTTAAATCAGTTGGCTGGTGTTGTTTCATCTTAATTCAGTCCAGGGGGATCATGAACTTGGTCGTTGGTCTCACGGGGAAGGAGGTTGTCCTGAATGACTCCTTTCGGGCGGCGACATCTAAATTGGCATCACGGACAGGATCCCCTTGCAAAACTGAACCAACCAGGAGGGACCAGGACCTTTAGCGTGGTTCCGTACTTGGGAAGTGCCTGACAGGAGAGACAGGATAGAGAATCTTGTTGTAAAGATCCACACTGGGTACGTGAACCCACAGTAGGCTGAGTACTTTGGAGTACTCCTTTTGCATTGTGTGACAGTTGTTGTTGTTGGGATCGATTTGAGGATCCAATGATGGGGGAAAATCCCCTGCTTGAGAAACTGAAGGGCTATAAAGCCCTACCGTCTCCTCCTGGCATGGCTTGGGCTCAAAAGAATTGGTATGACTTGCAGGCAGTGGTTGATCAAATCACTCTTTTGGCAAAGGAACGAAAACTGCGATTGAGGAAAGGCAACAGTCTGTGCCGCTGTTGAGCAGCACTAACTGCTGCTCAAGAGGAAAAGCACGCAGATAAAGAGACAATAGAGTCCTTGCAAGAACAGGTAAGAAACTTGCAAAGCCAGCTCAGTGCTGAGTGTGGCACTACTCAGCAGCTTCACGCAATTTTGTCAGATTCACTAGACCGAGAGAGAATCTTACGGACTGAATTGCAAGAAAATGGGCAGGTGTTTGGAGATAGGAGAGAAACAGGCTCAAATCTGGAGAGTGAACCGGGATGTTTGAGTTTGGCGAAATTAGGAGAAAAACGGACATCTGACCTGAAAGCTATATATCCAGTTAAAGAACTAGAGGAAAGTAAGAACATCTTTTATCCTAGAGATGAAGAAGTGGTGATGAGACCCTTGATCAAAACTGAAATTGTTGATACTGGTCAGGGGGGTGTCCAGCAACATACCACACGTACCATCCCCTTTTCCCCTACGGACTTGGCCAAAATACACAAAAAATACTCTCGGGGCTCACGAGAAACTGAAACCGAGTAAGTGTGGAGAGTCTCTCTCACTGGAGGAGATCGCATTCTGTTGAGCGAAGATGAGGCTAGAAGATATCTGGGACCTGGGGTTTTCTTAACTACTAATGATCACCGAGAATCCTGGTCCTTGACCAAGAGGGTGGCTTATTGGGCAGAAGGATTAGACCCAATGGAGAGAGGGGACCCTTTTTCTATCAAAAGACCTACGGCAAGTCACATTTTGGAAAGCGTGCAGAAAGCTGCCTGCCTCCAATTAATGCATGACCGGTTGTTGCTTCCACGACAGCCCTCCCCCATGCAGGGTGTGGCAGACCCGGAGAGGTTTCATCCCCTAATCAGGGGACTTCCCGATGCTTTAAAGCTGTATGCTGTTCAGCTACAAGACCAGCTGCGAACTCCCTGACAAGGCGAAGGGGAGACTTCCCCGAAATGACCTGGGGCGAAGTGGCACAAGAGCTAATTAATTATGGAAGACGCATGGGATTCACTGGCCAGGGGGAAACAAAGAACAGGGCAGAGATAAGGAGAGTAGAAGAAAGTGGGAGGAAATTTAAACCACCACGACCCCCACATTCTGAGAAATTGGTATGGGTACCGGACGGTAAAAGACAGTTGTTATGGGCACAGGGCATTTCAAAGGGCATTCCCAGAGAAGTAATGGACAGGTTACCCACTCCCTACCTGGAAAGTTTGGTGAAAATCTGGGACAGAATAAAGGGAATCTCATCCCCCTCAATCCCCAAAGATCCTTCTTCCTTATCCCAAGAACCCGGAACAGTAACCCCGTCTGCACCCCATGAGACTGATTTGATTGATTTAAAAACCCCAGAGTTGGGAAACCCCCCGCACCGTCCTTTTTAAGTGAGCCGGAGGACGGCCGGTGGGCACACTTAAGGAGGCTCACAGAAAACAGCAAAGGAGACTCGTTGATGACTTTCCCTTTGGGACCCCTTAAAACTCTGGTTACCTTCCTAGCAGACACTGGAGCCCAAATGTCAGCTCTCTGGACAGACGTCGCTGATAACACTGGCATAGTTGCAGATAAGAAACCGATCTGGGTTACTGATGTTTTTGGCAACTCTAAACCACAACAAACACCTCGAGTTAAATGTTGGCTGCCGAGAGATGAATCTTCTGTTGAGACCACAATGATATTGGGAGATTTACCAACAAACACTATGGGGCTCGATTTACTTGAAGGTCACACCTGGGTAGATTCAGTAGGAAAAGAGTGGGTGTTCGGACTCCCCACAGCCTCAGTGAGACTGCTTCAATCAGCACCCACACTCCCTTTTTCAAAGATAGTCAATGTCAAACCCTATGCCCTGCCATTAGGTGCAAGGGAGGGAATTACTCCTGTAACAGCTGAATTACGGGAACAAGGGATAATTGTCCCCACTCACTCACCTTATAACTCCCCTGTGTGGCCAGTCCGCAAACCAAATGGGAAGTGGCAATTGACAATTGATTATTGGCGTCTGAATGCCAATACATGTCCCTTGTCTGCTGCTGTGCCTAATATAGCTGAACTAATTGCAACTATACAGGAGAAAGCTCACCAAATTTTAGCAACCATTGATGTGAAGGACATGTTTGTTATGGTTCCCCTGCAAGAAGCAGATAGAGATTGCTTTGCTTTTACATGGGAGGGCATGCAATTCACCTTTACACCTCTTCCCCAGGCATACTGTCACTCATCGACCATCGCTCACTGTGCGCTGGCACAGGAACTTACTCAAATTACTCCCAGAGAAGGAGTTAAAGTATATCGGCATATTGATGATATACTGATTGGTGGCTCTGATGCCACTGCAGTAGGACAAACCCAATCTGAAATAATTGATCATTTGGAAAATTTAGGACTCCAAATCCCAACAGAAAAGGTACGGCTTCCCTCTTCTGAAGTAAAATTCTTAGGCATTTGGTGGAGGGGAGGAGCAATATGTATTCCCCCAGAGACTTTAACTACCGTTGAACAAGTAAAAATGCCTGAAAACAAGATTTTTCCAGATTTTTCCATCATAACATGTCCCTTGTATGATTTAACATGCAAAAAAGATGCCTGGGACTGGACCCCAGCTCATGAGGAAGTCTTAAAATTGTTAGTTTTTGAGGCTGGAGAGCATCAGGCTTTAGGGTCAATATGCCCAACAGATCCATTCCATATCGAATGGGGTTTTGCAATCCATGGATTATCCATATATATGTGGCAACGTGGACCTGACGGTCTGACTCGCCCCATAGGATTTTATTCATGCGGTTTTAAAGATGCAGAGAAGCGATACTCAGCTTGGGAGAAAGGCCTTTTTGTAGTTAACCTTGCCTTGCAAGAAGCTGAAAAAATCATACGACAACAGTCAATTATTTTAAGAGGACCTTTTAAGGTTTTGAAACCGATACTAGCTGGAACCCCAGCTCCTGTTGGAGTTGCACAGTGCGAAACAGTAAGGAAATGGTATGCACAGTTAGACCACTACTGTCATACACACCAGACAGAGGAAGGGTTATCTAAGATGCTTCAAATACAGGATCCAACTTCTGATCACCCAGATCAGGAGCCTCCTCCTTCAGTTATAAAACCTGCTCCTCCCTTTGATTCTCAGCTAAAGAATGTATGGTTTACTGATGCATCCTCTAAAAGAGAGGGAAAGGTATGGAAGTACCGAGCAGTAGCACTGCACGTTGATTCAGGGAACCGGATGGTGACAGAAGGGGAAGGAAGTGCTCAGGTAGGAGAGTTGATAGCAGTTTGGAGTGTGATAAAATGAGAAGCAGAAAACAAAGAACCAGTGTTTATTTATACCGATTCATATGCTGTATTCAAGGCATGTACTGAATGGCTCCCATTTTGGGAACAAAACCAATGGGAAGTTAATCGGATACAGGTGTGGCAGCGAGAAAAATGGGAAGACATTCTAAATTGCTAAACAGAAATCTCTTGTAGTAGGATGGGTAGCTGCACACCAAAAAGGACACCACCCTTCCCACCTTTTGAATAATCAAGTATATTCGCTAACCTGCTTAGCCACATTACTAGCGGAAGAGGAAGGGGAAAAATGGGAACACCTGTTGGAATGGCTGCATGTTAAACAAGGCCATTCTGGATGTAAAGACCTTTATAAAGAAGCAATTAGCAGGGGATGGTCTGTGACCAGGGAGCTATGTAATGCTGTCACCTCAGCATGCGGCCTATGCCGTACATGATTAGAGGAGCATAACCCTCTCAAGGATCAACCCCTACACTTAAGGGACAATAAGGGACTGTGGGACACTTGGCAAGTAGACTGCATCGGTCTTTTTCATCTCTCAGAAGGAAAGAAGTACATATTGGTAGGAGTTGAAGTAATTTCTGGACTAACTCAAGCTGAAGCTGTCCCACGAGCAACCGGAGAGTATACAGTGAGTGGTCTGAAATGATGGTTTAGCTGTTTTCCTAAACCCAGAGTTATCCAATCAGACAACGGTAGTCACTTTACCGCCGGGGTGGTCCAAGAGTGGGCATGAGATGAAGGGATACAGTGGATTTTTCATACCCCATCTTACCCACAGGCGAATGGTATTGTAGAATGTACTAATGGACTCCTTAAACCCTGAGACCACATGACCCTGGATGGGCACGATGAGTATCTGATGCAGTAACTAAAGTCAATGGACGCTGGGCAGTAAACGGTTGCCCCAGACTCACAGCTTTTTGCCCTAATCCCCCATCTCTCTTATGTGGGACTAAGGAGAGTAAGAACCCGAGGAATTCAGTGTATTACCCAGGACAACCAGTTTTCGTGAATCTACCCATTGTGAGACAAATATATCTAGTACTGAAAGCTCAAAAAAATCTGTATGCATGGGTAGCCACAGATGCCTATGGGAAAGATCATCGAATCCACACTAGATAGATCATTCCATCCTTTTAACTAGTTTGAAATCGAGCCGAGTTGTTTTATCTGATCTCTTGCAGGTGGAATCCTGAGATCAGGAGAAGAAAGGAGAAGAACACTGTGGAAGAAGCTTTGTCTCATGTTGAGCTGGAGTGTCCTCAAGGGATACTATCTTTTGTAGTTATAATAGTTATTCTTATAGTACTTGTAATTATGTGTTATGATCATAATTAGCTTTATTGTTGAAAACTCAACAGCTAAAAATGATATGCCTTGGTTTAATATGTTTATATGTGTTATGGCAAATCTATTGCCGGAATCAGGAACATATCCAAGGTAAAAA
The DNA here is from genome assembly GCF_964289735.1 of Phaethon aethereus. NCBI lineage: Eukaryota > Metazoa > Chordata > Aves > Phaethontiformes > Phaethontidae > Phaethon > Phaethon aethereus. Next base: position 179,305,682 of record NC_138575.1, on the reverse strand, counting down.
CAAGCGAACTTTATCAGTCCAAGCCACCCATTGTTTGGAGGATAACTTAGTTTTAACCCTGATAAAAGGGCCTGCAAGTGCCCTCAATGAATCTAGTATTACCACTTGTCTGCCTTTGCCTAAATCTGTAGAAGATCCCCTTCCGATGGGTATTCTCCCTACGGATACAGCAGGAAGTTTGTTACGACTGTGGAATACCCGGGGTATCATTGAAATAGTGAACCCTTATTCCCCAGATAGAAGGTGAGTTTCTGTACAAATTAATCAGCCATTTAATTTTTCTACCATTGATAGCACAACCTGTACATATTATGAAAAAGGTTTGAACGTAACTTTTACCTGCAATCAGATCATATGGGGAACATCTGATTTGCAACCCTGGGGAAGAGTAACTAACGTCCTACAATATAATCAACCCATAAATACAACATGGTGTATACAATGGAATAGAGGACAAGATTGTCCCAAGAAAAAGAGGAAAAAGAAGAAAAATCCCAATAAGGGTTGTGTCTGGTTTGGATTAGACGGACAGGTTTTTACGCCATTCAAAACAGGATTTTCTTTTGGCTCAGTATCAAACAAGTCAGCATTGTGGTCCTGTCAAAATGTAATAAGTTGTTCTAACTGGAAACAATACAATTGGGTTAAATATTATTGGCCAGTTTATATTACCTTAAAAATGGGCTGTTTATGTCGAAATCATAGTGTGTCATATAAATCAGTGAGTGCAGATTTTGCACCTCGCAATGACTGTCATATTGCCTCTGGTGACGCTCCGGCTGGTTTGATTTGGGCCTGTAGCGATGGTAATATGTACACTTCTTTGTGGGTGGGACTACCTGAACGCCAGTGTACTTTGGGTCTCCCGACATTATGTCCCATGTGGAAGCGAACCCCTATTCGACCCCACTGGATAACCCGCATGAAGCGGGCAAAAGTGACACTGGACAGAGAGGTAGAGGGGTGGCAAGACCCAGGGGCCGCCACCCGCATAGCCTGGGAAATGGAAGGATTCTGGGGATTTGGGAGTTCTACCGTGTGGACATGATTACGGTTAAGTAGGTTAGCTTATGAAGTAGAAAAACTAGCTAATGCTACTGAAACTAGTGTACAGCTGCTTAATCAACAATTACAAGCTACATCAAAAATGGCTCTTCAAAATCACATGGCACTAGACCTAATGTTGATATATCAAAATGGTCTTTGTGATTATTTAAATCTTTTGGATCCTGATTGTTGTATTCATATCCCTAACGTTACACTGGATCTTAACGTCCAACTAGAGAAGATGCGACAAGTAACGAAGGACACCCATGAGCTCCAAGAATCAATGAATGTTAGCTGGCTTTCAAAGGTATTTAGCTGGTTTGGATTTGGTGTCACTGGTTGGGTCCAAAGTTTGATACAATCTGTAATGATGTTTATTGTAATTGTAATTATTATAGGTGTAGCAATATCTTGTATAAAATCAACTATAATGAAAGCTGTTAACATACAAATGGTCCAGCTAACTAACTATACCCCCTTGCAGAAAGATGAGGAAAACTTAGTCAATGTCCCTAATTCTGAAATAGCAATTTAAGATCAGATGGACTCACAGGGTGGGGGGAGGTGAATTGGAATTGAAACAACGAAACCGGAAGGCGGGAAAAATACGTGACAAGAGTACCCAGACCCAAACCACACATGCGCTCTGGGCTGGAGGCGTGGAAATCCGTTTTTCTTGCTGCATATGCAGACCCCAACTCCAATGCGCTGGGGTAGCATGGCCATCAGCCTCTGTACTGACCATGAGGGCTGCAACCGACAACAATAACCAGCTTCGTATTGCTGAAAACCTGAGACCAACGCAAAAAAGGTACCCTCCTGTCATGACAAAGACATCATCCATGAACTGTATTACTGGAAGAATTGCAAGAGGAGAGGACGAAATGGCCGAAATATACCTAATTGTTACACTTTATTTCGTGGCGTTAATTTTGTTAACTATTGCTGTAATTGTTCTTTTGACATAAGTGTGTTTACCTTGTGATTATCGTTGTGGACAATCACCTCCTGTTTCCAATCTCCCGAGCTGTAAACAAGTTCTCAAACTCGGCATGGGACATGTTTCTGTTATGTAGAATCTGTTAGACTTAGATATAGTTATAAAGAGATGTTGTGAACCAGTTAAAAATAGTTGTAGTTACCGTGTGCATGCATTGCCACTTCTACCTTTTCTTTTTCCTTTTTCTCTCCCTTCTAAACTTAACTTCATATCACACCCGTGGACGAGATTTCTGATCAATGTTTAAGCCACGGGGTGGTGTGGCGGACCAATATGCAGTTTCTGTCTTAAACGTTTCATGGTTCCGAGGAACCCACACCTTTTTTGGTACAACGGCTTGAACATGCCTCGATAGGGAGAGGACCCCAGAAAAGACCAAGATAAGGTGCAGGCGCAAGGACCTGTTCCTGCAGAGCAGAGATATGGTGAGAGGAGGCACCAAGGCCAGCAGATGTGCCGTTGCCTGTTGCATCAGCCTGTTGCATATGCATGAAGTTTCTTGGGATCAGGCGGAGATTATGGGACTCGGACTGTATAAAAATTACACCATCAGAAGCAAAAATGGGGACCCCCACCACCAAGGAGCATCAAGAGGACCAATGGCATGCTGCTGGATCCACAGGTGGTGATATCTTCTTTGCTGTCTTTCTCTCTCTCTCTCTCTTTCTCTCTCCTCTCTTTGTTGAAGTGTAAAAGATGTGCTACAGGGGACTTGTTTGTTTAGTTGAATTGTTTAGTTAGAGTGATTGCTGTTAAGTCATTTATGTAACCTCATGCCTTGCATTTTGTATTATTAAATTGTTAAATCAGTTGGCTGGTGTCATTTCACCTTAATTCAGTCCAAAGGGATCACGAACTTGGTCGTTGGTCTCATGTGGAAGGAGGTTGTTCTGAACGACTCCTTTTGGGCTGCGACAAGTGTTTCCTACTGCACTACTCTGATACCGTAATTTATTGAAGAACACAGAAAATAAATTGACCAAAAATATGTTTCAGCTTACAAAAACAAGTCTGAAGATAACATTTTAATTTAAATTTTACAGATAATCATCTACTTTAGCAACTAAATAGCTACAGCCCTTTCAGAGGAGAATTGTTGCACTTCAGCTATCAAAAACTGCAAACACAGGGAAACAAACTATCTGTTCAGCATAATGTATCTAGATTTATGCTAATAATTTGATAATCCATATTTCCACCCCTGAAAACATAAAAAATCTGTTCCTTTTTGTAGTTTTAGTGACATGTTGTTGGCACTGTTTCAATCAGAAATTTTCTATGTACTTCATGTTTTGGATGTCATCCTTAAATAACCTTATCACTACAATCTGATTAAATGCTATATTATAATTTATTTATATACATGCACACTATTACAGAGTGCTAGAAAAAACCCCTATGTATTTGTAACATTCTCTGTATACAGTGTATAGCACACAGACATGCACACAGAGAATGTTTTTTAAAGTGCACTGTGCATTTACCAGTTTTGTTCTTTCCAGTAAGCATAACATTTCCATATCATGTTTTGTTCTCGATTTATGTCTTCTATTAAATATTTTCCTTTGCCTAATTAAGTAACACTTATTAGCCTTTAGTAGAAATTCTGCTCTTAACTTTCATCAGCAATAAGTGTCCTGGTTTCAGCCAGGATAGAGCTGGTTTTCCTCACAGAAGCTAGTGTGAGAGTATATTTTGGATTTGGGATGAGAAACTGCTGATAATGTGCTGATGTTTTGGGTTGTTGCTGAGCAGTCAAGGACAGTCCAGCTTCTCGTGCTGGCCTGCCAGCGAGCAGGCTGGGGGTGCACGGGGAGCTGGGAGGGGACACAGCCAGGACAGCTGACCCAGACTGGCCAAAGAGATATTCCCTACCATCCGACGTCATGCCCAGTACATAAACTGGAGTTGGCCGGGGGGGCGGAAATCGCTGCTCGGGGACGGGCTGTCGATCACGGGGTGGTGAGCAATTTCTGTACTGGGCCTCACTTGTTCTTGTACATTCCTTTGTTGGTATTATCATTATTGTTCCCTTCTTTCTTTCTGTCCTATTAAACCGTGTTTATCTCAACCCACGAGGTTTTTCCTAATTCCCTCCCCCGTCCCACTGCGGGAGGGGGAGTGAGCAAGCGGCTGCGTGGTGCTTAGTTGCCAGCTGGGGCTAAACCACGACAATAAGATATATTTTTGTTTAAATTATTGAGAAAAATGTACAGAAAGTAGTGCATCATCTCTCTCTGCCCTTCTCCTCAGAAAAAAAAAATTAAAATCTCATCTTTCCTGCCAGCAGGGAATAACATAAGAGATTCTCTATTGCAAGTATGCAGGAAATAGTGAAAAGCCTCTCCATTTCTCTAATTCAAATTCAATATAATAATCCTACAGAAGAACATGGTGTAATTTATTGTGGAATATTAAAGAGAATGGGAGTTTCATGGGATGTAAATAAAACTCTGATACTGGTAATTTGCCTACAGAAATGAATGCTATTAGCAATATGTGTAATTTCTTATGTTTATTTTCTTATGTTTTGCCTTGTTGACAAGAATCAGCAATCTACTTTGTCCCCTTTTGAATATGTATTTAGTAGCTGAGATTCTGTAAACCAGCAGTGCAAGATATTGTAATAGCATGCAATGAACTGTGTAAGAGTGTCATTTTAATTTATTGCTGAGGTTTTGTCTTTAAAAATCTGTTTTGAAACAAACAAGTATAATCTTCTCCTGAAAAGTATTCCTTTCTAATCACAACACAAACAAAATGAAGTACTCAGAGCCCCTTTTATTCTTCTTTTCCAGATTAATTGGAGGAAAGCAGATCATCACAAGGAAAAGGACAGTTTTAGGGAGCCATAGAAATTTAAAGCAATGTCAAGATCAGACATACAGACTAAGCAACAAGTCCTATTCCAAGTGCCAAAAATGAGCAAACAAAAATAAGTTCATAAATAACCTAATTTAAAAAAAAAAAGAGAGAGGAAAAGAAAAAAAGACTTGTTCTGAATGATCTGGATATTTCAGAAGCTAAAATATTTTAAAAACTGGGACTATGAGTGTGGGTCCACAATGAGGTCTAATGTGATGTATGACGTGTTTAACATACTATTTCTTAGAAGATCTTCAGTACAAAACATGCACAAGTTGATAGCTACTCAGCTGTCTAGCTGAGACATGATGCCTAGCGTTTTTAAACACCCTTGCACAGCTCCACACCCACTGCAAGCACGCCATGTCTTCAGTATACTCAGTCCCATACTGGCCACTCTGTCGTGGTTTAATCCCAGCCAGCAACTAAGCACCACGCAGCCGCTCATTCACTCCTCCCACAGTGAGATGGGGGAGAGAATGAGAAGAGTAAAAGTGAGAAAACTCATGGTTTGAGAGCTTAATAGGCAAAGCAAAAGCCACACATCCAACCAAAGCAAAACGAGGAATTCACTGCTTCCCGTCGGCAGGCAGGTGTTCAGCCATCTCCAGGGAAGCAGGGCTGCACCACACATAACAGCTACTTGGGAAGACAAATGCCATAACTCAGCATCCCTCCGTCTCTTCTTCTTCCACCAGTTTATATGCTGAGCATGATGTCATATCATATGGAATATCCTTCTGGCCAGTTTGGGTCATCAGTCCTGGCTGTGTCCCCTCCCAGCTTCCCGTGCATCCCCAGCCTTCTCGCTGGCAGGCCAGTATGAGATGCTGGACGGTCCTTGACTGCTTAGCAACAACCCAAAACATCAGTATGTTATCAACAGTATTTTTATCCCAAATCCAAAACATAGCCTGATACTAGATTCTGTGAAGAAAATTAACTCTGTCCCAGCTGAAACCAGGGCAAGGCCATGCAGTCCTTACTATCATTACAACTGAAACTGCAGACACTGAAAAGCTTAAAAAAAATAGTAATGAAGTCATAGGATCTGTGTGCTGGACCCAGAAGGAAACCTGTGATGTGAAATGCTATGAGTGCAACTTGCCTGCCCTAGGAGGCCCGATGCTAAAGCCATGTGTATGAGTCATTCCAAATCATTTGACTTAGAGTTAGGGATCATTTCTGGGGATTGATGGTTTCATCAGTGTAGACAAGATTTTCAGTTCCTTTCTGAACTGCCCTTAACATCTTCAAGGATTTCTGGAAATCACACCAGTCACCTCTGCTGGGAAGTTCAATCCTTCTGTAAAATTGGCTCTGAAAAGGCCTGCAGCCTTCAAAGTGCAGAATCTTACAAACCGCTGTTGCAGGTGGAAATGCCTTTTGTATGTGAAGCATCTCCTGAATCTAAGGGGTTCCAGTAGACACAAGTTTCTCCCTTACAATTACTGCTAATCCACTGCTGCCCATAAAAAAGAAAACAAAACAGAATTAAAACCTATTCTTTACTGTGTGTGACTATTGTAAGAAAGAGAGATTAAAAAATTAGTAGTTTATTAATTTCGGTAGATATGGCCAATAATTTAATTGCATTTCTCTCATTTTAGAAATAGAATTCACATTTATTGGAAATAATTTATTTCTTAATTACTAAGTGTCTCTATCTTCATTTTTTTGTATGTTTTAATGCAATTTCAATAACGTATTTCATTTTTCCACATGTCCCTCATATCTGAAATGAGTTTTTGTTCAATTTGAGAAAGCTGAAAAGTATGTCAAGCTTTGCCAAGCAGTGTAAGCTACAAAAGAAAAAGTCAACATTTTTTCCACTTTTGAATTCATTTTTATCTGTGAGAATTTGTTCTGTGATGAACTCACTCAAACAAGAACCATTCAATTGTAGAGTCTCACTGCAAAGTGCACTTTAGAACATAAACTTGAGAGAAAATGGCAAAGTGCTCCAACTTTGTAATTAGTTCGATCAAACACAAAAGGCAATTTAAAAGGATATTGAAATCAAGGACCAGATTCTCAGCTGGTGGAAACCCATGACATTCCATTGACTCAAATGCGTAGTTCTACATAAAAATCTATACTGAAACTCAGGATCATTTACATTAAGTGGGAAAAATACTACAACTGATACTGCACAGGACCTCACTACAATTTATAAGATGACCTTGAGCCTACGTGGATATTTTCCTTGTTGGATCTTGTTTCATGGAAGGGCTTAAAATAAAATATTGATAAAGTGCATTAGACAAAAGTCATGTTTCTGTTGCAAAATGGGAATGACTATTTGATGATCAATATGTTGTGTAACCAGCAATCTGGGAGAAGATTTCAAAAAGGGTGAAATATGTTTGGATTGTCCCTTTTACAAGAGAAACTTGGCAAGTGCTTTCTGAACCAGGTGGAGTTTATGCAGGATCGTATTGGGCAAGCAGCCAGTGGGGAAGTGCAATAATCTAATCTTGAAATAACAAAAGCATGAATGACCATTTCAAGGTCTGACTGTCAAAGACATTACTGCAACATAGCAGAAGTTCTTTAAGAAGCAGTATGATAACATACCCTGGAGTTTGCATTTTTTTTTTAAAAGATAAGAGAATGAAGGTATCTGAAAGTTTCCCAACTCTTTACTACTGTAGTAAAAAATGCAGTTTCATTAAAGTAAATAGGAAATTAAAAGTGGTCTAACAAAGTCTATATGCCTAATACCTTCTTATTAGACTGAGAAAATTATAATGAAGATAAAAGTAAAATTGCTGTGTACCAAGTGTTTTATCAATATCAATATTTATAATTGCAAGGCAGATTCCAAATGGTGTGAATTGTCAGAAATGTATTGATTTTAATGGTGTTAGGCCAGTCAAATAACTGGATGAAATTTATAATGTGCATATTATGTAAATTAGAATTTGCAAAATATAGGATAAAAACCCAACAGATGTACGTATCGCCTTTGCTAGTTTCAAAATAATTTACATAAGGTTAGAAAAGCTAGTTTTATTACCATTATCAATTTCTATTAGACAGTACAAAGAAATATTTCAAAGATAGGAAATACCAGTTAGGTGTTGTGTCCATTTTCTTATTCAATTCTTACCCATTATATTATTTTAAAAGCAGATTTGAGCTATTTGGTAGTAATTTGTAAGATTTGGGGGCTTTTTGTACAGTTATTTCACTTTTATAATCCCACTTTTCTCTTTACATTTTATACTATTTGTATAGTTGGTTTTATGGCACTTCAACTTTTTTGAAGTATTTTCGTCAAATTTAAAACCTCTCAATGTATGTAAGAATTAACCATAACAACAACACTGAGAAAAGTAATTTGAAAGGCATAGTAGCATGCTCAAAATACTGCATATATACGTCCAATGGCCATTTGGACTCATTTGATGGAAATTACCACAAAACTAGTACATTGTATTCGATTTAAAACAGTCAACGCCTTTTTTCCAAATGGTCACAATGCAGAACTGCCCCAGTTGCCCAAAAATAATGGTGTTTGTGAAATAATTTGAATTTCACCTTTTAACTAAAGAATTTCAGTTTCATAGGGAGCAGCCAGAAAGTGAGAAAGAATGTTTTAAATAACATAGCAAACAAAACATTGTAAACTAATATAATACGCATATGTAAGACCAAAGTACTAACTTTGAGGTTTACATTGTTATTTACCTATGGAAGCCAGATTGCATATCTCCCATGGCTCACAAGAGTGAGTTTATATTGTGTTAGCATTATTATTTTCTCAGATTTTCTCAGACTTTTGTTTTGTTGTGCCTTTTTTTCCTTCAGAAGTAGTGTGGCCAGCAGGAGTAGGGAAGTGATTGTGACCCCATACTCGGCACTGGTGAGGCCACACCTTGAATGCTGTGTTCAGTTTTGGGCCCCTCATTACAAGATGCTGAGGTGCTCGAGTGTGTCCAAAGAAGGGCAACGAAGCTGGTGAGGGGGCTGGAGCACAAGTCTCATGAGGAGCGGCTGAGAGAACTGGGATTATTCAGTCTGGAGAAGAGGAGGCTGAGGGGAGACCTTATCGCTCTCTACAGCTGCCTGAAAGGGGGTTGTGGTGAGGTGGGTGTTGGTCTCTTCTCCCAAGTAACTAGTGACAGGATGAGAGGAAATGGCCTCAAGTTGTGCCAGGGGATGTTTAGACTAGATATTAGGAAAAATTTCTGTACTGCAAGAGTGGTCAAGCATTGGAACAGGCTGCCCAGGGAGGTGGTGGAGTCATCATCACTGGAAGTCTTCAAAGAACGTGTGGATGTGGCACTTCGGGACATGGTTTATTGGGCATGGTGGTGTTGGGTTGATGGTTGGACTTGATGATCTTAAAGGTCGTTTCCAACCTTAATGACTCTGTGATTCTGTGATTCTGTGATTCTTTTTATTTTTCTGTTTGAGTGACAAAGAAGAAAACACAAACATGTCAATAAATATCTTCATGTTTCAAAGACTACATCCTGCCTGGCCCCCACTTTTTATTTCAGGAAAGCAAGGATTTGCTGATATACTTGCATCTTGTCTACAAGTCCCAGGTAGCTGCCTTGGATGCTGTAGGACCTCTCAAATGGTGCAAGATGCCACTGTGTAAGCAACTGAATTGAAACATGACTATAGTCATGTTTTCAAATGTGAGAGTGATGCATGTAAATTGTCCATTCAAGCTATGTATCTTTAGAAGGACCTCAGTAAATGACTGAGCCCAACTGCACTATGAAATATGAAAAAGTAGGAAATTCCCTACTACACTATGGAAGATTCTCTTTCCGTGCATCCTTCTTACAGATTCCTGTGGATGAAGAATTAAAGGTTTCAAAGGGCACTCCTTTTTGCCTATGATACAATAACCTTTTGGCATACGGTACAGTAAGCTCCCTTTTCCGGGAAAGTTTGGATCGTATGTTTTTTCCTTCCAGGTACCTTCCAACCCAGGCTGTTCTGTGATTCTAAGATCTTTCTTCATTTTTTTATATCAAAAGTAGTCTGAAGAAAAGTTAATTCAGCTTTTTCTATTAATATTATTTTGTTTTAATACTATATTGTGTGGCTAGATGAACAGTGAACTTTCAGAATGTAAATACCTTTCTCAAGAAGGTGTTTAAATTTAAAATTAAGTTGAAATATACTGGAATGAAGTATTTCTTGCATATTAAAGAACTTCATATAAAGTATACTGAGATCTATCTGACTTTTTTGGGGGAGGGGTTGGGCTTTTTTAGTTTTTTTCACATGGTACTGCTTCTTATGCAGGCACCTTTCCAGGTAACATTCTACTTCTCTTTCCCACACTGTTTTTGTAGAATTCTATGCATTTTCCTCTAAGTGCAGTAAACGTATTTCTAACACTCTCCTTAATTCCCTTCGTCTATCTATATTAGAATGGGAAAATAATAAGGGGAATATTTTTGACCCACACTCTCCAAAAATAGTTTAGATGCAAGAATATACCATACCTAACAAATGACAGTATAAAATATAAAGCTTTCAGAAAACTATGAAGACCTACAATAGAAAGCTAAAGGTAAAATTGTAACTTACATGCAATTATAGCTTATATAGCAAATATATTCTGTTCAGAAATAAAGGTGTGTCTGTGCTACAGAAGAATATGCATAGTCTTTGAACAGCTAGGCCTGTCTGAAGAAGAACCTCAAATCTGCTGTGTCTGGTTGCTCACGCACAAACATTACTAATAGTGCGCTCACAGCTCTGGCCAACAGGTTAAATCTTCTTTCTTTGATCTCACAATGTCCATGTAGTAAATATCAAATGAATAAACATCAGATGCATTTCTTGCTAAAGCGTTCTGATGTCATGTGCCACAAGGCAGTAGGGAATTGCAGCTACTTTTACTATGCCATTTTGCTACGATGTTGATATGCAGAGTGGAGCAAAGATCGCTTTGTGCTCTGTCCCACTCCTGGGACTCTAGTCCTAAAATAAGCAGTATAGTTGTAGAGAAGTGTTGTATGGGTCTAATTATAGGAACTGCGTAAAAAATGCAGAATACTCTGCATCATTGAAAAAGGGGAAAGTAAACTAGAGAATGAAGGGAGGAATTGAGGATAACTTATCAAATCATAATAACTCAAAAGCTGACAGACTTTATTAGTGACCAAATAAAGAATTGCCTATCAACACAGTCTAAGAACAAGTAAATTTTAAAACATGATGTAAACAAAGTCAGTATCACAACTACATATAGAAATGGTGGGTCTTTCTCCAAGTCCTCCACAGAATAGGGGGCTTTGCTACAGAATGGTAATTTAAGAGATCTTTCATGGGGTATTATTTTTATTTAAGTAGTGAAGTAAACACTGCAGTAGTGCCTAAAGACAAAATATCCTGAACTTGAACAAAACATTAAAAATCTTTTACCATAGAGGAAGGAGTGAAAAAACCCCAGCAAGTGCATAGGCAATTAGATGTATTTTTTGTGTTGTTTTTTATATCTTCTTTTTACTTTTTATTCTTAACAAGACTTCTTTAGACTACATCAACATCAGCTACTTAATATTTTCTGAATCTGGAACTGTCTGCTGCTGAAATAGTCGGCAACATCCAAATCTCAGTTTACTCCCTAACATCGATGAATAATTTCTTGCTTTTAGCTTTAAAATGTTTTTCCACTGGAAAAATGTATTTCAACTATGTCTTTCTAGAAAGATGTTCCTTCCTATCGATTACTTGAAACAGCTTTTGAGAAGTATTACAGCTGTAAGGATTTACATTTAGACTTTCACCGTAGAGAAGGTTATTAGGCAGCTATATGACATTATTGGGGAACCAGATGAAAATACTTCATGGAATAATGAAGAATAATAGTTTACACTTTTCACTCTCAGCTGAGCTTACAAATGTTAATTAAGTTTCACAATATTTATGTGAAATGAGTACTGTCCACTATTTAAAGATATTGAACACAGTAAATGGCAGATCACAGATGACACAAAAACTTCATAATGAAACTAGAAATAGGTTACAAAGGAAACATATTCTCACTTGGCTGCATCTCCTTTAATTTTCAGCATAGCCACAATAATTTCAACAGATGATGTTCAAGATATTCCCTTGATTCACAGTTACTCAGTTATTTTTCTGTTCTATAGTTACAAGACATCATTACTACCTGCAGTGGACTTATAATAAACCTCAAACAGCTAAAGCCCTGGATGAATGTAAATGAGTATCGTGATACAGCAACAAAATAATATCTTGATTATGAAACCATGCAGGTTATGAAAACTGGAATAGCCATGTAAGATTTTTTGAAATTTTGAAGTGAGGATCACACAACTTTTAATGCTTGATCTTCCTCTCGCCAAAACCAACAGAAGTCTTACTTCTATCTTCAAAGAGAGGAGAGTTGATCCATGTGCTAGTGGTTTCTCACTTGTTGAAGTTTAATGTCTGAGTAAATTTATAGTAGGTTACGGGGAAGGGGGAAGAGGAAGAAGGAAATAGGAACCCTTTTTACACTGATGGATGAATCCTTGAACTCCAGTTCTATTTATCCCACCTAGATGAGCTACATATGCACCAAGCAACTTTTCGTTTCAGCTGCATATTCTCCATGTATTACTGTTACAGATTTTAACTTGATTCTCTGAATTCAATAGCATGAAATAATGGAAGGAATACATAGAGATACAGATGAGCAGGTGTTAGAAAGGATCTTGCAAACATATTTTACAGGGGTGATGAATAGAGAACTGGGAATGATTAGCATTGATCTTAGCTTTGCAAAGTAAATCTGCAAAGTGATTATATACAGTTACTGAGTGCTTGGGCAAATTTTACATGGCTTTAATTATTTAAGATATTCTTCTTAGGTTGTTAAAACTGGATTAGTAATTTTCCTTTCATATGCACTCTCTAGGTTATGTTGCTAAGTTCTTGCCTGAATGTAGAAAACTACAGCCAGATGTTAAATTACATATTTGTTTAAGGGACACTCTTCTTCAATAAGCTTGGAATTGAAAGCAACAATAAGAAAGAAGTAGGTGTGAAATTAAAACTGCTATCCTCCCCGGAAATGGTAATAGATGATGAACAAAGCCTTCCAAACTGACTCTCAGATGGCTCACTGATACTTGAAAATAAATGCAGGGAGGCAGTCTTTTCCTTAAGACTATAAAACTATCCAGGAATTCAAGACTCCCAAGAAAGAAAAGAATTAATTTACTATAGGAAACTGTAAATATGATGTGGGAAATTACTTCCCACAAAATTGAAAAATACACTTTCTATTAGATTTTACCATGAAATGGTGGCTTAGAGTTTTGCTCCTCAGAAAGATACTATCAGGATACCTTGTTTGCTCTAGGAGTGAGGTCTCTGATGAAGCATGATGATGACATGCTGGGTTAAATTCTATTAACTCAAAATTCCAGAGTTGAAGGATTTTTATTTAGAGTATTCAAGGATAGTAAGACCCCTTGGTTAAGAAAAAGAGACAAAAGACAAAAAAAGACACTTTGAGGTGGACATTGTAAAATTGTTCTAAAACGATGGCATTTGTTAATGCAGGCTTGTTCACAGAGCCTAGTCCAGTCTCCATATACACAGTGAAAAGTTTATAGAACTATTTAAAAGAAAAAAGGAATGAAAGGTGTTTAAAGAAGTCTATAAATTGTCCTCTCTTTTCCTTTTCTATCCACTGCAATATCCTTCCCAATGAAACAACAGGTCCTAACTTTTCTCATAGGTAACTTTAATCAGCTTTCCAGACAGTACTGTCAATCAAATTACTTTTTTTAAAGGGAGAGCTTCAACAAACAGATGGGCTTTGCAGCAAGTCTTTAAGGTCACCAAATACTGGCTGTAGTGAAATGAGAAGTAAGATCCCTCATGAAGGACATCTTGTTTCAAGTGGGAAGCAGCTTTCAGTTCAAGTGATACTCAGTGTCATGGTAACGCAAGAAGAAAGCTAGTTCTGGGAAAGAGAAGTATTCTTGTAAATTGGGAGCTGATTTTATAGCTGTCACTCATCCTGCACAGATTGTGCCCTGTGGACTCTGGGACTTCAGTGGTCTCTGAAAGAGTGATATAAAAAAAAAAAAAAAAAAGAAAGAAATTAAGCAAGAAGTTCCTCTACTAGCAAAAGTCACAGCCTCTGAGATATGGCAGTGGGCACTCAGGTAAAATATATCTGAAACACCCAGGCAGTGGCAAGAGACCTATACCCAGCTATTTCAGTTAAGAAGATTGGCCTTTCCAGCTTGTTTTCTAGGGACAAGTCCAGACACAGGGCAGCCTGGGACCAATTTTTTTTACTATTACTGCATGATGAGAGCTAACATTGAGATAAATGTAAACTTCATTCTAGTGGGTTTTTTACATGGTTATTCAAATAGTTTCAGCAAAGCCCATTTTCAAAAACTGACAACATCTGTCTCTGTGTGGATGATATGTATTTTCTTTTGTGGAGTGATGATATGTACCCGTTGCAATAAACAACGTTTCAGAAATGTGGCATGAAATTTGCCCTCTGCGGCTTGGTCACCCCCGAGCAGAGACCATATCAACATACTAGTAAATAACTCCATGTAATATATGTATATGAACATTTATTTTCAAATTGCTTCTTGATTTTTCCCTCCTCCCCTACCTATCTAGAAATGAAATCCTATTAAATTTCAAGAGTAACAAGGGTTGAAGAAAAGAAATATGTATATGCATATATTTAAATCTACATCTACATCTACATCCACAATAATCCCAACATCATTTGATTGTTGCTGAAATGCTAAGAAACATGAGACTGAAAAATTTTGGTAAGAGACATCCATGAATACTGACTGGTAGAATGTTAATCAAGGACAGTGGATGAAAAAAGGTAATGAAATACTAGCTTTGCAATCTGACCTGAAAATATCTGCTGTTTTTGTAAATATGTACCTTCGAACCATACCATTGCAAAGGATTCTGGCCAAAGAAGTGTGCTTTAGACAAAGAAAAGGAAGAATACTTAAAGGAGATTTATACTATTGGTCTCAGCCGACTTTAGGAAGAATTGATAATAATTTACAAATGTTTTTATGCTAAATGTGTGTTTTATACATTAAGATGCTTATTAACAATGAAGAATTGCAACTGTTGTGAATGCATTTAATGAAACTGTAAAGCTAATAAGGACACCCCATTTTGCCCTTCAAATGGACACCTGGAGTCTCTTTTCTCAATCATTATAAATTGCAGTTTATTCTTTTTGCTTCAACTTTATACCTATGTGCAAAGTATAAACACAATGAACAGCCATGCTCTATGATATCGTAGAAATTTAACTAACTAGTTAATACTGCATGAGGAAAACTGGGTTGCATTTAAACCTTTAGCAGCAGCTTTGCAATCCTTATATAAGATCCATTTAACATAATATCTAATACTCCCAACCTTTAAATACAGGAGTATTCTGTTGATTTCAGTGGAATGCACAGGCTTGAATATAAGCACATACTAAAAAATGCTGCCGAAGAAAGGTTAAGGCTCCCTTAGTCTTTATCATTAGGTTTAGCCACCTCAAACAGAGCCCATCAAAGTATTTCTATGCACCTGCTGTAATCTGCCTACTATTCCTGATGAAAAGAAAAGGGAATGTATTTGGCCCTTCAAGGTTATTTTTCTTTGTAAACTGATGATACATTCAACAGTAGTGAAACATTCAATTAGAGCTGTTCCAAGTGTGATCAATGTTTGCCTTCCTGTTTGAGAAGCTGCAAAATACGGGGTACAGACCCTCATCTGATGGAAAATGTCACACTTCAGTTACTTCAACAAAGAAAATACAGTTTATATCATCTGAGGATCTGCCCTGTGGTGCCTTTAATTTCTCTCTTCTCATCTCCAGATTTGATCTTGGCTTCAGTGCAGGGGCTGCAGCCATATTGTTCTCAATATCATTGTATTTGTTAGTGAGAGAAACAGGCACACTGAGACTTCTGTTTTGTCTTGTTGATGTTTTCTTACTGAATTGTGCAAGTCATTCTGCATAGAAGTACAAATTTACTCTGTGTACATTTATAATACAAACTCTTTAGGAAGGAGCTATTTCTTTATACATGTTTGCACAGAGTCCAAAATGATAGGGAACTGACCTTTGTTAACTTCTTCATCTACAAATGGGACTATTAAATAAGAGTATAAGGCAAGGTACATAAAAGATGACAGCTATTTATTACAAATTAGAATTTAACCATTTTTACATTTCTGTTGAAGTACCAGAAAAAGCTTATGCCTATATAGAGTATAAAGACCAGTTGTTTCTTTTCAAACATCTTATCAACTACAGAACAGGTATAACTTTCTGTATTATTGTTTATAAGACTAAGGTAGAATAATTTCCTGTTCATTCAGCAGATCATTTATAAAGAATGACATTTAATTGTTGGGCAGGCATAAAAATAACAAAAATTCAAGGGGAACCCAGGTTGAAAGAAGATTTTAAATGAGTTCATTTGTATAATGCTCGTGATTCTTTATTATAGACATTTTAACGTACAGACTGTATTCCCTTAAGTGAAATTAAAAATGAGGTAAAAAAACAAGAGGGTTTTCTGAGTACTGGTTTGTAATTATGGATGGATTTTATGGTTTTAGAGTGCAATTTGTTTTAAAAAAAATCTAAATATGTAGTGTGTAAGTGAATCTTCTTATTTATACGCAAAAAAAAGCTTTCATTTTGGCTGTTGGCATAGCTGAACTAGTAGAAATCCTTATGCAATATGTTACAAGAGTTGTAACTTGTAAAAAATTATCCCCAGCTTGAATTTAAGGCAATTTTTGTCAAGGTAAGTATGTTATTTTTTCCTTTTTTAAATGAAGGATTGAGTTGATTCAACCACATAATGGCTTTAACTAAAACTAATTTCACGAAAACATAGAAACTTTGATTGTTTTACATTGATTTACAATCTGCACACATACATGCATAGTTATAGTCGGTGGTGATCTTTTTTGAAAATGCATTTCTGAATAGGTAATGGAGCTAGAGGTTTTTCATGTCTCCACTTTTTCTGAACAGTGTCTAACTCATTTGTATAGTGGGTCCATATGTGGCTTCCTGTCTCACTTTAGGTGCCTGAGTCCAGATCATTATCAATAAGTTCAAAAGATCACCATTAATGTTAATGGAATTGGCAAGGTTCAAGAGACGAAGTTCATTCTTTTACCATTTGCTGTACTTGAAAAAAAAAATGCTGTCTGAAAAAAACAAAGACCAAACCCCAGTGTTATATTAAGCTTTTCAGTCCAAACTCATGAACTGTGGAATAGTCACAGATTTCCCAAATGTTTCAATGTGGACCAAATTTATTTTTTCTGTATGCATTCTTTTTTTGGTTTTGAGCTCAACATTCACTAAGCATCTTGACATATCCAATTTATTAGAAGCATGATCTCAGATAAAATTATATTTTTCCCCCACAGATTTATACTTTGTCTTTTTCTCTTCCTTGTCTACTCAACATTTACTTTTACTGTTAAAGTCAGAAATCTTTTTCAGAGCTACGTATGTTTGAAAATAATGACAACAAGGAGGAGAAATCAATTAATCTGCTTTCTCAAAGACCACATAAAATGAAGGTTTACAGCTTCCTGGTAAAAGTCTAACTGAGTGCAGATATTACCATTGCAACATTCCCCTAATCACAGGTGATGGATAACAAGAAGGTTCAAATTTCTGATTATGATAAAAGTGTAAATTGTTCAGCCAATCCCAAAACCAGAGAGTGCTCAGAAAATTATTCCTGACCTAGACATTTTAGCCCCTATCAGAAGGAGATAGAAAACATTTTTAAAGCTCTTTGTAAAGGAAGAGTTGCTGCAGTTTTGATGTACATTACCATTCTCTCACCTTCATTTGCATTCATGCAGCTAAATATAGAATAGACAGGATTTTTAGCTTTTCTGTTATAGTCTATATAATCATTATGACCTTGATCCCTTAAATGGTAGAGTATCTGGCCTTGATCCAGTACATAAGCTTAGTATAAGTATACTTAACTATGAGCATACTCAAGAAGGTGCTTCAATTAAAGCACATGATGGTCCCATTTATTTTGATGGAACTCCTTGAGGGTGTATGCATACAGAGTTGATTGCTAGACAGGGATCTTACATGTGATAATACTTCCTTTCCAGTTCTACTGCGCTACAGATGGTTTACAGACACCTAAAATGCAGACTTAATAATGCAAGAGCTGATGCTTAGCATCATGAGTAAAGATGCTCTAACTCGTTGAATGTTGCAAATTTCCCTAACAATGTGGTGGGAATAATTATCATTGTACAGTAGTCAGGAAAAAACACACTTGGAAATAAAAAATGCAAATTGATGGAATTTGTTTGTTGAAATGTGATTAAAAATACAGTATATGAAAGATGGCATTTTGGGACTGAGAGTTGGGAATAATTAATCTTATTTGTGAGTATACGGTAGCATAAGCAAATGTGTTTTGGGTTCTGATTTATTTTTTTCCAAAAAGATCATTGAAAAAGACAGCTACTTTGGCATGGATGTTATGGTTTGTGCAATAACAGTCCATAAGAGAGGCTTGATCCTCCCAATACAACAGAGCTAGTAAATTTTATTGAATACTCTCCTATACTATTGATATTAAATTAATTTGAAAAAACAATGGAATAGACTGGAGTGGTGACTTTACTGGCAAGGTAGGTCTAGACTAATTCCATCTAATTTTATATGCTTATTTACAGCAAGTAAGTTTAGGAGTACTATTATGTTAGGTTTCTTAGCAGTCAATGGAGAGGGCTTAATACCTTCAGAAGGTAATTCAGATTTATACTGACAAAGCTTCTGAATGTCACTGTCTCTCACCACTGAGTACACTAGAAGACTAGAATGACTGGTTTTGAGTATTTTTAATATAGGTCCTGTAATTAGGCATTTTAAACTTAGGCAGGAAATCTAGGTGTTAATGAGTAACAGGTAAGACAGAGAGAATATTGTCAAATTTCTGAACTCTAGAAAAATCTTACCCAAAAGCAGTGAAATAGTCTTTAGAGCTCCAACATATGTAAAATGATCACAGACAAAGTTATGTTGCTTTCTTTAGTTGTTACGAGGTTTTTGTTTTGGTTTTACTGTTGTTGTTTTTCACAAGGAAATGTGTTATACAGAAACCATTTAATTATTTATCAGTGGAAAAAATTACTGGAAAACTTATAAATATTCATTGTTCTCAGCTTTTTTTGGCATTAAATAGCACCATAATATTTTAAACCTTTCTTGCTCTGTTTGCTTTTGTTATACTTATTGTGTTATTTAAAAGTACATTTAATGTAAATCAGTTTTGCACTGAAAGTAATTTACAGTAATATACTATTATTATAGACATTAATAGTGTGGTGTGTTTTTTAAATAGCAGTATTGAAGTACCATCATACTGAAGTAGGTGATACCTTTTCTTTATATTTGTTAGCTATTTTAATAAATATTACTATAGCCTACTCACAGTTGTACAAACTAAATGCAATTCATGTATTATAATGTAAATGCAAGAAACAGATTTTATCTTGAAAACAGTATAAGGGTAACATTAGGAGCAAGGTCTGTTCTTTTTCAAACTTTTTTCAAGATGTTCAATTTCAGACAGTTACTGGGTGTCACAGTTGCTCCAAAATAATAAAAAGATAAATAAATATTATTCGTTATTTAAACCGCAGCTTGTGAAGAAATATAGGAAATCCTTAAAACTGATCTTTCTCCCACTTTGTGAAGGCGATCTCATCAAAAGAGGAACAATAACATATGCACTATTCCCAAATCATATTTAAATCTTTTCCGTTTCTAAGTGTTAGATAGGACTTTTGAATCCTCACTTCAAAATATTTCCAAATACTTTTACAGCATAAAATGATAAAGACTTTTCACATTCTGTAATAGGATAATTCTGAGCTCAAAATTAGAGAAAACACCACAAATCTGCAGTAAATAAATGAGGATCAAAACTTCCATAAACATAGATATTTTCATGCAGACTCTCAAAGCATTTCAAATAGATTAAATACTTAGTTAAAGCATGATATGACATAGATTTATGAAAAGCATTGGTCTTATAAATATCAACACTAATCTGCCTTGTGAGCTGCTCAAAATCACACAGCAATTTAGACAGAATTAGAACCAGTGAACTTAAAAAGTTTGACTTTTAAATTCCAGCCTTAACACTAACTTAGTGCAACGCCCACAGAATGGGTGTTCTCTCTATTTTTTTCCCTTTGATGTCACTTCCTTAGCCAGATTTAATAACTGTTTGGCTCTTTTCTGACAGATTTATCCTTTTCTATCACTATATTTTCTAGAGAATATGAATTCAACAATACAAACAAAACAGATGTTCATGGTCACTATTATGAGGATATTTATGATGGGGGTAGGACAAGATAGATACTGGAAAGAAAAGTAAAGATATGGAAATGCTCTCATAACTGAGGGGAAAGAAATGCTCAAAAATCTTAATACTTACAAATAAAGTGAATGAGAGAATCTCTGCAATGGAGTATTAAAAGAACAGATACACAGAACTATCAGTAAACAAACATCTACCTTCCACAAATTTTATGAAGTAAGGATAGTACCAGAATAGGGCTAAATGGGAATTAACCTCAACTAACTTAGCCTCTAAAATAAGGATGTCTCTAGCACAGATGTCATTGCATATGGTACTATTTTGGCATTTAAGGACATGAATTCACATGGGAACAGGCACAGAAATAAACAGCATAATCAGTGAAAGAGATAAGTCTGTCTTACAAGAGAAAATCTGTGAACTTGACTTGTAAAGTTTGGTAAAGTCTAGGAAGGATTTATGCACAGTCACAATGGGAGGAAGGAGGAAGAAAATCCAAGAAATTGATGACCTATGTATGTTAAAAAATGTTAGTCTTCATCCCTTTCTATCTTTTCATTGATTACCAGATCCCAGTTCGTTGATCAATATCAATTTTATTTTACTTTTGCTGAAGGTATTTTTTCCACATAATGTAATCTAATCATATTATATAGAATCTTATCTGAATATGAAAAGGGAGAAAAGCAGTTTAGGTACAGAAAATTGCCTGTGGGAGTCTATGTGCTGATATAATACATGAAAACTACTTAACAAGTTGACTTAGATGAAACAGTTTTTCAGCATAACCTATATTTCAATGTAATTTATCTTTTAAATTTAATGTTATTTTTTTCTTGTCAAAGACTAAGAAAAAATATCAAAACCACATTCCCTCTCCTAAAAATTGTAACACAGATGACATGTTTAATGCCAAGCAGCCAAGTCTTGACTCACTTGGAGTATGGTTACACACACCGGCATCTCTGTTGATATTAAAGGGATAGGTTATGTGCATGATACTCACACTAAAAGAGGGATTTCCAATATGGTTTTACATTTTTTGAAGCGAGCACCCTGTCTTCGTTTTTGTCTTCAAAGTATCAAGAATTTTATTTTAAAATTTGTGCATGGACACGTACGTACTGAATATATGTATGCAAACATACACACACATGCACATATATATGCTTTTTAAATACATACACATTCTATTACAAATCTTATCTTATAATAACAAGCAATTTGTGATTTTACAGAGGCATGTTGTTCTGCACATACCTTTTTTCTCCATCTTGAATAAGACATCACACAAAATGTTTGTGACACTCAGCAGCTATTGCCATGGGGGATAAAGCAGCTTCATAGAATAAAACCCAGGAACTGATAAACAGACTCCATTAAAATGTGTTTTCATATTAGTATTCAACCGAAATAAGAGTTATCTTTTGCTTTGATGTTACCATTTGTACTGTAACCCTTATTTAGTTGTTTTGATGTATGCAATAATTGATACTTCAATAATAAACTTGTTTATATTCAAAATGTCTTTAATCCTTGTATGGTACTTTTGGTGTATTTTTTTGAGACTGAAGTGCCTTCTTGGCATATCACTACTCTGATGTCTTCTTTGCAAACCTTTCATGCACTGAGAGACAAATAAAGAATTGCTGTCTTCCTCTACTTATAATCTTTTGTGCTTTAGCCATACATATATAATTTATATTCATATATGATAATAATCCATATTAAGTAGAAGGAATCATGTGAGAAAACAGAAAAGTAATATTGCAGTAGAAAAAAAATGAAGGAAACAGAAAAAAACTACTGCAGTATTTTATAAATGGGAAGGGGAGAAAACACTTCCAAATATGAAAAACAAATAGCATGTTTGTTAGTACATTATCACTTGCAGAGGAAATGGCACCTTCCATTCTGGTTTATTCTTTAAAAAAGTATGTAAATAAAGGATATTGCATATATTTTGTTTGATAGATTTTATATCTCCGTCCACTTTCCTAAACAATAAACTTGTTTTGTGCATTTTCCTTCCACTCTAGTGAGAATGTACAGCGGGTTGACCCTGGCTGGCTGCCAGAGGCTCACCCAGCCACTCTCTCACTCCCCCACCTTAACAGGACAGGGTGAGAAAATAAGATGAAAAAGCTCATAAGTTGAGGTAAGAACAGAGAGATTGCTTACCAATTACTATCATGGCCAAAACAGATTTGACCTGGGGAAGATTAATTTAATTTATTGCCAATTAATAATGTAGGAGAGTGAGAAACAAAAACAGAACTACCTTCCCTTTCTTCCCAGGCTCAACTTCACTCGTGACTCTTCTGCCTCCTCCTCCTCTCGCAAGCATTTTCTGCCCTTCCTTAAATATGCTTTTCTCGAGGTGCCCCCATCTTGTCTGAAGGGCTCAGCCGTGCCCTGCGGTGGGTCAGTTGGAGCCGGCTGGAACCGGCTGTGTCTGGCACGGGGCAGCCCCGGCCCCTCCTCACAGAGGCCGCCCCTGCAGCCCCCGCTGCCAACACCTAGATATGAATGGGTGACCTAGGCTGTTACATATATATCTGGAATATGTTAGCTGGACTAAAAACATTACCAAATTCTTTGAGAATATTCTAAGCTGTGTTCACTGCAGTGTCAATGGAGGAATCATGTAATCTTTTTGGTTCATTAATTACATAATGCTAGTAATACTCACCAATAGTTAGAATGTCTTGTGCAAACTCTTCATGAACTTCTTTTTCCCAAATGACAAGGATTATTAGTCACCAGTGGGTGACTATAGCTTCATGAAAACCTCCCACACTTCCTCAAGTAATTTACCTACCGAAAGCATCTGAAAGACTTTTGGCACAGTAGCCCTCATTCTTTCTCACAGGTAGAATTTCTTCTTGCTTTCTTCTCAGGCAAGTGTGCAATTGACTTTTAGAAAAGACTGTTTTCCCCATGACATATTGCCACTGTGAACATAACAAGTGTTAGGAGTGCAGACTGTTACTATGGACAGTGTACTTGAGCTATGTTTCCTGCAACTCTGTCTAGTAACATTTGTTCAGAGAAAAGAGAAGAACGCTTTGTGGGTTAATGGAGAACACAACTCTAGCATGAATTCAAGGTGACTAATGGATGTGCATTCAGATGCTTAAGTGCTGCTGAAGAAACCAATTTGAACTGGTAACAAGAAAAGTCTATTAGTGACATATTATTATTTTTCCGAGCCTTTAGTGGATCAAAAGCAGAAGACATAAAAAGAAAGATTGATTTCTTATTTATGGGTAAGTTAATGTGAATGATATTTTGCTAAACATGAGAGACATAGGAAAGGAAATGGAGGCTTCTAGAAGCAGTGAGGGACATGCATGCTGACCTGGTCCCTGGAATTATTGTTTGCATACCCTGCTCTAGACTTAGAATCAGGGGACAGTATCGCCATCAAGAATCTCTTTAAAGACAGAGGAACGTATGTCTATGTAGATAGCATGCGTTTCTGAATGCAAGAGTAGAGCCAGATGAACTATACATGCATTCTGATATTGTACTCAGTAATACATCAGGTGAAATCTCACCCTGAAAATGCTTATTATTTCCCAGCCTGTATTTCTACACTTTCTCTAGAAAGTCCAGGGTGATTACATCAGGGGTTAGACAATGCAGCAAAGGCACTCAAAGTGAAAGTTCCAGTTCATTCCATATGTCAGAATTATTAAAAGAAATAAAAATAAAAAGACAGAAAGTTAGAAAAAAACCAGCAGTTACCTTCAAAAGCCTACTTATTACTACAGTATATCTCCTTAAATCTTTGCCTCTTCTCTTCTACAACTTTTCAGCAGAAATAAGCAAGATCATTGCCATGTGTATGCACATGTATAGGCTTTACCCAGCAACACCAAACAGATTTTCTACATGGACTACTTCATTACTGATATGGCTTTTCCTTTTCCCTGAAGGAAATGTTTTCCATAATTGACATAAATCACCTGATACATGTACCTCAAAAACTGACATTCCTCCTACTCTAATGCATGTTCACATTAACTCCTGAGTTGCTTTCAGTTCCCTCTCATAAAAAGAAGAACGGTTCCAGATATTAAGCTTAAGTAAGGAAAATATCACAATAAAAGGATTTTTACCTTCCCAGTCTGAGAAATGCTGTAGATGATGTAGGAGAGGGGACTAATTGCATTCTAATGCACACTTTACAGGGGTAAGCATGAGCAAGAACACATGGTGAGAAAATTGGATTTTTTTTTTCAGCACACTGCACAGCAGTGACTTGTCAGAGGCACTTTTGTAAAGGAACGGGGACAAGCAAAACAGGTCAGAAAGGCAAGACTGACTGTGGCAGGTCAGAACATATGTCTGTGCCTCTGGAAGCAGAGTTAACTCACAAAAATAAAGTATTATTTATGCAAAGATTTTAAATGAGATTATTTTCATGGTAACTGAATGTTCGTATAGTATATTTGTTTAGAAAAAGGTTTTCAAAAGGGAGTTTTCAAAATAACAAAAAAGGAACAAAAATGTTAATAAAACAGTGTAAATTCTGAAAAGATAGGATGGCTGATACAGTTTGTAGAAAGTATTTAAATCTTTCTGACCCGTGTCTATACTCTGTTCCAAATCATAGTAAATAATGTCTTTCATGTGCTCGTTATTTACATGACACTGCCTACAATATGTCCTTAGTAACTTTGTATTACCTTTATTAATAATATACCTCAAACTACTTCCGTATCTCACACCAAGACAAAGATAATTCTATGATTTAATTACTCAGATTTTAGAAATACATTTACCTTGTTCAGTTTCTCACATATGCAGACTTAGTCCTAAACCTTCTTTCTTCTCTAAGGATGTTTAACAGAAGGTTGAATACTTTTTTAACACTATTTTTTGAAACAAAATAAAGCTTAAAACAAAAAGGGAAAAAATGCAATGATTTTGAGATCAGGTTCTTCATCTCTGTTTTATTCATAAATAAATTTTGATCCAAATCCCACCAAAATCAATGAAAGACTTCCAATGTTTTGAACGGACTTTAGGTCAGAATCTAAATGAAGATATTTCAGTGTGTCAAGCATTTAATAGTAATTTTATGCATTTTCTTCTTTTTGCAGAGAAAATGCTTTTATTTCTAGTTTAATATATAAAAAGCAAGGAAAGAGAACATTCATTAATCTTCAGTGTTGGTTTTTTTCCTTTTATTCTAATATAATGATGCAACCACAGTACAACAATTTAATATACTTGACACATCTGCTATAAAACTGTATATCTTACATTAAAATAACTTGGCCTTCAAATGTCATTTTTTCAGTGTCTTTATGACAAAAGGGGGCATAAACTTATTGTCAGAGATTGAAGCGCTTTTTGATTTCTATAGTCTTGAGTGTTAGGCATGTTATAAAAAAGGAGAAACAACAGCCCCATCTCCAGATTATCTCTAAGTAGTTTTTAAAATTAAGTGATTAGCCAGTGTGATGTAATGGTAGCTATATTTTAAAAAAATTTGTTGGGGAAGATACAATTCTGCAGAGTGTTATTTTAAGAATATACAAAA
Source organism: Phaethon aethereus (assembly GCF_964289735.1). Taxonomy (NCBI): domain Eukaryota; kingdom Metazoa; phylum Chordata; class Aves; order Phaethontiformes; family Phaethontidae; genus Phaethon; species Phaethon aethereus. Next base: position 179,279,824 of record NC_138575.1, on the reverse strand, counting down.
TCTTCTTTCTTTGAACATGGGGGGACAAAATGCTAGAATTTATGAGAAAAGAAAATGCCCCTGCTCTTTCCATTTTTCTTTCTCACAATTTCTAACCCTTTTTCACATATCTCTGACACATAGCTCCAAAAGCTCAGTGTTGAAATGACACTGAAGACAACATTTTTGTGTCTGTGTATATCTGCACATTTTTTCCCCTCTGTTTTTTTATTGCAACTTGCTGTTCCTTTCTCATACACAGGGCATTAGTCCAGTCACTCCTGCATGTCTGAGTTTATCACCAGATCACAGTAAGCCTCTCTTTTTAGCAAGGTATAGGAAAACACTGATAACTCTTACTCCAGCCCTGTGTGTATCGTTTTGCAGAAAGAAAACCTTACTGTTTCAGCTGTCTATTCTATAAAGTACGTTGACGGGGTGGATGGGTTTTTTTACAGTTTAGCTGAATGAGAGACATTGCATCTATCAACTCCACCTAGGTTAACCTAACAAAGTGTTGAAATGGAAGATGTAACTGGGAATACAAGCTACAGAGCAGGAACCTAGGGCAACTGCACTATAAACTTAAACAAGCCAATTACATTTCTAAACCTAGGCAGTATGAGTTTAGAGGTAGATGTCTTGAACAATGTCAAGTGCCTTTTAAAAATAAAAAAAAAATACCAAACACACAAGCAAAAAACTACTCAGTTTCCACTGAGATGAGAAACTTAGCACTTTGTAGGGTTTTTTCATTACTTAGCTACAGCTTTGTGTTATATTTAGTGAATTGCTAAGCAATCCCTATCAAGCTCTGGACTCATTTCCACTGTTATTCCACAGGCTATTGTTTCCTTGATTTTACATCCAAGTCCACAAACATTTGTGACACAGAGAACAAGAGGATAAAGCTGTTAGGGGTACAACCTAGCTTGTGTTCTGACCACTCTATTCCTGTCCTGCCTTCCAGTTTTGATTGGCAAACATGACCACACCAACCAAAATAATTTCTAGATTTCTAGTCACACCAGTATTTATGAGCATTTCTGGGATAGTCTTGGACAATCTCCCCAAAGTGATGCTTAAACATTCTGCACACTTCTAACTCATATAGCAGGAGTCTTTTCATAAAATGGAATCATAATCTTTTTTCATACAAAATATGAAAAGTTTTGGTGTCAAGACCTTCCTTTCATACCACAGAATCACAAAATGTTTGGAATTGGAAGGGACTTCTGGAGGTCATCTATGCTAATCCCTCTGCTCATGCAGGGCCATCTAGAGCCAATTGCCCAGGACCATGTCCAGACAGCTTTTGTATATCTGCAAGGATGCAGACTCCAAAACCTCTCTGGGCAACCTGTGCCAGTGTTCAGTCACTCTTACAGTTAAAAAGTGTTTCCCGATGTTTAGACAGCACCTCCTGTGTTTCACTTTGGGCCCGTTGCCTCTTGTCCTGTCACTGGGGACCACTGAGAAGAGCCTTGCTCTGCCCTCTTTGCACCTTCCCTTCAGGTGTTTGTTTACACTGATGAGATCTCCCTGAAGTGATCCTCTTCTCTAGGCTAAACTCTCCAAGGTCTCTCAGCCCTTCCTCATGCTCAGGACACATGGTCCAGCCCACTCATCATTTTGTGACCCTTTTTTGGACTCTCTCCAGTATGTCCATGTCTCTATTGTACTGGGGAACCCCGATCTGGACACAGTACTCCAGGTGTGGCCTCACCAGTGCTTGAATATAAGTACTTCACATCTTAAAGTTCTCAAAAGGAAGGGAGCACTCTAAAATTTTCAACCAGGTTCCTTGACATGGGATCAGGCTTTTAAAGTTATCATTAGGAATAATGTTTGGTAGCATGGATTACAAACCACGACTTCCCTCTCCTTTTTGAGTTCCATAGCAGAAAATGGAATATGTATCTACTAACTTCAGCTGCCATAGTCGTTCTTACTCACTTTAAACTTCTCTGTTTGCAAATACACTGAAAGGGGGTAGAGATGGCAGGAAAAGTACCTGATCTATTTTAATGCCTTCAGATAAGATGGGTATTGTTTTGTTTTGTTTTCCTATTGACTGTAAGATCAGCTAGGGTGACCAGTTCAGGCTTTAGCAGCTAATGTCTTTATGTCTAAATAAGGCAAAATGAATGCTGCCATTATTGTCTCATATTGGAGACCTCTCCTGAGAGATAGAAATTAGGATTCTCTGTCTTCTGCCAGGTGCAGTTTGGAAGGCCACTGCTGCACGATAAATTTCAGAAGCTTCCTTCCACATGTGTGTGCTCATTTGCTTCCAGACATAGAACAGCCTGTTCTCTCTCCAATGAAATTCCATTTGCTTCTCTTTGCAGTCCCAAGACATGACAAAGGAGTAATCATGCTTCCCAGATATACGCCTTTTAAGAAACATAAAATCATAGAATCATAGAAAAGTTTGATTTGGAAGGGACCTTTAAAGGTCATTTAGTCTAAGCCCCCTGCAAGGAGCAGGGACATCTGCAACTAGATCAGCTTGCTCAGAGCCCCATCCAGCCTGACCTGGAATGTTGCCAGGGATGGGGCATCTACCACCTCTCTGGGAGACCTGCACCAGTACTTCACCATCCCTATTGTGAAAAGTTTCTTCCTTAGATCTAGTCTAAAACTACCCTCTTTTAGTTTAAAACCATTACCCCTTGTCCTATTGCAACAGGTCCTGCTAAAAAATATGTTCTCATCTTTCTTATAAGCCCCTTTTAAGTACTGGAAGGCTGCAAGAAGGTCTCCCTGGAACCTTCTCTTCTCCAGGCTTAACAACCACAACCACCTCAGCCTGTCCTCAGAGGAGAGGTGTTCCATCCCTCTGATCATTTTTGTGTCCCTCCTCTGGACCCACTCCAAGAGGTCCATGTCTTTCCTGTGCTGAGGGCTCCAGAGCTGGATGCAGGACTCCAGGTGGGGTCTCAGAGGAACAGAGTAGAGAGGCAGAATAACCTCCCCTGACTTGCTGGCTGCATTGCTTTGGAGGCAGCCCAGGATTCGGTTGGCTTCCTGGGCCATGACTGCACATTGCTGGCTCATGTCCAGCTTGTCACCTCCCAACACGGCCAAATAAAATAAAAGAAAAGATTTACATAGTTGTTAATAAAAGGGTTTATTCTGTATTTCAGAAAGCTGTACTTTCTAATTCACATCCAAAATGAAGTATCTTCCTAATAAAGTTTTCATGGCAAAAAGTTGTACTTTTATGTTATTAACACTTTTTCAAAATATACTACACTTACAAGTTATTATGAATAAAAATAAAGCAATAAACCAAAATTATACTTGCAAAATAAATCAGCAAATCATAGATTCATAGAATTATTTAGGTTGGAAAAGACCTTTAAAATAATTTAGTCCAACAGTTAACCTATCACTGCCAAGTCCACCACAAAACCATGTCCCTAAGTGCCATATCTACATGTTTTTTAAATACCTCCAGGGATGGTGCCTCAACCACTTTCCTGGGCAGCCTGTCCGAATGCTTGATAACCCTTTTGGTGAACAAATCTTTCCTAATACCCAATCTAAACCTCCCCTGGTGCAACTCGAGGCCATTTTCTCTAGTTCTATTTGCTTTTACTCAGGAGAAGAGACCAACATCCACCTTGGTACAACCTCATTTCAGGTATTTGCAGAGAGAGATAAGGTCTCCCCTCAGACTCCTCTTCTCCAGACTAAACAACCCCAGTTCCTTCAGCCGCTCCTTGTAAGACTTGTGCTCCAGCCCCCTCACCAGCTTTGTTGCCCTTCTTTGGACACACTCCAGCACCTCAACGTCCTTCTTGTAGTGAGGGGCCCAAAACTGAACACAGGATTCAAGGTGCAGCCTCACCAGTGACGAGTACAGGGGCACAATCACTTCCCTACTCCTGCTGGCCACACTATTTCTGATACAAACCAGGACGCTGTTGGCCTTCTTGGCCCCCTGGGCATACTGCCGGCTCATGTTCAGCCAGCTGTCAGCCAGCACCCCCAGGTCCTTTTCCACCAGGCAGCTTTCCAGCCCACTCTTCCCTAAGCCTGTAGTGTTGCATGGGGTTGTTGTGACCCAAGTGCAGGACCCGGCACTTGGCCTTGTTAAACCTCATACAACTGACCTCAGACCATAGATCCAGCCTGTCCAGATTCTTCTGTAGAGGTTTCCTACCCTCAAGCAGATCAACAGTCCTACCCAACTTGGTGTCATCTGTAAACTTATTGAGGGTGCACTCGATCCCTTCATCCAGATAGTCAATAAAGATATTAGAACTGGACCCAATACTGAGCCCTGGGAAACACCGTGTGTGACCAGCTGCCATCTATATTTAACTGCATTCATGACAACACCCTGGGCCTGGCCATCCAGCCAGATTTTATCCAGTGAAGAGTCCACCTGACCAAGCCATGAGCAGCCAGTTTCTCCAGGAGTATACTGTAGAAAGTCAAAGGTTTTACTAAAGCAAATGAGCAATGTAATGCAGTGAGTTTTCCTTGCATGCTAATTCTCAGAATTTCATACCTCAGAACAGGGGAACCAGCCCTTATTATTAGTAAAGCCAGTATTATTAGTTAAGATTTAATACATAACAGAGAATTTCCAAGCTTCTAACTGATGCCTCTGGGACAATGCTTCAGTGGCTGTAGCCTCCTTGAATTCAGTGCAAATAAACAAATTTATGACTGGATGAGAATTTGGCCACAATATTTGCAATAAGACATTTCAAATACACAGTGCAAACCATCAGAAAGCTTCCCTGCATCAAGGAAAGTTGTATGGATCCTGAAATGGTGCATCATCTGTGTTATTTTCTACTCAAGTCTATGACATTTCACACACATTATTAACAAGGTTAGCACCACACTTCTGTGTTGTTACAAATGCACTTTTTTCTGTATTTAAAACAAAAATACCATGCTGATACTAGTAGAGAAACAGAAACGAGCTAGAAAATGAACAGTAGTGGGGAGGGTGGAGTTTTATGTCACTATTTGTGTACAATTGCACTATACGTAACGATAAAAGTGTTGATGTTTGGTATTGCCTTCCCCAAATTAGCAGAAGAAAATGCTTCAGTACCTCTTGATACTGCATACTGATGCATAAGTAACGTAAACCAATATAATGTGAAGTCAATTTTCAGTATGAAAGAGTGATTTTCAACTAATGGGCCCTAACATCCTTGCAGCTACAACAGAGATCTCTGCATAAAACAAGCCCATCACAGGTACAAGCCCCCTAGATTTAAATATTTCTGATATAATAAAGGAAAAGAGAATTTACATTTAAATAGCAAATACATCTCTGGTGCATGCATCTCCATAAACTTAACTGCAGCTGTAAATATTACCTACAAAAAAGAAACAAAATACATCTGTATAAGTCCTGCAAAACAGTCCCTACAAAAGAATAAAATTTGAACTTTTTCACTGGTTTTGAATTCAGTGTCACTGATTCTCCATGCTATCAAAACATTTCCAAATTGTTGTCCATTTAATGAAAAATAGAATCATCATCTCTTTCTAATTTCTGTTGATGCTGGCAAAGCACTGAACACAACACGTCCTTCAAAACTTTTCTTTGTTTATGCTGCGAAAAATGCTAAAGGACTGCCTACATATGCAGCAGCTGTCAAACATAAAAATGAGTTGCTCTGTCCCTTAGTTTAACCTGTTACCAGTTCAGACAAAAAATTATTTTGTATTATACTTAATTCATGAAACAAATAATGATATTAGACCAGTCCAAGTCAAGCATAATTTGGAGGTCACAGAAGAAAAGAAGCAAGAAAGGACAAAGGAAGGGAGGAAGGACAGGAAGACAGAAGGAAAGAATAAGGACGGGAAGGAATAGAGGGAGGAAGGCAAGCAGGCTGCTTTCTAGTATCTAAACTGTAGAACTTAGGAGCTTGGGAGCTCCAACTCCTAAGTCGAACTTTGTCCTGTCTGAAGGTTGACATGAGTTCTCATTCTGAATTTCACTGAAAGAATATTTCAGCAAAGAGACCAAGAGAAAAATCTGCAACATCTACACTCTCAGTATGTGTACAATTCTTGGACCAGGAGTTTGGAGCACACTGCTTTCCACACAGTTTAGAAACAGCTGGAATGGATATAGAAAGATAGAATCATAGATCATTTAAGGTTGGAAGAGACCTTTAAGATAATCAAGTCCAACCGTCAACCCAACGCCACCATGCCCACTAAACCATGTCCTGAAGTGTCACATCCACATATTTTTTGAACACTTCCAGTGATAGTGGCTCCACCACCTCCCTGGGCAGCCTGTTCCAGTGTTTGACCACTCTTGCAGTACAGAAACTTTTCCTAATACTAGTCTAAACCTCCAATCACGCAACTTGAGGCCATTTCCTCTTGTTCTATTGCTAGTTACTTCGGAAAAAGAGGCCAACACCCTCGTCGCCACAACCCCCTTTCAGGTAGTTGTAGAGAGCGATAAGGTCTCCTCTCAGCCTCCTCTTCTCCAGACTAAACAACCCCAGTTCCCTCAGCCGCTCCTCATAAGACTTGTTCTCCAGAACCCTCACCAGCTTCGCTGCCTTTCTTTGGACACACTCGAGCACCTCAACATCCTTCTTGTAGTGAGGGGCCCAAAACTGAACACAGGATTCAAGATGCAGCCTCACCACTGCTGAGTACAGAGGCATGATCACTTCCCTACTCCTGCTGGCCTCATTTTTTCTGACACAGGCCAGGATGCTGTTGGCCTTCTTAACCACCTGGGCACACTGCTGGCTCTTGCTCAGCCGGCTGTCAACCAGCACACCCAGGTATTTTCTACCGGGCAGCTCTCCAGCCACTCTTCCCCAAACCCGTAGCATTGCATGGTGGTGTTGTGGCCCAAGTGCAGCACCCAGAACTTGGCCTTATTAAACCTCATACAGTTGACTTCTGCCCATCGATCCAGCCTGTCCAGATCCCTCTGCAGAGCCCTCCTACCCTCCAGCACATCAACACGCCCACCTAACTTGATGTCATTTGCAAACTTAACTAACGGAGCACTCAATCCCCTCATCCAGATCATCAATAAAGATATTAAACAAGACCAGGCCCAGTACTGAGCCCTGGGGAACACCGCTTGTGACCGGCCACCAACTGGATTTAACACCATTCACCACAACTTTCTGGGCTCGGCCGTCCAGCTAGTTCTTTACTCAGTGAAAAGGACATGTTTTTAAGCCACAAGCCGCCAGTTTCTCCAGGAGAATGCTGTGGGAGACACTGTCAAAGGCTTTACTGAAGTCCTTTATTTATCCACTATCCACAGCCTTCCCCTCATGCACTAGGTGGGTCACCCGGTCATAGAAGGAGATCAGGTTGGTCAAGCAGGACCTGCCTTTCATGAACCCGTGCTGGCTGGGCCTGATCTCTTGGTTGTCCTGCACATGCACTGTGAGCGCCCTGAAGATCAACTCTTCCATAATCTTCCCCAGTACTGAGGTCAAGCTGACAGGCCAGTAATTTCCTGGATCCTCCTTATGGTCCTTCTTGTAGATGGGCATCACTTTTGGAACACTGGAACCTCCCCTTTTAACCAGGACTGGGGATAAATGATGGAGAGTGGCTTGGCAAGCTCTTCCGACAGCCTCCTCAGTGTTCTTGTGCCGATCTCATCAGGTCCCTTAGACTTTTGAGTGTCCAGGTGGCATAGCAGGTCATTAACTCATTGCTCCTTCATTATGGAGAGTTTATTCTGCTCTCCATCCCTGTCTTCCATCTCAGGGGAATAACTGGGGATAACTGGTCTGACTACTAAAGACTGAGGCAAAGAAGGTATTAAACACCTCAGCCTTTTCCTCGTCCTTGGTGACAATGTTCCCTACCCCCATCCAATAAAGGATGGAGCTTCTCCTGGCCTCTCTTTTTCTTGTTAATTTATTTGTATTCTACATCTTTAATTTGTGAACTCTTTTTCATATCGTTGACTTTTTTCTTTATCCATTAGAGGAATATGTTCAGAAAAGAAAGAAATTACAACATATTTTTGTATAATAACATATTCCATGATGTCCTTGAACAACAGTCCTGGCAGACCAGTGCTGAAACTCCCTATTTCTACAACCACACTCAATATTCAGATCTTGAGGACTACAAATATTTGAGAAGATGGAATGCTATCCAGGTTGGTTTTGACTTTTCTTAGGTTCTTAAAGTTTTACATTTATTCAGACATTCAACAGCTGTAATGTATTTTATAACAATGCAGTACTACATAAATGCAGTGGTGGAGCTGATCTGGATGAGTCAGAAATATGGTATTGTGCCCTGTAGAAGTCTTCAGAAAGTCTTAGCTAAAATAAATATATTAGTTATTATAAGTATGAAATGGACATGCCAAAAGGCCATTCCAAAAGTCAGAAGGTTTTGCATGGATTCAGCCCCTTAGAAGAGAGAAGCATATAGGAATTCAGCTCATAGTCTACTGGCTGAATATTGAAGATTTTGGAGCTAGCAGAACTGAATATGAAGAAAGATGTGCATGTTCTTCTGGACTACCCAACACAGGTGATCAGGTTTCCAAAAGGCAAGAGGAAACACATGATTTGTTGTTAAAAACTTTATTACAGTTTCTTCTTGTATATATTCAGCTGTACAACTGATCTTTCTGTTTTCTGCAATGTGTCCTATGATAGAGATCACACTATCACCTGGTTGTTGGGATCACCCTGCAAAAGTTTGACCTTGAGGAGAAGGAGCTGTGGCATTGAGAAGGTGGTAAACAACTAAGGAGGAAGTAGAAGCGCATGACGTTCTCGTGAGCAGCCAAAGGGGAGGTACTAGAGCAGAAGGAGGAAGGAGAATGGTTAGAGAAGAGCACGTGGACACCTGTAGGCAGTCAATCCTGACTGTGTGAGAAGCGCGTGGACTGTGTGTAGTAACCAATCAGGACGTGTTTTGTGGCGCGCGAAAGAGCTGTAACTGTATAAAAGGCAAGTGCTTATAGCAATAAAGGTCTTTGGCTTGAATCCCTGCCAGAGTCCGTGCCTTAATATTCCACACCTGGTCTGTCACAGGACAGCATAATGTATGCACAATCTTGTCAGTTTGTCTGTAATTCACCTTGGATATTTAAGAACTTTTATAGTTTAAGTCATAAACAAAGTATCATGTAAAATCAGAAAAAAATGCAACTGTAATAAACCCTCTATCTTTAAATTAAATTATGTACAGTACATCAAAGTATATTTTTTCTAGCTAATTATTAATAGAGAGCAATGACTAAAAGTCACGGTGTTTCTTGAATATTGGCTTTCTAAATAGTGATTATTATAGAGATGACTGATTACATGTGATTTCCAAACTGATCGCTGTATTGATGTTGAGTATTGCTGCATGAAATAAACATCAACATTACTTCATTGTGGGACGTTGGATAGTGCCGGTGAGTGTGGAGAACTTTTCGACATTTTTTTCTATCATCAGCTCCACCTGGTTTCTGTGTTTCCAAATGGAAGCTCAGACACAGACTTTGGGAAAAGGTTTGCAGGTTTGTTCACTGTAAGTGTACAGGCATCAGGTTTGTAGCTTTGACAGATGCTAGTTCTGCCCTCGGCACCGTTAATTGTACCATATGACTGCTGGTTACTAAGAGCAGAGCCTGTGCGACTCATCTCTTGTTGGGTTGAGAACTTTAGCTCCCTTTTTTTTTTTTCGTTTTCTTGCTCAGACAATCATGAAAGGAAATTCATGATATCAAAGGCAAGAGAAGGCATAAACAGCACTCAGGTTTAGAAAAAGTTTTAATGAATATTCAGCGGGATTGGGTAATAATTTCAGTGGGAAAGGTGAGAAACTTGCCTTTAGGCCTCACCACACAAACCACCTGGCATAGCATGTTATTTTATAGTTTGATTTTGCATCAAGTCTCTCAAAATACTGAAGGTATTACATATGTATTAAAGTGGAAAAGTGTGATCTGAGGAACATTCTTAATGTATCATCTCATATTTTCTACAGGAACAATATACAGATGTAATAACAGCAGAAAGTTACTTTTCGGAACTGTGAACTATTAGCATAAAAGTATGTGTACAACTATTATGACATGAATTCTGGATCATAAAATAGTATTCTAAGATTTTTCAGAGCCAGAGATGAAGCTGACAGATTTCTGAAGTGAAATACTGGTCTGCTTGTAAGAACTTCATATCTGATATGCTTTGTTTTCTTTTTAGAACAGGTGATTTGCTAGAAATTTCAGTCTCATTTTTTTGTCCTCTTTGTACTTTGGAAAATTGCCTACGAGCAGACTGTTTAAACTAAATTCAGAAGACAGGGATATAGATATGAAATCTCTGTTACAGGAAGAGGTTCCTAGTTTCTGACGTTTTCTGAGGATAATATGTTCAGGAAAATGTTTCTCCTAAAACTGCAGCAGAGAAAGAAGAGGAAGTACACACAACGATAAGAACCAGATGGTCAATGCTTGTGCTTTGATGTGCAGTGAAAATCTCTGAGAAGTGGTGATTTGGTTTCAATCCAGACCAGGAATTTGGGGCAGATTGGAAGACGATTTCCTCTACAGCTTCATATTTACCAGACGCATATACCACGGGATGCAGTAGTTCTAAGAAAAATAAATTTGTCTCTATTTTATGGTCTCTTTCTCTTTGTGTTATTGAAGTTTTTCACTTAATGCAGTGAATCAAAAAATCAAGATTATCTGTGAGCAGATCAGAAAGAAAAGGACTACTTATGGAGGAGTGGTAAAGGTAATGGCAAACTAGACTTGATTCACTAGGCTGAATCTAGTCAGGACAATCACAATCATTTAGCATGCATGCACACACAGAGTTTTTTATTTTGATGGATTTTAAATTCTCTGTTATTTTCAGCAGTGATCAACTGCATTTCTGTGTTTGGAGGAAGAGGAGCAAGCTCCAAAGAAATGAGACTATGACCCCCTTGAGGTGCTTGGGTCATTTGCTGATTACAGCAGGGCACAGTACAGATTCCATCTCTGCTGATGAGGGACAGAATGATAGTGTACTGCCACTGAGGTTGCCAACTGCACAGTACTAGTTATTCCTACTTATTGGCATCACACTTCTCTTCTAGATCCACAGATAACCAATTGCTAAACTGTGCATAAACTTCCTAAGTTATTTTAAAACTCAATGTGAAAACACCTACGCAGATAACTAGCATGCACTACTGATTAGACTTTGACAGGAACACATTACAGACAGAGTCACTGTCACAACCCCTAAAATTGCACCCTTTCCCCACCAACACCACCTTCCTTTTGCCCAAGTCCATTTACAGCTTCATAACCATATAAAAATGCTGCCTATATTGAAATTTAGTTTTGTATTCCTCCCTTGTGAGCTTTTAGAAATGTTTCAGCCTCCTCATATGATGCCTAGCAGGAAAGTACTACCTAGTATTTTTCTGGGCTGGTTTGAAGCAGAAGCATTAGCCTTACATATTCACAGTATTTCAATGTGGCTATGCTGTAGGAGGTTACTTTTCTGCTACTACACACCACAGCAAGAAATAATGGCACAGGTGGAACCAGAAGAATATCAGTTTCTCTGGTCATTTTTAAGGTCAGGAGGGGAACAATGTAATTTATTTAAATCTTGTCATAAAAACCTAAACTTGCTGCTTCAAATATAATCAAAACTATAAACAAAGAAAAACAATCCTTTACAACAAAAGTAGATTCCTCAAGGTAAAAATAAATAATTTTACTCAAATTTCTCTAGGTGTTAATACCCCAGCATCAGCTGCTGACTTGGTGGCTGTTTAGTCACCCTCATGTCCTCCAGGAAGACAGAAGCAGTCAGAGGATTCTGTCTTCTTTTCTGTTTGTATTTAGTACTTGGTGGAAAAAAAAAGTCTGCTTCTGTAATGTGTTTGGCATTTTACGGTACTAACATGGTAATCCTCAGTGAAATTTTCCCTTATCAGTTGTTCCAAGATGTTTTGTTTGTTGCACATTAAGAAGCCACATTATCTGGTTATCTGATGATTTGATATGTTCTCAATGTACACAACTGTTTAATGAGCTTGCCTGCCCACTTATTATATAAATTAATCCCAGGTGACATGTCTCAAGTATGGTGGCTATGCCTAATGTCATCTTTGCTCTCATTATTTAAAAAATACATTTCTGCTAGTTAAAGGCTTTGAAATTTAATGAATATTTGTTTGGGGTTTTTGTGGGCTTTTTTAACTTTTTTCTTTCCCCAGTATTAAAGTTAATGGCAAATATATTAACTGATTTCTCTGCAACTTGTTGAGGAAACTATAGTAATAATTGTGCCATTCATGCTCATAACCTGCAGTACTGGAATACTGGGGCTCTGCCTCACCTGTTTTTTACTGCACTGTACTTTATTAACTGATATAGATGACTCTTAAATTAAGATTTACATTGCAGATCTTATTTGTGTGCTTGGAGAACTTTAGGCATATTTATTCACATATTTTTTAAACAAGAATAAAAATTGAGTCAAGAAATGGAAGATAGGACTAACAAGTGAAAATTAAAATGGAGAACCTAGTTAAAGGTAAGATGTAAAGATTTTACTATAATTAAAAAAACTTTTAATTATATTTAGTAGTAACTAAACAGATTTAGGTAACACAAAAATCAGATGCTCTACCAGAAGTTACAGCGGAGATGAAACTATGTGGTTGTCCACCATTAATGATCTTTTTTTAAAGTTTATTATCATGCAGATACCCAATACTGTACAATTAGAATGGGATATTCCTTACACCAAAGAATTTATTGCCTAAGGGCTATGTTGTGGTATGCAGAAGAGTCGGAGCAAAAGGACATGCAAAGAATGCTTTTCTGTATTCCAGCAGTCTGTCTTTTCAAAATCAGGGAGAATGGTAGGGTCCATCTTGCTTTATATCCCAATGTAAAGTTGATCTCTTTCACAGAAGTTTTCAGAGGAAAGTGCTACTCTACCTTATGAACTTTGTGCAATTCTGAGGAGTCTTCAGGAAAAGCAGAAAGCAAAATAATTTGTCAAGAGTAAAAACTGGGAGATAACAACTGCCATCAGAGGCATGCATTTTAGTAAGGATTAGCAGAAAAAAGAGAACTTTTGATCGTCAACTGAAAGCAAAGTCCCTGAAAGTGTTTATACCTGTAAATGAGGAGGATTCCTAGGAATTGGTGCCCACAAGGTAATACTAGCAAAATAAAGATTATGATTGTATGTGAGCCTTACATATGAAGTAATAAATTTTACTTTAGAGAGACAAAAACAATGGAAGAAAGTAAAAATGCCCCATTTACCAATATAGTGTGATGATATAACTGTATAATAGCTTGTAAATAATGAAAAACTAAATCAAAATTTTTTGTGAGCAATTTTAAATACTGAAGGATGCAAATGAACTATAAGCTTGTCATAACAAAAACTGGCTCCATTAAGAATTTAAAGAAAACAAATTAGGGCAAATTGCATTTTTTCCAACACTTCCATTTTCTACTGGAAACACTGATGCAGCATGCATTTATATAGATTCTTAACTGAAAATATTGGCATGCTCAAGTCTGATAGGTTAAAGCATTTCTTTTCAAAAAGTTTGAGACATTTTAACTCAGTAGTACTGTTTCAACTTTATTTCTGCTTCAATTTATTTCAACTCCAAATTAAAGCCACAACAATAATTCTGAAAGGAAGTAATTCCTTAACAGAAATAAAAAATAAATTTACCTCATCAGTATTCTATTTTGAAGCTTCCTCTCCATCAGTATTAAAAATTTTACACACAGAGCTTAGAGCTTTTAACCAGTTCTATAATGCATAGCTGTAAATATACTCAGTTATCCTAAAACGATTAGTAAAGCAATCTTCCAGAGAAGGATGTATATTCTGAAGATACAATCAAATACAATATTTCTTACTCTACCACAGTAGAAGAAGAATGGAGTAACAAAGAACTTGCCCATCATCATTTTTGGAGAGCATGCTCTTAACTGGTGTAACAATCAGGTTACTAGGTAGGATTTGTCTTCTCTGTGGGAAGTCTTGTGCGAGCAGAGCAGACTATTGTTGGGCTTCCTCTTTCATTTTGGAGTGCATCATGGAGTCTTTGACTCTCCCGAAGGAGTGTGTTGACATCCAGGTCTGTGGCTGCCTCAGGGGAGAGCCTGCTGCCCCATCCTGATCCTGGGCCTGGACTTGGCAGTGGCCCCAGCTGTGGACAGGTGGCTTGGTTTGAGGCACTGAGTTGCCAGGTGAATCATGCATGAAATGGTTGAGGTTGGAAAGGACTTCTGGGGGCCATACAGTCCAACCCCCCTGCTCAATCAGGATCACCTAAAGCTGGTTGCCCAGGACCATGTCCAAAAGGAGTTGAAGGAGGGAAGGGGCTTTGCGAGGAGGTGCCCAGGCTGTGTAATTTTGAAGACTGGGAACAGGAGATCTCTGGAAACTGCACAGAGACTGCAGGTAGAGGCAACCAAACCCCATATCTCTCAGACAAAGGAATATCCAGAGGCTGCCTTCAGGCAGGGGAGAACGGGGACTCCAGTCATGGCAGAGGCTGGGAACTTTGCCACTGTAGAATAAAGGACTTAAGGGGGAAGGGGGTAAGGAGGAACTATAATTGTACTCTTCTACTACCAGAAATGAAGATCGTACAGAAGAAGGACTCAGACCCTTCTCAGAGGCATAAATCATAAAAACAAAAGACAGAAGACTAGTTGTAACAAGGGAAATCCAAACAATGACAGCTGTTATGTACCAAAACAGAGAAAGTGTGGAATCTTCATCACTGGAGATCTTCAAAACTTGACTGGAGAAGTTGTGAACATCCTTATTTAAGGTTTTATGCCATCCTTCCTTTAAGCGTGAGCGTGGCTGTAAACAATTGCCAGACATTCCTTCCAGCCTACAGTTTTCTGTGATCCTGCAATTTCACTCCATTCACAATACCTAACATTACAAGCATTTAGGATATAAGGGCTTTATCTCCAGTCTTCAATCTTTACTGGAAACTTGTTGTTTCATGCTAGATTAGGTTCAAAGCTAGCAGTTATCTTCCTGTAGGAATGTGAATGAATTAGTGGCAATCTAGTAAATTGGTGAGATTAACCAAAATACTCCTTTAAAGTGTCAGTGGTAGTCTGTGTGTTATGGATAATCTCTCTTCTACTGCTCAGCATAATCAAGCTGTAGACATGCACACACATAGTTGTCTCCTGGTAAAAAGTATGAATTAGGGGATCCTAATTCCTGTCTCTATGGTAGGCTAAACAATACTTGCATCACAAGATATTTTTCATTTGGATCAAACTGCAAAAAAAGGGTGTATGGGATCACCCAGCTAAACCTGTTTAGGAGCACAAAGGCGAAATGCAGGGAGTTGAAATGCGACTCAGCTTTGTCTCACCTTGACAGATCCTTATCTATGCAGAGATGACTTGGGGGGAGCTGTGGAAACTGCTCAGCCCCAGATTGCCTGAACACTGCATTACGATAAGAACGAAGACTCAAATGTAGCCTTGAATAATCCCTTAACAGACAAAATGCTGTACCATTCCACCACTATTCAGTTACTTTGTGTGCTAGACGTCATAAAATTATCAATACAGACTAAGGAGCCACCACAGCACCAGAGATAAACATTCCAGATAGTATAATCCACTCAGACATAATCCTGCCCCTCCGCATCAAATCTGGAAATAACAACTGTAAGGTTTGGGCAGAAAACGGGCAGTCTTTTTCCAATGATACAGCTGGCCTGTAGGAGATTCTTCCCCCTTGTCCAGGACACTGTACAAGGTAACTTCCCAGGGATTAAAAGGCTTTACCTGAGAGAGAGGGGAATTGATTAAGAAACACACGTATGGTATTTGGCATGCTTTAAGATCGTGATTAGTGCACTCTCTTAAGTTATTAACATCTAGTGCGTTTGTGGTATGTGTTAGTACATTCTGGAAATCACTTGTAGGTTGTAATAGTGTATTCTATTAATTGTTTTAATTGCAATAGTGCATTCCTCTGTTGTATCCATAAAAAACCTGCAACGGTGGCATATTGGACCTGTGAGTGAAGTTCAAATAAATTGATAATTTGAACCTTACAGTGAAGTCCCTTTCTCACCATCACAAAGGGTTATCGCAAATTACATCTCAGACATAACCTCCAAGTCCCTTCTGTTTTTCCATCACAATAATACCGCAGGCCCTAACATTTTCTCACAACATAAATGCTTATGACCTTGGCCTTGACATTTATTCTGCCTTCTCTCTTTCCCTAAACTGTGTTCAAGCTGTGTCCATAAAACAAAAACCGATGAAAAGACTTTTTGGTCATTACCTAAATCTCAGTTTTCCAGTCCTTTAATGAAGTGCTAGGCAGTTGTGACTGTTATATGCACATGCTTCTTTTGAATATTACACATTTTACTAATGACTGCAAGATGACTGCTTAACAATGTGTTAATAAATAACTATGAACATAAATAATTATGCCAAATTGATTTTTAAAAAATATTTTGAATGTAGAGAAATTAACTAGATTGTCCAGAGATTAAGAGTAAATGGATAAAATCTAGGATTTTAAGTAATTAAAAAAAAAAAAACAACAAAACACAAGGACAAAAACCTAAGATATTTCCATACTTAAAAGACTCTTTCAATTTAATGAAAAATTTCCATAGAACGATGTTTTGAGTACATATATAAATTAATATTTGTTTAAAAATGAATGAAACAAATATGTTCCTAGAAAAAAATTATAATCACTTAGTTTGTCCGAAAGCTGTTTCTATATTTAACACAGGACCTTGTCTCCTGGGAATGTTACGGGGGAAAAAAAAAAGTCATTTTCTCATGACAATGCTTCTATATTTAGAAAAAATAAAACACGTCTTTTCAACCATCTGATGACATCAGACATTTCCCTACAGAATCAGGAGCATACATCTGAGCATTATTCTTTGGTTAGGTGCAGATTATGACACCATGAGACAAAAGAAATGCATACCAGATCATTTTAAATGGGGAGCGCATCGGGTTTGGCTATGTATTGACGGGATGGTGTTAACTTTCTTCATAGCAGCCCATATGGCACTGTGTTTTAGATTTGTGACCAAGACGGTGTCGATACCAATGTTTTGATTTTTACTGAGCAGTTCTTTACACAGCACCAAGGCCTTCTCTGTTTCTTACTCTGCCCAGTCAGCAAGTAGGCTAAGGGTGCACAGCCATTAGGAAGGGACACAGCTGGGACAGCTGACCCAAAAAGACCAAAGGGATATTCCATGCCATATAACTTCATGCTCCTCAGTAAAACTGTGGGGGAATTTTTCCAAGGAAGCCATTGCTTGGAGACTGTCTGGGCATCGGTCTGCTGGTGGTGAGTGATTACTTTTGCATCACAAGTTGTTTGTTTCTTTGTTTTCTTCTTTATTTTCCCTTCACTTTTTAAACTGTTTTTATCTTGACCCATGATTTTTCTCACTTTTGTCATTCTGATTCTCTCCCCCATCCTGCTGGGGGCACAGTGAGTGAGCAATTGAGTAGGGGCTTGTCTGGCAAGCACGGAGAGTGAAGGGTAGGTGGTAACTTAACTATGTTATTTTTTATGTAAAATAATCTGTAGAAATTGACTTGATTTAATTATTTTATGTAGCTGAATAATCACGGGTGGGATAGAATAATTTATAAACAAAAAAATAAGATTTGGCTATATTGAAAAGTGAATATTGCTGGCAAGCTTTGGATAAACCACTGCTCTTCAATGAGGGAAAGTTTTCCACAAGAAATCACTTTGCTATGTTTGTTGTCATTTTTAGAGGTACCACATGAAATCACTTTTTCTTCCAGTTGTTCAGGTTTTGGTACCTCTACTGATGTTGCATAAAATAAATTTACTTTGACTGGCTCAGCCACTAAGATGCTGGTAAGAACCTGAGCATTGTGGTGTTTGTTAAACCTGACTGACTTCTTTTCTAAACTATTGAAACCAATGAAGTGTTTGGAGTGTCATACTTAACAGAGCTAGCAAGGGTATAAACACAACCGCCTATTAAATATATCAATTTTCAGTTGCTGACAGGTTGTTTCTAATGATGGATCATAATTTTAAGGTCTTTAAGCTAAACTTTAAGAGTCATTTAAAAACACATTTTCCTTGGTATTATTTAAGAATAGTTGGTTTTGTTGTTATTGGATTTTTTTCTTTTTAAGCTAGAAAATGTTGTCTGATACTGAGCTGAATTCCACTGAGAGATTAAAAATCACAGTTAACATCTAGAGAGGCAAATAAATGTTGTAGTGTGATGAAAGAATTACCACTACAATTTGTTTTTATTGTTATTAGTTAAGGGACCTTGAAGGCTGACAGCATTATGCTTGTTTTATAACCTCTAACATTTTAGTAGACAGATTTTCTTCATAATATTTGAAGATAGTCAAGTTTGGATGATGCAGAGATCTCAGATGGAATCGTATTGAAATAGAAGTAAATACATAATTAAATCATGTTTTCATTTTAAGAAAAGCATATAATGCATAAATGACCACAAGGAGCAACATTTTTTATGCATTTGAGTGGAGTATTTTCCAGAAGATGCGATTTTTTTAGCTTTTGATCTGCATATATATCCTGTGCTATATATAAAAGTGTATAGTCTGAGATGCAGTCATGTTACTGATATATTTAGAAAAAGAACAGCTCTGAGGCAGGGAGTATAAAACATACTTTATTGTGCGAAAATATAGGTAAATTAATCAAGCTACTTATTTTACATAAAATGAAATGTAATCTATCAACTATTTTTATATCATGTTAATCTGGCATGAATGAATCTGTTGCTTGTGGTGAGATTTATAATAGATGTGTTTGTCGTTGGAAAAACTTGCCTTCCATTCCAGCTCTGAGCTGTCCTATAGAGTGGAATGAGAGAAAAGAGTAACAGGCAAAAGAGCAAAGCTAGGTGAGATGGTCTATTTCAGGTAAATATGAGAGTAATGAAAACAAAGGCCACCTGATATAAGAGTGGGGAAAGGTTAATTTTTTTTGTTACCACACAACACCTGGAGAATACAACTAGGTGAAAACATTTCAAATGTTTTTAGAAAAAAAAAAACAGTTTGGAAAAGATAAAGAAAAAAAGAAAGAAAGGAGATCTCCTAAACATGGAAGTCAGAAATCAGCTTTTCATTTTTATCAAATGACAGCTAAAAAAAAAAAAATTAAAATTAAAATACATATAAATATTTTCTTATAGGGATCTTGGGATTATACTGTTTGTGTTGGTTGTGGCATGATAAAACCCTACATAAATCTTGAAGAACAAAACATTAAAACAGACAAAAATAATTTTGGGAAATTTATTTTTTTTCTGGGAGAAATGCATAATTTATTGCTTTAGAACAGGTCCAGGTCAGGACTCATTCCATGTGAGATAATGTACCCAGACTTGAGGCAATTATTTCCCTCCCCTCCTCTTTGCTGGTCATCTATGTCATCTATAAGATCAATGATTGGCTCTGACAATTAAGTGGGGGGAATTTGGGACTATAACAAGACAGTTTTGATTAATGGATTAAGCAGAATAAGAAACCAACAGAAGTAAGAGAAATAAATGTTTCTGGAACAATTCCCATAGCACTTGACAATGACAGTGTACTCCAGGGGCAATTTTATGTAGTCCAACTCTCACATTGTGTAAATAACTTTAACTCTCTTGAAGATTGACTTTGCAATTGTTGAGCAGCTTATACATTTGTATATTATCATGGGTAACTGCTAAAGAAAAGATGAGACACCTTATTATGCAAAAAGGAGAGTTTCTAACCACAGAGAAAGGCACCCTTAATTTGCATCTAACTAGAAAGCAAGACTGGAATGAAAAATGGAAGACTGTAAGAACAGTTAGAATCATTGACCATGAGTAACTTCATTGAACTCTAGTAAGGAATGCAAGAGCCACTGAGTCCAGTGTTAAAATGGTTCTGGATTCTTATTTATCTGAAGATCAATGGACAGCAGTTTAGAAGCTTAGAAAGCCTTGGCAGGTTGGTAAACTTTTAAAAATTTACCCCTATTTTAAGGCCTTTGCCAGTTTAAATGTTTGTATGAACGATATTTAACCTCTTTGTTTTCCAGAAGGCAAATGTGTGGGAATTTGGAATATTTTGTTCTAATTTTCCCAAGTATTCACAAAAAGATCCCAAGAAAGTACCTAAAATAACTTTAAAAAACATCAGCCTCTGTAAGTTTTTCTGGAAAATAATTGAGAATTTTATATTGAAAATTGGACTTCTGGGAGCTACTAGGAAACCCTTATGTGTAGGAAGGTTTGATTTGATCACTTCCTGGTATGAGAATCTCTGTAGTCTCAGTTAATTTACTTAAAGAAGCGTTCCAGAATCAAGACTTTAATGAGCTGCAATAAAAAGACATGTCGAAGGGACAATGGGTGCAGCATTATAATTATTCTAAATCATGTTGAGTATATACAAGTATATATCTACATTTACTGCTGTTCCAAAACAAGAAAAAAAAATTGTTAACTAAAATTTAAGGGACATTTCTTTATTTTTATATTTTTGTTTTTGCAATTTTTGAAAACTGTAAATTACAACATTCAGATATTATCAGGATAATTAGTCCCACACTTTCCTTTCATATGTATACAATTGTGGAATCATAGAATAGTTTGGGTTGTAAGGGACCTCTAAAGGTCGTCTAGTCCAACCCCCCTGCAAGGAGCAGGGACATCTTCAACAAGATCCTGTTGCACAGAGCCCCATCCAATCTGGCCTTGAGTGTTTAATATATGCACTCTTTTCATTTAGAAGATGGGGGGCATTTTTGTACAAAAGTAGTCACACTATCTATCAGTAGACTGTATTAGTAGGGGGCTGAGAGGAGTGTGCTGAACTTCAGTCTCCAGGAATCTGATATCTGTGACTGCCATACTAAATTTAAATCATACAATCATACAATCATTAAGCTTGAAAAGACCTTTAAGATCGTCAAGTCCAGCCATCAACCCAACACCACCATGCCCACTAAACCATGTCCTGAAATGCCAAGTCTACACAGTTTTTGAACACGTCCAGTGATGGTGAATCCACCACCTCCCCAGGCAGCCTGTTCCAATGTTTTAGTAATAATAAAATACCACTATTTTAGTAAAGAAATTTTTCCTACTATCTAATCTAAACCTCCCCTAGTGTAACATGAGGCCATTTCCTCTCGTCCTATCGCTAGTTACTTGGGAGAAGAGACTAACACTCACCTCACAACAACCTCCTTTCACATAGCTCTAGAGAGTGATGAGGTCTCCCCTCAGCCTCCTCTTCTCCAAGCTAAACAACTCCAGTTCTGTCAGATGCTCCTTGTAAGACTTTTGCTCTAGACCGTTCATTAGCTTCGTTGCCCTTCTCTGGATACACTCCAGCAACTCAATGTCTTTCTTGTAGTGAGGGGCCCAAAACTGAACACAAGATTTGAGGTGCGGTCTCACCAGTGCCGAGTACAGGGGCACAATCACTTCCCTACTCTTGCTGGCCACAGTTTCTGATACTGGCCAGGATGCTGTTGGCCTTCTTGGCCACCTGGGCACACTGCTGGCTCATGTTCAGCCAGCTGTCAGCCAGCATCCTCAGGTCCTTTTCCACCAGGCAGCTCTCCAGCCCACTCTTCCCCAAGCTTGTAGCGTTGCATGGGGTTGTAGGATTCGGCACTTGGCCTTGTTAAACCTCGTACAGCTGGCCTCAGCCTGTCCAGATCCCTCTGCAGACCCTTCCTGCCCTTAAGCAGATCAACACTGCTGCCCAACTTGGTGTCTGCAAACTTACTGAGGGAGCACTCACTCCCCTCATCCAGATCATCAATAAAGATACTGAACAAGACTGGCCCCAAAACTGAACCCCGGAGAACACCACTTGTGATCAGCCGCCAACTGGATTTAATTCCATTCACCATGAGTCTCTGAGCTCAGCCATCCAGCCAGTTCTTTACCCATCAAAGAGTACACCTTTTTAAACCATGAGCCACCAGTTTCTCTAGGAGAATGCTGTGGAAGACAGTGAGAATGCTGTGGGAGACAGTATCTTCCACATAGTAAGAGGGAGAGAAGGAACTTTTAAAAGTACAAATTTTTAAGTATAAAATTAGAAGAACTGTATTCTCAAAAACAATTTCAAATTTTAAATAGGAAATTTTAAGCTAGAAACATTCTTCAAAATCTATCAGTATGAAAGGAATTTTAGTTATCATACTGAACACCACCACTCAGTCACTATTGCATATGATATTTCAATGATGCAATTATTTTATTTATTGATTAATTAATTGATATTTTCTTTATTGATCCAGAATCCATTGAAAGTCTCATGAAGAATTTCCTTTGGCTGGAATCGGCTTAGATCAAACTCCAAATGAAGTAAGTGAAATGAAATATCATTGAATCATCTAATGTTTACAGAAAGAAGATAAGGACCATAAAATAGAAATGTTTACTAAAGAGAAGAACTGTTTTTATCAAAAGGAGGGACAGTATTAGGAAGACAATAAGTAAAAATTAAGTAAGAATTTGGCAGAATTTGTGAATGATAAATGGGTAAGGTACTGAAATTCCAGAACAAAACATACGAAGATTTCTACTAATCCTGCTGGTTTCAGAAGGTAAAATGTACAATCTCTCCTCCTCTTGGAGTCATTGGTAGAAGGTGAAAGATTTACTCTTTGGATAAATTTAGAGCTCCTCTTACACAGAGGCTTTTATTCTTATAAGATATTTGAGAGACATGCCAGACTTAGAAAAACTTGGCCACTTTGGGATGTACCACAACGAGGCTGAGTGTGTCAGATTTAGAAGCTGCTCCTGTAAATTAAAACTCCCTATTTCCACAGAGATACAGGCAGTATGCACTGCAGTAACCAGTCCTAGCATACATTACATTGCTGGCAGCACAGAGCAGAAACAGCAAAAATGACAACGGGGAAATATAAAGTATCAAGGTGAATGGACTCATTATCAGAATGGGGAAATAAATAAAAAAAAAGTAAACCCTGCATGTTTTTAACCATCTTTTAATGAGATTTGAATGCATGGCTTCAGTCAGGGCTATCCCATGATTAACAGACACAAACAATTACAGGTGTCTACCAGAGTTCTCCAGGTTGATTAAATATCACAACTATTTCCTACAGGAGGAAATAAAGACAAAAGGAAAAATGGAAATTAACAGAAGAAATTTGCAAGAGTAGAATCTGGACAAATGCATTTTATCAGTCTTTCTTCCTGCTTTCTGCTCTGAGGATGATTGATTATCCAGTGAAGAACAGAATTTTACTGGAGAGTTTGCCACTCCTGTTTTCAGGTTTTAGAATATAGTTGCTTGTTTTCTTGGCATTCTAATGCTGATATGTGAGCCTGATGCTTCAGAAATTTCTCTGATTGCTAAAAATAGCTCAATAAAGGCATTGTGTTCAAGAGTCTGGTTGACTGTCAGGTATAACGTTTCCCCACCCTCCCTCTCTGCATTCCCCAATTGTTTAATAATTTACACTATTGATGATTTCATTTAGGCTAGTAATGAGTGAGAAACAAGATTTTAAAGTAGCCATAAGGAAAATTCAATGACTTCAAACCAATATTCTATGTAGAAGAAATTAATGCCATTTTAAAACAATTTCAAGAATTATTTAGCAAGGAATTTCCTGAAGCAAAATATTTTGTTTATGAGTTTTTTGTTTTCCTTTGGAATTAACTTATAATTATATTATAAGCAGGCCATATCCATAAGGCACCCTTTCTAAGTAAAAGACACAACACAGTGTATTTCCTCAAGGGAAACAAGTTCTTGTTTGCAAATGACCCTTCTTCACCTCATTCATGTTCTTCAAAACTTAGAGCAGACAAAGACAGAGTATCTTAAATTTCTGTAACTGTGTGAGAGAAATAGTGGATTCAGGATTCAATCTTTTATGAGTATGTAAATTTTAAATTTGTAGAAAATTTCCTAAGAACTTTGCATGAAATATTTTTCTGGAAGATGATAAATATGCTACCTGCATTGTATCAATTGACTGAAATATGAACTAAAACTTGAAATATATTTGCTCTCCCAGCTGCAAAGTTTAATGTTCTTTGTGGTGGCTGACCACTGAAGATGGTGTCTTTGAAGGGAAAAAAAAAAAGATTAAAATAAATAAATTTTTATATCTTTAGATTTTTTTCTACTGTTTTTCCAGGTAGCTAAACATTTCAAATAAGTTGAGATATCTGCTTATTATTCTTGTTTCACGTATGTTAGGATAAAAAATTCTACAGAGTAACTGGACAGAGAAAATTGCAGTCTTGTAGAATGTCCTGTCTCAGAAGAATAACCAAAATGAAAAAAATGTTTTCTGCAGCGGTATCATGATGGAATTTAATGTTTTCACAGAGAGATAAAAATGGAGCAGAAGTAACTCACACATCAGTATATGTCCAATCAAAAGAGAAGAATATCATCAGGATTTTTCAGTTGGTAGCTCACTACTAGTCTGGGTCAAAAGACAAAATTTTATGTGGCTTGGTTGAAATAACCAGTCTGTAAGCTTTATTTGCAAAGGTTTCTGTAAAAAATATGACTAAACCAAACCAAAACAAAAGAACAGGGATTAAGCTAATTTGGAATCTGGAGGACCCTTTTATATCAACTTATACTGTTTTAGGTGTTTTTTGGATCAGTATTCTGGGATGATACAGAGAGTAATATTGAGATATTTGTGAGGTACTATGCAACAGGTTGGAAAAGAATATACCTGAAAATTGAGAAAGCTCTGTTGTACATTACCTGTACATTATTTTCTGTACTTTATTGGCTTTCGGTTTAGGCAAGATTCCTAAAAATATTATTTTGAAGGCTTTGATACTCATCCAGGGACTGTAGGATGATCTCAGGGTGGAATCTTATTTTCAAACAGGTGGAAGAGCAGAAGTAAAGTAATTGAAAAGTAAGTAATGTGAAAGGCAAATTCTGCTTCTGTGTTTGTACTTGCAAATTAATCCAATGAAGTTGTATCCAAAGGGCAAACATGGCCCCAGGCTTTGTAAATTTGATTATCTCAGAGCCTATTTCTTTGAGAAGATCTAATAACTGCATTTTTTCCACGGACAGGAATTTGTAGGCATATGGATCTTCTTAGAAGTTACCATATCCAAGCTGGTGTATCTATTTCCACAAAATAAGTCACCATTTATGGAGAAAGTCAGTAAGCAGACTTTATTCTTAGAAAAAGTTTGCTATTTGAGTGCAGTGAAGTCTTTAAAAATGAATAAACCACAGAAACATATGCAATCTTTGGCCACCAGAGCTACCTTTGTTTTCCCAGAAGCCCTCTAAAACAATTTCTCTCCAGTATAGTGACACTTCAGATTAATTGCCCAATTGTCCCCTGCTGAACTCAGCCAATAAGCCACTCATGACTTGAGCAGATGTTTCTGCACTTTAGGCAAACTGCAGCATGTTTGTATTCCCCTTGCTCCCCTACCTCCATCAGCTGTGACAAAGGCTTTTACCAGAGACATCACAGGAATTTTACTCAAGAAAAACAGGATGCTGACCCACCAGCAGTGCTGCAGAGTAGACTAAGATTCCATCATCCAGCACATAGGGGAATCTAGGGGATGGAACACTATATATGGGTTAGCTTCATCAGTATAACTATAATGACAGTTACTGTATTTACAGGGCAAAGGAGGGATGGCATGTTCCTTGAAAAATTTTCTAGAAAAATGTATTTGTCTGAGCTCAGTTTGCTAAAAATTGTCACAAAGCTAGTCAGGGTAAAAGGTAGCTATCTGAGGCAAACTGATTTTCTGTGCCCTGAATGGAGCCAAGCAGAGGCATAGTGGACAGCGTCAGGTATTAGCACAGCAGCAAGACAAAACATTATAAGGGCCAGAGCAGTCCAACAAGTCTCCTCCGGATTCTCTTGTGGTCCTCAGTTACCCCACGGAAGCCTCCCATGGCGGGGAGATCAGACACCTTTCCTACAGATGCTGCAGTGCATAGTTCCATACCCCCATCTGGAGACTCACTGTTTCTAGGAACAGTGGACGGTGCCAGCAGCTGGATCTGTATGCACAACCCCTGCTGTCCTTTTGATCTCCCCCTCCAAGCATTAGTACTCTCCTAACTCCCACACACATACTTCTGTGGTGTCCTTTTATCCTTCGGTTCCTGCTTTTCTTAGAGAGACAGAGAAAATATGACTGATAGTCTGCTTTTGCTACATCTCAGTTGCTATTTCAAAATACTTAATAATCCAAATAAAATTGGATTAACAAAAACTGTGTAGTTCTGTGCAATTATGCATAGGGTAATCAGAACTGCATGGGAATGGTACATTTCTTCCTGAATGTGTCACTTTTTCAGTGGCATTCAGTTTCCATTTCCACATAATTTTTGTCCCCCCACCACCCAAACCACCATTATTGCAGGAAGACATGGAACAGTTTTTTATTTGGGCAATATTTTGTCCATCTGCAGGATTTGTGGGGGTTTCTTATAGTTTTAATTAATTTCCTTTTTTGTGAAATATGTGATGCTGATCCATCCTTCTGAAATCCTTCTCATTTTTGTGCTAATAGTGGGACTATTTTTTAGTCCCACTCCAGCTTTCATCTGATTTCTTTTCCACTTTCAGACCCCATTGTAGAAAACATAAAGCTTTCTAAATTCCTTGTCTTATTCCTCCCTTCTCTACAACATGAGAGTGAAGGCTCTGGCTTTTCAGCTGGGTGTCTTCAGCATGCATGCTGCATATGGATCAGTATCTTATGCCCATTGTGGTCACTGGAGTAACATACACTTCTTGCCCATCTTGTCTGGAACACCACAGAGGATACAGAAACCGGCACCACCTCTACTTTCCTGCCTGGAGAACAGATGACCAAGTGCTTTGGGAAAAGGCATAAATGAACTTCATCTCTGAAGCATGCAATGTATTCAGAAGCTCTGGGAAGGGCATTTATTTATTTTTGTTATAATCACAATCAGGAAAGGCTTAGGTGTCTTGAGGAATACTGGATTCTTTTTAAATTCCAACTTTCAAATTTTAACAAGTCTTTTTTGTTAAAAATTGTGATAACATTCAAAGTGCAGTTAAACAAAAAAGAAAAAAAAAGGCAAAACCATTCTTTGTCAAACTATCAGTTCTAGAGTGTAGAGAAACTGGTTTATCAAAGAAACTGTCATGATGACCTAAAATTTATTTATATTTAAACAACCTATTTAGTTGAACTTCAGAGAAAAAGCTGGGCTATTCAGGCTGAAATCTTCCCAGAAACTGAAAACAAGTATAATCAGGCTAAGACAGGCATCTGACACAGATAATAACAATATGAATATTAAACTATTTCAGTTATAACCTACTGAAAATGGGATCTTATAACAGGAACATCATACAACTTTCATCAAAGAAAGTTGAGACATTCCTTTTAAAGGAGGAGTATTAAGTTATTTCTGTAAGCATTAAAAGTAAAATTTTTGGATACAATAAAATATTTTAGGAGAAAGAATATCTACTGTTTTTTCAATACAGATTATTCAATTGAAACATTCTTTCATATGTTCTTTGAGAGCTCTACTGTGGCCATTGACAATGATAAGACCCTTATAACGAGGATGATCTAATTAACCTTTTCTCTTTCTTACACTTTTTTCAAGTAAAACCTTTAATTTGTTTCAAGAAGATACATATATTACAGAAAAAATAATGTATCCATATTAATTATTGCTCCTATGCAAATATTCTAGGTAGAACATACATTAATCTGAGTGTTGTCTTTCTATTGTCAGTTAAAAAAATTGAATTTGAAAACTTCATATCTCAAAGTAATTTCCTGTGTCTAGGAAAAATAGCTGCTGTACATCTCTTGGGGAATGGATGCAATCTGTTTCTTATTTCACCTTTGCAACCTCTGAATATTTAAGACTAAAGGTACTTTATATCTTCACAACTTTTTACGCAAGGTTCATCGATAATGAATTCCTCAAATTTACAGGGAAAATAGCACACTTACAGTGCCTTTGTAAGCACTTAAGTTTCTTTATAGAGCATTATCTAAGGGATCTTAAGAAGTATAATTTTGTTCTTATTGTTAAGGTTAAGTTTTTCTAACGTGTTAACAGCAGCAAGCAAGCCTGTTTACGCACCATAGCTCTCCCTACGGGCTTTCAGTCACAGACCATGCCTTCTTGCTTTCTTACACCCTATGGTACTTGCCCTGGCTGAATCATTGTCACCCACTAGATGTCAACAGCTGTGATAAAGAGAAGGAAGAAGAAATAACTTGCCATACACAGACTTATGCTGTGACGTTTTATAAAGCCAGTGTTGTCAATGTCCATCAGTACTGCTAGTGCAAAGCACAGGGCTTACTATTGATTTAATTAGCTGGAGTTGAGATAAAGTTCAGTTATGCAGTGCAATATTTCACAGGATGTTCACAAGTTTTCACAGAGTGTGTTGTGAGAAAGGGAAAATGTAGAACTGAATGGATGGAGGACAGCCCTGGAATCTGTGATTGACAGACTAACAGACAAGACCGCATACGTGTTAAACATCTGGGCAAAATGTTCTGTGTTACTGATATCTGAGGTGCAATAGATGTAAGGCATGTACAGGGGAGTAGGTTCTGCTTTCTCTTTCCATTATCAGGTGCCAACATGGATCAAGAAACTAATCAGATCAGCATTTGCTGTGTAGTTTTCAGAGAAATAATAGTTTTTAATATAATTGCCTTTAGAAGAATATGATGTTCATTTTAAAAAGACCAAAATATAATATCAGCAGTGACACAAAGACCCATCTATTACGCTTTTTAAGTGACAGACTTTATGAATCTTATTTTACCATTTGTTCCCTAGCAAGTTTTTATTACATTTGATCCACTCTAGGAAAATGAATGCCTGTGATAAGAATAAAAATAGGTTAATTTTTAACTACAAGCAATTGACATGTTCTCTTTTCCACCTTCATTATGTACCAGTGTTTTTATTTTTATATATGTGGTTATGTGTCTGTACTGTATACATATTACTAAAACAGTAAGAGTGTTGTACAAAATTCACTTCTTTAATATTTTTTCTCAAAAATCTCTTCTTGGTTTGCAGATTTTTTGAAGTATGTAGGTCTTAAATCTTGAAATATGTGGCTCTTGTGGACTAATATAGTAATCAGAAATATTTCTGTGAGCTTAATTCTCTCATTTTATAACAGAGCTGCTTTAAAAAGTGTTGGTGAATTAGTCTTAGATATCAGTGTTTCAGAGTACTGCTTGACCGGGAAAAAGCTGTTTCCAGCTAGGAGGTTGGTTGCAGAGTATTCCTTGCTTCAGGATTTTCTTTGGCCACCTTATTGGCAGCACCTCAGGTCTGCCACTGTCCAACAATAATGCCAACCTGCCAATCTCCATATCTGGTACAACTGTTTTCATCTTCAGTGAAGGACATTAGACACTCTTTGTTTTCCATATATAAAGGGGGGTTCAGTAGATCATACAAAGACCAAAAGGAAGATTTACATAGACATAGAGACAGACACAGACATAGTTAAGAAACTTATTTTGAAAATAAATTAACTTGAGTAAAATATTTTTGAAGTATAAAAATACTGTTGTCTTTCAAGATTACAATATTTCTTTTTCTTTCCTTAAAAATTTTAGGAGTCATTTGTCTTAAAGTAGTAAGATGAAGAAACTCTTCCTGTTTTATTCTGTGATCTTGATAAAGAATGGTGCATTTTGTTTGTCAGGAGGAAGCTGGGTATGTAATTATTCAGATACTAAGAGTTTTTATTCATTTATAGTAAAACTTATACAGCTGTTGTGCACAGTTTTATCCTGCATTGACTCAATGTGTTTCTACAAAGCACAAATGATGTGATGGACTCCTCATAAACTGTGTTTAAGTGTCAGAGACTTCACTAAAAGGTCCCAAATATAGATGGCTCTGGTATCTGGAAAAACATACATGGCACAACATAGGACACAAACTGTTCTGGTAGGGACAAGAGCAAGATACTATGATGAGAAAGAATAAAAAAATGGGGACAGGTAGTTCATGGGGAATGCAACAGAGAATCCCCCTCTGATGGTAAAACACAGTTTGTACAGAAATGTAGTTTCTTTCCTAAGCAGTTTGACAGTTTCTTTTACATTCCTTGTAGTGAAAAGCTCTTAAATACTGCAGAAGGATGAAAACAAGAACATTTCCCAGATAAAGTAATAAAATAAAACCCCTTAGCATAGATTAAAGGCTGAACACAGGTGTGGTGTGTTGACCTTGGCTAGAGGCCAGGTACCCACCAAAGCTACTCTATCACTGCCCCTCCTCAGCTGGACAGGGGAGAGAAAAATATAACAAAAGGCTTGTGGGTTGAGATAAGGACAGGGAAAGATCAGTCAGCAATTACTGTCACAAGCAAAACAGACTTGACTTGGGGAAATCAGTTTAATTTATTGCCAATCAAAATCAGAGTAGGATAATGAGAAATAAGATCAAATCTTAAAACACTTTACCCCACCCCTCTCTTCTTCCCAGGGTCAACTTTGCTCCCGATTTCTCTACCACTTCCCACCCCGAGTGGCACAGGGTGACGGGGAATGGGGTTTGCAGTCAGTTCATCACATGTCATTTTCTGTCACTCCTTCCTCCTCAAGGGAAGGACTCACACTCTTCCCCTGCTCTAGCATGGGGTCCCTCCCATGGGAGACAGTTCTCCATGGACTCCTCCAACATGGGTCCTTCCCACAGGCTGCAGTTTTTCACAAATTTCTCCAGCCTGTCTCCCTTCCATGGGGCGCAGTCCTTCAGGAACAGACTGATCCAATGTGGGTCCCCCATGGGGTCACAAGTCCTCCCGGAAAACATGCTCCAGCATGGGCTCCTCTATCCATGGGTCCCTCTATCCATGGGTCCACAGGTCCTGCCAGGACCTTGCTCAAGTGTGGGCTTCCCACAGGGTCACAGCCTCCTTTGGGAATCTACCTGCTCTGGTGTGGGGTATCTGCTCCACTCTGGACCTCTATGGGCTGCAGGGGGAGAGCTTGCCTCACCATAGTCTTCACCAGGGGCTGCAGGGAAATCTCTGCTCTGGCACCTGGAGCACGTCCTCCCCCTCCTTCTTCACTGACCTTGGTGTCTACAAAGTTTTTTTCACATGTTCTCACTCCTCTCTCTGGCTGCAAGTGCTGCGTGCTGTTTTTGGGGTTTTTTTCCCTTCTTAAATATGTTATCACAGAGGCCCTGCCACCATCGCTGGTTGTCTTGGCCTTGGCCAGTGGCAGGTCCATCTTGGAGCCAGCTGGCACTGGCTCTATCAGATACAGGGGAAGCTTCTACATGTTCTTGCAGAAGCCACTCATGCAACCCCCACCACTACCAAACCTTGCCACTCAAACCCAATACAATGAATAACAACTTTCAGAAGAATATCATAAAAAGTCACAGAGGAGGAAATAAGATTTTTGTACATGAGTGAAGTAACACAATTAAGATGACCTTCAAAAACAGTAACATTTAAACACTGCATGGCTTAACAACGATCATCCAAATGACCTTGATTATGACTCTGGGCCACACAGAGGTGGTCCAGATGCACCCTTTAGCTCAGGATGTCCCTAAGCTAGTGGTTACTGAAAGCTGCAAGTGTCGAAGGAACACAAGCTATTTTTCTTACCTTCTCTCCTCAAGCGTCTGCGACTGGTCACTTGTTGGAGACAGGATACTGCATTAAAAGAACATTTATTCTTCCCCATAAGGATATTCTTATCTTATAACACAAGTCATCCTTCCTTTTTTTCAGACCTACATTTTAAAGTACCATCTCTTTGAACGAAAGTATTTTCCTTAATAAATATGGACTAGAAAAAGACTGTACCCTGGTAATATTTGGGAAGCCTTGCTAATTAACATAAATATTTCCGAAAACAATGCTAAGTAAGATTTTATTTTCATCATTTGCCTGTGGAGTATAGCAACAGCAGCTTAGAATCTTTTTCGTTCAGACATATCTAGTAAATTTGTCAGTGCTTAATTTTATACTTTACCTCTGAACTACTCTGTGCTCCTATCTTCTGTAGTCCATAGTTAAGGATATGTTTGGCTTCACAACAAAATAGCTGTATAAATTTTTCATGATTCACTGTGTGTTTGAGACCACTTAGACAGAGTGACCAGTGTAAAAGCAATCTGAATTGCTTTAGTTAGCAATATTCCTTAGCTTTTTACAGGCACTGGCTCTGTTGTTTGTTGCTGTTATTTTCAGTGGCAGCAGAGAAGTATTAGTAAATGTCCAATTTATTGGTCTAGCTAGCATTCATTATAAACTTTCTGCACTTTTAGCACAGCAATATTTAGAGCATAATAGATGTTCATAATTTATTTATTTTAAATTGTTTAGCAATTTTGTTTTCCTTTTTGGTCAGGTTTTCATCTTCTTTGTTCTACTTCTGCTATCAAATAAGACCTATCACATGAACCACTCATGTTAGTAGAAAATCAGGATTCTTGACATATACAGTAAAAACACAGTAAAATAAAATAATAATAATAAAAATCGCCCCCTTTTTTGATTTTTACAAATTTAAGACTGTTTTTTTCATTATGCTTTTTATAGTAGTTTTTGATGTGACACTGACATTACTTTTTCCATTCTTCTGGTTTTTATTTGCTTCCCCCTGTCACACATTTATGAATAAAAGAATCTTGTGATTTATCAGTATATGTTGAAAACAGAAGAGCAAGAAAAACTAGTAAAACAAGTGTTAGAATTTTTAAATAATCCAAAACAAACCAATAAGGATTCTGAGATAATTGCCACAGTATAGAAGAACTAGAGAGAGGTTAGTTGGATGAAAATGTCTGGGGAATAAGATGTGCATCATGTATTACCACATCCAGAGACAGAAAGGGAGAGAGAAAATCAGTTAAATATAAAAAAGAGAATGGAAGACTGCATAAGTGGGAAATGGTCAAAGCATTAGAAAAGTTGAATGCACAGTAGAGGTATAAATATGTAAAAGGATGTAAAGAAGTTGTAAATGCACAAAAGGGTTCAATGACATTAAATGTTTGATTTAAAATATAGCAAATGAAGGGGTGAGAACAATGGTATGTATATAAGCAAAGCTGAAGGAAGCAGAAGAGAATCAAATAGAAAACATACAGTTGCAAATAGAAAAAAAAAGAGAATTTATAATATAATCATAAATAAAAGCACCAAAAAATAAAGGAAAAGGGAGCATCAGAGGAATAGTATGAAAAACATCAGGATTACAAAGAACAGAGTAGTAATAATATATTTTACGATGACTTCTATTTAATATAAGATGCTTGTTACATTTATTATCTTGTGAGAACTTTTTCTGTTTCTTCATTGTTTTCTATTAATTTTTATTGTCCTGTTTGCTCTTTTAATATCTTCTTAAGATACAATATTGTATGATTACATTCATTATTACTCATTGTAGGTCAAATTTCATCTTATATTATTTCTGTATTAATCCCAAATAAGAACAATCATGTTACAGAAAGATTTTACATACCCTTAGTACCTGGCTTTTCCATCCAAATAAAATGTACATCGCTAGATAAATGTTTGCTTCATAGACCTGTGACACTTCTACCAATATTCATTAAATAATTTATAATAGTCTCTGATCTGCTATTTAGTAATTTCTGAGATGCAGTATATTAATCAAATTATATTACCAGTGGAATAAGACTTATTCTATAAGCAGTATAGATATTACAGTTTAATGTCTCTAAAAACTCACATTATATAACACTATGTATTACCCAGTAATATATTACCTCCAAATATAATGTAATTACACTGTATAATAGTACCTTTTATACTCTGTGCAGTTCTGAACCCTCCTTCTCAACAAGAATGCAGTAGAACAGGACAAGATTTGGAGAAGCGTGGGAAGAATGACCAGACATACAGAATGGCTTCCTTAAACTGAACTTCAAAGTTCACTCAGGAAAACAGGCAACTGAAGAGCCTGTGGTGGACATCTATAAAATGATTAGTGGCATGGAAAGGTGGAGAGGAATCATCTGTCTACTCTTTATTCCTGCAGTAGAACCAGGGGCTATCAGTGGAAATCAGCATTTGACAGCTACAAGTTTTTATTTTTTAAAGAAGACATATTTCTTTTAATAGTGTAAGTGGAAGAGGCTAAGGAAAGTTGTGGATGTTAAAGCTGAAATGGATACAAGTGCATACTGGACAATCTCATAAAGGAGAAATCCTCTGAAGGCTAGTGATTGCACATGCCTCTTTGTCATGCAATGTCAGTATAAATTGTTGAAAATTAAGGGAATATTAAATGGAACTACGATGTATTTGACTTATTCTTCGCATTTACTATAGTCATCTACTTTGGGCTGGTTATGGAGGAAAAAAAACAGTTTGGCTGAACTTTTTAAAATTCTCAATGTAATGCCTTTTATGTTCTTGTCATTGCTGGGCCCTGTATAGATCAGTGATTTGCATCCACTAAATCCCATCCCCATATTTGTCATTCCAGCAATAACTCAGTGTTCTTTCATCCCTATACAGTTTACAACACAATCAATTCACTCCAACTTCCCCAGGCTAATCTCTACTGCATCCCATATTTTCTTTTCCTCTGCCATTGTTTTGACTCCTACCAGTATGTGCTGTAGCACATAAATGTTAAATATGCCTGTGTAGTACAGTATCTCAGCTTGCTAAAGGACCCATTTTTGTCATAGAATGCTTCAAATATCTAGCATTAAACAAATAAATGAATAATGTCTGTTTTAATTGTTAGACAAATATTTTGCCCTTTAAACCAAGCTGTTAAAGGACCAACTCTCTAATACACCCTAAGAATTTTTAATTTGGTCTTTCAACTGAAACTTATGTCTTTCCATATAAAATCTCAGTGTGTTTAAAAAACATTTTCTGAAGGAAAAAGCCTTTTTGAAAATACATCAATTTGCTCAGTTCTTACAGTAAAGTCAGATGTAATGTAGAGTTGTTGGCTGCACTCTGGCCGCAGAAGAGCTGGACATAGTACAACACAGGATGGAAGCCCCTGAGACTGACAGCCTATGCTTCAGCTTATGGTAAACTGTGCTTCAAAACAGGAGCAGGGAAAAATTAATATAACTTTTTAAAATTCCAGAATACTTGGCTTAATGTTATTGACTGCGTGTTTCAGAAGACAAAAAAAAAGAAGTAGCTATATGCTCATCTCATATACTTTTAGGGCATTCTTGGTTGTTTAGTCACTATCCACAGGACAAGTTTTATTTTAAGGTGTTTATATCTTCTATACTGTGTACCCAGTTTTATTAGTAAAAGTCTAAAGCATACACTTGTGTAGGCACAACTTTTCAAAAGTCTGACTTCAGTCGTTTGTGTACTGTTAAGAAACACACCACATATACACATACCTATACGCAAATGTAGAAAACATTTTACGAAGAGATCACATTAATCTTCCAACTGCCATGACTCTGTAAAGATTGAAGTTATTTTGTTCAAATTTTAAATCAGAAAAATACAACCTTATTTTGTTTTCTAAAATAAACAGACTAGAAAAAATATAAAAATATATTTAGGAAGCTGTGACTGTGTAGGGCTTGGAAAGCTGATACACAATATTAATTCAATTTTATACGTAGTCATCACTGCTGGCAGATGAACATTCTATGCATACATGTGTGTATATTACACACAAACTACAGTTTTTCCCAGAACTCCTCCTGAAGACCTCAGTCTTTCTGTTTATCTTGCTAGAAAATATGTCAGACTAAATATAAATATTTTCTGAGATAAAGATTAAATAAGGGACACACTGATGATATTTTTTAAAGCAGTTTGAAAATACATACTTAGGATATAGATTACTAAAAGAAAAAGAAAGCCCAATTTTCAGACATTCTCACAACTTCCACATAGCCATAGGGTCAGATTCTTTACACCTAACTTTGCTTGTCTGCAGTGTAAACATTTACATCTGAGCTAGTCACACTAGACACCTAGTAGAGAAATATGCATTTCTGGTGTAAAATTCTTATCACCCTGAAGTAGTCTAAAACAATCCAGCTGAACTGTGCACATAGAGATATCCTTCTGTCTCCAGTGTGCGCAGAAGGAGCCTGCTTCAGAGCTCAGGTATAGGTATGTGTGCTACAGACATTTAAATTTGGTGATATTAATCCAACTCCTACGAAATGTGACTGGAGGTGCAAGATCCCTGTGTGCTCACTAGCTCAAAAGCTCATCACTTAAATGCTGGAAGAGAAGTTGTAGGATTCCGAGCAGTTTCGGAAATTCAATCTTTACAGCAAATAAATGTGATTTTTCAGCAGTCCTGTTTTCATGATTTGTCTTACCTGATGTAAATAATTTACAGTAATATATGTGAGAACAGCAGGTCTGAGTGGGATGGTGTAGGATTAAGGTCTAAATTGAGGGCTGTCATTTCTAATGAGGGGCAGTTGAGAGCTACCGTATGCTCCTAACTTTCAAATTAGTAGAGCCATCTGTTAAACAAGTTGTTATTTTCATATTTTTTTCATTTTATGCCTTTCCTTTTATAATTAAATTTAATTATTAAACAGTGAACGTACTTCTAAGTTCGTTACCTGCAGTTTTCAAAGCTTTTCAAATGTGATTCATGAGGTTTGAAGAAGATATAAATCTCCTTGAAAAATGTAAAGATCATAAACTGATCTCCCTAAGAGTTTAGTTCATTAGCTATTATGTATGGGTTTTTTACATCACAGAAACTGGGAAAACCTGCAGAACCCAGCTTAGCTAGAAGCAATGGTATTTGTGTATTTATGTTTGAAGCCTATTAAAAGCCCCAAACACATTTGTTTTCATGGCAAAAAGTGACAGGTCTCAGAGAAGGATAAAGAGCATACATGGAAAAAATTTGTATTTCCAAACCTCATATTTCTATCCATCCTGAAATATGACAGAAAATAAGTCTGTGTTAATTTTTTTTTCAAAAAAAACCCAAAACCAAAATAAAACAAGAAAAAACCACAACCAATACCAACACACTTACAATAAAAAACATTGACTTTATAAATTGAATTGAGAATTTCCAGAACTTTATGCATTTTATTTTTGGTAACAATTTATTGTTTTGGTTATTTTAGGATTCTGTAACTGTTTAGAAACTTTAACTTTTGTCCATCAGTAGACCTATAGTTTGCCTTGGGCATATTAACACCTTCACATTTTCCATATGTGCACATACTCAACCACCCTGACATCTGCTGGAAAAGTAGCACGGTGAGCTGTAGGCAATCCACGAGACTCTTGGAGTGCATGGAGGATAATTTCCTATGCCTAACAGACATACCTACCACAGGGGATGCCATATTGGACCTGTTAGTCACCAATACATGTAAGCTAATTGGTGACATCAAGACTAGGGGCAGCTTGGGCTGCAGTGATCATGCACTGGTGGACTTCACAGTCCTGAGGCATACGAGGCAGGTGAAGATTAAAGTCAGGACCCTGAATTTTAGGAAAACAAACTTCCAGGTCTTCAGGGAGTTAGTCAATAGGACCCCCTGGGAAACTGTCCTCATGGACAAGGGAGCAGAACAGGGCTGGAAGATCTCTAAGGATGACTTCCACAGAGCACAAGAGCTCTTGATCCCCAGGTGTAAGAAATCAGGAAATGCAGGCAAGAGGCTGTCATGGCTGAGGGGAGACCTGATGGGCAGACTGAAGGGCAAGAAGGAAAGGCACAGGCAGTGGAAGCAGGGACAGGTATCCTGGGATGAATACAGGGATGCTGCATGGTTGTGTAGGGATGGGGTCAGGAAGGCCAAGGTGTGTCTGGAGCTGAACTTGCTATAGGATGCAAAGAAAAATAAGAAGGGCTTCTACAGGTAAGTCAGCCAGAAAAGGAAGGTCAAAGAAAGTGTACCCTTACTGATGAGCAAGACTGGCAGACTGGTAACAACGGATGAGGAGAAGGCTGAGGTACTCGGTGACTTCTTTGTCTCAGTCTTCACTGGCAATCTCTCTTTCCACACCTCTCCAGGGGATGGACTGCAAGACAGGGACTGGAGGAGCAAACTCCATCCCACTGTAAGAGAAGATCAGTTTTGAGACCATCTGAGGAACTCAAACATATATAAATCTATGAGACCTGATGAGTAGCAACCCAGAGTCCTGAGGGAATTGGTTGATGTAGTCGCCAAGCCATACTCATGATATTTGAGAAGTCCTGGCAGTAAGGCAAAGTCTATGGAGACTGGAAACAGGGAAATATTGTACCCATTTTTAAAAAGACTAGCAAGGAGGACCCTGGGAACTGCCAGCCAGCATGGCTTCACCAAAGGCAATTCCTGCCTGACCAACCCACTGGCCTTCTAGGATGGAGCAAATACACCAGTGGGCAAGGGAAGAGCTGCCAATATCACGTATCTGGACTTGTGTAAGGCCCCCAGAACATCCTTTTCTCTAAACTGGAGAGATATGGATTTGATGGGTGAATTGTTGAGTAGATGAGGAATTGGCTGGATGGTTGCTCCCAGAGGGTAGTGGTCAACGGCTCAATATCCAGATAGAGATCTGTGACGAGCGGTGTCCCTCAGGGGTCCATCTTGGGACCAGTACTGTTTAATGTCTTCAACAATGACTTCGACAGTGGGATCAGATGCACTCTCAGCAAGTATTGGGTCAAGCTGAGATGGAGTTAATTTTCCCCATAGCAGCCCTCATAGTGCTGCGCTTTGCACTGGTAGCTAGAACTTTGTTGATAACAGACCAATGTTTTGGCTACTGCTGAGCAGTGCTCACACAGCATCGAGGCTGTCTCACCAACATTCCCCAGCCCTCACCAGTAGGCTGGGGGTAGGCAACATCTTGGGAGGGTACATAGAAAGGACAGCTGACCCAAACTGACCAAAGGGATATTCCATACCATAGGATGTCAGCTCAGCAATAAAAGCTAAGAGAAAAGAGGAGGAGTGGGGACCATTCGTTTTCTGATGTTTGTCTCCCAGAGCAACTGTTACTAATACTGAAGCCCTGCTTCCCATGAAGTGGCTGAACACCACCTGCTGATGGGAAGTAGTAGGGAAGTAAAGTTTGTTTTCTCCTGCTTCCATGCATAGCCTTTGCTTTCTAAACTGCCTTTATCTTGACCCACTGTTTGGTTACTTTGGGTTTTTTTTTGATCTGAATTTCTCCCCACTGTCCTGCAGGAGGAGGGGAGTGATAGAGTGGCTATCACTGGCATCCAGCCAAGGTCAACCCA
Source organism: Phaethon aethereus (assembly GCF_964289735.1). Classification (NCBI taxonomy): domain Eukaryota; kingdom Metazoa; phylum Chordata; class Aves; order Phaethontiformes; family Phaethontidae; genus Phaethon; species Phaethon aethereus. The sequence continues at coordinate 179,240,563 of NC_138575.1, read as the reverse complement.
CCACAACAAGTTTTCAGACAAGACCAAGCTGAGGTGGTACAGTTGACACACCTGAGGGATGGGGTGCCATCCAGAGGGACCTGGACAAGCTCAAGACATGGGCCCGTGTGAGCGTCCACAAGTGCAGGGTCTTGTTGAGAGACCTTCACACACTCCTTCTTCTGTGAAGAAAACTAGCTCTATCCTGGCTGAAACCAGGACAGTCCTGCACATGTGTCGGGGTAACCCCCGGTATCAGTACAGGCTGGGGGATGAAGGGATGGAGAGTAGCCCTGGTGAAAAGTACTTGGGGGTACTGGTGGATGAAAAGCTGGACATGAGCTGGCAATGTGAGCTTGCAGTCCAGAAGACCAATTGCATTCTGGGCAGCATCAAAGGAAGCATGACCAGCAGGTAAAAGGAAGTGATGCTACCTCTCTACTCTGCTCTGGTGAGATCCCACCTGGAGTACTGCATCCACCTCTGGAGCCTTCAGTGCAGGAAGAGCTGAACTTGACCTGTTGGAGCAGGTTCAGAAGAGGCCCACCAAACTGATCAGAGAGCCAGAGTACCTCTTCTGTGAAGACAGGCTGAGAGTTGGGGTTGTTTAGCTTGGAGAAGAGAAGGCTCCAGGGAGAAATTCTTGCAGCATTCCAGTGCCTAAAAGGGGCCTATAAGAAAGATGAGGACAGACTGTTTAGCAGGGCCTGTTGTGGTAGGACAAGGGGTAATGGTTTTAAACTAAAAAAGCATAGATTTAGGCTAGATAGAAGGAAGAAATTTTCACAGTGACGGTGGTGAACCACTGGCACAGGTTTCCCAGAGAGGTGGTAGATGCCCCATCCCTGGCAACATTCCAGGTCAGGTTGGACGGGGCTCTGAGCAAGCTGATCTAGTTGAGATGTCCCTGCTCCTTGCAGGGGGTTTGGGATAAATAACATTAAAAGGTCTCTTGCAACCCAAAGATTCTATGATTCTATGATTCTATGATATTTGTTACATGCAACTTGTTTTAAAAACTTTGTTATAACTATTTATAACTTACTGTTAATTGCTAGGTAAACTTGGTGATCTGCAGATTTACAGATCCTATACAAATTTTCAGTTGCTGACTTTTTCTCTATTCCATCGCTAGTTGGTTTATGTGGCTACAGTAAGCTGGATTTCTAGTTTAGTCTCACCTCTGTGCTTGCTATGGCCCTGAAAAGAGACTCCTGGAAGATATGTCAAGGTATATAAATGACAGGGAGGTAAATTGAATCATGCCTGACTACTCTGGTGGCCTTCTTTGATAGAGTGACTACATCAGTGGGCAAGGGAAGAGCTACGTTGACTTCTGTAAGGCATTTGACAAGGTCCCACACAAAACTGTTGTCATTAAATTGGAGAGATATGGGTTCAATGGATGGAGTATTTGATGGATAAAGAATTGGCTGGATGGCTGCATCCAAAGTGTTGCAGTCAACGGTTTTATGTCCAAATGGAGATCAGCAATGGATGGTGTCCCTCAGGGTTCTGTACTGGAACAGGTACTACTCCATATGTTACAAATGACATAGTGTGGATGACTCCAAGCAGAGTGATGCAGTTGATATGCTTGAGGAAAGGGATTCCATCCAGAGAGACCTTGACAGGCCTGAGGAGTAAGCCTATGTGAACCTCAAGAAGTTCAACAAGGCCAACTGCAAGGTCCTGCATCTGGGGCAGGGCAATCCCCAATATCAATACTGACTGGGGGATGAATTTATTGAGAACAGCCCTGTGGAGAAAGACTTTCGGATAGAGATGAATGAGATATTAGATATGAATAGGCAATGTGTGTTTGCACCCCAGAAAGACAATCGTATCATGGGCTGTATCTAAAGAAGCATGGCCAGCAGGTTAAGGGGGTTAATGGACGTGATTCTCCCTCTCTACTCCACTCTGGTGAGATCCCACATGAAATTCTGCATCCAGCTCTGGGGTGCCCAGCATAAATCATGGACCTGTTGGAGTGCATCCAGAGGACGGCAAAGAAAATGACCAGAGGAGTGGAACACCTCTCCAATGAAGAAAGTCTGAGAGAGTTGGAGTTCTTCAATCTGGAAAAAAGAAAGCTCCAGGGACACCTTTTCATGGCCTTTCAATACTTAAAGGGGACTTATAAAATAGATGGAGAGGGAGTGTTTACCAGGGCCTCTAGTGATAGGACAAGGGGTAACTCTTTTAAACTGAAAGAGGGTAAACTAAGATCGGACATAAGGAAGAAATTCTTTACTATGAAGGTGGTGGAACACTGGACCAGGTTGCCTAGAGAAGTTGTGAATGCCCCATCATTAGAAGTGTCCAATGTCAGGCTGGATGGAGCTTTGAGCAACCCAATCTAGTGGAAGGTATCCCTGCCCATGGCAGGGACGTTGGAACTAGATGATGTTTAAAGGTTCCTTTCAACCCAAACCATTCTGTGATTTTATCATTCTATGATTTTACAAGTAAGGAACCTTTGGATGGCAAGTCATACTAAATACGTAGGTAAGTGGTTTGGGACGTAGATGATTTTAGACACATCCTTTACTCTGGCAATAGTAAATATATAAAAGTTCATATTTGGCTATGAAACCATTTTGCTCTCCATCTGGATATCAGCAATTTTTCTTTCAGTTTTGTTCTTTACAATATTCAGAGAAAGAAGGAGGCTTTTTTTTCTCCCTTGCCATAAAGGAAATAGTGCTCTCACATTTAAAAAAAATTCTCAAAAATTTTCAGTTTACGTTCTTTAATAATGCAATTAGAAGTTCAAGATTATTTAACTGAAAAGTAATAAATGTGGTGAAAACCTAAGAATTTTCCTGTAGTACTCTGCTGTCACTTAAATCCAAGGTTATGATTGTTTTTTTAATTTTGTCAAATGAAGAAGAAAAAATAAATTAGTTTCTAGGTTGATGATTCCAGGAGATTTATCTGGCCAGTTACCATGGAGGTCAATTATTTTTGAGATAAGCCCTAAAGATTATGAAATTTCAAAGCACAGAAAAAGTGCTATTCTGTGTTATATAAGGAATAAGTTCCCAAACCACTCAGATGTCCTTATTATTAACAACAATAAGCTGGGACAACTGCAGTCTTTTTTTTTTTTTTTTTCTAGTGATGTTCCAGGTGAAATGCCACTATTACATCTGTAATCTTTATCCCTTTCCCTTGGGGAATGGGAGGTGTTAATGTAGTGCCTCTTCTCTTTGTTATGAAGCCTTTCTTTTGTTGCTTTAACTAAATTCTCTCTTTGATTTGTAGCTATATTTAACTCCAGCATTTTCTGAGGCATCAGCAAAAATATTAAAAATATCAACAAGAAAAGAAGGTAATATGAACAGTGAAGACATTTTGATTGTTTTCTGCACTAGGTCACAAAATTTAAGAGGAGGTGTTAAAAATGAGGTTATAATTCTTGTTAATATAGAAGCATTGGAAACATAAAAAGGTATCCTTCTCTTTGATCTATATTAGGAAAAAGGGGTAAAGGTTTATCAGCTTCAATGGATTTTATTTTCAATGTGGAGAATTTAACATATCTGCAGATTTGATTCCATTGAATACCATGTCTTCATATGCCTAGAATCAACCATGGGGGATGTTATGTACTTCAATTTAATAAGCAAAAATTTAACATTAAAATTTAAGATTTAAGGTTACTCTGTCCTTACCAAGTCCATCTTATCAAGGAAGATGTTGTGTTATTTTTCCAATTCCTGTGGAAGAAACCATTTTTTAGATACTTTTTTCAGACCTTAATGGCACACTTAAGCTCTAGGTGTTTTTTCAGTTATACTGTAAAAGTAAAATAAAGTAATATGAAACAAAAGGCATTGGAAACTTGATTAAAATAAAGCACACACTGAAGAAATATTATGAACCATATTCACCTGACAGATCTGAAAGAAATCTGGTGTTATATTTGCGACAATTAATTGTTTTCTTGTTAAAAAAAAAAAATTACAATCGGTTCACTTATTCTCTAAAGAAAACAAGGATTAGGAGAACCTTTGCCATTTCTGGTGCTTCTTAAACAATTTACATATAAAACACCTTTTAATAAAATTTAATTTAAAAAAAAACAAACACAAACTTTAACTCACTCTTTTGCTTTCTTGAGATCATTGCTTATTCTATAGAACAGCTAATATCTACAGGAACTATATTTCTTTGATTTGCAATCATTTTACCAGCCAGCCAATTAAACACTCAGCTAATCACTCTTAAGATTAAATAACATCTAATTTAGGAGTAAGATTTAGTTTGCCTCTTCAGGTTTTAGACTGATATTTAGACTCTGTGATGGTATTGAATGGGGAGTTGATAAAGTCTGACCACAAACACAGCAGTTCAGCGCTATTTGCAATACATCATATTGGCTAACCTCCAGCTTCCACTGCAAAACTGCATGTGTAGTCCACAAGTCTTGTGTAAGATCAACCTATCCCGTGAGTATTTCTCTGATTGCCTAAGGCCTCTCAAGGAGCAGTAGATACCATGTGGACAAATGAATTAAGTTCAAGATCCCTGTGGACAGTAATGGAAAGTTAGACGTCTACCTCATTGCAGATATCTGCATTTAGACACCTAATTCATTTGCCTCACTCATAAATTTGGATACCTTAATTTCACACTGAATCCAATTCAGGTCTTGATTCAGTTGCTGAAACTTGGGCATCTGGTATTGTCTGAGGAACTCAAGGATATCTGAGGCATCCCCACAAGACTGGTAGAAATGACACCGAGGACTTATAGGACACTTTTTTAATCAGGAGCTTTGGCCAGAAAAGATACACTGAAGCAGTTTAAATGTCATTAATAGTGGATTCTTTCTGGCATAAACAGCAATTTTTAGTTTGGTTTGTGTAACAAAGCCAGCAACTTAGACTGGCAGTCTACTTCTTCATTGTAGATGACTTGCACTGTCCAGAAGACAGTGGAACTATTCCAGAAACCTGGAACCCCAAGCAGAAGAGGGAGGCCCATATGTAGGCAATTGGATTAAGCCCAGGGTGTTCACAATGGTTACGTTTAAGCTCATCATCCTAAATTTCATTTATAGCTAAAGCAAAAAGAGTGGCACTCTTAGGGCATAACTGATCTGACTCAATTTAGATGTGCTCATTAAAGGTTATACTCAAGGGACCTCTTTGAGTCAATGAAGGGCTGAAAATAATTGCATTAAAATAACTGTGAAAGCATTTTAAAGGAATTTTTGCAACTGCTTGTGCACTGAATCCTCACATTGAAAGTGATGAGCATATTAGCTTATGTTGGGTGGCAGACAGACACGAGTTATGATTGTCTCTAGAAGAAGCAGCTGCTGAGTCTGTGTGCACAGTGAGGGCTGACTGCTACTGTTAAAGAAAAAAAGTCAAATAGGTGGCCCTGTAAGACTCCTGCTGTCTGTAGTTAGGTGGAGTAGACTCATAAAAAGAGAGCTGGCAGCGATCCCTTTTTTTCTGTCTGTGACATGAAGTCTTTGCCACAAACAGTACGACAGAAAGAATATTGAAGTTGAAAGATTCAGGGCAGCAGAGATTAGAGTAAGAAAGATTTCCATTAAGAAGGAAGTAGCTACAACTGTGAGGTTAAATACGACTGATGTAACAGAAGCTAGAGACTTGGTAAAAGAATAACAGTTGGAAAAGGTGAGGATTAGAGACGAAGCAAGCCAGATATGTTTGGCAACTGATAGTGACAATCTACGCAAGGAACACCTCATCTGGTAGATCTGAATATGTATGATGACTAATTCTTCTGATTGTCCACACTGGCTATTTGTTAATCTGAACTAGAAAAAGCTAACAGCTAGGTATGCTAAAGGAAGTCAAGCACAGTTTGTAAACCAACTCAGGGTCAGGCTCTGAATCTGCAGGCAGTAAGGACACAGTAAGTGCTACTAGTTTTCAAGAACTCATACCTAATCTTTGCACAACTGCTGAAGGCAAAGCAGATGTGTCTTGGTAGAAGACTTTTAAACCACTGCTTCTCTCTAGTGAAAGAGCTTTTGCGAAAACTAATATATTAAACCAATTGGCCTGTGGGGACTTGAGTTTAGCTGTTACAGTTACAGGGCAAAAGCTCTGGAAATGTTCATATATACACACATGTAAGACAGCTATGAATAATGAAAACAAACTCTGTTGAAAAAGAGCTTGAGGCATACAAAAAGAAACTTTTTAAGGTTCAAAGAAGAGGATGTATGAATTATGATGCAGTTGAAATCTGAATAGAACATTACATTAAAAAAATCTCTGTTTGGATATTTAATATGTTTTGTGAAGTTACTTAGTCCTGAGAAACTTTATAAGCTCTGTGACTATAACCTAAATTCTTAATTTTAGAATGAGGCACGAGGGATACAAAAATATCTGCGGCTTTTTAAAGAGCTGGTCCATGGGCAAAACAAAGATGAAGGCAAAGTTACCTCCCATTAGACTTAGCTAGGGAGACCTTGTGATGTTTGCCATAGAGACAGTACAGACAAACCATTGAAACAGTAGCTTCCAGTTAACTCCTACTTAAATCTGGAAGAAGTGCTAATCAGGTTGCTTTGTTGTGGCACAGATTACAGCCTGAGGTAGCAAACTAAAAGAGCAGGTCAAATCTGTAAGTATGGAAAGCAGAATATAAATGCTGTCTCCTACAAAACTCCATGGTCACATCTCATTGAACTGTAAAAATGAATAAATGGGAATCAAGATAATAGACTCTTATGCATTCTTTTCTGATCTTATATGATGCACCTCTAGAAACACCTACTAGTACCTAGAAGCAGCTGACTATATTAGATTAGGTGCTACAAACAAACTAAAAAGAAAAATTAAAAAAATTAAAAAAGCCTCCTGACTATATGCACAAACAGAAAACATACGGAGATAGCTGCAGAAAGGATGTAATACTGCTAACAGATTTTGGCAGACTTCTTGTGCAATGCTTTGGAAGTTAAAAATTTTAACTAAGTTAAGCCAGAAATAAATGTCAAGGGAAGAAGAATTTAAGGAAATGGGCAAGAGATGGTAAAGAAACAAACTTTTCACTTTGCACAAATGTAACTGGCCACTGAACAGGACCAAACGGGCTTAATTAGCCTTGGACAACAAGTTAGACAAAAAGCTACATCAAATCCGCTGAAAAACAGGGATTCATAAAATCATAGAATGGTTTGGGTTGGAAGAAATCTTAAAATCATCTAGTTCCAACCCCGCTGCAAGGAGCAGGGACATCTTCAACTAGATCAGCTTGCTCAGAGCCCTGTACAACCTGTGCTTGAATACTTCCAGGGATGGGACATCAACAACTTCTCTGGGCAACCTGTTCCAGTGCCTCACCACAGTGAAGACTTCCTTCCTTATATCTAATCTAAATTTACCTGCTTTCTGTTTAAAGCCATTACCCCTTGTCCTATCACTACCTGCGCTTGCAAAAAGTCCCTCTCCAGCTTTCTTGTAGGCCCATTGAGGTACTGGAAGGCTGCTATAAGGTCTCCCCAGAGCCTTCTCTTCTCCAGGCTGAGCAACCCCAACTGTCTCAGCCTTTCTTCATAGAAGTGCTCCAACCCTCTGATCATCCTCTGGACTTGCTCCAACAGGTCCATGTCCTTCTTATGTTGGGGGCCCCAGAGCTGAACACACTACTCCAGGTGGATTCTCACCAGAGTTGATGGGTTTATCCCATTTATCTTTGTTTGTTTGTTTTGTATGTTTGGTTTCTTAATAATGCATCTTTCGACTAACAGTTAAGTAATAAAAACATGACTTGAATGAGGAGCAGTATTTCTGTGGCAGATGCAACAAGACATAGCCTTACTTTCTTGCAGTTTACTATCTAAAATCATCAAAATTTAGCCCTAAAAGGTTGTTACATACTAGTATATCTGACTATCTTAAAATTTATAGTAATTTTATTAACAAGAATTGTTTTGTTTTGTTTAGTTTTTAAATATATTTATAGCAATTTTAGTAGCGTTGCCAGCAGGTCAAAACAGGTGATTTTCCCTCACCACCCAGCACTGGTGGGATACATCTGGAGTGCTGGGTTCCCCCAGCAGATACTGGAACAAGTTCAGTGAAGGACCACAAAGATGGTTAAGAGCCTGGAGCATCACTCATAGGAGAGGCTGAAAGAGCTGGGACTGTTCAGCCTGGAGAAGAGAAGGCTCAAGGGGATCTTATCAATGTGTACAAAAACCTGGTGGTAGAATGAAGGCAAGGGAGTCATATTTTTCTCAGTGGTGGCCTATGACAGGAATAAGGACATGGACACAAATTAAAAACCATGGAATTCCATCTGAACATAAGAAAACACATTTTTACTGTAAGCATTGTCCACACTGGAGCAGGTTGCCCAGAGAGGTTGTGGAGTCTCCATGCTTAGAGATATTGAAAATCCAATTGGACACAGTCTTGAACAATCTGACCCTGTTTGAGCAAGTAGATTGGACTAGATAATTCCTTCCAACCTCAACCATTCTGTTATTCTGTGATTTCTGTCAAGTTTTAAAAATTATGCCACTAATGAATTTTTATTTCAATATTTTTAATAACTTATTTTGAGCCTTTTAGTAAAATCTTAAAAAAATTTTTTTTTAAAAAAACATTTGCATCAACAATCTTTGAGAAGCAGCTTCTGGAATAAAGCCATCCTGCCTGCCTGCCTTCCTCCCATACTTCAAAAGGAAGAGAGGAGTCATATCATGATGTGGAAAACCTCTCCTTAGATAAATACTTAAATTTCAGACGCTAGCACAAAACTGTTACATTGCAATTTACCATATTACTTGTCTTCATCCATATTCATTGTAGATTAACTGACCGGGATACATCCTTAACATGTCAAAGACAATGGGAATTCATTAAAACTTAATGGATAGCTGTACATGTGGAAGAAGTGGGGACCAAAGATTAGATGAGTCATAGACCTACAAATTCTATCAGCAACTTTTGTAGTGGAAAAACACATTCATGAACAAAATTACAGAAAATGGGACAGTCTTTGCAGAATTTATTCAGATAGCAAATATATGTAATACAGAGAAAGGAAATTCTTAAATACTAGGTTATTCGGTATGTCCATAACAGACTAGAAAACTATGACCATGGCATGTAATTAATATATTATAATACTGAACATTTATAAACACATGTTTGTTAAGGTACTTTTTTTTTTTTTAACTAAGGAGGAGATTAAGGTGTAGGAAAAAAGGTACCGGGTCCTGAAAAAAAAAGCACAAGAGTTTATAAATTATGCAAATAATATAATCAGTGCTGTTAAAGGATACCTAATGGGCAGTTTTGTGCTTGATCACTGCAGACTTAATCCAAGACTGTAAACCAAACCTGTTGTGCTGAACATACCACAGAAGTCAAACATCTTTCCACAATCAGGAAAAGGGAATGCTTTCCTTGACTAACAGAACACTCAGACAAACAAAATGAGCATTCCTGATACCACCATGTCATTGTATGCTCTAAAATTGAGAGCATCAGAATCTATCCATTACTCCCTAAGTGTGTTTAGTGCTTTATTAAAATGTTATATTAGTTGTAAGGACTGTATGTTGTCAGAGTTAATGGAATTATTCTTTGTGCTTTTTGTACCAGGGAATGTTTAGATTTGCAATTACCAGGAGCAAGTGATCCATGATCAGTCGCTGCAGAATGATTGCTCTTGTATCCTTTTAAAAATTTCACTGGGAAATGTAGATTCTCTAAGAGTTTTGGAGACAGAAAACAACCTTTTCTTGCAGTTGTTTTGATCAATTAGGTATTATTGCATACTGAAAAGTTAGAAAATTTCTCCCGTAAGCCCTCTTAGGCCACATTATCTCTGGTCAGTCCTGGTGGATGAGGAAAAGAAATAATACTGACAGCTATAACACAATGTATTAATTTCTGAGAGAACTGAACCATCTTTCTGCTAAACTGAGACAGACCATATCAGCCAGTTCTATGCACTTCCAAGTTTTAAGCAGTCCACTTTCAAGTTTTTAGCATTCAGATAAAAAGAAGCATGGCACTCTTCACTCCCCACCCACTTTGATGAGCAGTGGAAGTAGAACTTCCTCAGCATCATCAGGATGTATAAAAAGGTCTCTGAGTAGAGATCTGCGTGATTCACAATTCTAGTTTCGGTCAATGTTGACTAAGAAAATTATCTGAACCTCTTTCAATGTGAATGACTTGATTTCTCAAAAAGTTCCTGAGATAGTTAATGCAGTGAACAAAACCACTTTACTTAGTGCTAATGGGCCCAGCTCTATCATAGAGTAAATCCTTATTCTGCGGGTATTTTTTCAGTAAGCGGTTGTTCATTATGTTAATAAACAAAGGAAAATAAAAATAAAACTATAATCCTAGAACTAATGAAATATAATATAATATATAAAGAATTAAAGGTATTAAGTTGTCAACTCTTTCTTTTGCTCTCAATATATATCAAAGATTTGGGATCTGACAATGTTAGCAGGCAGGCTGAGTTAGAGGACCTAGAGTCATATGTTTTTAAAACAGTATTACAATATTACAAGAATACTGTATCTTCAAATGGAGATAACTATGAAAAACAAAGAAATTATGAATAAGAACCTTTTACTGCCCTTACTTTTACAGTGCAGATAGAATTAATTTCACCTATAAAATAGGTTACTGTACCTGAACCAATCACCCCAACCTCCTCTCACAGGCAGAGAATTAATTACTTATAGGGAAAGATAACCAAGATATATTTTTAGATGTCTTCTTTAGAATGAATCACATTTTAGAAGTGCTTCTTTCTCTCCACTAGCTATGAAGAAAGACTGACTGACAGATCCGATAAAGAGCTACACAAAGGTTAGGGTCTTCATTTGAGATACGGGAGAGTATGCTTAAATCCCTGTTCTTCATGATTCAGGGAACTTCCTATCCCAGAAACATGTAATATGGATGTTTCCACCCTGCTAAGTGAAAGAGGGCCAAGAGCAAGCACACTGCTGAACTGATAGCTCACTATCTGCCTTCTTTTGCAATTACTCCAGCTACCTCATGCTGAGACAAGTCTACTACAGAGAAAATTAATCACCAGCTAATCACAGCCTCAGTGCCATGTCACCTTTGCCATTTCACCAGCAATCAGTCCCTGGTCCCTTGTTATTATTAAAATAGCTATAGACAAGGATACCAATGCATGCTCTTGTGTTTGTGTGTCTGTGTCTGTTTGGTTTTTGTTTTTTGTTTTTTTTTCCTTGGTAAATTAATATACCTTCAGAAAAAAACAAATTTTGGTAACAAAATATCAATCCATTATAGTCAGGAGTCCTAAGTTAGCAGTGATCCCATGTAGTACATGCTAGAATTTAAGCCATTCTGAGAGCACATATCACATTTGAGGAGATAAGTAAGCAGTGCCCAAGGAGGTAAGCCTTTCCCCGCAATTATATTTAGTATTCATACTTGATTCTTCAAGCTAGTGGTATTAGGCAAAACAGACTTATTACTGGAAACAGTAAAAGTTTAGAGAGCTGCAGAAGATACTGAATGACAGATGGAGATGATAAATCACTTGAAAAATGGAGGGGAGAAAGCTTTACAAGTCTTAAATATAAAGAACAATGCAAAAATAAATGAGCAGAACAAAGAAGTAAATAAAATAAAAACCTTGGTTCTAAGTTCAAAGAAAATGAACACACTTCATCCAGAAAGTTTGTAAACAAGGTTCCTGTGAATGCAGCAGCTCCTTCAATGTTTTAGTAGAACTGTTTCCTCTTTACTTATTTGAGAAAATTAAGAATGACTAGCAAGTTTGAAAATGTGTACAACTGGATTGCCATAAACACAATATAGGATCATAAGACCTTTGCCATACAAAAAATGAAGAAATTAGTAAAACTGGAATATCAACTGTCAAATTGTTACAATAACTACATGTATTTTGTTGGATGATTTTTTCAACATTTCATTGTGTGCTTTTTAAAACATGGACTAATAGTAATACTTAAAAATATAATTCAGGAGTCAGGTATATTATCCCATATAACTGCACTGTCAGTTGTCTTCTATATTGTATTACCACCATTATATTAGTGTTAAGCATTTGATTTCTGATGTAATTAAGAAAACTTTTAAAACGTTTTCTAGTCTCAGCCATTTCAGAAGAGCAATAAAACTATCCCATCAATTCAATCTTAGGAAAAATTAGTCCTCTGTGGGAGAACATCTCTCATGATGGCAATCACAACATCTACTATAGCAAGACATATTTGCTTATTTGTGCTTCATAGTGCAACTTTGTGCTTGAGAGTTATGGGAATAATAAAAATGAAATACAGCATGTTTGTGGGCAGTATGTAGGCCTGCACACATTATCTAAATTAGTAGATCTAAAATATTCCTGTTCATTTTGTATGCCCTTCCTCTTATTTACAGGATCTAGCTTAGGAAGATAAGCTAGTCTAGCAACTTCATCTTAGAGAACATTAAAGTATTTCAAGTACTTTAAGGCATTGTATGTATTGAGTGCCTGAAAACTTGTTTCCTCATTCTCAGAATTTTAGAAAAAGTGAAAATAAGTGAAGCATATATGGCATAAAATAAAAGTAAATTAAGACAGAATGTCTCTCTCTACAGGAAATACTCTGTACCTCACCAAAACGCTAGGCTGCAAGCAAGAACTTTCTTCTAGATTTCTTCATTTCAATCACATTTTGTACTTTCCAGGTTAGAGGTTCAACGCCATGAACAAGAGAGAGAGGTTTTCAAAGTCAATTAGGGTATCAGCTTTGCTATTACACTGTCTCAATGCTGGTCCAAAACGACGTGTTCATGTTCTTTGCATAGCTGAAGAAATGGGGAGCAAAGTGACCCTGGTCATGAACCCATTTTCCTGAGTGACTTTTGTTTGAAGGGTCTGTGTATGACAGAGTCTGCACTCAGTCATTTTGACAACACCAATTTAACAACTCCATAGCATTGACCATACATAATGTAGCACATTTAAAATGTGTTACACTAAAAAAGGACATCAGCTTCTGAGGTGTTTTTAGAAAACATTATTTTGTAGAAATGGTACTGGGTTACTGCTCGTATCCTACTCATTTGGATTCGGGAATATTAATTGTTTCTAAAAACAAATAAATAGATCACACAGCTAGTGACTTGTTAACCTTTTAGTTCCCTTGATCACTTGTTTCATGCATCACCAAAAGAACTTTTTAGTATGCTGAAGTCTCTTATAAAAGTAATTCAGAAATTACAGAAAACTATGAATTTCACATGTTAATATAACTTACTGAATATATAACCTGAAGGAAACCAAAGGGCTTTCAGGTATAGTTTTGTCTCTTTTAATGTCTCTGACATATATTTGGGTATTTTCCATCTCAGATGTTCTCAGTTTGGATTGATCTTGTTTGTGGTTAGAAAAAAAAAAATTGCCTTCCCAGCATAACACAAATATTCTTTAAAAAGTTTACATGATACATTAAATGATGATAAAATTTGAGCTGCATGAATGTTGTGCAGTTTCAGTAATTTTGGTAGCTATTTTGATGGTAGTAATTCATATTTTTACACACTAAAATAAATGAATGCTTTCCTGAACATCTGAACAATGTAAAAAATGTTTGTGTTTTTTCTGACTCTGTTCAGTGGTAAAGGCTTTCTTCAGTTCCCTTCATTCTTAAACTTGCTAATGGTAAAAAAAGATATTTTTGCAGCCTAATAAACAAGCAATTATTTAAAATAGTTATCTTTCACACATGTAAAGGGTGTGTGTGCCCATGTACTCTAAGTGTTTTGTGAATCAAATGAGAATTTTAAAAGTGCTATTAGTTGATGGGAAAATTTGACAGCTCAAAGCTGTTACTGAAATTTTGCTGAAATTCTAGCCCTAATTCATATCATGAAGAAAAATTAAAAATAGTTATTATGATGTTATGGTTCTCTTTTTTTTTCTATATGACAAGGTGTTTTGTGATACACATTGAACCAGAAACATGACAAAAGATTTAGTAAAGAAACAATTTTTCTAAGTAAAATATTTTCAGTCTTTGTTTTCTTTTTCTTCTAGTACATATTAAAAAAAAAAAAACAACCAAGAAGATATTATTATTGTTTCTACTACTGATTTGATAAAATTGATTTTATGAATAGTAGGCTATTTGACTCCAGAAAGCTTGAAAAGCTCTAAATGGTGTGGTCAATTGTTACTTAAGGTGAAAATAGAAAAGAGGTTTTGGAGATAATTTAAGATTCTAAAGCAGCAAAGAGGCCTGAATGAGTCAGATAGTGAAGAATAAACAGTTTAAAGGAACGATAAAGGAGCTTTACCTAAAAAAAATAAAGGGATGACACTTGTCCTGGTTTTGGTACAGGATAGCCATTATCTATGACTGTGGAATTTATTGATGGTAGGAGTATAACAGTTTTGACAGAACTTCCAGTCAGAAAGGTTTCTTATTTAGACAATGGAGTTTCTGGTCAAACAGAGAGCAGGTACAGGATCTCAGGACTACAAATAATCTTGTGATCAACAGTCTTTGTTAGGGAGAGAATACTATGCCCAATTCATGTCCTTGGGCTGTCTGAGGCAGATGAGAGATTTCAATCTCAATCTCTTATATTCCAGATGAATAACCTCATCAAAGGCTGTTTAATGAGCCCTTAGCAGGTCGTTCTAAATTTACTGTGTAGTAAAGTATGACACATCAGGAATATTGACCCTGGGTTGTCCAGATTCCAGCATTTTATGGTTTGTTTTGGGTTTTTTTTTCTGAGGTTCACCTGCATTTCTGATTCTGGAAGTATTATGTTTTATTTGTTTGGTTTTGGCTTTTTGTTTGGTTGGTTGTTTTTCCCTCTTTTCTGATGCTTTTTTAAATACATTTTTTTCTGTTTTATTTCAGCAGGCAAAGGGAAGAAGTATGAGAGTTTTGGAGATGGACTGTATTTTCAATTATATTTCCTTGTCCCCTTTTTTTGTAATAAATTGCTGCATCCCATGATCTGCACTTTAGCAAAATGTAAATCCAAAACAGCTATGCAGTTAGATCTCTAGCTATGTGGGCACCCAAATTCAATTGGTATCTTTCAAAAGACCAGTTCTTGAATCTAAGGGACAATATCTACAGAACAGGAAAATGCTTTCAGCCTGTGTGACAAAATTAACATTTTTCAATTTGTTGTTAGATATTTCATCAAAGTAGAAGCCGTCTGATTTTGCAAAAATTAGATCTCATTAAATCCTGGGTAAAAGTGCTTAACAATTGTGGAAATCACCTGAATTTGGGTTTGAAAATTTAATTGGAAACAGACACATTTGAATTAAAGCAGTGAAAGGACTGAGAACCGTTTGAAACTGACTTTTCCATTCTCCCTTGAGAAAGATCTGACTTTTGCAGGAAAAAGTAGAAAATCAGCATAATATTTTTGTGTTTTATATTAAATTTCTGATGTTACTATTCAAAGTTTATCTAGAAGTCCAATTCCACATAACTGACCTTATCACTCTTCTCATTCTCTTTCTCTTCCTGCATTTTTAGCACCCTTTCTGGCCTACTAGATTTTGCTATGTTTCTCGTTCTTCAAGTGTCCCTAGTGCACTATATTTTTTCTTCACATGTTGTGTTTTAATCTTCTTCTTTCTTATCTTTACTATTTCCTTCTCCATTCATGTGACTGACATGGCTTTCTATTCTCACTTCCATTCCCCGGTGTCCTATCAGCATTTCTTCTGTACCAGTCTTTCCAATTTAGTTTTCATTTCCTCTTTGAGATAAATCCAGTCGTACTGAAGATTTCTCCTCTAACATCATGTAAGTACTGCATTAAAACTCTATTACTGGTAATTGAGCTAATGTAAAAGTGCAGATTACCTATAATTTATGACAAAGTAACTCTGTGTCTTAGGCATTGTAATGAATCACCATTTTAATTTAAATGTATTGGACACTTACCAAACCTCCCAAAGTGATGTTGGGAATGCTTAAAAGAATATTCTAAAACCTCTGACAACTCAAATCTAAGCAGTCCAAATCCAAACTCTTTCAGGACAGCAGACTTATCCTGGGAGCTGACATTCAGGCTGTCTTCTTGACCATGAGGACTGTCAAGCCTGTCAACTGTATATTATAATTGTTTCATCTCTTAAATTGGCTTCTATATCTTCTGTTTTTGCAGCAGCCAAATTAAATTTCAGTTCAGAATCATGTGTTTTGAATGGAATCAGGCAGTAGTTATTTCACATATATTGATATTTAGTTACTGTATTCACTCTTGTACAATTTAATCATTGTAGTGAATCTGATTGTTTCAGTTAGATATATCAGAAGTAGATTTGGCTCAATATTTAAATGTAAGACATTTTCACACTTTAATCATGTCAATTATGCTGCGCAATCCTGAGTGTATAAATACTTCTGAGTTCAGCAGCTTCATGAAACTGACAAAAAAACAGACTCTTGGTTGTCTGAAATTGGAAGGGGAAATTTGGAACTGATCAGCAAAAGAACCTTCCCTGCCTTTCCACGGTGTTTCGTTTGCAAGAAGTGCACTGCTGGATTGGTCAGCCACAAATCAGTGTTTAACTGCACTGATCGTTGTGCTGAGGCTAGCTTGCTGCTTTTTATCCCCAGCAAGCAGTGGATATTTTATGTCAGTGCTGGCTCAGTAATTCTGTTCATCTACATTTGAAAATACTCAGATGTGTTCTGAGATATGCAGCTAATAAATCCAAGCATATGGACTGTGTAACCACATGGAAGTAAAATCAGTCCACCAATGCAGTTCATCCCTTTCATGCCTTTTTTCTTCTGGATTCAATTCTAAGACCTTGTTAAATGAAGCCAGGCTATAAATTATTAATATTAGAACTAATAGAGATCTGTCACTAAGGGAATAAAAGAATATGTATATATTTATTGTGTCGATCTGCACTTAGAATTTTCTCCACCCCCCTCTTCCTATCTTTAGTGTTTCTCTTTATCTTTGTACGTCACCCACTCAGGGTTTTTGGGAGCGGGGTGATGGGAGAGGTGTCTGAACACATTTTTTTCTGAAGGAGATGGCAACTTGAAAATGTATTTTCTAGAAGTTTTGTTTTCATAACTATTATTCTCAATAAGTATGCATTACATGCTATTAGCCTTAGCAAGGTATTTTAATCTAACAGTTCTGCACCGTGTTCACATTAATATGCAAATAGACTGAGAATACAAAATTAAATGGAAATGAAAGTTGGAAGTTAATTGACATTTTTGTCACAAAAGCTCAGAGAAACATTACTTATGGTTTAATGGCAAAAAGCTAATGTGTCATCCTAGGGAGGGCTACATCAATCTAGATCTAAGACGATTTTATTGAGGAAAAGAGCAAAGTGCTGTTTGTGTATGCAGGATGCCAGCTCCCCCTATGCAGGTGGTCCCATCACCGTAAACCTGGACTAAATTGCTGCCATCCATTAAACACAGTGGCTGCCTGGATAGCTGCCTAGCACAGACTTACGCAGGCCATCTATTCCTGTCAGAAATATGTTATGTCACTGACAAAAGCTTAATTACTCCATTAATTAATAGGACAATTTTCAAAATGTCTTGCAATGCAGCTTGACACTCATTAGTGCCATTTATGAATAATTTCTCCAAGGGTATAATACTCTATAAAGTGTAATTTGAAAGGGAATAATACATGTTTAAAGCCTACATATCTGTGAAACCAAAATACATTCTTTGCTGAATT
Organism: Phaethon aethereus; assembly: GCF_964289735.1. NCBI lineage: Eukaryota > Metazoa > Chordata > Aves > Phaethontiformes > Phaethontidae > Phaethon > Phaethon aethereus. Next base: position 179,222,861 of record NC_138575.1, on the reverse strand, counting down.
AGTCATCTTTATGAAAAACCTCAGACCTATCCTCTGAATGCTTGGAAAGATATTTTTCTATATCAAAACACTTCTGTCACAGACCAGCAAGCTTAGTCTGGATTAGACTCATTTGCAAGTCCAGGCAGCCCTTCGTTTCCTATAAGAAGCCTTGAACCCCCTCTGGCTGGACTCTTACTACCCTCAGTTCTGCATGAAGGCCAGGGGCCCTGAAATGCTTGGACTACCATCGTACCAGTACATCTATTTGTCTCTGGGTATCTATAACCTTTTAAATGACTGAACAAAGTTGAGGACAAAAGAGCTGTCAGAGGTTATTCCATCACTTACCTTCTACAAACTAGGACAAGAACTGAATTTGCAGGGGAGTAAAAGTACAAGAGGAAAATGAGCCAAAATAAGAGAAATATGTGGAAAAAGCATGGGCAAATATATATGTGGAAAAAGATTGGGAGAGGAGAAAAACTCTTAGAGTTGCCTTTCTGTTTTCACAGATAGGAAGCTTCAATACTTTGTTTTGAGTCTTCTAGTGTCTTCTTTGTGTCTTCTAGTGGAAGATGGGAAGTGCACCTGGGACAGTGCACCTCTTTCTTATTGAGCTTAAATTTTTTTTAAAACTTATTTTTTTACATTCTTAGAGATCATTCAACATAAGGATAGGATTACATAGTCACTGAACATACGTCCCTGCATGTGAAAATCTACAGAATTCTAAAATTTGAACAATATGGGCCCCTAAGAAGCAGGCACTTTAGTTCTCTGTGCTCTTTGCACAGACTCAAGAAATTAAAAGTTTCACTTCATTCTGCCTGTGCTGCACACTAAACAACTTTTTCTGAGAGCAAAGTTTATATCACTTTAATAGTCAGACTGTAGAAAAAATAGAAATAGTAGTACAAAACAACATGATGAAGTTTGCCACAAAAATACATGCAATATATTAACAATGACCTACTTCCAAGGCTCAACAGCACTTAAGGTGTTTAAGAAAAGTAAGCTACTAAGGAAGGTCTAAAACAAGGATTTCAAGAAGGGATCTTTTAGGATCCTAATCTGGGATTGTGTGATCTATGATTTTTGTTTAGCATCCACAGATTTCACTGTCCTAATAGGATTCCCTAAAGGAGCTCAGATTTTGCTGAGTGTTCACCCTCAGAAAAATAATCTCCTTAGGGTATTCTTCAATGTATGGGGGGAGGCAGTGTAGGCTGGAAAGGTGAAAAATGTTACCACTCCCTCTGCCTGCTCTGTTCCCCTGCACAAGTTGCTTATTGGTCAAATAAAGAGGCTAGGTTGACAGTATCCTGCTGCCATTGTTCAGGATCTGATTCTAGAACAGCAGGGATGGGGGACACAGTAACCTTTTCAACCATCCCAGTCTTAGCTTTCTTGTCAATCAAAGCCCTAAGAATATACTGAAAAAACATATTTTCTGAGGGTGAGCACTCAGCAGTTTCTAAAAATCCAACTCCTTGAAAAAGTCTCATTTAAGCACTCACCAGTTACAGGCCTTAAATTTGGTGCACAGCCCTTAATCAGCAAAATCTTTATGCAGTTCTACAGCTTGGACAGCTAAAGCTGTTTGACATTTGAAAGTGCTGATCACCCAGCAAGTTCAATTAATCTTAGTGGGAATATGTTTAGGGTCTGTGACTCAAATTTAGAAAAGTATGTTTAGCTATGTGAATAGTCAATTAATGACAGTATTAACAACTGTCCCTAACCAAAAGAACAAAAAACCCCTAACAAAACCCTTTGATTTTTTTTTTTTACTTTCCAGTAAGAATTCCATGCTATCATTTGCTCTGGAATTAGGCAAGACTGTATTAACCATTCCTCAGTGATTCAGCATAGCCAGGCATGTTGTTTGCGAAAGATATGGAAGTGAGATATGTTAAATGGTGTTCTGATATGTCTTCTGCACGTTTCTATTCAAAGCATATAGCGTATTAATGTATTTTAAAAAAAAAGAAAAAAAGGTTGCTGAGTGGATCACTGATGTTAATGAGCGACTTCTGTATTCCTTTTCTCACCATTCATCTCTCTTACTTTCTTACAGCTTTCCTTCAACATCAAATAGCCACAGAAAGAGTAGGAGTTACAGTTCTGTTTGTCTTTAGCTATTGCAGGTGATAGGAAGATGCTACAGAGCTAGTGCCTCAGGCATTTCAGATTTTTTTCTGCACTGAATCTAACACTACTCTTACAAGGTTTTTTTACCACAGTTGGTTTTCCTCCTTGGTTCCGATAAGTACTACTATCCTGAAATATTGTAGAAGTAGTTGACTAGCTTTTCCCATCTGCAGTACAAATATTGCCTCTCTTCCCTATAATCAGTGACCAGTGGAATGTTTTTATTTAAAATGTCCTCATACTTGATTTTTGAGATATAATCCTCCCAACATACACACCTCAGCACATGGTGCATACTTCAGAAAAGTGTAAGAACCTCTGAAGAGTTCCCATCTGCCCAAGAGCCAGTATAAACTAGGTGGCTATCTCTCTGCAGTGATGTTATGTTCTTCCCTGCATTGGAAGAAATAAGAAATCCTCAGCGGTCACATTGACTTAGTATCTGGTATGACTGTACATCTCCCAAGAACACCTGTCTAATGAAGGAAAGTGAAATTGCTTTCCAGAAACAAAACAATAATCCCCACTTACTGCCTCTTAGCTTAGTGATCAGAACAATCAGTCATGATAATAAGATACATATGGTCTTATCTTCACTCAGTCTAATCTTCCTCAGCCTTCATGTCTCATATTGCAGGAGAGTTACATAACACTGGGCTATAATAACAGTAAGAAAGAAGGGGAGGAACAGCTTTAGAGGTGAGCTGCTACATTGCCAAAAACACAAGACTCCTGGGGACAGAGAGATGGTAAGAGGAAATTTGAATCTAACCTAGGAGAATGCAGACCATTGCTCATTGGAATAGGAATGCAAATAATGTACAACCAACAGAGGCTACAAAAAATTAAAACAACCTGAGGAAAAAAACCCCCACAACCCAAGATGAAAAAAACATTTTTGATTGTCATAACCCCACACAATGTAGTACTCTTTTAATGATCTGGTGATCCATGCATTCCTGGGCTGCATGCTGGCCCAGCAGCATTTGAAGGAGTGAGGAGGGGTCTCAGCTAGAATACGCCCTAATGAGGTGTGATAATTGACAGTACTTGCAGCTAGAGTTTACCTTCTTTTAGTTTGCGTTACAAGAAATTAACTCATTTCTTACTGTTCAGATAATTTTTACCTCCTTTTATTCTTCTTGTTGCTTCTACTGTTTCAGTGTTCTCTCCACAAATAAGAAAGCTGTGGGTGCTAACTGTCATTTGGGAAGGACTTAAATCCTGATCTTCTTTCATGTGCTTAAGGTTGTTGCCATCATCTCCTCCTGACAGTCATGGGAGATTAAGTGGCTGCCTACGTTAACCTGAATTGCCATCATATTTTCCAGAACATATGTCTGCACGTATAGGTAAATTTCTGTAGACACTCAAAGACACCTGTGTGCCTATGGAGTTAGGTGATTCCAAAAAGCAACATTCCCATTTGGGAGTTACAGTTTAGTTGGTTCTTTAAACCTTTATTTTGTGAAGGTTTAGGTGAACTTTATCCATGAAGATGTTTTCTTCCTTAAAAGACAAAACCACTATCACTTCCATTATGATACCAAGAGGGCAAAGCAGAGCCTGCAGATGAACTGTCCCCTTAATAAAACAGAATCTCCTTCTTAAATGCTTCACTCTCAAGTAAAATTCTTGAAATAAACTTTTCTGGATCTTCTGTGTAAGGCTACTTGTTCTCTGGGATAAAGTAATGATTTCTGAGAGTGAGTTAGAAGTAAGAGTTTTCTAAATAGAAAGGTGGAATTATATATTTTTTGAGCCTTTGCAATGAATTATGATACCCATTCTCAGCTGAAGCTTTTTAAATTCATAATTGCTGTTGGATTCCTCACATTCAGGATCATTATTGTTACTCACATACTTACTATTCATAAGACTAAAATATTTTACTCTCTGATTTCTTGGATTCTGTTTGGTTATGGCCTGCTTGTTCTAAGCCAACTTTGCAATAGGTTGTTTGTTGTCATAGCAATCATTGGGGTTTTCCTTCCATATTTACCAGTGCAGACTGCATAACATTTGACTTCATATTCATCTATTGCAGCTATTTTGTAAACATTAAGCCCTTGGTACCTTACTAAGTAAAAGCTGTCAGTGTCTGTCCTTTCCATTCATACAGTGCTAAATCATGTTCAGAAAAGATGTAGTTGCATTTGTTTCATTCTGCTAGTTAATGCCATTAACATGGAAAGCTTAAAAACCTTTCACCTTTTGAAAACTTCTGCAAAATTGTTCTAAAGTGGCTTTTCAATTCTGCATTTATTAGACATCCCCAGTCTTTTGGCTAACAGCTCTAGTGCATGTTTTCTTTTTAAGACAGGCTGCAGGAATTTTCAAAAGATGGTAATAAGATTCTAATAACACTTTTTGAGGAATGTGTTTTTCCTTATACCCTGTTCACTGAACTGGTATTCAACATGGCTTTACAATATTCTGAAAGTATCTTTGGCACTTAGAAGCTGCTATCTCATTAGAGCTAGTTCAGGGATCTCTAAGCCACTCCTGCACTAGATTACATGGGTACACTCTGTCTCTCTAGCTTTTTCAGTGTTCCATCTGTTACCACTGAGGAAGCAGAGAAAAGCAGGAACTGCACCTAACTGGAAAGAAGAGTCTGAGGAAGGAAAGAGGGACATAAGCACAGGTGGAGACAGGCAGGCAGAAAAGACCACAGGACCAAGAAATGCAGAGCAGGGGAGAAGTAACCAAGACTGTGCAGTCACAGTAAAGGAGAAAGAGGGAATATGGACCCAGTCAGGAAAGGAGATTGAGAGCTGGCCAAGCAGGGAAATGTTTGGAAGTACAGTGTAAAGGAAATTTGATAATCTCAAATCACTTCCACTACAAAGTTAACTGAATCAGTACATATTTTTCTCTTCTTTAATCACTGTTGATATGCAATTGCATGGGGATATGAAGGAAAAATTGTAGAGAGATCATACTTTTTAATTGCTTTGAAACTCCTTAGAATTTCATATATTGGGAGACCTATCACATAAAGAAAGATAGCAGCTAACAGGGCAACTTCAAATAGCTTTTACTGAAGATATGAGTTCTTGCCAATTCTTTAAATCTGTTTTTATTTTTCTTATGGTAGATATTTAGAAAACAAAAGTCACTGTGTTCATCACCTGCATGTGTAGGAGTCAGTTTAAGTGGTATGACTAAGACCATGGTGAAAGAAGGGAAGTTAGAATTCTGCGTGTACCATGCACAGCATTAACCATAAGACCACCCTTTCTTCTCAAAAGCTCTTCCCTTTGTCTCACTTTCTATGTTGAAGTTTCTTCAACAAATGAAGCACGGGAGCTTTGCAAACAAATTATTTTCCAATAACAAAGTCTGATTTCTTCCCTCAGAATTTTCCCTTGCTTGTCCTGTGCAGCTTCCTGTGAGTGGAAAAATTGGATGATGAATTTTAATTAATATTCCATTAAATAATATTTAAATATATCAGTGTTCAAACCTTCAAGTTTAACTTCCTTTACTATAAGTTGTTATTTTTAATGAAGTAAGAAAAGGGATACTGTTACATTGTTAATAGTACTCAAATGGGGGTTTGCTATAGCTATATTTGTTAGAGCACTTTCCCTAACACGCCTGTTCTGCTTTCAGCTGTGATAGTCAATTTTATTCAAAGAAGCTAGTATAAGACTATGTTTTGGAATTGGGATGAAAAAAATGTCGATAACATACTGATTTTTTTAGCTGTTGCTAAGCAGTTGAGAACTTTTCAGCTTTCTGTGCTCTGGCCTACTAGCAAGAAGGTGGGGGGTGCACGGGAAGCTGGAAGGGGACACAGCCAGGACAGCTGACCCAAACCGGCCAAAGAGATATTCCATAGCATATGACGTCATGCTCAGTATATAAACTGGGGGAGTAGGCTGGGAAGGGGCGGTGGCATCGATTAATAGGTGGTGAGCAGTTGTGCTCTGCATCACTTGTTTTGTATATTCTTTTATCATTATTCTTATTATTATTACTATACTTTTTGTTTTCCCTGTCCTATTAAACTGTCTTTATCTCAACCCACGAGTTTTATCCTTTTTCTTTTCTGAATTTGCTGTCTTTCAAGTTTTTCTTTGGGCCAGGAAATACTGTCTTTTTGCTGAGTGCTCAGCTGGTGGGTGGGACTGAATCTCATCTCCAAATACTGAGCTGCCTAGTGATTAGAGGTAGAGATCTGTGTTCATATCTATCCAGGCAGAAAAACAAATTTTAAATTAGCTGTCCCATATCACAAGTGAAGTGCTCTATTACTGAATTATCAGAGAAAAGGAGTGGTATCAGTAGCTCATCCCTTTCTTCCAGCCATATTTAGAAATATATTAGGTCTCTGATTATATTCTGGGCCCTAATCTCTGCAGAGACACACAGATATGAATCTCATATAGATTTAAATGTTCTCTGGAGCTACAGGTTTGGTGACAATATCCTTAGTTACCATTTTTCCCTACAGTTATCCTTACTATCCAACTTACTGTCTTTTTTTTTTTATGTTGACCTTCGTATATTCCATTCTTTAACACCAGATTCTACCCAAATAAAGCACAAAGCACCTAGCTGTCTGGACTGCATAGTATGAATTTCACTAAGTAGTTGTGGCATAAATTTCCCTTGTGAATGTATAGCCTAACAGCCCGTCTCCAGGCAGCAATCAGGACCACACTGAGCTTGGCAAGGTGCAGTCACTGATCCAGAGCACTCACAACATAAGCTTATGACAAGACAGAACAGATGGAGACAAAGGTAAATAGCAGTGTGGTGGGAAACAGAGTAACAATGAAGTTAAGTCCATCTGCTGTTCCAGTAGGCACAGAAAGTATACTTGTCCTCTGTTGTGTCCCATTGAACCACTTGATCTCTTTGGGTAACAGCAGGCGGCTTGGTAGATAAATGGACAGGGATACAATTTGACTGAGGGGGGTGTATATACATGTCAACCCTACCTCCCACACAGACTTTGTTTCCTTCGTCCCTCTCATCCTCTTGGCTCTGAACATTGTCCAGTTCTCTTGGCAAGGTGGATGGGCACTGTTCCCTCAGTGTCTTTGTGGAGCAGCAGTTAGGTGCTGAGCGAGGAAATCCATGTATAAAGGGCTCAAAGCTTTTCCTTCAGGCAAAAGGTCTCCTAAAAAATAAAATGGCCCAGGAACTGTTCCCTGGTTCTGAGACCCAAGTGGCATGACATAGCTGGTGTCCAAATGGCTACTTTCTCTTATGGTCCAAAGTAAGCTGTCTACATCAAAACTGCTTACTGGAGGTGGTCTTTGGTGCAAGCTGTGCTTCAGCTGTTTCAAAATATTGTGTGGGAACATGCTAGATGGTGCAGGCTAAAACAGAGCCATAGACAGTACAGTTAATCTGTATTAGTGGTCTCAGGTCAGTGTTATTCCTATATTAGCACTTATTTAGTTTGCTAATATAGGAAAAGTCTGAGCAAATAGACCTACATGACACTATATGAAAGATATAAAATGAAAGAATAAAATGCAGGCATGTGGGGAAAAGACTTAAATAGTGGGAGGGGTGTTGGAGATTTATGACAAAGTATCCCTTTCAGGAGTTTTGGTTTGGTTTGGGTTTTGGTTTTGGTATGGGAAGTCAGTTTTATCCAGGAAGAGGTCACCTTCCCGTTCAGAAGTTCTGAATGCTGGATCATTGTAAATAAAACAGCAACTTTCTTAGTAAGGCACTAAATGGAAAGCTGTGAAAATCATTCACTTTAGAGGCAGCTGTCATTAAATTCTTGTGCTTTTACTACACTGCAATACTGCAAAGGGACCACAATTATTTTAGTATTCTACTGCATCTCACAGTCATCATCCTGTGTGTCCTTCAGTCACAGTGTCGTAAAACTAGAAGCTTGATTCTCTGAAGTGCTCAGTGTAGGGTGCCAATCACTTTCAACCATCTAATCCACTAGACTGCTTGCAATAACTCTCCCAAAGATACCAGCTCCTTCTCATTTTCTACAGCTATGAAATAGTGGAAGAATAAAAAAAAATAAAAAAGTCAAACAATCAGAAACTTTAGCATTGTGTCTGCAGAAAGGAAAGAAACTTATGTATAAAGTACGTATTCATATACTGAATTGGGGATGACTTTCTAGCACTGTGGAGATGGGCAGCATCACTTAAGATAATAGAGTTGATCCTGCTTTCAACTTAATCACAGGTGAAAATGATTTATAGAACTAACACACTTGTAGCAAAAGTTATTATTATAAAAACTTACGTTACTTCTTATTTTTAAGTGTTAATTTAGAGTCAATGTGGAAGTCTGACTTGGGTATATTTACATTTTTGTGCCAACATAAAAATCACAGAATCACAGAATCATTAAGGTTGGAAAGGACCTTTAATATCATCAAGTCCAACCACCAACCCAACACTACCATGTCCACTAAACAATATCCTGAAGTGCCACATCTACATGTTTTTTGAACACTTCTAGTGATGGTGACTCCACCACCTCCCTGGGCAGCCTGTTCCAATGCTTCACCACTCTCTCAGTAAAGAAATTTTTCCTAATATCTAGCCTAAACCTCCCCTGGTGGAACTTGAGGCCATTTCATCTCATTTTATCACTTGTTACTTGGGAGAAGAGACCAACATCCACCTCACCACAATCCCCTTTCAGGTAGTTGTAGAGAGCGATAAGGTCTCCCTTCAGCTTCCTCTTCTCCAGACTGAAAAACCCTTGTTCCCTCAGCCGCTCCTCATAAGACTTTTTCTCCAGACCCTTCACCAGCTTCGTTGACCTTCTCTGCACACACTCCAGCAACTCAATGTCTTTATTGTATGGAGAGGCCCAGAACTGAACACAGGACTCGAGGTGTGGCCTCAACAGTGCTGAGTACAGGGGCACAATCACTTCCCTACTCCTGCTGGCCACACTATTTCTGATACAGGCCAGGATGCTGTTGGCCTTCTGGGCCACTTCTTGGCCACCTGGGCACACTGCTGGCTCATGTTCAGACAGCTGTCAACCAGCACCCCAAGGTCTCTTTCCACCAGGAAGCTTTCCAGACACTCTTCCCCAAGCCTGTAGTGTTGCATGGGGTTTTTGTGACTGAAGTGCACGACCCAGAAGTTGGCCTTATTAAACCTCATACAGCTGGCCTCGGCCCATCAATCCAGCCTGTCCAGATCCCTCTGCAGACCCCTCCTACCCTCACACAGATCAACACTCCCGTCCAACTTGGTATCATTTGTAAACTAACTGAGGAAGCGCTCGATCCCCTTATCCAGGTCATCAATAAAGATACAGAACAAGACCGGACGCAGTACTGAGCCCTGGGAAACACCACTTGTGACCGGCCGCCAACTGGGTTTAACTCTGCTCACCACAACTCTCCGGGCTTGGCCATCTAGCCAGTTCTTTACCGAGTGAAGAGTACACCTGTCCAAGCCACAAGCTGCCAGCTTCTCCATGAGAATGCTGTGGGAGACAGTGTCAAAGGCTTTACTGAAGACCAGGTAGACAACATCCACAGCATTTCCCTTATCCACTCGCCAGCTCACCTGGTCATAGAAGGAGGTCAAGTTCGTTGAGCATGACCTGCCTTTCATGAACCCATGCCGGCTAGGCTTGATCGCTTGGTTGTCCTGCATATGCCCTGTGAGCACACTCAAGATGAACCGTGCTCCATAATCTTCCCCGGTATGGAGGTCAGCCTGACAGGTCTGTAGTTCCCAGGATTCTCCTTCCAGCCTTTCCTGCAGATGGGCATCACATTGGCAAGCCTCCAGTCATCTGGGACCTCCCTTATTAACCAGAGCTGTTGAGAAATGAGGGAAAGTGGCTTTGCAAGCTCCTTCACCATCTCATTCAGTACTCTTGGGTGAATCCCATCAGGCTCCATAGACTTGTGAGTGTCCAGGTGGCATAGCAGGTCCTTAACTGCTTCCTCCTGGATTATGGGGAGTTTATTGTGCTCTCCGTCCCTGCCTTCCAACTCAGGGGGCTGAATACCCTGAGGATACCTGGTCTGGCTATTAAAGACTGAGGCAAAGAAGGCATTAAGTACCTCAGCCTTGTCCTCATCCTTGGTGACAGTGTTCCCCCCCATATCCAGTAAGGGATGGAGATTCTCCTTGACTCTCTTTCTGTTGTTACTATATTTGTAAAAATATTTTTTGTTGTCCCTTATGACCGTGGCCAGATTGAGTTCTAGCTGGGCTTTAGACTTTCTAATTTTGTCTCTGCATGACCTGACGAGATCCTTGTACTCTTCATGAGTTGCCTACCCTTTCTTCCAAAGGGGATAAACTGTCCTTTTTTTCCTGAGTCCCAGAAAAAGCTCCCTGTTCAGCAAGGCCAGTCATCTTCCCCACTACCTTGTCTTGCGGCACACGGGGACCACCTGCTCCTGTGTCTTTAAGATTTCCTTCTTGAAGAATGTCCAGCCTTCCTGGACCCTTTTTCCTTCAGGACTGTCTCCCAAGGGACTCTCTCAACCAATGACCTGAACAGGCTGAAGTCTGCCCTCCAGAAGTCCATGGTGGTGGTTTTGCTGACCCCCCTCCTTACTTCACTCCGAATCAAGAATTCTAAGCCCAAGATGTTCTCTGACCACCACATCTCCCGCCAGTTCTTCTCTGTTTGTAAACAGCAGGTCAAGTAGGACACTTCCTCTGGTAGGCTCACTTACCAGCTGTGTCGGGAAGTTATCCTCCACACACTCCAGGAACCTCCTCGACTGTTTCCTCTCTGCTGTGTTATACTTCCAGTAGATGTCCGGTAAGTTGAAATCCCCTACAAGAACAAGGGCTAGCATTGTGAGACTTCAGCCAGTTGCTTGTAGAATGCTTCGTCTGCCTCTTTGTGCTGGTTCGGTGGTCTATAACGAACTCCCAGCAGGATATCTGCCTCACTGGCCTTCCTCCTTATCCTTACCTATAAGCACTCGACTTGTCTTCACAGTCATTGATTTCTATACAATCAAAATACTCCCTAACATAGGGAGCCACCCCACCACCTCTCATTCCATGCCTATCTCTTCTGAAGAGCTTATAGCCTTCGATTGCAGCACTCCAGTCATGTGAGTCATTCCACCATGTTTCTGTGATGGCGACTAAGTCATAGCTGTCCTGCTGCACAACAGCTTCCAGCTCCTCCTGTTTGCTGCCTGTGTTGCATGCATTGGTGTAGATGCACTTGAGCTGGGCTATCGATTTTTCCCCCAACGTTGGCATGCCACCCCTAGGCTCATCTCTAGTGAGCCTGGTTTTGTCCACTTCCCCCTTCAAACATAGTTTAAAGCCCCCTCAGTGAGACCTACCAACTCATAAGTGATAGTCCTTTTCCCCCTTTGAGATAGTTGAGCTCCATATGCTGCCAGTAGGCCCAGTGCCATGTAAACTGCTCCATGGTCAGAACAACCAAAATTCTGCTGATGGCACCAGCCTCTGAACCATGTGTTAACCAGGTGTGTTTTCCTGTTCCTTTCAGCATTCCTCCTGCCACTGAAGGGATTGACGAAAACACTACCTGTGCTCCCCCTCTATCAACCAGTTGCCCCAGCGCCCTGAAGTCTCTTTTAATTGCTTAATTAAGCTGACATTTCATTATCATGGTTATTAGAATAACTGAGAAAATAAAGATTGAAATAATATCTTGCTATGTTTTAAGAAATAGAATGTGTTAATAGAAGAGATAAAGTAGGAGAAAAAATTAGTGTCATTAGAAAAAATGTCAACATGTCATCTGATTTTATCTGAGGGCATACCTTTGATCAGAATACTATGGATGTCAAACTATATTATGTGGTCCATTTCTGAATCACATATTCAGTGATAAAAGTACTTACAATATTTTAAGCGTAATTCTCTGTTGCAAAGAATTTTAACTAGAATCATCCATGGATTCTTCCCCTCTTCAAAAAATTCCAAAGCTAATTGTAGAAAACAGAGAACAGTTAAATTAAATCAACATCTCTGGGAACATAATCATTCTTAAGGAAGCAAATTCATAGATAATTATTATAATTATAATAATAATAATGTGAAAAAGAATTCCTGAGAGCCGTGGAAACCTGAAACTCTGTTTCTATTAACTGTCAGTTATTTTGGTGATGATAATTATGCAGTTAGCCCTTCATTTTCTAAAGGAACTGACATTTGCTGATGTACATAAATAGGCCAGCTGTTCCTTTTTGGGGGGTAAAATACAATACGCAGTTAAATCTACTCAAATTGCTATAAAAATCCCAAAAATAAAATTGAAAGTCCTTCATTTGGGAACCTGAACTACAAATTCCTAAGTAATTAAAAAGAAAATAATTTTCAGTATAAAGTAATGCATTCAAATATTTAAGAATGCTGTTTTATGTTCCCAAATGGCAATAATTTAGGAAGTGAGATATAAAGACATAAAGACAATCATTTTGCTATTTAATAGGGAAGGTGATGTGTAATGAAGCAAGGTTACAATTAAATTCTAGCATGCTGTGTCCTACAGGAAAAATCAGCTTTAATGTTTCTAACCTTTATCAACTGGCAACACTACAGTTCTGATCTCATAAGTAGTTATCTATTCTGTCTATATGGCATTGACCAGGATTAATGCTGCAAGACACTAACGGAATGAATAATCTAAACAGTCTTAAATGTGTAACACTGCATGGTGATCATAGGATTGCAGAAATACTCTATAGATTGCAACTTCACATGGCCAGAAATATTTAAAGACAGCATTTGCTAAATTGCAGTGTCTAAAATTAGGAACCTGAAGCCATATTCTGTCATCTCACTGTGCAGTCTGACTTTTTCACAAGTATGGAGCACTTCCCCCCATTGATGTGAATGAGACCTAAAAGCCCACAAAACCTCTGAAAATCTGGCAACTTTCTTTTATATGTCTAACTTCAATTATTGAAATTAAAAATTATAACTGAGAATTTTTTCAGGTTTTCATTGCGTGGTGTGAAGGCATGATGAAAGGCACAGGCCACTGCTGATTACTTGGTGTTAGGTGTTTAATAAAGCAGTTGGAAGCTAATGCTGACAAGCTGATGCAATAAATTTTTGAACAATAAACTTTTAGGGAGACATCAAACAACAAGTGGAAGCTAGAGCCCAAAGAAGAATTGCTTTCTCAGCCATGGACTTGACACATGAACTGAGAGGAGCAAGTGTCACATTCTTCTGGGTCCAACTTATGCTGGTGTAAAGTGGACTGGTGGTGCTGAAGCTCTGGTTTGTGTGGACATGTGTGTTTTGCGGGAAAGGGATTGCTAATCACCCACTTAACCCATCCTCTTAAGCACATAATTTTAGATTATATGTCAGTGAGTAGTGTGGTTCTGTTCCAGTGACCACCACTCCCAATCTTCCCTTGACAGTTTTTAGGCACTTTTCCTCCTACTTGTTTTGTCTGCACCTTGCAGAAAGGAACAGTTTGAAACGAAAGTTGTGTAAAGTCATCCTTACAAAATGGCAGAACTGCCTAAACCTCCTTAAAGCTGAGTCATCCCAAATTCATGGAGTGACTGTAACATGGACTGGAAGTGAAGAAATCGAGCAGATATTTAACCTCCTCATTCATTCCCAACACTTTTCTGAATGTCACCTTACTTACACATTATGTTAATGTAAATATGTATTTGTGTCATTGGAGAGATGGCTGTGTTAAAGTCAGAAAGACATACTGTCTAGAGACTGAGAATTATACTAAGAAATTTTCTGTGGTTTTGGTACCTGTCATGCAACTGAAGACTCTTTAAAAGTAAAAAAAAAAAATCCTGATTATTACCTAAATGTTAAGTGGATTCTTCAAATGTTTTAATGCATTCTTGCATATTACAAAACTGTAATATCTTTTTCCTTAATAAATATAACTAATATATTTCAATTCACTAATAATATTTTTATTAAATATTACATGGAACTTTTACCTCAATATTTGTAATCAATTGCTTCACTATTTTATTCTGAATTAAACTGCAGTTTTGTAAATTACTATAAAATTTGTAAAATTATTGATGGTCATTTTGTTGTACAGTTTCTTTTCAACAAGCTTTAGCCAGGTGTCAACATTTTTTCAGTGGTTTGATCTCAAGCCAGTGGTTAACCAATGTTTTGTACCTTTTAACCTTTGCATCATAAAGGCAAAGTCACTTGGGAAGAAAAAGAATGAGGAAGTCATCCAGCCCATGTTGTTACTAATGATGAGTTGCCCTTTATCATGCACTTTGTGCTGTTTTCCTCAGAATTTATTCCTGGATATCATAGGTGAGGAAATTTCAATCATTTTAGTCCAAATTAATTCTAGACTGTAATATATCCGATTGGCATTTTTTTTCTCTCTATAATCAGGCTTAATTCTTTCCCTTTTAGTCTTATTTTCTTGTTTCAGCTGGACCCAGTCATACAGTTGTATTGGGTCTGGCTAAGATGGAGTTAATTTTCCCCATAGCAGCCCTCATAGTGCTGTGCTTTGTACTAGTACCAAGAACTGTGTTGATAACACACCAATGTTTTGGTTACTGCTGAGCAGTGTTCGCACAGCATCAAGGCTGTCTCACCAACATTCCCCAGTCCTCACCAGTAGGCTGGGGGTGGTCAAGATCTTGTGAGTGGACACAGCCAGGACAGCTGACCCAAACTGGCCAAAGGGATATTCCATACCATAGGCTGACAGCTCAGCAATAAAAGCTAAGAGAAAGGAGGAGGAGTGGGGATCGTTCGTTTTCTGATGTTTGTCTTCCAGAGCAACTGCTACTAGTACTTCAGCTCTGCTTCCCATAAAGTGGCTGAACATCGCCTGCTGATGGGAAATAGAGAGTAAATCTTTAGTTTTCTTTTGCTTCTGTGTATGGCCTTTGCTTTCTGCTTATTAAACTGCCTTTATCTTGACCCACTGTTTGTCTGTTTGGTTTTTTTCTTTTCCATCCTAATTTCTCACCCCTGTCCTGCTGAGGAGTGATGGAGTGGCTTGGTGGCACCCGGCACCCAGCTAAGGCCAACCCACCACAACAGTGAAATGAAATATTTTCCCAGTGTTTGTTGTCTTCCCCCTCCCATACTTCTACTGGTATAAATGCTTCTTTTTCCAGACTAAGTCATCATTCATGTGAGAGCTATGTACATGTTTCTTTTTTGAAGCATTTGGAATATACGCCACTTGAATTTTAGCTTTGAGAGAGCACACAAATCTGACTACTGGGGCAAAGTGTACACCTCCACAATTTTCACCAGGTATTCGAAGCACAAGAATATAGTACATGACTGGCTGAAATATCTACTTATCAGTCTTTTTTTCTGAAACTAGCTGAAATCTTACATTGCTGAATCAGAAATTATTTTTGGATAGTATGAATCCCATTACATCTATAAATATACATGTTTCCTGTTGGGTAGTTTCCTGAAAAGTTAAATGTGGCTGAATGTCTCTTCTGTCAGATTTCCAGGTTGGTCAGTGCTTTAAGGAGGGTCTGCTTGCACTTTTGAAATGGTAAACCTAAAAACTATGAAAAGGTTTAAATTTAGAACTATACTTTCCAAAAACATTGGTTTCATAGACTAAGTAATACACTGACTTTCATAGTCAGTGCTAGAGCAAAGAATTTTTTAAAAGCAGAATGAGACAGAACAGAAATATAGGATGTTTTTAGACAAATCTGTACTCTGCCTACAGTGACCTTGAAGGTCAAGTCCTTTCCTTCAGATTTGCTCTCAGTACAGGAATGCAATGGTTTTTTGGGCCTCAAAAAATTCACCCAGTGCTCTCTGACTCTCCAGAGAAAGAATTGTCTGCCATTACATCTGAGACTCCTTGTTTCTTCTTACCCTCTCCCTGTCCACAGTCTTTTGGTTTCATGAAAGACGTTCTTTCTCCTTCCAGACATTCTAATACATTAGTCCTGGTAACACTAGGACACAGTCATTAAAAAAAACCATGATGAAATTGTGAACAAGGCATAAAGACAGACCTCACCTGTGAAAGCATCACATCTTTCCATAACTTGTCTTCCCATGATTTTTCTGAGTTAGGGAAATATTACTGATGAGAGATATAAAACAAAAAGAAATGTTTGCTTTACCCTGACAAAATACATAACCCCACACACTTCAAGGAAGACAGAAAATACCCAGCAGCGTAAGGTAAAGGTTGCACAGTCCATTTTTGAAAACACATCTGCATGTTAATACACAGTCCCCTATTGAGAAAATACATAGATGGTTCCAAACAAGCTGGACTTAAAACTGTAAGAAATATTATATTACATAGCCATACATAGCAGCCTGGCTGAGGAGTGAAATATGTATTAGCTTAAGCAGATCAGTGTGCTAACAGCACATTCGTACTAGCCTAGCATGGCCATACTACTTTTTGATCTCCACTTCTACATCTGCATGATACCGTTGAGACAAACCTGTTCAACAGACAGTAGCTGAATATGTTAACAAGACATTGCACTGCTCCACACAGGCATATTGCAAATCCACATACGCCAGTTCTTCATACATTGATAATTTGTGGAGAATTCCAAAGCCTTATTTGTCTTCACTGAACTTTGATTAGATATAAACACAAATGATTCAGGTTTACTTCATGGTAGCAGTAGCCTTAGCCTCAACTAATTCAACTGTTTAAATTATTTTAATTTTATTCTTGCATTATATCTGCATTTTGTATTATAAGCTACAGTGCGGTGGTGTTGTTTTGCTCGTTATCTGAGGAAGTACTTGGACCATTTCATGCAATTTTGTGTTTTATGTGCATTTGAAATGTTATAAACTGCTAAAAGCCAAAGAAACTAATTGTCTTCTTATAGCACAAAACTGTGGAATGGTCTAACAATTACAGGAAAGCACTTTTGTTAACAGACTCTCTCCAACATTATTTAAAAAAATACAGTGGCAAATACCACTTATCTTATTAATATTTTACTAAGAATCCATCAGCTTTAACTAAGTCTCAGGTGACCTAAAACTCAAGATTTCAGTGAGTACCCCACCTTAGCTTGCAAGCTTCAACAATTTTGTTACGTTAGCTTTGTTTCTACATACATAATACACAGATAAACTGATCTATTGGGGTGCTGCCTTGTCTTCAGTATTCAGTAGAGTAAATGAAGTCCCAGTTTGAGTAAAATGAAAAAAGAAGTAGTAAGGGTAAACAAATATATAACATGAAGAAAATAATATTGTACATCACAAGGGAGAATCAAATGCAGTTTCAGTTTTTGATAATTTCCTCAAAGTTAAATTATATCAAAGAATCTCGTATGAAAGGCATATGTTTTTACCAATGTGAAAGTAAATTATATTTACTTTCTAAGTAATTTGCTGCAGGGAGGAAAGAGGATAGAAATGTGATTTTTTAGGAATCCAACTTAAGGTAAATGTCATCAACAGAACAAAAGTGAACAGTATTCACTGTATAGTAGTGACAAGGAAATCTCATCTCAGATCTTACCATGTCTGACTTATCAACAAATCCCTACAATAGAAGAAGACTCAGAGGAGGTGGGTGCAGGCAATGTGCTCATGAGGCTCAGGAATGAATATAATGAGTAACTACAGCTGTTATAAAGAAAGCTAAACTTATCTGAACAAAGAGGAACCATGGGGTGACTTTTGTTTTATATAAAGGGCTATATCAGTTGGGTGGGTCAATTGCTTTTTCAAATGGCCTTCCCTCAGTTAATCAAGAAGTGTAAATGTCTTCCCAAGCTAGCCAGACCAGCATGGGGGAAGTCTATAAGTGGCTCAGCCCAATTTGGAGTATAAAAACTGAGCAACCAACACAATAAACTGAAGAGAGCAATGGGCTTGAGATTGCTTCAACTGTATATTGCTTACCGGGGACTGGAGACATCCAGTGTCATGATGGTGAGCATATGGCTTCACCAAGGGCAAGTTCTGCCTGACCAACATAGTGGTCTTCTAGGACGGAGGGACCACTTCAGTGGACAAGGGAACAGCTACCAATGTCATCTATCTGGACTTCTGTAAGGATTTGACATGGCCCCCCAGAACATCCTTCTCTCTAAATTGGAAAGATACAGATTTTATGGGTGGACTGTTGGGTAGATGAGGAATTGGTTGGATGGTTGCATCCAGAGGGTAGTGGTCAATGCCTCAATGTCCAGATGGAGATCAGTGATGAGCAGTGTCCCTCAGGGGTCCATATTGGGACCAGTACTCTTTAATATCTTCATCAATGACATAAATGGTGGGATTGAGTGCACCCTCAGCAAGTTTGCAGAGGACTCCAAGAGGGGCGGTGCAGTTGACATGCATGAGGGATGGGATGCCATCCAGAGGGAGCTGGACAATCTTGAGGCATGGGTCCGTGTGAACCTCATGAGGTTCAACAAGACCAAGTGCAGGGTCCTGCACCAAGGCTGGGACAACCTCCAGCATCAATACAGGCTGGGGGATGAAGGGATTGAGAGCAGCCCTGACAAGAAGGACTGGGGGGTACTGGTGGATGAAGAGCTGGACATGAGCTGGCAGTGTGCACTTGCAGCCCAGAACGCCAACCGTCTCCTGGTCTGCATCCAAAAGAAGCTTGGCCAACAGGTCAAGGGAGGTGATTCTGCCCCTCTACTCCACTCTGGTGAGACATCGCTTGGAGTACTGCATCCAGCTCTGGAGCCCTCAGCACAGGAAAGACATGGACCTGTTGGAGTGGGTACAGAGGAAGGACACACAAATGACCAGAGGGATGGAACACCTCTGCTATAAGGACAGGCTGCGAGAGCTGAGGTTGCTCATCCCGGAGAAGAGAAGGCTCCAGGGACACCTTCTTGCAGCCTTCCAGTACTTAAAGGGGCCTATAAGAAAGATGCAGACAGACTTTTTAGCATAGCAGACTGTAGCAATAGGAAAAGGGGTAATGGTTTTAAACTAAAAGAAGGTAGATTTCGATTAGATCTAAGGAAGAAATTTTTCACAGTGAGGCCTACAACAATCATCTAGTCCAACTTCCTGACCAGTTCAGGGCTGACCAACAGTTAAAGCAAATTATTAAGGGCATTGTCCACATGACTCTTAAACACTTGCAGGCTTAGGACATCAAACACTTCTCTAGGAAGCCTGTTCCAGTGTTTGAACATCCTCCCAGTAAAGAAATGTTTCCTTATGTCCAATCTAAATCTCCCCTGATGCATCTTCTCCACGTAACCATTTCCACACGTCTTACCCCTGGACACCAGGGAGAAGAGATCAGCACCTCCCTTTCCACTTTCCCTCCTCAGGAAGCTGTAGAGAGAATGAGATCACCCCTCAGCCTCCTTTTCTCCAAACCAGACGAACACAACGTCCTTAGCCACTCCTCATGGGACATTCCTTCCAGCTCCTCCACCAGCTTTGTTGCCCTCCTCAGGATGCATTTGAGGATCTTAAAATGTGGTCCCCAGAACTACACACTGGTGCTCAAGGTGAGGACACACTAGCACTTAATACAGTGGGATAATCGCCACTTTTGACTAGCTGATTATACTGTGTTTGATGTAGCCAAGAATGAGGTTTGCCCTCTTGGCTGCCAGGGCACACTGCTGATTCATATTGAGCCTGCTGTCAACCAGCACCCCTATCTGCTAGAGCTGTGTAGATGACTCAGATATTCTAGGGTTTTCAAAAGGGACAAGGCATCTAGGCAAACGAATTACCCTCAGGTGGGACTCAGATCCAGATTATTGACTTCAAGTATCTAAATATTGGTATCTATATGAACCATGTAGCTAAGCTCTCATTATATTCACTGGACATCCTGTTGTTAGTCAATGGAGTCTAGAGAGCTATTCAGTTCACCCAGAAGTAGGTATCTACATTTGGTCATCTGAATGATGAAACAAACAATTGATTTAAATAAACCAGAATATATCCAGAGCATTCTTCCAGGCAGATAATGCTTCACACCACCACAGTTTTATTCTTTTTCTTTAGAGATGTTCTCACTGTATTTCTGTAACAATTCTATAATAGTTTATTCACGTTCTAAACTAATATATATCTCTTATGAATGATTTTCATGCACATTCACAGTATTTGGAAAACTTAAGTATGGAATTGTGTATATGTGATATTATAGGAAAATTTTGAGTCACCTGATTTGAAAAATTACATGGTTGCATGAAAAAGTAACTTAATGCATAATCAAGGATTTTTATTACACTTTTTAGCTTCAGTTTTGCAACCTAACACTGAATCAAGTAATTTTTCCCACTTATATTCACATTCATTTTGCATTGTCTGTAGTGACAAAAGCTAATTTTGTAACTCTAAGGGAACACTTTTTAATGTTTACAACACTACGTGCATAAACAGGAGCTGAAAATCTTGGATAATGTAAGAAAGATGATCTATTAATTTCATTACTACAATCTACTACTGAACTGTCAAAATCTTGCAGTCACAACATTATGCAACATGGATGAAAATGTAAAAAGAACCCCTGCTTTTATTTATTTCTTGTAAAAAAATCAGATAAAAATTAAATATGTAATCAATAGCTATGAATATTTATAATTACAAACTATATAATGGGAAATGATAAAATAAAAGGTTACATTTCAGTTTACCTGTGGCTGCTCCCTATCTTTATTTTTTAAGGTGGAAAATGAGAGATGAAACTACAGAAAGCCTTTGTACCTACAGTAGCAGAACTGTGAAATCAATTTCTCTTTTTTTCATGCATAAGTATTTATACATACATGTCTTTACACCTACTCTATAGTATAATTCTATGGTTTGTATGTGTGGAGGAGTCTTGAGAATATTTTCATATACAAGATCTCAAACAATAGGCTACATAAGAAACACGTGTAGAAAATACACGAGATAGTATAGCTCAGAATTGAGGGTAACCGATAGTTGTTAACCTCTTTTCTTCTCTGAGACAGAATTAATTGTGACCCATATGTTTTTACAATGATAGGTTTCTTATGGGAAATTTTTTGCTATTTTTCTTAGTATGTATAGTTTGAAGTATCCTGCAGTTCCATAGGAATAAAGAAAACTGTAGTTCACAGCAAGATCACAAGGTAATACTCTATCTCAATAGATTGAGCTCCTTGACAGTTTGAGTCCTCTCATACAGTATATTTTAAATAAAAGAGCTACTCTTTCAAGTGCAAAAGTGCCTCAGAGATTATTCTCCTTTCTTTTGGAGCAATCAGGGCCTGGTGCTTCATTTGAAGACAAAGTGTATTTCCTCTTTTAGAGAAAAGCAACCTAGGAAAGTAAATATTTTAATCCTTTCATTAGGTATCCTGTACGCTGTGAGCAGAAAGGGTTTAGTGATAGTCATTGAAAAGTAAACAAAAAACTCAATCCTTTCTCTAGATCACCAATGTAAATCTAAGTGCTCTGAAAATTCATATCCCCATCCTATTGCCCAAAGTTCCACCAACTAGTTACACATCCTATAAAACTGCATTTACTTTTACTAGTTTTGAATTTCATTTGTCTCAATATAGCTTACATAGAAGAGCAGCAGGTAGAAAGATGGAAAATGTGGTATCTATCCACCTCTGTTCATCCCTGGTTAAGGTAAACTGTATCCCTTTATTATAATCCCGATCTCTTTTGTGAAAAGTAGTCAATGGACAAATTTAGTCACCCCGAATCCTTCTGAATTACACACTGCTCTAGGCTGAAGGAGGCTGATTTTCTTACCAAGAGAGTAGCAGTAGCATCCCTGCTTATACAGGATTTGAAGTTATTAAGACATTTATGCATACATGCACAGATTAACTAAGGGAGAAACGAAACTTCAAGCACTTGAGACCATGTTGCTACTTCTACTCAGTCTGTGCCAGGAGTGATGCAGTGCTCTTATAGCTGGGGAAGCCTGCTATGGCTAAAGTTGCATGTGAGATTTGTGCTTCGGGCAGTGCACCTCTTGCTGACTCTAGTTTCTAGGAATGTGCCCTGCTGTATGACATGACCTTTGTCAGGTTCATCATAGCTATGTCAATCCTTTTTCTAGAAATAATTCTTTCTCTTTTTTCAAGTCTACCTTTGAGGTATTTGATTTCAGATTCAAAGAGGAATAAAATGCACTGTGTATTTCACAAGTTAAAAGTGAACTTTAAAGTTAAAGGTTTCACATATTTTTCACATATATTATGCATAAAAGTTCAAATTAATTTACTCTAACTTTTGGGATATAAAAATTGGAATTACAGTCTAAGTTAGGTGTTGCTCTTCCCTCTATTGCCAAAAAAACAGTGAGCACCTTGAAAGGGTGATTCATTCCATGCATCCGTGGTCTTAGGTGAAATTATCCTTTGGAGGTGGTGCCTGTCAACCACTAGTAATGATAATGACAGCTCAGATTTTGAATGTAGATTATATGTTTTAATAATATGTGCTTAAAATATTGCGAGCTGATTCTTGGATTGCACATTAAATATGAACCCAGTAAAGATTTATTACTATAGTTATATTGGGAAGTTTAACAGACCATCTTGTTTCTTTATGAGTAGAGATTTTTGGTGTGACTTACTTCTTAAAATTCCACTAAATCTGGTATTCTATCTTTAGTGGAAACCAGCAGCAAACGTTTAAGGAAAAAGTATAATCACCTTTTCTCTAATATACTTTGATATATTCTTCTAATTTCTGGCACTCAGTAGTTCAGAAACATCCTGAGCTGGGCTTGCTCTGGATCCTTATTTACTCACAAGGAAATTTTTTTTTTTTTTTTTTTTTTAATGGTGGATATATTTATTATTATATTATCCTGTGACTTCCTCTGTGTCTTGGTACAATAGTTATGTAATGTAGTTATGTATCATATGAAAAAAACCACCTTTTTCTGTTGAATTTAAACTGACAGATTTACTAGGTGGTTCCTACCTTTCTGTTCTGGTAACTGGTGTTTGAGAGGTATTGGACTGAAGAGAGAGAGTCAGCAGTTGTGTGCTTACATGTGTTAAGAGTAAACAGACATTTCTTTGAGAAATAAATGGACAAGTGGACTAGATGTTACCTTGTAGTGCTATTTGAGGTCTTGTCTGAGTTCTACTGATTAGCATCTAGGAATTGTGGTATCTCTGCTGTTGGACCACACCATGAAAAGAAGTCTGAAGGCTGGAAATGGGAAAGTCAGCTGTAGTGGTAGTATTTGGGAGAATTACTGACACTATCAAAGGAAGACTGTTACTTGAAGAATGAATGTTTTCAGAAAGTATGAAAAGTGGGAGACCGCATAACTTTTTTTAAATGTTGCTTCACATGTCCAACTATACCTTAATATTTCTGTTTTCTTCACTCCCCAATGAAGGGAAATCAGTAGATTGAAAATAACACTATGTGGCCTGTGCATGTAAGATGGCCAGAAGGTCAAGTCTTGATCAAGACCTTGGAAGCCTTGCAAAAGAGTGAGATCTGGGAGTTAAAACATGGGCTTTCTTCAGGAGGAGGTTTTGGAGAACACCAAGCAACTATATTTGTGAATCACTTAGCAAGAGGTGCAAAACTGGTAAGGGAAGGGATCTGGACTGCAGAGAAAGGTCAGGCTGTGAAAGAGTTAATTATTCTCATTCTTATACACTCTGATTGTACAAGCACAAAATTACAACCTGCTTTCTTTGCTTCTGACCACACCATTAGTCCAGACTACCTTGAGTTTTCTGATCACTCAAAATATATACTTTACTTAGAATATTTTGACAAACAAAAAAAAAAATCAAAGAATGTATTGATGATTGTGGTCTGAGATCTTTCTCCTCCAGTGATCTCTTAATACTGTCAAAAAGGTTCCTGACAGGCACAGCCACCAAACATTATTTGGAATTAACTAAGCAGAGTTAAAGCCAGTGTTGCATCTCTTTGGAGAGACAACATCACAGCTTTGTAGTTTTTTATTTTTTTTAATTTTATTTTATTTTATTTTATTAGTATTTCCATGCCTGCATGAACATCTCAATGTTGTTCCCAGGTACTGTTCTTTGGATAACTCTGATATGGGGAAATGTCTGAGTAGAAGGTGGAGTTCTGTAGGTTTGCTCTTTCTTGTTGCCCTTCTCTGCAAATACAGATGCTTTCCAGCTCTGTATATTATTCCTGAAAGACTTTCATTATAAGAAATCTGTCTGTTCTTTCTCCTTCTATTTCTGTATTGTAGTTTTTATAACTTGCTAAATGGCAAAGTGAGTCTTGTTTCTTACCAACCTTTCCTTAAAAAAAAGATTTGCCTCCTCAGGCATCCCTAGCACTTACAGTACTCACATATACCTCTTCATCAATTTAGCAAAGCTATTCAGAGTATTTCAGGCACTGCTGGCAACCAGGCTCATTACAAACAAAACCAGCTTGCTTGTAAGGGGTTATCTACATCATGTAGAATTTCTTGCCACCAGCTGACATTTTTATAGGTGAAACTGATTAAGAATCACACATTGCTAAATCATATGAAACTGTGATTATGTGACAGCACGTGGAATATGCCAGTCAGCAGGCACCCAAAATGCCCTGTGTTGATTTCAGAATCCTGTGAATAAGTCAAAAATAGCAGAATATGGTATGATGATCAGCAAAATTATTACAGCTGTTGAAAGATTTGAACCGTATTTGCTTTTTGAAAGGGTGTTTGTTCATTTATTTAACTGAGTTGATAAACAAACTCTTGAATTTCCAGGAAAACCAGCTTGAAAACTGGGAAGCAGATGATTTCAATACAAATCACTTCAACCACCTGTAATATGTGTGTTGCAAAACATCTGAAAAACGTATAGTTTTGTTTTTAAATTTTTCATTCAATGCTGTTCCTTTCTGTATTCTCTGCAGTACATGTATTTTATTTTAGCAGACTAGTTTTTTCATCTCTTCCTATTATCAAACAAAATCTTTTACACAGTTCCTTCCTTCTGCTCCCATTCACTTTACATATCCTTAACAATGTGTTTATGCCTAATCCTATTAAAGAAGGTGTATTTATTCATGCAGTCACATGAATTAAAAAATAGTAAGATGTAGTATTATTGGGAGTCCATTATCATATTTTTATTGGGACATCATAAACCAACCCTAAATTTGCCTTCTACTGTTGTGGGTGATGCAAAACAATTTTCTTTCTCCATATCATTGTAGCTGTAAACAATACTTTTCTCTTCTTATTTCTTTTATGACTCTCTCATTGGCCATATGCCATGGAAGGATCTGATTCCTTAAATTTCTATGCTTAAATATAAAAGCCAGGCCCTTCATGTCCACACTTAGCAAAATTACACAGGTATCTTGTTCTCATCTGTGTGGGAAATGTACCCATGTGGGTGTATGTATTTGAAATAGAGAGTTCTAAGAACAGAACTGTCTGAATTTTTCTATGAGAGAACATGCAAAATATGGAGTTTCTTTCAATTATGAAACTGGAATATCTACACCTGTATTCTTATTTCAAACAAAGCTGGAAAAGGACATAAAACTTTAAAATTTCTTATGAGATGTAAAATTTAGAAAGAACTTATTCAGGAATTTAGAGAGATATCTATTTTTATAATCTATTTTTTATAACTACTGGCAATAAAATATTTGTATATTTTCAGTTCAACATTATATTTATTGACCACTCTGAGTTTTCATGTTAGTTGCACTTCCTATGAGCCATCCTGCTTTATCTCTGTAGCTGAACAACAATGGTCTTGAGTCCTATCAGATCCAGAACAACTAGGTAAGGAATACTCTCAATAGCAGTATTAACAGCTTTCTAGGAATGTTCTGTGAAAATTCTGTTTGGTTAAAGGCCCGTTGCTGAAGAAATATTATACATGTGTTACTGACCAGCCCTATCCTGAGTATGACTTCAGTTGCCATATGCTAGTGCAAGATTTGCTATCACTAATTCTGCTGCATTGCAAATAATTAGAAATTTCTCAAATACTTCAACTACTTCACACCCATCTGTAAACATGCTGACTATGAAATGACACATTCTGTTTTTCAAGCTTTGTAACGTAGTCCTTCATTTTGTAAGGGCACGCAAGGGAATGCTGCCACAAGCTGTTTCAAGTCTTCATTCCAAAGTCCACACACATTTCCATTTACCTGCTGTTTCAACTTACTCTAATTGGACATGGAATTTAAATACAAAGACCATCACAGCTGATAAAGTCACAAAAGAATTTATTTTTCACTGTACAGCTTTCAAAGTTCCACTCTGTGTATGGTAACAAAATTACAAGTTTATAAAACAAAGATTTTAACTTTGCAGTCCACATGAGCTTTCATAAAAATTTGTCTGGAAAAAGAACAGCAGAATAAAATGAAACTTGGGGTAACTGCATCCACTTCCTAAATTATGTCAAACTAACATCTGCCACACAAAGATGACAATTCCCTGTTTACTGTAGTGAAAGTAAAGAACTTCTCCAAGAACAATAAATCTTTGCTGACTCTGCATTAATATATTATCCTCTCAGATTTATGCAACCTGGAATGTCTTGCAGAATATTTTTTGAGATAACTAGCAGAAGGGAATGAAATTATTTTTGTCTATTTCCAGCTTAACCATAAGAATAAGGCAATTATAGAACTATATAGGTCTATAATAATATCAGAAGAGAAAAATACGTTATTGTAGACGAGAGCTGTCCAAGGACTACAAACTTTTCTGAAACTTTAATGTAATAACCTTTTTTGCATGTTAACAACAAATCAGAAAGAATCTGAATAAAATTAAAATGTCATACTTATCACGAGTCTAATACTTTTACTCATCTTCTTTTTATGTTTGCATGTGTTTGAGAATATATAAGTTGATATGTATTTACAATCAGCAATATTCTGGGGGTATGGAATATGTGTCTGCAGCCTGTGGAGTGTATTCATCCTATGGTTTAAATCAGTAAGGACGTTTTCTTTCTAAGTCTATTTAAAAGTCTTTTCAGAATGGATTTTCTTAGTTCATTTGTCAATAATAGTAACTTGCTTCCTAATCCACAGATGCTATTGAAAATATAACCTTTTTAATTTCTTAACAATATTTTTTAAATTGAGGTATTGTGAACATTATTATGTTTGCTAGATATAGTATCCTGTGGTTATTTCTGCCTAATACAGAATAGTGAAGACCATGAAAGAAAACACTTTCTCAGAGATAAGACAATGTTCTATGTAAATGTTCTGTGTAGTGATGTTTCATCTGGCAGGAGCAAGAACTTCTAAGAAGGCCTGAACTTCTAGGAGGAGGGAGGTATTTCCAGTTGCTACTGATATCTGTGGAAGCTCTGGTAGGAGGTAGCAGCCTGGGATTCTCTGTAACTTTCAGGGGAGCACTGTAGCACCCAAATACAAAGATTTTGTGTTCTCATTCTCTTTGAAGGTTTGTTTGGTTGCTGTAGGCTTTAATGTGCTTCCGGTCCAGTTTTGATAGCTTGCATGAAGGTGATGTGGATTTCTCCTGTAGAAATGCATTTTCACTTTGACTTCTTTGACAGTGAAGAGTTTTTTTCCCCTTTCCCCAAGGCATACTTTAAAAAAAAATACATCAGTTGGTAAGAAAATTCCTTACCAGTTTCACATGAAATTTCCTTAACCGTAAAAAGCAATATTACCTCAGACTCAGTGAATTTTAGTTACAGCTAAATAAGTCTCCTTCAGGAGATTCTTTGAGGGCAATGAAATCACTGGTTTGCTTCAGGACATCACAATTCATTTACCTATCTTCCCATCATTTGCTGGAAAAAAAAATTACTTTTTTTTTCTTCCCAGAATAAATCACACAATGAGAAAAAAGACTTAAATCTCTCTTACATTAAAACTGAATTCAGGGGAGGAGAGTTTCAAGGGGACCATGAGTTTAAACACAGTAGAATCACAGAATCATGTAATACTTGGGGTTGGAAGGTATGTCTAAAGGTCATCTAGTCCAACCCCCCTGCAAGGAGCAGGGACATCTGCAACAAGGTCAGCTTGCTCAGAGCCCCATCCAACCTGACCTGGAATGTTTCCAGGGATGGGGCATCTACCACCTCTCTGGGAAACCTGTGCCAGCATTTCACCACCCCAAATTGTGAAAAATTAGTTCCTTAGATCTAGTTGAAGTCTACCCTCTTTCAGTTTAAAACCATTACTCCTTGTCCTATTGCAACCGGCCCTGAAAAAAAGTCTATCCCCATCTTTCCTATAGTCCCCTTCTAAGTACTGGAAGGCTGCAAGAAGGTCTCTCTGGACCCTCCTCTTCTCCAGAATGAACAACACCAACTCTCTCAGCCTTTCCTCATAGGAGAGGTGCTCCATCTCTAGTATCATTTTTGTGTCCTTCCTCTGGACCCGCTCCAAGAGGTCCACCTCTTTCCTGTGTTTGAGGGCTCCAGAGCTAGACTCAGTACTCCAGATGGGGTCTCAGAAGAGCGGAGTAAAGGGGCAGAATCACCTCCCTTGACCTGCTGGCCTCACTTCTTTGGATGCAGCCCAGGAGACACTTAGCCTTCTGGGCTATGAGCACATATTGCCGGCTTTGTCCAGGTTTTCATCCACCAGTACCCCATCCATAGTCAATATCACTTTAAGACATCAATCCTTGGATGCAGCTCTCAGTCCTCATTTTAAAAACTATCTTTAGTTTTTAAGATAAAAACGTTTAAAAACTATCTTATTACACAGGATACACAAACACACAGGAAGCCCATGCTGTGTCTTCGTGTAAGTGGCACTTGGCAACATGTGTACATGGCCAGGGAGGCTCTTCATCATGTGTCCAGTGAGATAAGGCTCAGATCTTACTCCATGCCTGACTCCTTTTCCTTTTGACTAGTCCTGTCTTGGACTTTGTTCAATCATAGAATCATAGAATATTTGGGTTGGAAGGGACCTTTAAGGTCATCTTAGTCCAACCACCCTGCAATGAGCAGGGACATCTTCAGCTAGATCAGCTGGCTCAGAGCCTCATCCAACCTGACTTTGAATGTTTCCAGGGGTAAAAGTTGCTGAGGATTTCTTTCTGAACCACTTATTACTTACATCTTTCATTAGACCAAAATCAGTCATAGACTTTATGAAAAGAATGACAATGAAAACATCACACAACAACGTATATGGAGGATTTTCATATGAAGGTGTCCATTTTAAAGTATAAATCTAGACTCTGAATGGGAATCCAGACTCTCTGTTCTAATTCATAGTTTTAAAAGCTGTCTTCCTGTAGTTCTAAAACTGGAAGTTAGTTGGGTACAACTGGGAACAAAATTAGCTAAAAAATCAAAAGTAGTACTGTAAAAGTGACATGAATTTTGTGAACTGAATCTTAAGTATGTTTGTATTTATTATTTCTGTTGTAGAGGAAGACACTTATTTCCTCACACATTACTACAAAAACAGAGAAACACCTGAAAACAGAGAAACACCTGGACTCTTTTGAGAAATAGTGAATATTATGCAACTGAAAACTTTCATAATGCAAAGACATTTCGTTGTGCAAGTAAAAGACAAGCAATGTAGGAGCCCTTTTCTTTAGAAAACTATTTCTTTACCTATAGTGAGGAATTTGGTATCCCACGTTAATTCTTATTTCTCCACTTAACAAAGTTGTAACACAACTTGCCAGTCTGTGTGATATGGATCTTCTTGGAAAAAGCCTCAGGTATTGAAGTAGCAAGAGTATTAAGAAGATCTCAAAGAGAAATATTATAGACTTAGATTTGTAAATGATTTAATGAACTACTCATCCTAAGACTTTTGTTCCCTTTATTTTATGAAATGGAAATCTAATGTATACTAATAATTCTAAATTTGCTTCGCGTGTTCCAGAAAAAAATTGTTCCATGTACTTTTCTTCTTAATTTGGACTAATCAGAATTTTGGACTGTAGTACTTTCTCTGAGGGAAAGTATTACATTACTGACCTTTTCTGACATGAGATGAAAAAGCACTAATCTCATACCCATCCAAATAGCTGGCTGAAAAAATTCTTGTAGTTTCTCTACAACACGTTGATACTACAGCAGTTGTGTATGAACACTAGAAACTTTTCTGTATCATAGGTGTAATTGTCTCTAATGATGTTTTCCATAGAATATTTTAAATTATGTTTTTTAATGAATTTTCATATACTTGCATTTATTTATTGCCTACTCCATACGTTGTATGATTTTTGTAAATAATTGTATTGCTGATTCATTAAAAAATAGAGCTGTCAGTGTTGATAGTGACTGCATGGCTGCAGTCAAGAAAATATAAGCAAAAACATTATGTTTATTTATTAGTAGGTTAGAAATAACACAGTAGTTTACAGCAGACGTGTACAATTAGAACATAATTTGGAGTAAATCAGCACCATATACAGAGTGCATTCTCTCCATTTCAGAGGCAGTCATGACAGCGTTTGTTAAAAATAAGAAAA
This sequence comes from Phaethon aethereus, assembly GCF_964289735.1. Taxonomy (NCBI): domain Eukaryota; kingdom Metazoa; phylum Chordata; class Aves; order Phaethontiformes; family Phaethontidae; genus Phaethon; species Phaethon aethereus. Next base: position 179,192,423 of record NC_138575.1, on the reverse strand, counting down.
AACTAATTTATCAGGATCTTGGCAGAGCTACTGCTTGCATGGGGAATCGAGTCTTCAGAAAGAGCATGGTTAGTCACTCTTTGGTGGTGATGGGAGTTCTGTATTTGAACAGAGACCTGTTACAAGGGTCTTTGCAGTAGCATCTTCAGCTGGATTAGGACAGACTCCTCAAATCACTGTTTTGCATAGTTCTGGCAATCCAGCTGGCCCCAGCACATGCATAATTCCTTGCTCTTTATGTGTCTTAAGAATATACGAAACATTTCTTAAATAACTACCTACAAAAGAGTGATCCACCTGACCATGTCTGCAGGAATAATTTTTATTGAATACTATAGTCTACACACAATTTAATTACTTCTATAGCAGGAATTGCCTCTGGGAGCCTTTGGGACACACCACCTGGGGTGTTAATCAACATTTCTAAGCATACAAATTGGACTAGACACAGCAGGAATTGCCTCGGGCTATTTCTAGACTTGTCCAAAATTCTTATTGGGAGTACTCCTCTAGTAATCAGTCAATAACTTAATTCTAAAGCTTCAATTAATGATCTAGTTTCAAGTCAGTCCATTGTCTCAAGTCAATCTATCATCTCATCTATACAGATGAATTCCAAGGTAGTTCCTGCACCACCTAAGAATTAATGACTCGGGTACAATTGCTGGGTAGACAGGCACAGCCCCAGTATACTACAGAACAGTCCCAGCTATACCAGAGAACGTTCTTGTTTTCATACTTATGATTCAAGCGCTATAGCTCTTGCCATTCTGTAAACCATTCCTTAACCAATAACTCTCTGTTTACAGCACTATGAGGTGTACACTGAATAGTATGTTGCCTTTTACTAATAGTCGTTTTGGTTTGGTCCTGGTTTCTGGCAGGATTGCTGTTCCTTAGCTTCACATACCTTCCTCTCCCAATCCCGCTTCATGAACGTCAACAGGAGCGCTGTGAACAGAGCAGGCAAACAGAGCATGGTGAGTCAGCCAGGGTGTGGTGTTGCAGTTTGCCTGGCATGTTGCACAGAAAGGAGCGCAGGGAGGGCATAGTCACCCTATCAGCTCAGGAGGAGAGTTCAACTGATGGCCATCACCCTCTCAGTGGGAGCTTAGCTATGGTATCCACATGTACGAAAGCCATGTCCGCCAGAATGGATGTGGCAACCCAGACAGAGCTCCCACAGAAACACGCAGCCATCCAGGTCTCAGGCTGCAGCAAGTGCCAGAGCCTCTCACTGATAATGGGCGGCAGTAGGGAGAACAGCTGTGTGAGGTGTGACCAGGTGGATGATCTGCTCAGCCTCGTGGCAGAGCTATGAGAGAAAGCAGAAAGGTTAAGGAGCATCAGGGAGCTGGAGAAAGAGATGGACTCGTGGAACCATGCTCTGCCCTCCCTCAGACAGAAACAGGAACAGCCACCAGAAAGAAAACAAGATCGGGGGGGTCCTGTATCCTTTCCCTGCCAGGCTGAAGGCAGTAGCGTGCAGGAGAGAAGCAAATGGAGGAAAGTCCATGTTCGGGGCAGCAGGCAAACCTTCTCCTTGCCCACCTTGCCTCCCCAGATACCTCTGTACAATAGGTATAAGGTTCTGGATGTGGAAGGGCAGTCCATGTGAATGATGTGGAAAGCAGTTCAGCTACACCAGAGGTGTTGCTAAGGTCAGAAAGGCCTACCACCCACATCACAACCACCCCCATGAGGAAGAAAAGACAGGTTATATTTGTAAGTGGCTGCCTTCTGAGGGCAACAGAAGGCCCAATATGCCGGACAGACCCTCCTCTTAGGGAAGTCTGCAGCCTCCCTGGGACCTGGATTGAGGACATCACTAGGAAAGTCCCTAGCCTCCTGCAGCCCTCAGACTATTACCCACTACTGCTCTTCCATGTGGGTGGCAATGAAGCCTCAACACATAGTCCAAGGGTGATCAAAAGGGACTTCAGGGCCTTGAAAGATGGTTAGTAAGGGAATCTGGAGAACAGCTTATTTTTTCTTCTCTCTCCCAGTTTGCAGGCATTGACATATGAAGAAACAAATGGGCCCAGTGTAATAATACATGGCACTGTTACTGGTATCACAACCACAGTTTCAGGATTTTTGATAAGAAGATGGCTTACACATCATCTGGCTTGTCGGCATCAGGCAGGATTAACCTTTCTCGAAAGGGGAAAAGGGTCTTTGTTTGCAAGCTGGCACAGGTTATTGACAGAGCTTTAAACTAGACTCGAAGGGGCAAGGGGATAATGTCAGGCTTACTCAAAACCAGCTGCAGGATGACATGCCATGGTTAGAGGGATGGAGCACTAGCAAGGCCCCTCAGCCTGTTCCAACAGTGGAAGACCTCAAAGGAACTAAAGGGGATTCCTCCAAGAGGGTGACACAGCCAACAGCCCGGCTTAAGTGCCTCTACCGCAACGCACACAACACAGCCTACAAACAGGGGGAGATGGAAGCCACTGTGCTGCTTGAAAACTACGATCTGTTTGCCATTACTGAAGCTTGGTGGAACGAATCCCATGACTGGAGTGCAGCTATTGATGGCTACAGGCTGTTCAGAAGGGACAGGCAAGGAAGGAACGGCAGAGGCATTACCCTCTACATCCCAAAATGGAGAGAGTGCAAAGAGCTGTCTTTGAAGAATAGCCACGAGCAAGTCAAAAGCTTATGCATAAGTGAGACACCGAGGAAACAAAGGGAACATTGTGGTTGGTGTATACTACAGGCCACCCAATCAAGGGAAGTCTATTGATAAAGCCTTCCTACTCCAGATCCAGGAGTCATTGTGCCTGCAGTCTGTCATCCTACTGGGGGAGTTCAACAACCCCAACATCTTCTGGAAAAATAGCACCACGAGCTGTAGGCAATCCACGAGACTCCTGGAGTGCATGGAAAACAAATTCCAGTGCTAGGTAATAGACAGCCCTACCACAGGAGATGCCACACCGGACCTACTGATCACCAACACAAGTGAGCTAATTGGTGACGTCAAGGTTGGAGGCAGCTTGGGCTGCAGTGATCATGCACTGGTGGAGTTCACAGTCCTGAGGGATATGGGGAGGTGAAGAGTAAAGTCAGGGCCCTGTATTTTCAGAAAGCAAACTTCCAGCTCTTCAAGGAGTTAGTTGATAGGACCCCCTGGGAAACTGCCCTCAGGGACAAGGGAGCAGAATGGAGCTGGCAGATCTTTAAGGGAAATTTCCAAAGAACATAAGAGCTCTCAGTGCCCAGGTGTAAAGAAATCAGAAAAGGAAGGCAAGAGACAAGCATGGCTCAGTTGAGACCTGCTGGTCAAACTAAAAGGCAATAAGAAAATGCACAGGCAGTGGAAACAAGGACAGGTAGTCTGGGATGGGTAAGGCTGTGCTGCCCGGTTGCGTAGGGATGGGGTCAGGAAGGCCAAGGCACGGTTGTAGCTGAAATTACAGGGATGCAATTAATAAAAAGAAGAGCTTCTACAGGTATGTAGGCCAGAAAAGGAAGGTGAAAGAAGGCGTACCCCTACTGCTGAGCAATGCTGGCAGACTGGCAACAACAGATGAGAAGGCTGAGGTACTCAGCGAATTCTTTGCCTCAGTCTTCACTGGCAATCCCTCTTCCCACACCTCTCGAGGGGATACACTAAAAGACTGGGACTGGAGGAGCAAAGTGCATCCCACTGAAAGAGAAGATCAAGTTCAAGACCACCTCAGGAACCTGAACATGCATAAGACTATGAGACTTGATGAAGTGCATCCCAGAGTCCTGAGGGAATTGCCTGATGTAGTTGCCAAGACACTCTCCATGATATTTGAAAAGTCCTGGCAATCAGGTGAACTCCCTGGAGACTGGAAACAGGGAAACATTGCACCTATTTTTAAAAAAGGGTAGCAAGGAGGATCCTGGGAACTACCGACCCATCAGCCTCACCTCTGTGCCTGGGAAGATCATGGAACAGATCATCCTTGAAGCTATGCTGAGGCATATGGAAGACAGGGAGGTGATCTGAGACAGCCAGCACGGCTTCACCAAGGGCAAGTCCTGCCTGACTAACATAGTGGCCTTCTAGGATGGAATGATGACCTCAGTGGCCAAGGGAAGAGCTACGGGCGGCATCTATCTGGACTTCTGTAAGGCCTTTGACACAATCCCCAACAACATCCTTCCCTCTCTATATTGGAGTGATATGAATTGGATGGGTGGACTGTTGGGTGGATGAGGACCTGGTTGGATGGTCACACCCAGAGGGCAGCGGTCACTGGCTCAATGTCCAGATGGAGATTGGTGATGACTGGTATTCCTCAGGGGTCCATCTTGGGACCAATACTCTTTAATGTCTTCATCAGTGACATAGACCGTGGGATTGAGTGCACTTACAGCAAGTTTGCAAATGACACCAAGCTGAGTGGTGCCCTGAGGGATGGCATGCCATCCAGAGAGACCTGGACAAGCTCAATGCATGAGCTCATATGAACCTCATGAGGTTCAACAAGGCCAAGTGCCGGGTCCTGCACCTGGGATGGGGCAACCCCCAGTACAGGGGGTGCATGACAGGATCGAGAGCAGCCCTGACAAGAAGGACTTGGGTGTACTGGTGGATGAAAAGCTGGGCATGAGCCAGCAATGTGAGCTCACATCCCAGAAGGCCAACCATCTCCTGGGCTGCATCCTAAGAAGCATGGCCAGCAGGTCAAGGGAGGTGATTCTTCCCCTCTACTCTGCTCTGGTGAGATCCCACCTGGAGTCCTACGTCCAGCTCTGGAGCCCCCAGCACAGGAAGATATGGACCTCTTGGAGCTGGTCCAGAGGACAGTCACAAAAATGGTATGAGGGATGGAACACCGATGAAGAAAGGCTGAGAGTGTTGGGGTTCTTCCTGGAGAAGAGAAGGCTCCGGGGACACCTTCTTGCAAGCTTCCAGTACTCAAAGGGGGTTTATAAGGAATGCCGGACAGACTTTTTAGCAGGGCCTGTAGCAATAGGACAAGGGGCAATGGTTTTAAAATAAAAGAGAGTAGATTTCAACTAGATATAAGGAAGAAATTTTTCACAGTGAGGGTGGTGAAACACTGGCACAGGTTGCCCGACTCTTCTAGTTGAAGATGTCCCTGCTCATTGCATGGAGGTTTGACAATGTGACTTTTAAAGGCCTCTTCCAATCCAAACTATTCTATGATTTTATGATTCTGTGAACACCTGGGGTGCCACAGCTATAAATATGGGAGTGCTGGAGGAATGCAGAATTACTTTCAGGGCTCAGCCTATGGATGAGGACTTTGTACCTCCCTTCTCTTACAAGAACAGAAGTTCCCATTCCTAACACTGATGGGGGAGGAGAGCAAGGAGGAGGAAAAAAATGAAATTTACACCTGAGATTAGTTCTAGAAACAACACTTGGTTAGGAAGCAGCCTGTAACTAATGAAACAAAACCTGTACATATTTTCAGTGAAGCAGAAGGTGGTAAGTACAGGAACAAACAACAGACGAGCGTCAAAAGTGACAAAGAGAACAGGGAAATATTTCCATAAAACCTAGGAGGTCTCAGAAGATGTTTTTTTCATTTGTAAAAGAAATGTTTGATTCAGAATTTGTGAAGTGCTATTTAGATGAAAATTATTTCTAATCAACCTTTGGGAAAAGTCAATACATTCTGAAAGACCACATAAGAGATAAGGGTCTTTGAATACATTACTTTTTAATTGTTTTATACTTCAGAATATAATTCAAGGTTGAAACATTTATTAATTGTGGATGTGGGCAAAAGTTCATTATCCACAGCTGGGACTCTTTTGTGCTTTAGTAACAATATTTTCTCAAAACTGACATAATGTAATAAACCCTTATGATCTGACCTTATAAATTGCTGTGTATTATGTCTTTTTAATGGAGGACTGGGTCCATAACATGTTCTGTTAGATCATTATATAGATGAGTTTTATCTTAAAGAAAATTTGATAGTTTTCTCTGAATGTTTGTGCGTATGCATATTAATTGACTGGTGCACAGTTAATGCAGACTTATTTAGGAAATGAAAGGTAAGAAAAGTATATATTTCTCTTTATATAGCCTTTGAAAATTACCTTACTGTATTAGAAACAAATTAATTGTAAAATATTCTGACCAATAATTATTTAATGTTTATTAAAAATTGTATTTTATTTACAAATTATTTACAACATGTTTAAGAACAAATTGTGGCTTTAATGAATAATCCAAGCACTGAACTGGGAAGAAGAATTTCTCTCTGAGCCTGGAGAATACAAGCTCTTCTTTTTAATATTTAACACTTGTGTTCAATTAAAAAAAAAATTTACGATACAGATTTTTGAGCCAGAACGTTCTATTTTGTGAAATTATCATAGAATTTGTCTTGTTGTTTTGACAGTAGGGCACTCTTCTGTAGAACACTACATGCAGGCAGTAGATTTGTCACAAAAGCAAACTTCAAGGAATTTTTACTATTTATTTCTAAGTCCTATTGTAATTTTACTGAAATCTACTTCTGAAATGCTGTAAGCAGTATGAGATAATCCTTTTGGCCTCTACTAAACTTATTTCAAAGAGAAAAACTCCTCCCTTTCTCCAAAGTAAATCATTCTTCAAGCTTACAGTCCTAAAAATCTCTATACTACATTTATTCTGCAAGGAAAGAAGCAAGACAGTTACTGGGAGGCAAATATCTCTAAAATACCCAGATTCAGCTTTTGCATTACTAACAGAGAAGTCTAGTGAAGATCCAGGTAGCACTTATGTGTCTTTTGCTGGCCAATAAGTCTCCTAGTAGGAGTTCTTTTGCTGGCCAATAAGTCTCCTAGTAGCAGTAGACATGACTTCTTTTCTCCTCCCAAACAAGTCTTCTCATGACCTTTCTGTGTCTTTTTGTCATAGAGTATATTCCAAAACATTTGACCAGAGATAGGTGTCATTGTTTGCTATCTGACAGTCAGTCTAAAAGGTATCTATGTCACAACTGCTTGGCCGCCAGCTGGGGCCAACCCACCACACATATTTTATGTAGGGAAATTTTATGTATGTGGTGCTTTGGAGGACAGGGTGCTTGGCTACCTTGTAAGCATAACTGGAAGTCCCAAAAAGTTCTTTCTCTCTGTAGAAAAATTTCAGAGAAGGGCCCAATTGGTTCACAGATAGAACCAAGAACATAGATTCACAGAGCTCAATCTAATATTTCAATATGATGGTTTGTTAAAATTCATAATGTTGGATCCTGGAATGATGATATTTCATCTAAGGCTATGAAACTTTCAGCAGTGGATCTTCATGTTGGTGTAATTTTAGTTTGTGACATAAACCTATTATAAACTTAATAGTGAACTCTGCACTCTAATAAGCACTCAATGCAGTACGTGGAGAATCTGGATCATGGACCATACTGGCCAAAAATTGTTCAAAAACTGTTTTGTCACAGAGTTTGTCACTGTTACAATCCTGCGCATCGTTGCAGAGAGGGATTACTTTTAGACAACTATGCAAGCAGAAATTCTGCATTGTGTTAATGCCTTAGATGAAGTTTTTGCAAGTTTCTGTGTATGATGGTGACATAATTGAAGTTGCACACTGCTTGTTGTTGGCTGAGTGTCTGGGGACATGAAGAAAAACTCCTGGGTGTAGGAAGAGAAGATAATCCAAGCCACATAAATGATCTGCTGTTACTGTCTTCTGTATAGGTCAAAGATTGATCGAGAAAGAAACTGAAATCTATAGTGTTTTTTATATTGAGCTGGCATTCTTGGTGGTAAAGAATAGTGGAGGTGAGGCATGGGTTGTTACTTGTATTTTAATAAACACCTGTTGTGTGTGTCAGCCTCCAAGTAACAAGTAATAGCACGAGAGAAAATGGCCTCAAGTTGCACCAGGGAGGTTTAGATTGGAAATTAAGAAACATTTTTTCACTGAAAAGGTTATCAGCACTGGAAAAGGCTGCCCAGGGAAGTGGTGGAGTCACCATCCCTGGAGGTATTTAAAAGACATGTAGGTGCAGAATTGAGAGACATGGTTTAGTGGTGGACTTGGCAGTGCTAAGTTAATAGTTGGACTTGACAATTTTAAGGGCCTTTTACAACCTAAGGGATTGTATGATTCTATGATTCTGTTACTTCAGTCCTAGAGCTGTATAGTTTAAGACTGATTATGGTTGTCAGTATTTGCCCCAGGCACAAGGAAGAGTTCTCCAGTCACTATTTAACTATAATGCAAATTTACCCCTCTATGTGGTGGAATCAGAGTACATGAATATGAGTCCAGAATAACTACAGAAGAATTACTACTGATGCATAAGCCTGGGACATATGTATAGTGCTAAATAGATTCAGGGCTGTAATATCATCTTGTGATTGACTGTGGGATCCATACACAACCCAAGCAACCAGAAAGTGGGGAGTCATTTAAATTATTAAATAGCATACTTGGCCTTACTCTCTATAGTGTAGGCCAGTATACATCCTTTCAACTATTTTTCAATTTATTTTCCAGTTTCAGGTGCCTGCACTTCCGAGACTTTGCCAGAACTGCTGCAAGGCATTAAAAGATTTTGCTACTAGTAAACCTCCCTCCCTTCCTCATCTCCCCAGATTTTGGTCCAAATTTTTTTCTCTCAGAATTTTTTTATCTCATTATTCTGTGTTACTGCTCCATTCTGAAATATTAAATAAATCCTCTCCTTTCTTTTTATTTTTGCAGTAGGAAGTGATTGTCAACTTTTTCTTCATAGCAAAATTCTCTGTATGTCCAGATAGAACTTCTCTGATTTAAGGCATCTTGTGTGAAATGTTCCCTTCCCTCTGTTAGTTGATTCAGTACCTAAATAGTACCAACACTATGCAAAATAAAGGGTAGCAAATTGGTCTGTAGACTTCATTCCTCATTAGTATAGAAAGTGGACATGAGGAAGCATTCTCCATCTCATTAAAAAAAAAATCTCATGGTTCTTGGTTGCACTTAGAGGTTTTGGGATGCACACATATGAGGTTTTAGGTAGGTACACAGGGACATCAACTCTATACATTTGTTTATACTGGCTTATGTTTTAATAAAGCAATGTCTAGCTCAAAATTATTAGATGGTGAAATTAAGTACACATGTTCTTAGCTTCATAATTTTTATTTAGTTGTTTTTTCTTCTCATTTTCTAACATTCATCTTCTTCATGTTTCATTATGAGAAGAATGGAGTTTCTAGAACCACTTTTCCCTTTCCTAGTTTGTTGCATAAAAAAATGAATCATATCTGCATGAAGTGGGTGCTTCTTTGAGATAAAGGTCACAATTTTCTCTATAGAAAAGGAACTCTCTTTTCCCCTGAAACTCAGTTTCTTAAACTTGATGACCATGAAAGACTGATTTATATTGCTATGGTACAGTGGTTTAATGCTACGCTTGGATTTGAACAAAAAAAGAAGTGCGTTTGCAGTATGCAGCAGAACTAATAAAAAAAAAAAAAGCTGCAAACCTTGAAGTTGAGATAGAAATAGTTAGTTCTGGAAAAGCCCATGGTTTTAGCAAAAGAAATTAATCTACAGCTCAGTGGAGTACAATGCAGTATAGCCTATTTTAAGTGACATCAGACTAAGCTGTCTGTCAGGTTAAATGAAGAGAAAACATTTTGTTAAATAAGACCAGTTTCTAAATTACTAATCTTCATGCTGCAGGCACTCACTTGTAATTTCCGTGGCACTGGAAATGGTCTTTTCTTTTTACAAAACAAAAAATAGGAACAAGAGTTTTCTAAGTAAAAGAGGGATGTTATATACACAAAGAACCATTTTGCAGTGTTCCGTCCTAAGGACAATTTCTGTTTCTATCTTTAGAGGAGGTACCTCAGAACCCAGACATGGGAGTATGTAATTGTAATAACCACCATGAATTTGATCTTGTAAAAACAAGTACTTTGTAATGAAATACTACACTTCCGTAATAAAATTTACCTCATGTGGAACTTGTCAGAAAAAAAACAAATGAAGCCCATGTGAAACTTAAGCTCAGTCTAAGAAGATGCAGATCACTTCCTGGGAGGGGCTGAAAACTCTGACCAGGATTTGAGGCCAATGAAAATCTCTTGTATTATGCACTGAGTATAACCATAAAGACAACGTAGTAAAATATCAGGAAGAGAAGTATAAAATTGAATAATAAATGGTCTGATTTGTTGGCTAACAGTTGGCATGATAAAAATTTTAATGGATGAGTAAAATGCTTGAAGTATCTAGTTTTGCCAAGACATTCCTTCTTTGGATGTGACTTTTTCTTCTGTTCAATTTGGGATCTATTTGAATATGACCCACTTAAAAATCTGACTCAAACATTGTATTAGTGATATCCACAGAAAGGTGAATACAGAATTGGGAAAAGGGTAGAGAAAAATAAATAAATAAATAAATAAATAAATAAATAAATCTTGAAAGTGAAAAGCACCTAAGATAGCCCAGAGGAGGAAAAACAGCTATAAGGAGACTAAAAATAGGAATAGAGATATATGGCATGTGTTCTAATGAAAAAATGAATAGGACATAAAAATCACAAGTATATAAATTTATTATCCTTTTTATATTAAAATATATAAATGTTATTTATTATGTATTTATAAAGTTTTTATACATGAGAAGCAGATGATAAATGTTGATTAGTCATGTAAATGAATAACATAGAGATGTCCTGATTTCTACAAATTTATTCTTTGTGTATTAACCCTTAATAAATTGTTTGTAGGTGGAATTCCCTTTTCAGAAAAGGCTGCTATAGAAAACTTCTGTGAGACCTGGTCAAGGAGCAAAGACGGTATAACATAACTTGCAGTAACCAGTACATTGTTCTCATAGGTATGGACTTTTTGTACAGAACTACTTGGTAGAAGTAAGATTAACCAAAATTGACATTTATGGTTTGTAGATTCAGTTTAGTTCAACAATGCAGTTCCCCCTCCTTTCTTTGCCATCCCCTCCCACCCCAACATGTAGCAAAGGCAATCAGAGCTCATTGATCTGGGAATAAAATTGGGAAATGTGGACTACTATGGTGATTTATAAGATTTCTATTATTTTTGGGTTTTACCTAGGAAATCAAATAAACAATTTTTTTTGATGTTCCGTTTCCACTCATGCCTTGAACTAGGGTATTCAGAGTCATGGAAATTAATGAACTGAACATGTTGAACCTCAAAAAGCTGTTCAGTCCACTGAAACTTCTGGGTGAAAGTTTATGTCACTTCCTGTTTTTTCAGAACTGGCTCATCCATCTGTCGGTCTAGTATAACCATTCAGCTCTTCCTAATGTAGCTGAAAAAGGCTAGAAAAGAATTAACAGCTTCATTCCCACCGCGTGCAAATGAAAAATAAGAAATCTAGAGCAAATTAATCTTGTTTCCAAACAAATGGATGATTCTTAGAACAATACAAAAACCATAAAATGGGTCCTACTGGGCTAAGTTGGAGGTCTGTTTAACCCAGTATTATCTCCCTGTCCTTGGCCAGATGCTTATGAAGTTCAGAATAATACTTCCACCAGTGTACTACCAGCTTTTGGCAAGGCCCTGCTTAAGTTCTTCTGTAGTGAAGACTTTACTTTGCATCACAGTGTTTAATAGACCTTGCTAGACATTTCTGCTATGAATTTGCCTAATCTACTTTTGATCCCATTTGTACTTTTGGCATCCAAAATATCCTGTGGCAATGAGTGCCATAATTTAATTAGACATTCTGTGAAAAAGTACTTCCCTTGATTTGTTTCAAACCAGCTGCCTTATAATCTCATTTGGTACCCCTACTTTCTGTATTATGAGAAATAGCAAATAATAGTTTCTTATTCATCTGTTCTGTGTCATTCATTATTTTATATACTTTTATCATACCTACCACCTGTTCTCTGAAGCTGATGAGTCTTGTTCTACTTAATTTCTCTTTCTACAGAAGCCATTTTATATGTCTGAGCATCCTTCTTCACATCAATTATATCCTTCTTGACAGCAAGTGAACAGATCTGTATGCAATATTTGAGACATAGGAATACCACAGAGGTATTAGTGACATGGCAATATTACCTGTTTTCTCTATTCTTAATAACTCCTGATGTTCAATTTGCCGTTTTGACCTCAGATGAATAGTAAGCTGACTTTTCCTAAGTTCAGATCCAAATCTCTCACTTAACTGACTAAAAGCAAAATTTAAGCCCATTGAAATGCATGTATACTTAGAACTGTAGTTTCCCATGAGCATTATTTTACAATTTTCAACACTTTTTTTTCTAGCATTTTTTGTCTGAGATTGTTTTTCAGTTCTTTCAGTTTGTTTTATTTCTGACTATTCTTAATAATTTAGTATCACCAACCATCAACCATCTTTGTCATGCCACTACTCATCCTTCTGTTCTAGATTTTTGATAGATATCCTGAGCTGCACAAATACTTGTACCGTTTTCGTGACACCATCCCATGCTACCCTCAAAACCAACTGTTTATCTTCTACTCTTCTTTGTTTATTAGGTAACTAGGTATTAATGCAAAAGGTCTTATTTCCAATGACAGTGTAAAAAAGCCCTAACAAGTCTGTGAAATCTGTCCCTCTGCAAAAATACTCTTAATGCTTCTCCATTACATGTCATTCACCACATCTATTAATTCCATAATTTCGATAAATTTGGTGAAAAATCAAACCTAAGTATACATTAATGTAGAAATACTGACCTTGTTTTTTATCATCTAAGGGACAGCAACTGTTACCTGTAGTATTTCTATCTTTGGGAGAACCGGAGGGTCAAGAAGGAAACAGCCAAAAAAGCCCTTCCACATCTGGTGAAAGAAAGATGATGTTCATTACAGACTGCCATCTCATAGCAGGTGTTCCAGTGAAGTTTAAACTCTCTGCTGTACACTGGACTTACTTAGAAAGTTGTGTCCTTAGTCATGATCTGAACACGGTCTTTCCTAACCAAAGGAGTACTTTTTCTTGAGCTTAATTATTTTGTGTAGGAGTTAAAAAGATATTTTATGGAACCTTTCTGGCATTAACAATTTCTGGTACCATGACAGTCGAAGAGAGGCAAGGGAGTAGAATCGAATATTCACTCAAGAGTGAATATTCAAGACTGAATATTTGTCTGTTGGTGATTTGCCCGTCTAAAGACTTAGTTAAAAGAGAAAGGGCAGCTGTAGCTAAAATCGAAAAGAGTGATAACTCTTCTTTTATATAGAGATTGTAGCCTGAGTTTTCTTGTTTCCTTGTAAACAGAAGAAGGTAGATTGAAGTTGCTGTCCAATAAGGGAAAGACAGGGGAATTTGTAGAGGCTTGCTAGTTTTTCGATTTTACCTGTGAGACATATGGAATTTGTCCTTCAAATTGTTACTAATATTTAACCAATAGTTTTGGACTAGGTTCAAAATAACCGGAAACATAGGACCATTTATTGTGGCGGTATCCTGAAACATTAGTAGGCAGAGTCTGAGAAGAGAAAGAACAAGAAAAGGGGAAAGAAAAAAAAAAAAAAAGAGGAAAACTTAAAAGACTAAGAGGTTCTATCCATCACTTACTTAGCTAAAGATTTTTAGACTGCCAAGTGAACAAATATGTAAGACCAAAAAAATCAAGATAAGGGGGAAAAAAAAGTGACTGTCCAACACAGAAGGTTAAGAATCCACATAATGATCAATTAGGTTTTATCCTATAGTCAAAAAGTACTGTGAACACCAAGAAGATAATAAATGCATTATATATATATATATATATGAAGTGACTTTCACCTTGGAAACACTATCACCAGTGTTTTTTCTCCTATAATAGAAGTCGATTTTTCAACATCACATACCTTTTTTTATTCCTTGGAAATTATATTTCTGTAAGCTTGATCCACAACATACGTTTCAGTCATTTTCTCAAAATTTTTTTTTGAGTTATTTCACCCAGTATTGGTTCTGTGTGAAATTAAATGCACCTAAAAAACCCAGCTATTCCTCAAACAAATACTGTGCATACAGAACTCTACAACATCTGATAAGTCTTAACTTGTTTTGGAGCTAACTATGAGATTTAAGAGCTTCAAAGTTAGGTATTCTTTAAACAATAAACACCAAATAAATTTTCATGCGTGGATACTAAGACTTCAAGTTGTGTGCACTTTCTCGCTACAGTTTAGTTAATAAAAAATGGGTACAGATCTAGGAGCCATAAATTATTAAGAACTATTTTTCTCATAAATTAAAGATAAAGCTTTGTACTTTTTAGAAGTGAATGCTTACGACTTGTTAACTGGAACAACAGTTTCTTGCCACCAAAAAATACCATTTATTTAAATCAACGTCAGTTTATAGTGTTTCATTTTTTTGATTTAAAATTCAGAAATAATAATTTTCACATTCTTTTTAACATCTTCACTTTCTTTGACTTTTGTGTATCCAATTGCTGGTCAGTGGTCTAGTGCATTGACACTTTTGTTGTTATCTTGGTTAAAAACTGCTGCTTAAAAAAATTTTGGTTTTGCGTTAACCTGAGCTAATCTTGGTCAGGCTCAATTATAACCTCTCTTAAAGGTGAGATTTGTAGCAGAAAAACTTACAACTCTTTAACTATAGTAGACATATAATGCACTACCTTAATAACTGAAAAATATCAATAATTTCCACAAAAAAACTGCCAAAGAAAGCAAATTGAGAATTTAACAATTGTATCTCTCTGTGTTGTATTTAAGATCTAAAATTACTTTTTTTTCCTCTGATGGGTAAATAACCAGTTTCTCTTAATTAGACTAGGTTATGAGCAATGAAAGTGGATGGAGTAGAATATTGTCTTTTATCAAAAGCAGTATCTTGTAAATGTCTTAAGCTGTCTAGTTACCATGATAAATAGATTGAGGTACATGCACACTTTAATTACTAACAGTGAAGTCTGCTGAAATTGAAGTATTGCACTTTGTAAGAGCTATTAATGTTGAAATGACCCATTTAATAGTGGCCTGTGGTATCAAAGTATGGATTTAAATTGGTAATTAATAAAAGTCTATTTCTGAAAATGCTAACACAAGAGCTCAATAAAAATGCTAACTAGGTCTCAAATACCACAGACAGTTTATTGACATTTTAATACATATTACTTATGCTAAATACTTTTGTACACTCAGAACTAAGGATGAGAGGATAACAATGGACATATTTCCCAGCTAGCAGTTAGGAGATCAGTTGTACACTTAGTGGACTAGTTCGCTTTTGTAGGTTTTAATCCTGCTTATAACGGCATGATTTCTTTTTGAAGCTGCATTTAAAAAATGAATCAATTTATCTCATCCTGCAGAGGACAAGAATTCTGATTTTTTAAAAAGAAAAAGAAAATTAAGTCATTCTCATCAGACTATATTTTTAATGTCCAGGAGATTAGTAAAGTGAGCTTTCAATGATTTAATAGTGAAAGTGATACTGCTGATATAAAGACAAAAGCTGATGTATTATCCATCTAGTTTCTTCCACCTATATATCTAACAATGGACATTTCAGAGGCTCAGAACTCCTCATATCATAAACACGTATCATAAAATCCCAACTGCGTATGTCAGGCAGTGCAGAATTTTGTCCAATCTTCTATAGGGTAGAACAGATATTTCTTGAGAAAAATACCAACTTCTATTTTAAATCATAGCCCCTTTTTCTCAGGCAACCCAAAGATTAATTATCCCAATTCAGCAAGATATTACAGGGCAGATTTAAATCTATAGGATTAGTGTGCCTTGCTGAATGATGCCCTAAATTTATAGCTATTTTTATTGGTAGATAAAGTGCTTTAATGGGATTCTACCATAAATTCTCAAACTGGAACACAGATGCTGAGGTGTATTACATGTCTTTGGAAAACAGCAAAATTTTTTTTCCTCCTTGTTCCTAAGTGTAACTTTTTCCTGTGTTAAACACCAGACTTAGGCTGGTGATTGTACATGTATCTCACTCTTTGTCTCTGTCATGTATACACATATATGGAGAGAGATATCTATTAAAAATATGTCTTGTTATGAAGAATGCAATTTTTAATAGAAAAGATTTTTTTTGGAAGAGTGACATTCAGTCTCTCTATAGGTATCACATATCTACATTTTAAAGTAATTATCTGTATCTTATACTCTTAATAACAACCATGAAGGATAACAAAATTTAGAAAGAGTTTTCAAATTTAAGTACCACTGAAAACAACAGTATTATAATGTGGGATTAGTACAGGACAGAGCAGTCTGGAAAAAACATGAAATTAGAAAAAGCATAGATTTTTAGTGGATAGTAAGATGTTTGTGGCTTTGGGATATAAAAGAATAGTTTGTGCAAGCACTGGACATTTGTTAGTTTACCCATTGCTTCTGTATTTTTTGGACTGCTGGGCATTACCCTTAATAAGTCATACCTACTATAGAGAAGGTTAGTTTCAAACACTATGAAATGATTAAATTTACACCACTTGGACTTGGGCACAAGACTGGAAAAGTATCATGTTCTGGAAAAGTAGCATGGCAAGCTCTAGGCAATCCAGGAGACTCCTGGAGTGCATGGAGAATAACTTCCTGTGCCAGGTAATAGACAGCCCTACCATAGGAGATTACATATTGGACCTGTTGATCACCAACACATGTGAGCTAATTGGTGACGTCGAGGTTGGATGCAGCTTGGGCTGCAGTGATCATGCACTGGTGGAGTTCACAGTCCTGCAGGATAGCAGGCAAACAAAGAGTAAAGTCAGGACCCTGAATTTTCAGAAAGCAAACTTCCAGCTCTTCAGGGAGTTAGTCAATAGGACCCCTGAGAAACTGCCCTCAGGGACAAGGGAGCAGGACAAAAGTGCAAGACCTTTAAGGACGCTTTCCATAAAGCACAAGAGCTCTCCATCCCCAGGTGTAAGAAATTGGGAAAAGAAGGCAAGGGACCAGCATGGCTGAGTGGAGACCTGCTGGTCAAACTAAAAGGCAAGAGGGAAATGCACAGGCAGTGGAATCAGGGACAGGTATCCTGGGATGAGTACAGGGACACTGCCCAGTTGTGCAGGGATGAGGTCAGGAGGAACAAGGCACAGCTGGAGTGAAACTTGTCAAGGGATGCAAAGAATAATAAGGGCTTCTACAGGTATGTCAGCCAGAAAAGGAATGTGAAAAAAGGCGTACCTCTGCTGATTAGAAAGACTGGCAGACTGGTAAAAACGAATGAGGAGAAAGCTGAGGTACTCAGCGAATTCTTTGCCTCAGTCTTCACTGGCAATCTCTCTTCCCACATCTCTTAAGGGGATACACTAAAAGACGGGGACTGGAGGAGCAAAGTCCATCCCACTGAAAGAGAAGATCAGGTTCAAGACCACCTCAGGAACCTGAACATGCGCAAGTCTATGGGTCCTGACGAGACGCATCCCAGAGTCCTGAGGGAATTAGCTGATGTAGTTGCCAAGACATTCTCCATGATTTCTGAAAAGTCCTGGCAATCAGGTGAACTCTCTGGAGACTGGAAACAGGGAAACATTGCACCTATTTTTAAAAAAGGGTAGCAAGGAGGATCCTGGGAACTACCGACCCATCAGCCTCACGTCTGTGCCTGGGAAGATCATGCAGTAGATTCTCCTCGAAACTATGCTGAGGCACATGGAGGACAGGGAGGTGATTTGAGACAGCCAGCATGGCTTCACCAAGGGCAAGTCCTGCCTGACCAACATAGTGGCCTTCTAGGACGGAATTATGACCTCAGTGGCCAAGGGAAGAGGTACGGGGGTCATGTAGCTGGACTTTTGTAAGGCCTTTGACACGGTCCTCCACAAGATCCTTCTCTCTATATTGGAGCGATATGGATTGGATGGGTGGACTGTTGGGTGGATGAGGACCTGGTTGGGTGTTTGCACCCAGAGGGCAGTGGTCACTGGCTCAATGTCCAGGTGGAGATTCGTGATGACTGGTGTCCCTCAGGAGTCCAGGTTGGGACCAGTACTCTTTAGTGTCTTCATGAATGACATTGACAGTAGGATCGAGTGCACCTTCAGCACATTTGCAAATGACACCAAGCTGAGTGGTGTGGTTGACTTGCCTGAGGGATGGGATGCCATCCAGAGGGACCTGGACAAACTCAAGGAATGGGCCCACGTGAATCTCATGAGGTTCAAGAAGGCTAAGTGCAGGGTCCTGCACCTGGGTTGGGGCAATCCCTGGTATCAATACAGGCTGGGGGATGAAGGGACTGAGAGCAGCCCTGCTGAGAAGGACTTGGGTGTACTGGTGGATGAAAAGCTGGACTTGAGCTGGCAATGTGCGCTCGCAGCTCAGAAGGCCAACCGTCTTCTGGTCTGCACCAAATGAAGCATTTGCCTGCTGTCTGAGGGAGGTGATGCTGCCCCTCTGCTCTAGTGATACCCCACCTGCAGTCCTGCATCCAGCTCTGGAGCCTTCTGAACAGCAAAGACATGGACCTATTGGAGCGGGTCCAGAGGAGAGCCACAAAAATGATATGAGGGATGGAGCACCTCTCCTATGAGCACAGGCTGAGAGAGCTGGGGTTGTTCAGCCTGGAGAAGAGAAGGCTCCGAGGAGACCTTATTGCAGACTTCCAGTACTTAAAGGGGGCCTATATGAAAGATGGGGACAGACTTTTTAGTATGGCAGACTGCACCTGTAGGATAAGCTGTTACGATTTTAAACTAAAAGAGGGTAGATTTAGACTAGATATAAGGAAGAAATTTTTCACTACATGGGTGGTTAAACACTGTATCATGTTGCACAGAGATCTGGTAGTTGTCCCATCCCTGGAAATATTCCAGGTCAGGTTGGAGGGGGCTCTGAGCAAGCTGATCTATTTGCAGATGTCCCTGCTCATTGCAAGGGGCTTGGACAAGATGACCTTTAAAAGTCCAACACAAACTATACTATGATTCTAATGATTCTGCTATAATATAGCCTGGTATAACATATCCTGGTATACTTTTGGCCCATACCAAATGACACACTATAATGCCTGGGCATAAGTGAGAACATAATATTTGCCTGGCACCATTTCCAATAGACAGCTTTGTCCTTTGCGAGAAAGGAGCTTAGCCTGGTTAAAAAATCATGGTTTAATTATTAACCTCAAGTCTAAAGAATGCTCACTAAGCTACTGTATTTTGTAGTACAGATATAGCGTAAGTGACCAAACATCTAGTTCAGATTACAACATAGATCATATCCTTATTAACACAGTAACTTAACCAAAGACACCGGACTCCAGGTGGAACTTCCTCTGTCATGCTCATCAAATATGTGACACATAGTGTCATATACAGTACTTCTAACTTACCAGATGTCTCCTGGACATACAATACACCAGAGAGGAAACAGTCCAGGAAGTTCCTGGATTCTGTGGAAGATAACTTCTTGTCATATTTGATGAGTGGGCCAACTAGGGAAAGTGCCCTGCTGGACCTGTTGTTTATGAACAAAGAAAGATTTGTGGGTGATATAATGGCTGGAGGCCATCTTGGGCATGAGTGATCATGAAATGATAGAGTATTTGATTCTTGGAGAAGTGAGGGGATCAGCAGAACTGCTAGCATGGACTTCCAGAGGGCAGACTTTGGCCTGTTTAGGAGCTTGGTTTACAGATCAACTCAACAATACTGATAGAACTGGCAGAAGTGCTCACCAAGCCACTTTCAAACATTGATCAGAAGTCCTGGCTAACTGAGGAGGTCCCAATTGACTGGAGGTTAGCAAATGTGTTATCTATCTACAAGAAGGGCCGGAAGGAGGATCCAGGGAGCTACAGGTCTGTCAGCTGGACCTCAGTGCCAGGGAAGGTTATGGAGCAGATTGCCTTGAGTGGTATCACATGGCATGTACAGGACAACCAAGGGATCAGGCCCAGCCAGCACAGCTTCATGAAAGCCAGGACATGCTTGACTAACCTGATCTCTTTCTATGACAAGGTGACCTGCTGAGTGGATGAGGGAAAGGCTATGGATGTTGTCTACCTGGACTTTAGTAAAGCCTTTGACACCATTTCCTACAGCATTCTCCTGGAGAACCTGTCTGTTCATGGCCTGGATAGATGTACTCTTCTCGGGGTAAAAAACTGGCTGGATGGCCAATCCCAGAGAGTTGTGGTGAACGTAGTTAAATCTAGTTGGTGGCTGGTCACAAGCAGTGTTCCCCAGGGCTCGGTTCTGGGCCGGTCTTGTTCAATATCTTTATCGATGATCTAGATGAGGGAATCGAGTGCTCCCTCAGTAAGTTTGCAGATGATACCAAGTTGGGTGGCAGTGTTGATCTGCTGGAGGGTAGGAGGGCTCTGCAGAGGGATCTGGACATGCTGGATCAATGGGCCAAGGCCAACTGTATGAGATTTGAGAAGGCCAAGTTCTGGATCCTGTGCTTGGGTGACAACAACCCTAGGCAGTGCTACAGGCTTGGGGAAGAGGCCTCTAACAGAAAGAGTGTGGCCAGCAGCAGTAGGGCAGTGATTGTGCCCCTGTACTTGGCACTGGTGAGGCTGCACCTTGAATACTGTGGTCAGTTTTGGGCCCCTCACTACAAGAAGGTCACTGAGGTGCTGGAGCATGTCCAAAGAAGAGCAATGAAGCTTGTGAAGCATCTAGAGCACAAGTCTTATCAGAAGTCTCTGAGGGAACTGGGGTTGTTCCGTCTGGAGAAGAGGAGGCTGAGTGGAGACCTTATCGCTCTCTGCAGCTACCTGAAAGGAGGTTGTAGTGAGGTGGGTGCTGGTCTCTTCTGCCAAGTAGCAAGTGATAGGACAAGAGGAAACAGCCTCAGGTTGTGCCGGGGGATGTTTAGATTGGATATTAGGAAAAAGTTGTTCACCAAAAGGGTTATCAAGCATTGGAACAGGCTACCCAGAGAGGTGGTGGAGTCACCATCCCTGGAGGTATTTAAAAGATGTGTAGATATGGTGCTTAGGGACGTGGTTTAGTGGTGGACTTGACAGCGTAGGGTTTACAGTTTGACTTGATTATCTTAAGAGTCTTTTCCAACCTAAATGATTCTATGATTCTATGATTCTTTGTCATGGTTTAACCCCAGCCGGCAACTAAGCACCATGCAGCTGCTCGCTCACTCCCCCCTCCCCCAGTGGGACGGGGGAGAGAATTGGGAAGAAAACTCGTGGGTTGAGATAAAAACAGTTTAATAGGACAGCAAGAGAGAAAGAAATAACAATGATAACAATAATAATACCAACAAAGGAATGTACAAGAACAAGTGATGTCCAATACAGCAATTGCTCACCATCCGGTGATCGATAGCCTGTCCCCGAGCAGCGATTCCCACCCCCCGGCTAATTCCAGTTTATGTACTGGGCATGACGTCGTATGGTAGGGTATATCTTTTTGACCAGCCTGGGTCAACTGTCCTGGTTGTGTCCTGTCCCAGTTTCCTGTGCACCCCCAGCCTTCTTGCTAGCAGGCCAGCACGAGAAGCTGGACTAACCTTGACTACTTAGCAACAACTCAAAACATCAACACCTTATCAGAGAATCACAGAATCACAGAATCACTAAGGTTGGAAAGGACCTTCAAGATCATCAAGTCCAACCATCAATCCAGCGCCACCATGTCTCCTAAACCATGTCTTGAAGCGCCACATCCGCACATTTTTTGAACACTTCCAGAGATGGAGACTCGACCACCTCCCTGGGCAGCCTGTTCCAATGCCTGACCACTCAGTGAAGAAATTTTTCCTAATATCCAACCTAAACCTCCCCTGGCACAACTTGAGGCCATTTCCTCTCGTCCTATCGCTGGTTACTTGGGAGAAGAGACCAACACCCTCGTCGCCACAACCCCCTTTCAGGTAGCTGTAGAGAGCGATAAGGTCTCCCCTCAGCCTCCTCTTCTCCAGACGGAAAAAGCCCAGTTCCCTCAGCCCCTCCTCATAAGACTTGTTCTCCAGACCTCTCACCACCTTTGTTGCCCTTCTCTGGACACACTCCAGCAACTCAATGTCTTTATTGTATGGAGATGCCCAGAACTGAACACAGGACTCGAGGTGCGGCCTCACCAGTGCCAAGTACAGGGGCACGATCACTTCCCTACTCCTGCTGGCCACACTATTTCTGATACAGGCCAGGATGCTGTTGGCCTTCTTGGCCACCTGGGCACACTGCCAGCTCATATTCAGCTGGCTGTCAACCAGCACCCCCAGGTCCTTTTCCGTCAGGCAGCTCTCCATCCACTCCTCCCCAAGCCTGTAGCGTTGCATGGGGTTGTTGTGGCCAAAGTGCAGGACCCTGCACTTGGCCTTGTTGAACCTCATACAAGTGAGCTGAGCCCATCGATCCAGCCTGTCCAGATCCCTCTGCAGACCCCTCCTACCCTCCCGCAGATCAACACTCCCACCCAACTTGCAAACTTACTGAGAGAGCACTCGATCCCCTCATCCAGATCATAGATAAAGATTCTGAACAAGACCGGCCCCAGAACCAAGCCCTGGGGAACACCACTTGTGACCGGATGCCAGCCGGATTTAACGCCGTTCACTACAACTCTCTGGGCTCGGCCATCCAGCCAGTTCCTCACCCAGCGAAGATTAAACTCATCCAAGCCATGAGACACCAGTTTCTCCAGGAGAATGCTGTGGGAGACGCTGTCAAAAGCTTTACTAAAGTCCAGGTAGGCAACATCCACAGTCTTTCCCTCATCCACTAGGCAGGTCACCTGGTCATAGAAGGAGGTCAGGTTGGTCAACATTTTCTCATCCCAAATCCAAACCATATCCTCACACTGGCTTCTGTGAAGAAAATCAGCTCTATCCTGGCTGAAACCAGGACAACAAGAGAGTAAGATAAAGCAAATCAGAACTTTCTTCAAAAAATAGTTGTTATGTGGAGGTGTGTATTTCAATAATTTTGAATTTATTTATATCAATTCAAGGAAGTTTGGATTTTAATTCTAAGGGAAAAATTTTATTCCATATAATTCATGTTCTACTATGCATTTCTGTGATCCATGACATGTTACACAAAAGCATGAAACAAATTTATAATCATGGATTCTACTCCAAGAGCTTAAACAACTGAAGGTATGGTGCTCCATTAACTGAATTTTGAGAAAGTTAAGGAGTTTCTAAAAGGTTGCCCTGCTAACATTAGGTGACAATAAATAGCTGGGTAAAATGTAGCATCATTATGCCAAACCGAAGTTGGCTAACTTACAGGATCATTCTACACAGGTGAAACAATTTCACTCAACAAAACAAACACCAAACAATTATGGGTTTAGAGCAGTGAAAATTTATTTTTTTTATTATCTTTTTCTCTTACACTAAATTGTTATATTATTCAAGACTGTACGTCAGCTTTGGCAGAACATAAAGCTGACTATTAATTGGCCCACACAGGGCTTCTTTGTTAGAGTGGTATGAAATTTAAACTCTAGTCCTGCAATGGTTTACTCATATGCTTAATTGTAGGTACATCTCCATGACTCAATGCTATCTGAATGAAACATCATGCTATATTGAAGCTATACTTCTTCAGGGCTAATTAGTTCAACTCAAAGCCTCTGATAATCCTGTGCTCTTTCTGCTACTTAAGCTAGCTCATTCTGAAGTACTGGAATATAGCCATGTGGCCCTTGTTTGCTCCATGTAGATATAGACTTCACACATTGTGAATGGAAGGAGGGTTCTGGTAGAAGCAGAGTGAGTCTAATCTTGAAATCTTTTGAATATTCCCACTTTTGGTAGGTACAATTTAGGATGTGTAAGTTTAATACAAGACCAGCTTTAGATAATAAACATATTGAATCATATGTGTCTTTGTTAAGTAGAGAATCATACAAGCTTGCAAAAATGCAGAAACTAGGTCTTCTTTTGTGCTTGTGATATGCTTTTGAGTACTACAACAAGCAAGTCTTAAAAATAAATACTATGGCTTTTGGATTGTAACTGGAGTAGCAATAGTCTGATTCTGTTGCATATGTAGGATACCAAGCGAATCAGTGATCCTTAGAGGAAAAAACAGAAAATGAGCATACAAAAATAGTACATGATTCTTTTTAATTTTTAAGTACAACTGATTTAAATTAAGATCTCTCATGTTATTTCTCAGTGTCAAGTTTTGCAACTTCCACACTCTTCATTTACCCCTTCTTTCATAAGTAATGGTTATGTTTGGTAGGACTCTAAATATTAACATAGAGACATCAAAGACAGGGTCTTTATTTGCTTTATTTTAAGCTGTATTAGGTGTACATTCAAGGTTTTGGTAGCAGGAGGTGGCTGCAGGGGCTACCTGTGTGTGGAGAGGCCAGGGTTGCCCTGTGCTGGACACAGCTACTTCCAGCCAGCTTCAACAGACCCACTGCAGGACATGGCTGAGGCCCTCAGCCAGGATTGTGGTGCCTCAGGGGAAACATACTTAAGAAAGGCCAAAAATGCTGCATGGCAGTGAGGAGTGAGGGAAAAAGAGTATGAGAAACAGCGTTGTGAACACTGAGGTCAGTGAAGAAGGAGTGGGAGGAGGTGCTCCAGATGCTAGAGCAGAGATTCTCCTGCAGCCTGTAAAGAGGTCTACACTGTAGACCTAGATAGCAGTCTGAAGACTGCTAGCAGTCAAAAAACATTTTGGTCCAGCATAACTCATTGATTTGAGCTGTGGTGTTCTTTGTGCATTTCCAGAATGGGTACTGACATATTCTGAAGGTTTTTTTATGAAGGTAAGGATATGGAAACTGATCGTCTAGAAGAAAAGGATTTTGAGTGATCCAATTCTCAAACTCAAGAAATGAGAAAACATAGATTTAAAAATTTCAAATTAAATTATTAAGGAAGTTAAAAAAGTAAAAATTATATGTACTATCCAAAAAAAAAAAAAATCAGCATTCAAACTTGTGTTACCATTTTTAAGTCAGTTTTTTTAGTTGATTAAAACTCAAGGTTATGTCTGGATCATACCTGGTAGCACTTTCCAAATCTTGTATTTCCTAACTGTATTCTGAGATGTCTACACAGCATTTTTGTTTTGTTCTCTGGTTTCTCCTCTCTACAATGCCTAGATTTCCCCAGAAAGGAAGCCAAAGGTTACAGGCCAGCTCAGAGCTTTGAATACTCCCAACAGATAGGTTTGACAGCTGAAGAGGGCAAAATTTGTCTTGTCAGTTAAAAACAATAAAAGTAGTGTCAAAAGTGTTAGCTTCTTTTGAACTCTCTAACAATTTGGTTTACACAAGAATTATATTGTTATTTGTTAAATAAGCCCTAAAATATGAGCAGCGTAATTGGTTAAATTTCATAGTAATGTTTAGGCTATTACAGTGACTTCATGCCTGTGGGAAGTAATTCTTGACAATCTCAGTAAATAAAGGATGGTACATAGAACATATTTGCCTAGAGACTGCTCATCACTCTTCACTCGCAAATGGCAGAATGAAAGTGAAACAATGAAAGAGCAAACAACTGACACCAAAAGAATGTAAACGTATTGAAGATTACAAGGAAGGTCACTCTAAATCAAATTTTTAAGTGATATTACTGCAGACATTAAGAGAGCATTGGCACAGGTGGTCATTAAATGCTTGTATTAGAGTGGCTCCAGAATTTCTCAAAGAGGTAGAAAGCTGTAATGCACTAGGCATTCCACACACTTCTAGAGTTAATATTCTCATCTCTGACGTGTACACTGTAAGTAAAAGTGTGTACATTGTGGTCAAAAAGTGGAGGAAAATGGAAACATAACTAAACTTGAGGTGATGATGTTCTAAGTCTCACTGAACTGATGAGTCACCAAACTCACTTCTCTGCCTCCCCCATTCCACATATAGCCAAAATAAAAAAGTTTTGAAGAAACAATGCAGAAAATAGTAGAATTAAGATAATAATATCCTGGACCCATGCAAGAACAGGGACACCACTGAGGGACTACAGCCCTTGGGCAATCCACACTGCAGCAGAAGAAAACCAGTGGAAAAGCAAGGAAGAGTGGCAGAACCAGCCCCAAAACCCCTTTACCACCTGTCACCTCACCAAAGGATTTGTGTTATACTGAGTGTAACCCATGGCAAAAACAAAGGAGCTTGAGAATAAGAAGAGAGGAATAGAAGTGTTTTGGCTTATGTTGAGCTTGGGGAAGGGGAAAAAAGGTATTTACTTAACTTTGTGTGTAACTGTTTATGTTTTATACTTTCTTATAGTCCGAAACAGTGATTAAAAGTTTGTGTTAATTGCAAATAAATTAAATTACATAAAATTTCCCTAAGACTGTTTTGTTAGTGACATGCAAAGGAGATATTTTCTCTAAAACAAGTACCTTATCTGGTGAAGACTAAGGAAGATTATTCTAAACAGCTTGTCCTGGTTTTGGCTGGGATAGAGTTAATTTTATTCCTGGTAGCTGGCTTAGTGCTGTGTTTTGGATTTGGGATGAAAATGATGTTGACAACATACTGATGTTTGCAGTTGTTGCCAAGCAGTCAAGAACAGTCCAGCTTCTCGTGCTGGCCTGCCAGTGAGAAGGCTGGGGCTGCACGGGAAACTGGGAGGGGACACAGCCAGGACAGTTGACCCAGGCTGGCCAAAGGGATATTTCATACCATATGATGTCATGCTCAGTATATCAAGCTGGGCAAAGAAGAAGGGGAGAGGAAAGGAAACGCTCAGAGTTATGGCGTCTGGCTTTCCAAGTAATCATTGCGCATGATTGCTGAGAGGAGACCTTATCGCTCTCTACAACTACCTGAAAGGGGGTTGTGGCAACGAGGGTGTTGGCCTCTTCTCCCAAGTAACTAGTGATGGGACAAGAGGAAATGGCCTCAAGTTGCGCCAGGGGAGGTTTAGATTGGATATTAGGAAAAATTTCTTCACTGAGAGGGTGGTCAGGCATTGGAACAGGCTGCCCAGGGAGGTGGTGGAGTCGCCATCTCTGGAAGTGTTCAAAAAATGTGTGGGTGTGGCACTTCAGGACATGGTTTAGGGGACATGGTGGTGCTGGATTAATGGTTGGACTTGATGATCTTAAAGGTCCTTTCCAACCTAGTGATTCTGTGATTCTGTGATTCTATGATGGAGCCCTGCTACCCTGGACATGGCTGAACACCTGCCTGTCCATGGGGAGTAGTGAATTAATTCCTTGTTTTCCTCTGTTTGCATGCACAGCTTTTGCTTTCCCTATTAAACTGTCTTTATCTCAACCAATGAGTTTTCTCACTTTTACTCTCCTGCTTTTCTCCCCCATCCCACTGTACAGGAGTGAGCAAGTGGTTGCGTGGTGCTTTAGTTGCTGGCTGGGGTTAAACCATGATAGAGCTGTATCATTTTGGGGCTGATTTATTTTGTTATATATGTCAAAATTGTGTTTTGGACCTTCAGACCTCCCAATGTGTGACACAAGCAATCAAATGACCAAAAAGTTAAATATCTACCTTAAATTACATGTAACATTGTATTTGACCAATCAGAGGTTTCTGAAGTATAAAAACTATTAATGATCTCTGAGTATGCTCAGGAAAATTTAAGTCAAAAAATACAAAATCAAATGCCACTAAAAGCATTGATATAGATTTTTCACAGAAGTTAGATTTTAAATCTGTAACATAATTTCCTCAATATTTCATGTAAGGTAGGTAACAGCATGATCCTGAGATTAATAGTATAGGCTCTTGTCCCTAATCTGTGAAAAGGCCACTGTCCTTGTCATCATACCAAGTAAATAAATGCATGTTTAGCATGTTTGTGCTTAAAGGCAATGTATATGATCTATTTGACTTGAAATATTTACATTTTAGATGACCAGAGCGGTAAAGCTCACCTTTGGTACTTTGTATTAAATAACTGAGAAATTCCCTTTTCATCACTCAAATAACAAAAATACAAAGCTGTTACTTTGAGATTTTTTTTCTCAGATCATAATGCAATGACCATTCAGACTAAAAAGGGGATAGACAAGTGCCTAAGATTAATTTAAAGGCGTCTAGTTCTAAATACACTAATAGCCAAAACCAACACTTAATCAAGCAGACGATGCCTGACCTGAAGTCACAGAATCATACAAACATAGAATAGTTTGGGTTGGAAGGGAACTTTAAAGGTCATCCAGTCCAACCTCCCTGCAATGAGCAGGGACATCTAGATCAGTTTGCTCAGAGCCCCGTCCAACCTGACCTGGAATGTTTCCAGGGATGGGGCATCTACCACATCTCTAGGTAACACGTTCCAGTGTTCCACCATCCTCATTGTGAACATCCTTATATCTAGTCAAAATCTGCCCTTTTTTAGTTCAAAACCATTCCTCCTTGTCCTGTTGCAGCAGGCCCTGCTAAAAAGTCTGTCCCCATCTTTCTTATAGGCCCCCTTTAAGTACTGGAAGGATGCAAGGTGTCCCTGGATCCTTCTCTTCTCCAGGCTGAACAACCCCAAGCATCTCAGCCTGTCCTCACAGGATAGATGTTCGATCCCTCTGATCATTTTTGTGTCCCTTCTCCAGACCCTCTCCAACAGTTCAATGTATTTCCTGTGCTGAGGGCTCAGAACTGACACAGGATTCCAGGTGGGGTCTCTTCAGAGTGGAGCAGAGGGGCAGAATCACCTCCCTCGACCTTCTGGCCATGCTCCTTTTGATGCAGCTGTGGCAGTCCTATATGCAGTTTCTGTCTTAAACATTTCGCGGTTCCAAATAACCCACACCTCTCTTGGTACAATGGCTTGAACATGTCTTGATAGTAGTGGACCCCAGAGAAAAACGAGATACCGGTTCCTGCAGAGCAGATACACAGTGAGAAGAGACACCAAGGCCTGCAGATATTCCATTGCCTGTTGCATATGCATGAAGTTTCTTGGAATCAGCCTGTTGCATACACACAAAGTTTCTTGGAATATGGAGATTGTGGGACTCGGACTGTATAAAAATGACACCATCAGAAGCGAAAATGGGGACCCCCACCACCAAGAAACATCAAGAGGACCAACAGGATGCTGCTGGATCCGTGGGTGGTGATATCTTCTTTGCTCTCTCTCCCTCCCCACCCCCCCCCCCGCTCTTTTTGAAGTATAAAAGACATGTTGCACAGGACTTGTTTGCTTACTAGACCAAGAGAGAATCTTATGGATTGAATTGCAAGAAAATGGACAGGTGTTTGGTGACAGAAGGGAAACAGACTAATGTTCTCCCACCGAATCAGACTGTTGGGACACCGCAGCTCTGTGGTAGTAGCTATTGCAACTAATTCTTTCTTTCTTTCCTTTCTTTTCTCTTTCCCTTGCAGTTGCGAACCTGTTGTCAGGCAAATAAAGTTACCTGACTCTTGACTCCGTTTTGAGTCTTAATTCTGTTCCCAAGAATAGGAACAAAACCTCGCTCCAGTCTATGACCAGCACGTGACAGCAGCCCAGGAGACAGTTGGTCTTCTAGTCTATGATTGCACATTGCCAACTCATGTCCAGCTTTTGATCCACCAGTATCCCCAAGTCCTTCTCAGCAGGCCTGCTCTCGATCCCATCATCCCCCAGCCTGTATTGATACTAGAGGTTGCCCCAACCCAGGTGCAGGACCCTGTGCTTGGCCTTGTTGAACCTCATGAGGTTCACACGGGCTCATGCCTTGAGCTTGTCCAGCTCCCTCTGGATGGCATGCCATCCCTCAGGCATCAACTGCACCACTCAGCTTGGTGTCGTCTGCAAATGTGCTGAGGGTGCACTTGATCCCACTGTTGATGCCATTGATGAAGACATTAAAGAGTACTGGTCCCAAGATGGACCCCTAAGGGATACCAGTCGTCACCAATCTCCACCTGGACATTAAGCCAGTGACCACTGTCCTCTGGGTGTGACCATCCAACTAATTCCTCATCCACCAAACAGCCCACCTATCCAATCCATATTTCACCAGTTTAGAGAGAAGGATGTGGGAGACCGTGTCAAAGGACTTACAAAAGTCCAGCTACATGACCCCCGTACCTCTTCCCTTGGCCACTGAGGCAATCACTCCATCCTAGAAGGCCGCTATGTTAGTCAGGCAGGACTTGCCCTTGGTGAAGCCGTGCTGGCTGTCTCAAATCACCTCCCTGTCCTCCATGTGCCTCAGCATAGCTTCTAGGAGAATCTACTGCATGATCTTCCCAGGCACAGAGGTGAGGCTGATGGGTCGGTAGTTCCCAGGGTCCTCCGTGGTACCCTTTTTTAAAAATGGGTGCAATGTTATTGCATCTTATTATTCTTTGCATCCCTTGACAAGTTTCACTCCAGCTGTGCCTTGTTCCTCCTGACCTCATCCCTGCACAACTGGGCAGTGTCCCTGTACTCATCCCAGGATACCTGTCCCTGATTCCACTGCCTGTGCATTTCCCTCTTGCCTTTTAGTTTGACCAGCAGGTCTCCACTCAGCCATGCTGGTCCCTTGCCTTCTTTTCCCAATTTCTTACACCTGGGGATGGAGAGCTCTTGTGCTTTATGGAAAGCGTCCTTAAAGGTCTTGCACTTTTGTTCTGCTCCCTTGTCCCTGAGGGCAGTTTCCCAGGGGTCCCAGGGGTCCTATTGACTAACTCCCTGAAGAGCTGGAAGTTTGCTTTCCAAAAATTCAGGGTCCTGACTTTACTCTTTGTTTGCCTGCTATCCCGCAGGACTGTGAACTCCACCAGTGCATGATCACTGCAGCCCAAGCTGCATCCAACCTCGACGTCACCAATTAGCTCACATGTGTTGGTGATCAACAGGTCCAATATGTAATCTCCTATGGTAGGGCTGTCTATTACCTGGCACAGGAAGTTATTCTCCATGCACTCAGGCAGTCTCCTGGATTGCCTACAGCTCACCGTGCTACTTTTCTAGCAGATATCAGTTGTTGAAGTCCCCCAGCAGGACTACAGACTGTGAGCATGTTGCCTCCTGTAGCTGGAGTGAGAAGGCTTCATCAATAGACTCCCATTGATTGTGTGGCCCATAATAGACAGCAGCCACAATGTCTCTGATTCTTCCCCAATAAGCTTTTGACATGCTTGTGGCTATTCTTCAGAGACAGCTATTTGCACTCTCCCCATTTTGGGATATAGAGGGCAATGCCTCCGCCCTTCCTTCCTTGCCTGTCCTTTCTGAACAGCCTGTAGCCATCGATAGCTGCACTCCAGTCATGGGATTTGTCCCAACAAGTTTCAGTAATAGCATCCAGGTTGTAGCTTTCTAGCAGCATGGTGCTTCTAACTCCTCCTGTTTGTTGCCTACGCTGTGTGCATTCATGTAGAGGCACTTCAGCTGGACTGCTGGCTGTGTCACCCTCTTAGAGGAACCTCCTTTAGCTCCTCTGAGGTCTTTCTCTGGTGCAACCAGCTGAGGGGCCTCGCTAGCACCCCATCCCTCCAACCTTGGCTTGTCATCCCACACCTTGTCATGGGTGAGCCTGATGTTATCCCCCTCCACCTTCACATCTGGTTTAAAGCCCTATCAGTAAGCCCTGCTAGCTTGAGAGGAAAGACCTTCTTCCCCCTTTGAGAAAGGTTAATCCCATCTGATGCCAGCAGGTCAGGTGCCGTGTAGGTTGTCCCATTATCAAAAAATCCAAACTTTTGATGGTGACACCAGTCATGGAGCCACGTATTAATAGACTGGGCCCATCTGTTTCTTCCTACATCGCTGTTGGCAACTGGAAGGAGAGCGGAAAAAATAACCTGTGCTCCATATGCCCTTACCAACTGTCCCTAGGCCTTGACGTCTCTTTTGATTGCCCTTGCATTATGCGTTGCTGCTTCATTGCCATCCACATTGAAGAGCAGTAGTGGGTAATAATTCAAGGGCTGCAGGAGGCTAGGAATTTTCGTAGTGATGTCCTTAACCCAGACCCGAGTGAGGCAGCAGAATTCCCTAAGAGGATGGTCTGTCCGGAATATTGGACCTTCTGTTCCCTTCAGAAGGGAGTTGCCTACAATTATAATCTGTCTTTTCTTCATCTTGGGGGTGGTCGTGATGCGGGGGGTAGGCGTTTCTGACCTTGGCAACATGTCTGGTGTAGCTGGACCACTGTCCACATCATCCACATGGACTGCCCTTCCACATCCAGAGCCTCATATCTGTTGTACAGAGGCACGTGGGGAGGCAAGGTGAGCAAGGAGGGGTTTCACCTGCCACCCTGAACATGGACTTGCTTCCATTCACTGCTTTCCTTAAAGCTACTGCCTTCAGACTGGCTAGGGGGCTGGGGGTGGGGATACATACATCTTGTATGTAATTTTTATCATGTTTGTAATTTTTACAGAGCTTTTGGCTACTTTGGCTGTGTGAGATAGATCTGCTTCAGATAATCAACTCTGTCCCAAGGTAAAGTAGTAGAAAACAATTTGTATTCACACTGCCTAGCGATAACCCTTTTTAAAACACAGTTTGTATCTACCACATGACATAACTTACTTCACAGAATCACAGAATTGTTAAGGTTGGAAAAGATCTCTAAGATCATCAAGTCCAACCATCAACCCAACACCACTATGACCCCTAAACCATGTCCTGAAGTGCTACATCCACACATTTTTTGAATATTTGCAGTGATGGTGACTCCACCACCTCCCTGGGCAGCCTGTACCAAGGCTTGATCACTCTCTCAGTAATGAAATTTTTCCTAATATCGAGTCTAAACATACCCTGGTACAACTTGAGGCCGTTTCCTCTCGTCCTGTCGCTAGTTACTCAGGAGAAGAGACCAACACCCACCTCTCCACAACCCCCTTTCAGGTAGTTGTAGAGAGCGATAAGGTCTCTCCTCAGCCTCCTCTTCTCCAGACTGAACAACCCACTTCCTTCAGTCGCTCCTCATAAAACTTGTGCTCCAGACCCTTCACCAGCTTCGTTGCCCTTCTCTGGACACACTCCAGCAACTCAGTGTCTTTCTTGGAGTGAGTACCTCAGCACTGAACACAGGATTCAAGGTGCGGCCTCACCAGTGCCGAGTACAGGGGCACAATCACTTCCCTACTCCTGCTGGCCACACTATTTCTGATACAGGCCAGGACGCTGTTGGCCTTCTTGGCCACCTGGGCACACTGCCAGCTCATATTCAGCTGGCTGTCAACCAGCACCCCCAGGTCCTTTTCCGTCAGGCAGCTCTCCAGCCACTCCTCCCCAAGACTGTAGCGTTGCATGGGGTTGTTGTGACCCAAGTGCAGGACCCTGCACTTGGCGTTGTTGAACCTCATACAAGTGAGCTGAGCCCATCGATCCAGCCTGTCCAGATCCCTCTGCAGAGCCCTCCTACCCTCCAGCAGATCAACAATCCTGCCCAGCTTGGTGTCATCTGCAGTCTTCCTGAGGGAGAACTCGATCCCCTCATCCAGATCATCGATAAAGATATCCTGAAGTTTTCTGGGCCCTGTATTATGGCTGTTCCCTTATTATTCTTTAGTGTTAGCTTCTTTGATGTAGTTCGTTATTTGAAATGATGCTAGGACATTTAGTCCTAAAATCCTAGTGACTAAAAATATTTAGTCAACAGCACTTTAATTGACTAAATATTTTTTTAAATATTGTGAAATTAAGAGAGTGATGTGATGGACGGGCTGGAGGAATGTTTTGGAAGAATATGTAGAAAAGGAGGAACCAGGTCTTTTCAGATAGTGTGTCTTCATTCATCCTGCCTTACTGGACATGTTCTGAATTAAATTGTGTCCAGAGTTACACGTGGATTTTCCTTCCAGGGAATTTTGTCACTACAGAGAAAAGTGAAGAAATGAACATGTTTCTATAGTGTTGGCAAGTCCAGGGACTGAGAACTGGGATTGCACTACTAAATGTTTTGATACTGTTGATATAATGCCTCGAGGAGGTGACTCACACATTATATTTAATTATACTTTGCTTATAAAGGCAAAACTGCAAAACAGGCTGGAGCACTTTTACAGAAGTGAAGAAATACAGTTCAAAGTACATGAAAAGATTAAATAAAAAAGTAGGTCACATCATATGTTGGCTATGAGAGGTTTTTCGAAATGGGACTTACACCTGAAGCCCTACTTTAAGTACCTAAATATTTTACTGCCTCTTTATCACAGTCCATTGACATTAAATAGTGGCAATAATATTTAACATGTGTAGTCCTGCACAGGAATCCTGTACTTTTAGGAAAGAGGAGGAAAGTGAACAAATTTACAATGTAAAATAGAAAAAAGTAGCAACTTAAAAGTGTAAACTTTGACATCGATTTGCTACGTATTTGATCTTTAGGGCTCTCCATACCAAAAGAAATGTATCCTAGAATCAGGCCAATGAATTTCCAACTTCTGTTATAAAAGAAGTGCATTCTATAATAGATATAAAGGAGACATTTTTAAGGAAAGAAACAAAGTAATTGGGAGAGCAATTTTGAAGTTTTTGATAATTATCAGGGGTCATAGAGCTCAGATTGTTGATTTTTTACTCCAGCAACATTGTACTCTCATAAAAATGTTGACACAGACATATAAAAGTGTCTGACATAACAATGTTTCTTTTGCTTCATAATTTCACCAGTGATGAAAACACTGTTTCTTGTTTTGATCTATATTAGTTTAATTAAATATTAAACCTTGTAATGAAATGTCTAACCAGCTGTTTTTCCTTAAACACAGACTTAAAATTATCTGTTAAGACTATTTGAGTCCTACATAGTTCTGATACCAGCAGATAATTACACAGATGTGACACTGTCTATATGTAAAACCAGTAAGGTTTGTTATGTCTTGCTTTTTCCCCAAGAAATCTGTGGAAAACGATGTACACTGTTGTACAGTGCATGAGTTTCCAGCATTCTCTAAAAACAATGTAAATTATTCTGCTTGCTTATCATTCAGGCATAGATTTAAAATTTATAGATAAAACATGATGTCATAGAGCCTGTTTTCTCTCTAGAAAAGGTTTGATGTGCAACAGTGCCTTTCAAATGGATAATGCAAGTACAAGTTAGGAATAGATATACATTTCCTGCTTTAGGTTGTTCTTTTCCCCTCCTAAATGAAAGAAATACTAAAAGTAACGCAAGTTAACTGGATACTTTCACATATATTAAAAATGAGAAACTTACAGAAAAAAGGTATGGTCATTATGTTAATTTTCCTCTTCTTTATCAGTATAATTATTATAGCCCTCACTGGTAATCCCAGTAATGCTTTTGTAGGTGTTAATATATTTAGCATTATTGTGAACTTTTCAAATCTCACCTTGATTTATTTCTGCAGACTGTGAAGTAAAAAACACCTCCTGCTTCTGTCTAAAATAGAAAATAATTGTTTGGAGAGCACTTTAGTGGAAATAAAGCTAACTTTTTGCTCTTCAGAAGGTCTGTCTTTATGTACCTTTAGGAAAATTTCCTTAACCTGCTTCTGCTCTACAAATGAACTGAATGTAAATGTTCCTTTATTCCATAAAAACAATGAAGATTTAAACATGAAATCACCTATAAAGAGGAAGCTCAGTTAGTCATGTATCAGTGACGAATGGATATTTTATGCTTCAGATGAACATTTCCATTTCTTATGGCACATGGCAAGTAAGGTCCAAAATCACATAATTATCATCATCTTCATCATCATCATCTCTTACACACTATGAGAAAACTCTTCTCTTTGTGTACATATAGAGTAGCTCTCAAAGATAAACAAGAAAGGTAAGTTTAGTTAGGAAAAAAATTAAGCAGTTGCTAAAAATGAAACAAAAAAAAGGTATTATGATACCCTAAACAAAGAGTTATGTAATTATTGGTTACCTGATTCTCTTTGGAGTCAACAGAATTGGAGGCTAAAATAACTATTCTCCAGACTGTTTTTATGACTTCTCTTCATATCATACTCTTCTGAGCTGACATTATTGATGTGACTGTATTTATTCTATTCCAGCCAAGCACACCGAAATTTAAGGGAATATATTGTAACATATCAAGACTTGTAAAAATCAACCAAATACATTCTGTAATGCCAAAAGAAAGCCAAAACCATCAAAAACTGTCGCACCATTCAAATTATGTAACATTCATTATAATTATTGAATAGATCCTGAAGACTTGGATCAAATTATTAAACAAGACAATTTAACTAGTAAATAAAAAAACCAAAATAATTAACATGTAGTGTTACAAACTAGGCCTAGCTTGTAACAAGAAGTTATGTCCTAGAAAGTCAGGGTAATTTAATTTGATAATTACAAACAGACCTGCAATTGGTATTCATTGTTATTTTTTTGTGTCAGGATATGCACATAGCTAGCTGGAGCAGGTACATCTGATGCCTTGCAATTTATTAATCTAGTAGTAAATTCTATTAACATTACATATGATTAACACATTAGCACTTCTAGTAGATTGATTTTAATGAGGTTGCTATCCCATTAATCAGGATAATAAGTCTTTATAAAAGCTGTTTCTACATTTGCCCCACTCAACAAAAATGAAAACACATCAGTGTGTTTTATTGGTCACTAGTCATCATGAACATTTAAATAAGGTTTTGCTAGGGACTGGGAGTATACAAATCATGTGGTATGGGGAAACCTTCACAATCAATTATTTACTGCAGAGTGGTCCAGCAAGTGATCTATAAGTTTAATGTGAGGTTGGACAAGACAGTTGAGCTGACCTAATTACATTGAAAAAAATATCCAATCCCTCTTTCTGCACTAAGTTTCACAGTCCTGTACAGCTCCTCTGTTATTTCATCTCTGCTGCATGTTTAGTCCTTGATAACCTATGGGACTAAATGAAAATCAGCAACATTATGTTACTGAGAAGCAGCAGAAGTAGCACAAGTGTTTTGAAACTGGGAGGGAAAGGTGGGATTGGAGCAGGAGGTCTCTCCTATTGTGTGGCCATCATATGAAGCCACAATCTTAGTCACTATTCTCAAAATGTTAAAGATTCAAGCACCAGTATCAAGTACACAAACATTTGAAACTAACTGCTGAAAAAGGGCTTTATGATGAAAAGAAAAATCAAACAAGCACAATTTCAATCCATGCTTCCAGAATTATTTGCTGCTTTTTCCTGTGAAATTGAGAATAAAGAGAATATACCTGAATTTCAACATAACCATTAGGAAAGACAATCTCCCCCCACTCCAATATCCCTGGCTCAGACACCCAATTAATTAACCATCCCCCACCTTTTTTTTTCTTTTGTCTGTTTCAAATAAGTACAGGTGTGGTCATTTTAAGAAAGGTCAAGCAATAAAATCTGAGTTTCAAGAGAAGCCATTTTTCACCAAACTGTTCTGTGAGAAAGCTGTCTATTTCATCATGTTTTCTTCCCAAGATTTAGCACAGTAGTCGGGGAAAAAAAAACAAAAAAAAAAACCCAAACAAAAAAAAAACCCAAAACACCAAAACTAAAACAATTTTTGAAGAAAATTTAAAGATTTGCACATCTTTTGACATCACCTGTTTTCTTTGTAATTTGAACAGATATATCAGTTTTATCTTGTTGTCCATGAGCACTCAAAGATAACAGCCTTAAGGCATATTCATTTAAGGAGGAGCTTTCCAAAATGACAGCAGATCCTTTCTGATTATGATCAAAAGGCTCTGATTCAGTATCCTAGTCATTTTTTCCTTTCAAATAATGATTTAAATGAGCACTCCACCCTCACCAAGATGCAACTCTCTCAAAAATTACTGGTGTCATAAATGACTTAAAAAACAACCGAGAAGCTGAAAAAAAACCCCAAAACAGAAGGTTATGTTTTATAAATATTTTTCAAACTTGAACAAAATTATTTTCGGAAAGATAACTTTCCTTAATGTTGTGTTTTTTAAAACTTATAAAAAATATAAAATTTGAATGAAAAAGAAAACTCTTCTAGTTCTGCATTGTTTTCCTTCTTATGAAAAAAATTAAAAATGTAGTTTCTGACCCACTTTACCTTTTTCTTCAGACCCAGCTGTTGATATGTCTCAAGGTTTTTGAATCTACAAGAGTATTTACCAGAACAACTATCCGCATTTTCTGGGGGAAGACATAGATACAAACTTACATCATTTTCTTTCATGTAGCGCAGGATCACAGTGTCTCAAAAGCAGCACTTGAAGACAGAATCTTTCTATTGGGTCCTTGGCTGCATTTCAGGGAAGTGTCTTTTCTCAAATTAAAAAAATAATCTGACAAAAACATTTCTCATAGCACTCAGCAAGATGACGGTAAAATGTCCAAAACACTTGTGTAGTCTGGTGGCAACCTTGTTTGGCTGATAATCAAAGAGGACTGGGAAGAGAAAGAGAATAGAGTTTACCTAAGACAAAGAAAAAACATAAGCATCTCTTACTTTAGCCATAGAAAAAGTGTACACCTACCTGTACAAAATGTCAATTGTCAGTGGCAGGATAGCTATGAAAAACAGAAGTGACTGAAAACTCATTGCAGGTATTTGACATGTTAGAAGAACCTTGAGTAAAGCTGGTGCCATATTTGGGTACATTTGTTTTCTCTCCCTCTATGCCTGCAACTAGAAGAAATTCCAGGAATTTTCATTACTACACTGAAGAATTTCTATAGCTTGAATACTGGACTCCCACTGATTTAAATAAGATAATTTGTCACTTAACAGTACTTCTCAAGATAAGCAAAGCTGTGAAATATGGACATTGGATTTCACTGTCTGTGCTGTAACATGATTGTCTTCTAAAATGTCACTGGGACTTGATTCTGTGTTTTGTTAGCATTATGTAATTTTAAAAGTTTACTGTTAAGCCAGATATGAACTGACTAGAGTTTGGGTGATAAAAGATTACTGTTTATTCTATATGAGACTTGCATTAGATCAAAATATCAGATTTAGTTTTCAGAATGTCTTCCCTCACTTTGCTGTAAATCTGAACAGAAGATTTATAGTAACATACACAATTTTTGAAGTTGTTTCAGTAATAGTCAGCATTCAAACTATTGTAATTTTAACTTAATGTGAAGACCTAGAGGGTTCATTTTAGAAGAAAGCTAAGATGCATTGAAAAGCAAGGTGAGTTAAGGTCTCTTCACCATTGT
The DNA here is from genome assembly GCF_964289735.1 of Phaethon aethereus. Lineage (NCBI taxonomy): Eukaryota > Metazoa > Chordata > Aves > Phaethontiformes > Phaethontidae > Phaethon > Phaethon aethereus. The sequence continues at coordinate 179,153,551 of NC_138575.1, read as the reverse complement.
GTTGATGTTTCTGAGAAAATCAGTAGTGATAATGTCTAATAAAACTGCATGTTGTTGTAAGATTTCACTCAAAAAAGTTAACTTGATAGAAAAAGACAAGGTCATGGTAATGCTGCTTTTCTGTTTGCATGATTATACTCCATCTTTAATGTCCTTATATCCTGTTATTTCTGAGTCTCTTATTTGGCAGGAATAAAAGAAATCTTTGCTGCATTTCAGTGGCAATGAGTAAAGGCAGCAATTTGTTGAGAGTTTTCTAATTTGCTATGAAAATATCTTGATATATGTTGATACATGAATGAAATAAGAAACCAAATTATGTTGGGTTTCTTATATAATTCATATATTATGTCATTTTAGCTAACATTTTGTGTAAAATGTTTTTGAAGACATTAATTGTACATATATTTTAATAGATCTGTTCATATTAGGTGTTTATAGTCATCAGGTGATGCAGAAAGGATTAATGTAAATTATATTCAAGCAAATCACAAAATTTCACATCGAAGTTACAGAAGAAACTGTTGCTAATAACCATTTTAGGAATAGAATTTGTTAAAATATGAAGAAAAAAACTGCACTCCTCCCTTGTTGAAAAGTGAATTTAAATCAGAATCTCTGGGCTTCACTGTGTGACCTTAACTGGATACTATGTTTGTCCCCTTCCTGTGAGAGACACAGGAAAGTAAGCTCAGTGGAGAGTGGAGTGGAAGTTATATGGAAATGGGTGGAAATTATCTTTTTTTTTTTTTTTTAACAGCAGAACAGACATAGTTTTTGCTCATGTTCAGTAATGTTTTGCATACATATGAAGTCTTTTTTTCAGTCCAAATAACTTGAATTACTTTAAAAGGACTTTGAAATATTGACTTTTTTCTTGCCTGGATATCTCTTATTCTAACATGCCTGTAGAAAGATACTGTCAGCAAGTATATTTACTTTGGTAAAAGTATTTTATTGGTCCTTAGTATTATGTCCAGATTTGAGATTTCAACTGTTTTATTAATATGTGTATACACTGATTATGTGAAATAAATCTGTATTTTGTCAGGGTTTGTTAATATTTGAAAATAAAATAGTAGCAATTTTACTGCATTCTAACAAGAGCAAAGTGACCATGTTTTACAGTACTACTAGCATTACTTATGGCACATTGAATTATTCATATCTGACTCTCTGGCCTATTGATGTCAAATATGTCTGCAGTATAAAATAGGGTAAAGAGGGAAAGGATAAACTGGTGACTTATGCTTTATACTCAAGTTCCAGTCCTTTTGGGGGTTAGGACATTCTTTTGGGTTTGGATTTTCTTGTGTTTTGGACATAAATAAAATGGTTTTCTTTAATTTTATGCAAGGATCAGACCTTTATGCAGCTCCCTTTAACCTTCCCCTGGATCAAGCATTATATACAGTTGTTTATGAGAGACAGACTAAATGGGTTCATTCTTTTATACAGAGAATGAATCACAACATCCTAATTTTTTCTGTGTCCCACCAAAGAGACCTAAACTGTTCCAGTCAAGAACTGAACACTCTTGAAGAGAATTTAGCATAATCTCACAGTGATAATAAGACAGCATTTATTAGACATCTAATCTTAAGCCAAAGTCCTGAAGTCAGAAAGCCCAGACTGCACTGAGGAAAGCCTTTATTATGCAAAGCAGCATAGGACACTTGTGAACCCTTTCTTTCCCATGAGTTTCCAGAGTGCACTTCCATGTATTTTTCAGTGGCAAAGCTGGATTAAAAGATCACTTTTCTAACACCACTGGCTCATTCCTGCCCCTGTGCTAGAATTCATCACTTCTTCAACGTAGCGGTGCAACTATTTGTAATGCTGTGCCATAAACTGAATCATTGACATGAATAATAAACCTTGGAGTCTTTTTTATTAATACACTTCATTTCAGGGATCTATTCTACATTATAGCCTTACAAATGTTTTCAGCAGCACAAAAGAGAGGGTAGTGAATGAGAACAAGCAGTGGGGGCTCAAGGTGGGTGCATTTGTGTAGGGAGTGAGGACCTCTTAAATTAGCTTCACTTCCGAAGAAAACACATGTGGAACTATACTCTTAGTCTTCCACTTGCTCTCTTCTTTAATACAGCTTCTGTTCACATTGTTCTTCTGTTCCTCCCTCCAGGGGGGATTCACTGTTTAAAGCAAATATCTGATAGTTGAAAATTCCATTCTCTTCAACAAAGTGTAATTTCTCAGGTAGGAGGCCCTCGTTCAATTTCCCATAGCCCTGCATACACTACCATAAATATCTGCAACCTCAGAGCAAAATGTAAGATTTTTAACACATTATTTCCTTTATTTCAGATGTAGAGAGAAAGGGAAACTAAGGTAGGCATAATGATGACAAATGTATTCTCACACTCTCCACGCAGTCATTCCTGCTTCTATTGTAATTAACAAACTTCTCTTTTACTTCAAAGGAAATGGATTGCTGATGAACTGTAGGTAGTCTGAAACTGTAAATTGAAACAATACATTACATGAGCAGTAGCAATAATCTCTCCAATTTCATGTCAGATCTTACATTTTCTTGACACAATCCCTTCCCCTTTAACAAAATTTAAGAAAAGAATGCAAACTAGTGCAAGCACGAAAACCCAACAGTCTGGGCAAACACTTTGCATATGAAAGGACTGAGCAAAGACTGCAACTTCAGTAGAAAAATCCTACATTTCTTTTTTTTTTTTTTTCCTCTCAGAGTGAGACAACATTTTCACTTAATAAATCACGGAAAACTATGAAAGTTATCTTATGTCCCTTTACTGAACCTGTGATGACACTTGCAGCACATCAGAAATAGATTTTGTCTCAATCTGATGCACAATCACAGAGTCACAGAATGGTTGAAGCTGGAAGGGAGCTCTGGAGGTCATCTGGTCCAACTCCCCTGCTCAAGCAGGGCTGCCTACAGCAAATTGCCTAAGACCATGTCCATATGCTTTTTAAATATCTCCAAGGGAGACTCCACAACCTCCTTGGGAAACCTGTTCTCATGCTCAGTCACCCTCACAGTAAAAAAGGGTTTCCTGATGTTCAGAATGAACCTTTCGTGTTTTGGTTTGTGCCCATTGCCATTTGTCCAGTCATTGGGCACCACTGAGAAGAGCCTGGCTCCATTCTCTTTACACACTCTTCTCATATACATTGACGAGATATCCCTGAGCCTCATCTTGTCCAGGCTGAAGAGTCCCAACTCTCTCAGTCTTTCCTTCTATGAGTGGTGCTCCAGTCCCTTCATCGTCTTTGTGATCCTTTGTAGGACTCTCTCCAGTATGTCCATATATCTCTTGTACTGAGGAGCCCAGAACTGGACACAGCCTGGGCTCCAGGTGTGGCCTCACCAGTGCTGAGTAGAGGGGAAGGATCACCTCCCTCAACCTGCTGGCAATAATTTGCCTAATGCAGTTGACAATGCCATTAAGCCTTTTTTGTCACAAGGGCACACTGCTAGCTCATGTTCAACTTGCTGTCCCATGTCCTTTTCCAGCTGTGCAACCCCCAGCATATACTGGTGCCTGAGATTGTTCCTTCTGATGTGCCGGACTTTGTACTTCTCCTTGTTGAACTTCATGGGGCTCCTGTCAGTCCATTTCTCCAGTCTGTCGAGGTCCCTCTGGACAGCAACACAACCCTCCAGCATATCAGTCACTCCTCACAAGTTTACTGTCATCTGCAAACTTGATGATACACACTGTCCCATGATTCAGATCATTAATGAAGATATTGAACAGGACTTGACTCTGTACTGCCCCCTGGGGTACACCACTAGTTACTGACTTCCAACTAGACTTTGCACAGCTGATCCTCACCCTCGGGGCCAGGCTGTTCAGATAGTTTTCAATTCATCTCACTACCGGCTCATCCAGCCCATACTTCAACAGCTTCTCTATGAGGATCTTATGGGAGACAATGTCAAAGACCTTACTACAGTCCAGGTAGACAATACCCACTGCTCTGCTCTCATGTACCAGGACAGTTATTTCGTTGTAGATGTTTATCAAGTTGGTCAAGCATGATTTCCCCTTGGTGAAGCCATGCTGACTACTTGTGGTGATTTTCTTGTCTTTCATGTGCTTTGAAATGGTTCCCAAGATTAGCTGCTCCATCACATCACCAGGAATCAAAGTGGATCTGACCAGACTGTAATTTCCCGGGTCCTCCTTCTTGCCCTTCTTGAAGATAGAAGTGACATTTGTTTTCCTCCAGTTTGCAGACACTTCTCCCTGTCACCATGATTGATCAAAGATTATCAAGAGTGGCTTCTCAATGACATCTGCCAGCTCCCTTGACACTCATGGGTGCATCCCATTAGGGATCATGGACTTGCATATGTCCAGTTTGCTTACCTATTCCCTGAACTGATCCTCTTCCACCACGGGTACGTCTTCCTTGTTCAAGCCTTTCCCTCATGTGTCTGGGACCTGGGATCCACAAAGGATGACCTTGCTAGTAAAGATTAAGGCAAAGAAGGCACTCGGCATTTCCATGTTCCGTGTAAACAGGTCCCCCATTTCATTGAGCAATGGGCCTACATTTTTCCCTAGTTTTCCTTTTGTTGTCTATATACTTACAGAAGCCCTTCCTGTTGTCTTTGACATCCCTGGCTAGTTTCAATTCCATTTGGGCTTTAGTTTTCCTAGTTTCATCCCTGGATGCTTGGACAATGTTTCTGTATTCCTCTCAGGTTACCTGCCTTTGATTCCACCTTCCATATGCTTTCTTTTTCATTTGAGTTTGTCCAGGAGCACCTTGTTCATCCACACAGGCTTCCTGGATTTATGCCTGACTTCATATTCATTGGAGTGGAACTCTCTTGAGCTTGGAGGAGGTGATCCTTGAATATTAGTCAGCTTTCTTGAGCTCATCTTCCCTCCAGGGCCTTATCCAATAGGATGCTTCCAAGCCGGTTATTGAAAAAAACAAAGTCTGCTCTCCTGAAGTCCAGGGTTGTGAGCATGCTTTTCATCATCCTCCCTGTCCTCAAGAATCTGAACTCCATCATCTCATGGTCACTGCAGCCAAGGCTGCCTTCGACCTTCACATTCCCAACAAGACCCTCCTTGTTGGTGGGTAGGAGGTCCAGCACAACAGCTCCCCTTGTTGGCTCCTCTATTACTTGGAAGAGGATGTTATCATCAATGCACTCCAGAAACCTTTGGAATTGCTGTGTTGTTCCAAACACCCTCCATCAGGGTCGTTGAAGTTCTCAAGAGGACAAGGGCCTGCAACTCTGAGGCTGCTCCTATCTGTCTGTAGAGGGCTTGTTCCACTCGTTCTTTCTGGTCAGGTGGCCTATAGCAGATATCCACTAAAATGTCACCTTTATCTGTCCTGTCTTTTATGCTAACTCATAAGTTCCCACACTTGGCTCCTCATCCATCCCCAGGCAGAGCTCCATGCACTCCAACTGCTCTCTCACATAAAGGGCAACTCTCCTTCCTGTCTTTCCTAAAAAGCTTGTATCTCTCCATTGCAACGGTAACAAATTAATGTAACCCAAGCTTTTTTTCATACCGTAAGCAACCAGGGTGATATTATCAGGTTTTTTTCCCATTTTATCTTGTCTCTGTCTTTATCTCTGGATCATTGCAACTAAGATACATATCATATTCAAAATCTGCTATCCAGTCAGCAATGCTTATGGTTTTTGGTACAGGCAGCTTCAGTAGTGCTGCTGGGAGTGGTTTAACAGGAAAAATAATTCTGATTTGCTGTATAGGATATGAAATAACTACAAGGGTATTTCAATAATTCTCATTACTCCCATAAGGAAAAAAAAATTGACAGTCCAGCTCCAAAATAAATTAAACTAGGTATAAACTAGAATATCTTAATTTGTGTGTTATTTTATTTCAGTTTATTGTTTCAGATTATTAAAGTATCTGAAAAAGTTCCTGGTGTAAAATTAACTTCCTGATGAGAAAATTAAGTTCTTCAAAGTGGCATTCTTCCTGCTTTTCTTTTCCTTTCCCAGAATTCCAGTTCATTGTCCAGCTGAAGTACCAGCATGCAACGTTACATTATGACATGCAGAACACAACTTGCAATTTATAGGCAGTTGCTTAGAGCCTATGTGTAAAGTGTGTTGTTCTGGGGTATCAGCTGGACTTAACTGAAGCAAACTTTCAAGAGTACATCTTTTTTAAACAGTGTTTCTGATAATGAGTATCCAGGAGTTTTATACCTGTGCTTCAGAACTGGTCAGGAGGTTTTTGTATTGTTGTTCTGTATTTGACCAGGAGATTCTCAGTGGAGTTTTGCCTGTTAGAAAATAATAATTTGTTGAAGTCACATTGCTTGCTGATTTCGGTGAGTCCTGTCTGATAATGAAAGCTAACCTTATTTTTCTGACTTCTTGGCAGCCTGCCTACCTGACCATCTTGCAGTCTGTCTAAGACAGAAGGGCTTCCAAGCTTAGTGCTTCCCAGGAAGGATTGTGTGAGACAAGACCCCTCAAAATTCCAAATACTTTGCACTGCAAGAAGCCAATTCCATGATGGAGTATTAGATATAGGATTCCTGTATGACTAAGTCTATTTAAACACCCCCTCACCCTCCAGTTTGGAGTCTTACTCCCCTAGACATTTTGAAATATCTTGCCCGCATTTCCTGCCCACCAAAAAAAGTAATAATTAGACTGATTTTCCTATTTTTTTTTTTACTTTTAGCTTAAACTGCTGTAAGATAGCTACTCTCTGTGCGATCTTTCCCTCACATGCTGGATTTTGTAAGCATATTCCTTTTATCCCTCCAGTTTTTAAAAAGATACAACCTTTTGCCCATATTCTGTGATGATTTCTATAAACAAAGGTCAGATATAAATTAGAGGTACAGAAAATGTTTCCTAAAATAAACTTTATACTTTACATTGGTTTTCATGCATACATCTCAAAAGTTATGTATATAGGAGAATAGTAATTGTTATTTTTTTTTCCAAATAACGAAGTGGTGATATGGATAAGTGACTTGGCTAAGGTTGCAGAACAGATTAGTACAAAGTTGAACAGAGTCTAAAGCCTATCTCTATGTAGGATACTACAGAAATGTAGCTACTATAAAGCCACAAATATAGTAGGTACCTAAATTTCACGTTGAACAGAAAAGTTAAGTACTACAGAAAAAAAATCAGATAAAATTGTTCACCTTTGTTTTTTTTTTCTTTGTTTTTTTTTTTTTTTTCACTAAAGCAAAATCAAAAGAAAGATGAAATTCCTGTGAGATCTGGAATCACATTTCTGTAAGCTCAGTTAAATTATACAATTCACCTTGAAAGAAATGGAATTTGACTTCTTCCTTCTGTGTAAGTCATTGTCCCTGGTAATAATGATTTGTTAGCAGATAGCCAGTCGAAAGATTAATAGAATGAAAATCTTTGTAAAATAAGCATGTTCTCACTGACAACTAACTTGTTTTTTTTCTCCTTTCTTTTGGAAGACTGTAAACAGAAACAAAGCCTGCAGCAATACAAAGAAAGCTAGCACATTAAAGAAGGATTAGCTTCAGGAGGCTATGACAGATGTAAAGTGCTTTGCACACATTGCTATGTGATGTTCAACATATGTTGTCAATTAAAAATTGCTTAAGAAATATTTAACAAGGCAAAGCTAACATACCCCTAGTTTGTAAGAATATATTGAGCTTATGCATCACTGCTCCTCAATTTATTTTCTCAGGTTTGCTGTAAGCTGAGAAGAACCTTACCTAACATGACTCTCAACTAGTTTATGTTTTAAAGTAGCATTTTAATCCAATGTATTGGAAAACAGCATTCATTTCATCTTTCAGTAAGATGATGACTGGATAATTTAACAGGCAAAGAACCTGCTAAACTAGTTAAAATCAGTTTTCTGCAGTAAGGATTTATTCACTACATTTTTACAAATAGGCACCTACCTGCATTCAAGACATCATAGGCTTTGGCACATTCTTTACCTAGATTTTGCTAATACAAATTGATGGGAACACCAAGGCATACAACACAAGTTCCTAGGTTACATTTCTATTTTATCATCTTCCTTATCTACTGCACTTAAATCTTTCTCAGTGCATCTGCCATCCTTCTTTTTAATTTTTTTTTTAAAGATGATGTTTTGTGCCCTACTCAACCTCCAAGTAATCACTAAACACTATTTTCTATCTTATTCCCAAAATACAAGTGCCTTTCCACGCAACTTTACCGCAAAACCTCCATTTAAGAAAACAGTGAATTTTTTTATGAACCCTGATGCCTCAAGGTCTCTTCACAAAAGATGTGCTCCTAATCTTAGGAAATTTCTGAAAACGTCATTGCTTTTCCTGTGACCGCAAATGAAGAGCCTTTTACCCCTGAGAGAACAGAGATTTGTAGTCACCTATGAAAAATACTGCTTCTGGCTTGTGGAGTACATACTGACTCCTGTGTTGAGGAAGAGAGACTGAATGTGTAGAAGAGGACAACAATAGATCCACAAAGGTTGTGCAGTATCTGGCCATTCCACTGATTCCTGAAGATATCCCCACCCTTTCAGCTAAAGCCTGTAATTCCACTGGTAATAATATTGCTGTCTTGAATGCCTTCTTGGAATTCTGTTTCCAATCAGAAGATATGAGAGTGTTTAAAAATAAAAGTTACAGTTTTATTCCAAGAATCTTTGTACTTCTTAAACACATATTGCAGGCTGCTGTATACATCATCTGATGATCAAATGTCAGCCCAACTCCTACTTCCCTTTAAATAAGATATAAAAGTACTCAAGAGGTATTCAGAGAACTGTGAACTGTATGTGCCCTTAAAATGTGTTGTTGATGTGGGAATTCACACTAAATTGTCATGGTGATGGATGTTTGATTTTAAGTTGAACTATGAACCAAGAAAAACAGAAACATATATTCAAATATAGCAATATATGTTAATTTAAAGGAACAGTATAGAACAGATAAATTTCAGTCTCAGTGAGAGGCAGGAAAAGGCATGGAGGAGTAAATAAGATTGGTTTTCTGCACATATAGAAATAGAACTACTGTGTAATTACTTTTGTCTTGATCTCTATTTTTTTCCCTGCTCTTTTTTTGAGTAAGTACTACGGCATTATAAGCATAAATAAAAAAAGATACTCATGTGTTCTATTGTTCCCAAGAACTGGTAGATCATGTTGTACAACCCAGTTTAAAATCCAAACTAAAAGAAAATATATGCAAAGCATATAGTCTCTGGTTTTGATCAAAAATAAAATTAAAGTCTGAGAACAGTATAACATCTTCACAAGTTTATCATTATTCAAAAATGCCAGACAAATATTTTAGTAATGGGAGGAGGTTTTTGGTTGCTCTATATTCTGAGTAGATACCTTCAAGTATTTAAACTCTGATATTCAAATTCAAGCTTTGTTAGTTGCTTAGATACACCTGTTGTGGTTTAAGCCCAGCCAGCAATCGGGCACCACACAGCTGCTCACTCACTCCCCCACAGTGGGTTGGGGGATGGAATCGGAAGAGTAAAAGCGAGGAAACTCATGGATTGAGATAAAGACAGTTTAATAGGCAAAGCAAAAGCCGCACACAGAAGCAGAGCAACACAAGGAATTCATTCACTACTCCCCATGGGCAGGCAGGTGTTCAGCCATCTCGAGGGAAGCAGGGCTCCATCACATGTAATGGTTATGTGGGAAGACAGACACCATAATTCTGAACGTCCCTCCACCCCTTCCTTCTTCTTTGTCCCAGCTTTATACACCAAGTATGATGTCATATGGTATGGAATATCCCTTTGGCCAGCCTGGGTCAGCTGTCCCAGCTGTGTCTGCTTCCAGTTTCCCATGCACCCCCAGCGTTCTTGCTGCCAGGCCAGCATGAAAAGCTGGACTGTCCTTGACTACTTAGCAACTACCCAAAACATCAGTACATTATCAACATTTTTTCATCCCAAATCTAAAACATAGCCTCACACTAGTTTCTATGAAGAAAAACAACTCTATCCCAGCTGAAACCAGGACACACCTTTCAGCATCGTTTCATTAAGTATAACCTATATGTTCACAAGGAGGATTAAAAACCCTTTGGGCTTTGACAGTCCCAAGGCATGGCAGCTTATTAAGGGAAGAGATAGGAAAACTTAGGAAATTGTATTAAGTATTTTAAACCTTTCTTCTTGTCCACACAGGGCTTGCCTAAGGCATCATTACCAGGAAAGGTTAAGCTACTGTGAGATTTATCAGCTATGTGCAGAGCTTGAATTGACATTCACACAAAGAAATTGAAAATGCTTGAGCTGACCTAATTGTGGATAGTGAAGTTACATCCTTGTCGAAGTAATTTCAACTGAATTTCTGTATTGAAGTTTGATATGAAATATATTTCCTTTATAAGGAATAAAGGATCTTCGGTATTCTTAAACAGTAGGAAAGGACAACACTAGTTGGGCTTTGTAACTGATCATTGTTCAATAGCGTGCCTTTTAATTTTACTTATTGCATTGAATTAAGTTTTTCAATGGTCAGTTTCAAATTAACAAACTCTTCTATTTGTATATAGGGAAGACATGTATCAATTCCATTCCACAATATCACCATGCCATGTCTTCTGCCTTTTTTCAGGTACCAGTTACCTTATTTTCTACTTACTAGTTTTGAATTTATTCTTATGGTCCAATTTAATTTTTTTTTCCCTTTTTTTTCTTTCTTTTGAAAGCAAAGCTGCTCTCACCAAGTTTTTTATATATTGCTGCACCTCTGCAAAGGTTTGCTAAGAAATGCGTTAGCATTTGTTTTATGAGTTTATGAGGATATGTTAGAAGAAATTAAAACACAATTAAAATTAAAATTAGAATAAAATGTTGACTAGCTTCTGCAGGAAGGTGCATATATGCCTTATGAATTAATACGCAGCTTTGTGGGTGGCTTTGCAAATCTTGAGAACAGTAACTGGAATGGGTCTGCTGACTTCATCACTGTCCTCACCTAAGCAATGATAATTAATGCTAGCTCTGAATTTGAATCAAATATGCAGATATTTCTAAAAGTCATTGCATGTTTTTCAGGCTTTTGTTAATGTTAGCAGAAATATCTACAGTAAAAAAGTTATAATAAAATAAAAATTTAAATTATCAGTATCACTATAATAATTTTAGGTGCATCAGAATTGCAAACACTTATGGTTTATAACAGCTTACTCCCAGAGATATCTTTATATCCTCATTTCTGGCACCTATCATACCTACCATTTTGATGGCCTAATCTTTCCCTCTATTGAAAGTGCTGACTGGAAAGGAGTGGAAAGATACAGTCCTTTAATTATTAACTAATTCATATAGACAAAAACTGTGCTAGCCCCCTCCCTCTTTTGCATTGTAGTGATACACATGTGGTGTAGTGATACACATGGTTTGTAAGAGCAGTCAGAGAAGTTCTTGAACTTCTGGCTGCTATTAGTTTTTGATGTGGTCTACTTCTATGGAAACATCGTCTCTGTCCCACCAGACTGCAATGTGCATATCAATCTCCTTAAGCTGTGCTTAGCAGAAAGCAATCCTGGACAGTAGTGGTATGGGGGGAGTAGACAAGAGATTTATCTTCTTTTTCATTCTTTTACAACTTCCTGCACATAGCTCTGACAGTAGAGGCTGTCATCTAAAGCTAAGGCTGGTTGTGCTGTGCTTTGAACTTTCATTATTTTAGTGCAAAATCTGAATCAGAGGCTTTTTTCATCTGCCAGTTTAGATATCTAATAGAGAGTGGAGGTTTACAATGGCACAGAAGTGGCTGAACAGGCAGTGACAGATGATTTTGCACTGAAAAGTTTCTTATACAGGATTCCTCATGCAGCCGTCACTATTACCCACTACTGCTCTTCAATGTGGATGGCAATGAAGCAACAACGCATAGTGCAAGGGCAATCAAAAGAGACATCAAGGCCTAGGGACAGTTGGTAAGGGCATATTGAGCACAGGTTATTTTTTCCGCTCTCCTTCCAGTTGCCAACAGTGATGTAGGAAGAAACAGATGGGCCCAGTCTATTAATACATGGCTCCATGACTGGTGTCACCATCCAAAGTTCGGATTTTTTGATAATGGGACAGCCTACACGGCACCTGACCTGCTGGCATCAGATGGGATTAACCTTTCTCAAAGGGGGAAGAAGGTCTTTCCTCTCAAGCTAGCAGGGCTTACTGATAGGGCTTTAAACCAGATGTGAAGGTGGAGGGGGATAACATCAGGCTCACCCATGACAAGGTGTGGGATGACAAGCCAAGGTTGGAGGGATGGGGTGCTAGCGAGGCCCCTCAGCTGGTTGCACCAGAGAAAGACCTCAGAGGAGCTAAAGGAGGTTCCTCTAAGAGGGTGACACAGCCAGCAGTCCAGCTGAAGTGCCTCTACATGAATGCACACAGCGTAGGCAACAAACAGGAGGAGTTAGAAGCACCATGCTGCTAGAAAGCTACAACCTGGATGCTATTACTGAAACTTGTTGGGACAAATCCCATGACTGGAGTGCAGCTATCGATGGCTACAGGCTGTTCAGAAAGGACAGGCAAGGAAGGAAGGGCGGAGGCATTGCCCTCTATATCCCAAAATGGGGAGAGTGCAAATAGCTGTCTCTGAATAATCGCCATGAGCAGGTCAAAAGCTTATTGGGAAAGAATCAGGGACAGAGGCAATAAAGGGAACATTGTGGCTGGTGTCTACTGTAGGCCACCCAGTCAAGGGAGCCTATTGATGAAGCCTTCTCACTACAGCTATGAGCCTTCTCACTCCAACCACTCCAAGATCTGCTGGAAAACTAGCACAGCGAGCTGTAGGCAATCCAGGAGACTCCTGGAGTGCATGGAGGATAATTTCCAGTGCCAGGTAATAGACAGGCCTACCACAGGAGATGCCATATTGGATGTGTTGATCACCAAAACAAGTGAGCTAATTGGTGACGTCAAGGTTGGAGGCAGCTTGGGCTGCAGTGATCATGCACTGGTGGATTTAGTCCTAAGGTATATGGTCTCTGTTACCCTGAGCCCAACTGGAACAAGCGCATGGGAGATTCAGTTCCCGTCATATTTATCATAGCAATTTTCTAATAAGGTTAATCTTCTTACCTTTCTCCCCTTTTGAATTAGACTTCCATAACACTTACTCACATACTGCTGAGACACTAAATTGACATTCCGTGTTGAATGTTATATTCACATATCACATATAACATATGTTATATGTTGTGTTAAATTTATTCTTTCCTTTGAAAATCAGTTTCTGGCACAGTTAGCCATTAAACTTTGTTTTGATACATGTTTAGATTTACTCTTAATATATGCATAGAATCTTTATATTATAAAACACAATTTTGCTATGTAAAAACTAATGCAGATTGCTCAAAAAATGTCAAATTCAGAGGATAATTTAGCGAAGGGGCAAATCTGCAGCTGTTCTAAAATGAACTAATTCTTTTACTTTTCTGGCATTTTGTTGATTTACATCATCTGCGTATTTGACTTATATATCCGAAATATATTGTATATGTATTCAAAAGATGGGAGTTTAGCCTCCTAATAAACATTCTTAGTAATCAGTTGGATATTTTTAAACACGAATTATCCTCTTACCAAAATTTAGGTTGACTTCTAAAGTAGCAAATTACTTTCTGAAGACCTCAGTCTTGAAACCACTGATAGCTCAGACTCAGACTTTTCTGTTACCATACAAGGAAATCAGTTAAACACTATGGCCCAGTTTCTGTCTAGTGCTTTGCAAAGAACAGGAAAGGTCATCTACAGTCTTTGCATAGCATATGTAAGGGAAGAAGAAATCATAGTCATTTTGCTTTGCTGTTTGAAATAAAAGCTCTCCAGAACTAGATGCAGGCACATAGTGTTATGCATGTGCAAGTTTTTATAAAGTTTACAGCCACGTAAATTGAATTCTACCCTGAATGTCACTGAAATCTATAATTTTCTAGTTAATACAAGCTCTCTAGCCCATCATATCCAGTTTGCATTTTAGTCTTACAGATTCTTACTGTCTCACATATACAAGCAGAATCCACATGGCTAAAGCCTACTCCACCATCTTCTTTGATACCTTATTCAAGTATCTTTCTACTTGGCTTGACAAACACATCTTGATTTACTTTTACCCATTAAGAATGCTGCCCCAGATATCATTTTCTCATCTTGACCTTTGACTATACCACTCTTCTACATTCCTTGACTGGTATCTTCTTCTGTGTTGAGTCAAACATAAAATATGTTTTCTCTTTCAAGGCCTTTCCCAGACTCTTTCTTTCTTCTTTCATTCAGTATTGAGAGGCTGTCTCCTGATTCTGATCATAGGTCCAGTCCTGCATTAGAAACTTAACAAGTGGTTAAGTGATTCTTTATGATTGCTCCCTTGCCATCGCTCTTCATCATTGCTATTTCACAGAAGTGTGCACAAAAAACAGAAAAAAATGCTTTTAGGAATAATCGGTCTTTAAGAGAAAGAGTTGCAGATCCCTCCAGTGTAACCTTTCCTGTAGTTTACTTTTCCTAGGCACTAATATTTTAATATTACTGACCATTTCAATTTAAATGATAAAAAAGTTCCCCTCACGCCCCATTACTACAATAATAGAAATAATGTTAAGGGACAAATTTAGATCAGTGATTACTTAGTTACAAGGTTTCATTAGAAACATCTTTAAATGTATAGGTGCTATTATTGCATTTTAGTTTAAAACATAATGACTGATTTAATCTATTTTTGTGTTGAATGTTTTATGTAGGCAGGTAATGAGCGAGAAAAGCATCTAATGTAGCTGATTACAGATAATGCAACATAATGTAATATAACAGATGACACATGCCATTACAGATTAATAAGATTTTTAGACTAAACCTAATCACTTTCTCTGTTACTGCATTATTTAAGCAGAATTATAGTATTTTTAAATAAAACTTTTAATTTTATCTGTCAAAGAGCAGCAACATATATATTAGCATTAATGACTGTCTTTGTGCTTTTGATATAATGACACCTGTCATTAAAAAATGAAAAACCTTGATTTTAATAATGTTTCAAGTCAGACAATTTTAAAACTGTCTTAAAGACCAGTGAAACTAATATTCTAATAATAGGCACCCATTTTTCCAGTTCTGTCCATTTTCTGGAACTTTCCTCAACTGTCCAGATCTGTAGTTCATTTAAAATGAAGAAACAAACAAAAAAACCTCCCACAAAACCCCAGAGTATATCCTACTAACTTTTAAATAAATATGGTAAAGCAGATTAGAATAATTTAAGTGAAAGATATTAATCTTAATGGCAGAAGAGATATTAACAACACACTAGTTTCCGTAGTGGAAATTTAAAATGGCCAAGTATCTGTATCAGCTGGACGTCTGTCTGGTATCCTTGCTTAATCTATATACAATATGCACTGGAAAATCTAATTAGTGGCCTTATGACATTAACCCATCTAGTTTTGTTTATGAATTATGTTAGTGTCATTTCAGATTGACAGTCTCCTTTCCCCTTTTCCATAAATGGAGCCATCTGGAAGGTTATCCAGAAAGTTACGGGGTTTTTTTCTTCTTCTAGTAAATATTTGTCCAAGAAAAAATATAACTTTTATCATCACAAAATATTTATGAGTATAGGAGACTTTCATATAATGACTTCAACTAAATACAACTTAGCAACTTCAGATTAAATTTTCAGATCTTCCAGAAAAGGAATCATGGTCCCTTTTTTATTTCCAGAATCAGTATGCTTACTCATTTTACAGGAGGCACAGGAGTTTAAACCCACTCAATCCTACTTAAAAAAAAAAAAAAAAAAAAAAAAAGTGCAGGCCATAGTGCTAAGGGATTTTCTGGAGTTTAGCAGGTCTATCAAGGAGGAGTAAGACGGGAGAATTTGAGGTTTGAACACAGTACCCCAGCCCTCCAAAGGACCTATTAATCACATACCAGTATTCAAGTAACTGACCATTTTATAGTCACTCAACACTCCCCTTTTGAGTGAGGAAGAATCGAACAAACACTCTTAATTCTACATTACTATCAGGAAGACTGAATGATTACATTATTTACGCTGTTTTAAGGGACTTTATGTCCCCAAAGAAAATCTGCATTCAGAAGGAATGTGACTTCACCTTACATAATATCCCCTAACAGAGAACTGTTGCCATATGGTTAAAACCAGCAATGTGGTTGGAAGAAGTGTGCAGCAGGAACACAAGCAGTGCATGTGAAATGGGATATAATTCTCCAGTGAACTTTCAGTCTTAAATACAATGTCACAGGGGATTGACAGCTTGTTCAGTGAAAAATGTTTCGTGCATTTTACACAAGCAAGCAACGACCACCATTTTTAGAGAATGCTTATACACTTTCATTAGAGTGTATCGATTCTACCATTTTAATGCCTTTTCATGCCTTAAAATGTCACTGTGTATCAGTATAAGTGGAATCCCTCACCCGCATCTTTAACACACATTTTTAGTCTATTAGAAGGTGCTTTTAATTTCAAATAAGAGGATGTGAAACTGGATATATTTTTAACTTTATAGTTATTAATCAAGGAGACAAAGTACATCTGTTTTTTTAATAAAAATAAATCAGAGAATTTTGGATTGACATGGTTGCCTTTTTAAAGGGATGATTCTATTATTTTGAGTACACAGTGCTTGCTTTTTAATTCTGGATTAACAGTGCATTTATTTTTGTTTTCTTTGAACTAAGAGCTTTTCTCCCTCCTCACAGTTCACATATATATCTCAAAGACCAGCTTGTTAGCTGATGACTTTGAAGCTCCAGTAGCTATGGACATTAAACTGCACTGGCAGAAAAAGAGCTGTGATGTCAAAAAAGGAACTGGGAGGTTAAAGGCTCTCAAGAAAGATTAAGACAAATCTTTCCAATGACAAAGGAATTTAAAGAACATGACAGGGCAAAACCAAAAGTCCTCAGTAAGCATTGTTCTGCCTTTGATTTCCCTCTGTGATGTGGGAGAAGTAAGTATGTCACCTGTACAAAATGGTATGGAAGCAGCTGGATGTGAGCCAGACTGGCTTTTAAACGATTAATGCCAAAACCACATACATTTAATCTGATTTTAACAGTGCCCACTTCCATTCCCCAAGAAAGCTAATTTATTGTTCCTTTCAGTTTGAAATCTGTTTGTTCAGAAAAAATGGTAGTGCATTGCCTTATTTTAGATTTCTTCAACTGCCTCCAGAAGGAATGATGACTCAGACTACACTTGTTTAAAGTGAAAAGCTCTAATGAACCTCATGGATGTTGTTAATGAAATAGACAATAACTGGGAACAAGAGAAAAATACAGGAACCAAATTTTGTTTATTTTTTTCTGGCTTAGTTGAACTATCCCTATGCTGTAGGGTTACTAAACTACTTAATCCATAACACATCAGGAAAGAAATTGTCACAGAAGAACTGTATCTGAAAAGATATATTTGCAACATAGTGTCATGGAGGATAATACCAGTTACTGGCTACCACTTTCTAAAGGCTCTGTTTAATGTCATCATTTAACCCAAAGCTTGCGTTTAGATTCAGATGATAACTTCCTAACTGTCTCTTTTTTTCTCATCTCTCTCTCTCCCTCTCTCTGCAGTCTTACCTAATGCAGCATTAATTTAAATAATTTGCCATCTTTTGATAAAATCTCTCTAGGATATCAAGAAAATTAAAGCTGTCAAAACGATACACAATTAAAATTTGTAAAATTAATGGGCTGCAAAATAGTAAAGGGTTTGCAGTAGGCAGTCCAGATGATCAGGTCAACAGGAGATACTATTAAAATCATCATGATGAATGATGACAGGTAAACACTTCCATGCTGAAAAGTGTATTTATTCAGAAAACAAGTGCTACCATAAAAAAGATTAGTAAATGAAATAGTCATACAGTTGCATTTTAAGACATTTTATTGCTACCAATATTGTGATGGTAAGGTCCACTACATTGTATGTAGTGACATGAAATGCTATTGAATGCTTATAATACAAACATGGAATATAGTCGACTACCAAACCTACCAACAGCTATTCTGATGTAATATAAAGTAAAAATGAAATCAGTCATTCATTTGAAATTTCATGAAAGGAAAGCCCATTAGAAAAGGGATAGAGAACCCTGTTTCTTATTAAATGTTCATCTATTGTGCAATACAAGGATTAAAAAAATAGTTTCCCCTGAAAAAACACTATGTAAGAGCATCAGTCTTGGTGCCCAAAAAGAGACAGGTGTGGTAGTAAGCACAATGTCACTACATCAATATTTCTAAGTTATGTATTGGGTTTGCATCGTGGGGTTTTGGTAGTGGGGGGGCTACAGAGGTGGCTTCTGTGAGAAGCTGGTAGAATATTCCCCCATGTCCAATAGAGCCAATGCCAGCTGGCTCCAAGATGGACCCGCGCCTGGCCAAGGCCCATCAGGGATGGTGGTAGCACCTCTGGAATAACATATTCCACATGGACAAGGGCAACTGCAGACAGAGAAAGTAGTGAGAATATGTAAGAGGAAGAACTCTGCAGACACCAGGGGCAGTGAAGAAGGAGAAGGAGGAGGTGCTCCAGGTGCCGGAGCAGGGACTCCCCTGCAGCCCATGGTGAAGACCATGGTGAGGCAGGCTGTCCCCCTGCAGCCCATGGAGGTTAACAGTGGAGCAGATATCCACTTGCAGCTCCTGGAGCACCCCGTGCTGGAGCAAGTGGATGTGCCCAAAGGAGGCTGTGGCCCAGTGGGAAACCCATGCTGGATCAAGCTCCTGGCAGGAGCTGTGGACCTGTGGAGAGAGAGGAACCCACACTGGAACAGGTTTGCTGGTAGGACGTGTGACCCTGTGGGGGACCCACGCTGGAGCAGTATGTTCCTGAAGGACTGCATCCCATGGAAAGGACCTATGCCGGAACAATTCATGGAGGACTGCCTCCAGTGGGAGGGACCCCATGCTGGAGTAAGGGAAGAGTGTGAGGAATCCTCCCCCTGAGGAGGAAGGGGCGGCAGAGACAATGTGTGATGAACTGTCCACAACCCCCATTCCCTCGCACTGCTGGGCAGGTTGGAGATAGAGAATTCGGGACTAAAGTTAAGCCCAGGAAGAAGGGACAGGTGGAGGGAAGGAGTTTTTAAGATTTGATTTCTCAGTATCCTACTCTGCTTTGTTTGGTAATAATTGAAACTAATTTCCCCAAGTCAAACCTCTTTTGCCCGTGACAGTAATTGGTGAATGATCTCCCTGTTCTTGTCTTGACCCACGAGCCTTTCATTATATTTTCTCTCCCCTGTCCAGCTGAGGAGAGGCAGTGATAGAGTGGCTTTGGTGGGCACCATTCATCCAGCCAGGGTCAACCCACCACAATATACTTGCCAAACAAGGAAAAGTCATTGATTTTAAGCAGGAATAAGCTGTATATCTCTTCTGTATATAGGGATGAACTTTGAGACCTGTAGATACTACTTATCAGTACATTCAAAATACAGATGTTAAATTCACATCCTCTAGTATCTTTTTTTTAAACTTGCAGTAGACATTTGAGCAAATGTAGGAGAAAAGCAATCTGTAAATATCCCGTTATAATTTTTAAATTAATTTACTCAGACTTTGTTTATCCCTTTTTTTTTGTATTTGCTTTTTTCAAGTCCTGGAGAAGATAACTTCACCATCTGTACTGTCTGCAGAAATAGCAAGATTCTGAATGTTAGCAAAAGGAAGTTTTGATGTACTAAATGACAAAGAACACTACCAAACGAAACCTTCTTCTAAGAATTATGTTCAGCAGAAGAACAAGATTTTTTAACTTCTCTGATTTAAAAAAAATAAAATTAACTAATCCAGCTCCACAGTCTCATATTGACTGCTTGCTAAGGAGATGTCTTAAAAAATAATCCTAGAATCATAGAATCATAAAATAGTTTGGGTTAGAAGGGACATTCAAAGGTAATCCCTGCAATGAGCAAGGTTGCTCAGAGCCCCATCCAACCTGACCTGGAATGTTTCCAGGGATGGGGCACCTTCCACCTCTCTGGGAAATGTGTGCCAATGTTTCACCACTTTCATTGTGAAAAATTTCTTTCTTATATCTAGTCTAAATCTACCCTCTCTTAGTTTAAAACCATTACCCCTTGTCCTATTGCAACAGTCTGCCCTGCTAAAAAGTTTGTCCCCATCTTTCTTATAAGCCCCCTTTAAGTACTGTGCAATAAGGTCTCCACAGAGCCTTCTCTTCTCCAGAATGAACAACTCCAACTCTCTCAGCCCCTTAAATCTATTGAGGTATTTTACTGATGTTTCTTTGTTATCTTTTATTACCTCAAGAGCTCCTGGCTTATGTCAGTAAGACTTCAAGTGTGCTGCAGGGTAGCCAGCACGTCTCAGAGCAATAGATTGAGGGCCCTTGCTAGCACCCCATCCATCTAAACTTGGCATGTCATCCCACACCTTATTGTGGATGAGTCTGATGTTATCCCCCTCCACCTTCAAGCCCAGTTTAAAGTCTTGTCAATAAACCCCACTAGCTTGCGAGAAAAGACCGTCCTCCCGCTTTGAGAAAGGTTAATCCCACCTGATGCCAGCAAGCCAGATGCCGCGTAAGCCATCCCAGAACTGTGGCAATGACACCAGCCATGGAGCCATATGTTAATAGACTAGACCTGCCTGTTTCTTCCTATGTCGTTGCTTGCAACTGGGAGGAGAGACGTAAAAATAACCTGTGCTCCAGATTCCCTAACCAACCATCCCAAGGTCCTGAATTCTCTTCTGATCACCCCTGGACTATGCGATACAGCTTCATTGCCACCGACATGGAAGAGCAGTAGTGGGTAATAGTCCGGGCGCCGCACTAGGCTAGGAAGTTTCCTAGTGATATCCATAACCCAGGCTCCAGGACGCAGCAGACTTCCCCAAGAGGAGGGTCTGTCCGGCATATTGGACCCTCTGTTCCCCTCAGAAGGGAGTCACCTATAACTATAACCTGTCTTTTCTTCCTCATGGAGGTGGTAGTGATACAGGAGGTAGGCCTTTGTGACCTTGACAGCACCTCTGGTATATCTGGGCTGTTGTCCACTTCACCCATGGACACCCAGAACCTCATACCTGTTTTACAGAGGCACCTGGGGAGGCAAGGTGGGCAAGGAAGGGGTTTGTCTGCTGCCCTGAGCATGGACTTTCCTCCATTTGCTTCTCTCCTTTACACTACTGCCTTCAGTCTCATGTGGGGAGGATACAGGACCCCCTTGATCTTGTTTTTTTTTCTGGTGGCTGTTCCTGTTTCTGTCTGAGGGAGGGCAGAGCATGGTACCACCAGTCTGTCCTTTTCTCCAACTCCCTGATGCTCCTTAACCCTTCTGCTTTCTCTCATAGCTCTGCCACGAGGCTGAGCAGATCATCCACCTGGTCACACCTCACACAGCTGTTCTCCCTGCTGCCACCCGTTACCAGTGAGAGGCTCTGGCACTCAGCAGCCTGAGACCTGGATGGCTGCGTGTTTCTGTGGGAGCTCTGTCTGGGTTGCCACATCCATTCTGGCAAGTGCAGAGGACATGGATTTCTGCTGGCTTAATATAATAGCTAAGCTCCTTCTGACAGGGTAATGACCAACAACTGAGCTTACCTCTTGGGCTGGTAGGTGACTATGGCCTTCTGTATGAACTGCTGTGCAAAATGCCGCGCCACAGCCTGGCTGATGCGCCATGCTCTGTTTGCCTGCTCTGTTCATAGTGCTGCTGGTTGCTTGCGCTCCCCAGGATGCTTTTTATAGGCATGGGGGTGGCTGCCTTTGCTCTGGCAAGGCCCAGGCCTCTTCATCATCTCCCGTGAGAGCTGCTGGCTCCTGGTGGGTCTCTCCGCTGCCCTGGCATTTTCCTGCCTCAGGAAAAATCCTGTGTGCCAAGATCTGCCACTCTGCTGTGGGTCGGGCTGGCTCCAGAGCAGCTCCCTTTGGCAATTGACAAACAATTCACGACAAATTAATTGCTTATGGAAAAGGAGCAGAGGCAATATAACTTACTTCATATTTATAACCTTAGAGAAACTCTGTTCAAGGGTTTGCATCAATACTAAATTTGGACTGTCTTTTCACTCCTTTTTCTGTTCCTCAGTGTCATCATCTCACAAAGATGAAAAATGATATTGTTGTTCTTGATACACTTAACAGACATTACTGTGAAAGAGTTGGGATTTATATTGTATCATGGGACAAACACAGAATCGGCTATGAACATACAGAACAAAATATTTGAGCCAGTTCAGAGTCATCTTTGAAACAGAAACAGAAACTGGTGATAAAATTTGCTAGCTGTGAGCCTATTATTAATTTATTTGTTTATTACTTGCTTTAGATTTCCAGTGAACACAACTTTCAAAATGCAAGCTGATCATTCTGCTGAAAGCTCATCATACTGATGTGTCTATGTTGTTATAAATCATTTCTGGGAAGGTATTTGTAGCTAGCCTTTGTGGCTCAAAAAACCCAAGGGC
This sequence comes from Phaethon aethereus, assembly GCF_964289735.1. Lineage (NCBI taxonomy): Eukaryota > Metazoa > Chordata > Aves > Phaethontiformes > Phaethontidae > Phaethon > Phaethon aethereus. The sequence goes on along the minus strand of NC_138575.1, from coordinate 179,131,086 downwards.
CTGGTCTTCCTGAATTTTCAGGATAAACCAGGAAGTTCAGAGTGTTGTTTTGTTGGCCTTAATCCAAGGAAAGCTGTGAGACAAATTGCATGGATGTTTGGAGTTTCAAAACTTTTATTTGCAGTTTTTTAAATCCTATTTTATCCTTTCTCCAGACTGTAACCCTGAAGTAATCCCATTTAAACCCATGAAAATGCAAATAGGTAAGGTTTAATTGGTTATTTGTTTACATTTTCTGTAAGTGTGCAGCAAAAATTTTACTTTCTTTCATAGTAATGACTGAATCATAAAAACACACTCAAATTCAAGCATATGAACTACTGAGTGAAACTTCATTCACCTGCATACCAGTGGCATGTGCGTACCTGTTTTCAGCATCAAAGCCTAACTTTGGTATTTAAAGAGGAAATTATATCTGCTGACCTCTATTTTCACAAAGGATTGTTATTGAAACGGTTTTTCTAGTAGGTCTTGTGTACCTTCATCTTTTGTCAGATCTGGTAGACCCTGAAATTTCCAAATTCCATAATTCTGAAATTCTTTGACTCATTTTACAACTGTTTTTCCCTAGCATGTGACAGTTTTGACCTTTCCCTAGAGAACAAAAAATTTGTATTCTTAAGCACATTTTGTCTTAAAGCTTTTTGTGAAATGACATAGTAAAGATGAGCCAGATTTCTTCTCCCACGGTCTCTTGCGCAGCATCCAGAAAATAAAATTTGGATCCCCAGCAATCCTATACACACTCAATGGGATATCAAAGAATTCATCAGTTCCCATATCATGTAAGAATAAATTACACATGGGACTACAGTATTGTAACTCGTTTTCTGTTAGCACCATCTGGAGTAGTATATGCTCCAAGTTGCGTGATGCGGGGAGATACCGTGATGCCACACCCTCCCTCATTTTCAAATACTGTTACTTCTAGCCCCAGTATCCTGGTGTACATCTATAGGATAAAAAAACTACAACTGTGCTTCCATTTCCAAAACGAATAAGCTTCCACATTTACGTGCATTAATGTAGTTCTTTGTTTTTCCATATTCATGTATACAAATACACATTTGTTTATATGGAATTGTTTTGCATCTTTTCTTCTGAGTGCTATATGTGAAACTTCTAAATAGTTTTACAATCTTTTACGCCACTATTGTTAAATTGCAGGGAGGGGTGTTATTTGTTCATTATAGATTTTCAAAATAAAATATTTTGGATAAGAAGGTTTAATTACTGTATTTATATCATTGGAGTTGGACTCAATCTTCCTTATGGGTCCCTCCAGCGAGAGATATTCTATGATTTTATGATCACTACGGACTATATTTTTCCATGAGACTGAATAGATGTGTGAAATGAGAACATTAAAGAGGTATCTCATCTCAGTATTTCCTCATCCAACATATCCCTAAAAAAACCCCAAAACTTTGTTGCTCTTTCTCTCTTATTTTGAAAAACATACTCCCTTTCATAATCTACTCTGATCTGCACTTTTCCCTCTAATTCTTAAACTACCAGATCACCATCTATATTTAGATCCAAAGCAATGACTACTATGCCTGACAAAGTATTTCTTCTCTTTTGAGCACTTTCAATTGTGTCACCTATATAATCTTTAAGATAGCAGTGAAACACTCTTAAAAAAAGACTTTGCTTGGATCAGAAAAGCTTTGCTAAACATATTAAAATAGGAAAAATAAATTCATTGATAAATTTAATCTGCTAGAGATCTGTCACCTTTACTAAGTTTGTGAAAAGTGAAAACCAAGGATTGCTGGAAAGCCTAGTACCTTAGAATTTTTTGATTTACGTTGTTTAATGAGAGAGGTATGGTATGGTGGTGGCCTTAAATATTAATAAAACTATTTGAAAGAAAAATAAAGTCTACATGATTATCAATCATTATCAAGCATTAAATGAAATGAAAACTCATACATGTATAAAATAAAACAAATACACAAATCAATGTTACACTCAAATTACGTTTGAGTGTACACTTAAATTTCACTTAAATAAGAAAGTTAAATAAGATAAATAATCAAATCCTTATACATTCTGAGTAGGATTTTAAACATATTAGTTAATTTTGTTGATGGATCCTAACTAAAAAATTAAATCATAGTTCATGAACAATTTATGATTTTAAACTTGAGGAGAGCTTAATACTGAAATATCTAAAATTTAAACAATGACTTTGGAAGCAATGATAACACTGTATTCCAACAGTTCTGTTTTTACCTGGTAACTAAGCATTTTCTTATTTTCCCTCTCCCCCCAGACTCTTCATTCCCCCAAGGATACTGTAACACAGAGGTGAATAGAAATGTTCTTGTGAAACTGAAGTTTGAGAGTTCATGTTTACCAGCACTTGTCGATCACAGTTCCAGGTTTCTTGGAAAGTTTAATCATACAAAGCTGTAATATATCATAAGAAACAAATTTACTGGATAATGCTAGTTGTATCAATATTTCATCTGTAGTGATTAACCAAACAAATGTATTCCAGAGTCTGGGTAGTTCTTATTAGAAAATTGGTTGTTGATGCCATGTATCTGATCAAAGAAAGACTAGTGCCACGTATGCCAAAATATGAAGCTTTTGATGTTCTTATGGTGGACTGACTAAAGTAACAAAACTCTTAGGCCCATTGTCTGATTTCTACTCTGTCAATACTCTGTCAATAATAACATTAAAAGAAATTAACTACTGACAGTGTATGCAAACCATTTATGTTAAATTTACCAAGTATCCTTAAAGGATGTTTTAAAATAACATGTTTTAAAATAACACATGGAACTAGAAAACTTTACAGAAGTTCTTGAATCACTTTTTGGGGGGTACAAAATAATTATAACAACACTTATATTAGGATGCAATGAGAAGTTGTTTCACAATTTTGGGGAGATCTCATTTGTTGGAAATGAGTATTCTACCATCATTGGGGATGGGCATAACATATGAACTTGAATAAAGAAACCATAACCTCTTTGTGAAAAGAAAGAGGCATATTCACTTTGAGAACTTCATGAAGGAGTTTGCATCCATCAAACAAAGCCAGACAAATGCTTATAGCTGAAATCCTGATGCTTGTGATACAGAACTCATGACATCCTGCATGATGGCTGCTGGGCAGGTTAGCCATAGAGCCACGCTCTTATGTTTTGTGTATCTGCATTTGCTTCGGCAATCGTTCGTATGTCAGCTTCCCAATGAAACACATTTTCCTCTTTTCAGAGTCCCATTGATCACTGAATATGTATCTGAATCAGAGCAGACATTACTGATAAGAGTAAATGTGGTTTAAGAAGAACAGGAAGAAACTGAATATTCATTTTTCTGTCAAGACCTAATTAGAAATCCCTTTCTTTTTTCCCTTCATCTGTTCATCGGTGTGACGTTAAACAAATACAGTGGTTTAGCTCCATTTAATTTGCTTTATGACGTCCACTGCAAAAGTTTTTATTGATCTATCAGTGTTGGTGCCTTGCTTTTTCTCATTTGTGTTTGCAGTTCATTTAGAACACAGGCATACAGAAGTAGGTTATACTATTCCCTCCAACATGCACCACTTTGCCTTTAATGAAAATTATTTCATCCAGAATTATGCTACCTACTCACCAAAGTCCTTTTGAAGTTCTTCACAATATCCTTGAGACCTGATTAACCCAAATATGCTTACCTGTTGTTATTGTTAATTAAACCTCCTCATTCTTCACTTTTGCCAAGTTACTAGGAAGGGTATTCAACAATGCAAACATCCTACATGATAAGTTTGCACTTACCACTTTTACTTACTTGAAAATAATAATCTATATTCACTTAGCTTGCCCTCTTATGAAGGACAAGGGATGTCTGCTCTGAATATTTCAGTCATATTAGAATTTCATCTTTTATTTTCTCTCTGACTTCATACATCTGCGAAATATAAGTTATTATAGCCTTGGCAGAAATAAACAAAGACATGAACAGGAGGATAGTTGATGCTAGATGAAAAAAATATAACCTGGAAGATAAAATATTATTTTGTTTTCCATTTTTATAAGAATAATTTTAAAAATGTAAACATGATCATCCTGATAACAGTGAACAGAAGAAATGGAAAACTTTACAAATTACATGTCTAGAGGAAAAAAAAAATTTGAAAAAAAAATCAGCTGGATAAACAGGTATGATACAAGGGATAGTTGTATTTTAACATCAGGAATGATAATTCTTGTGTTAAATTCCTGTTCCTTTAACCAGGTCAGTTGGCTGAAGACCAGCTCTCATAGTGATGGTCTTTATTTGTAAACTACCCTTTATCATATCTAATATTTTTACATCAACAGAGGTAAAATTAAAAAAATAAAATTACTGTTGCTCAGTAGTGAAAACCATTTCTCTTATTTCTCAGCAAGCAAGCATCAGTACTGAAAAAGATAATGGATGATCAATATTTTGACCATTAATATGAGAAGAGAAAGGTAGAAATTCTTGGACAATTATTTAGCTTTATAGCTAGATGTGGAATAATCTTTAATAGCAATAGACAAAGTAGAGTACTTGGCACAAAACATATAGACACAAAAAATAACTCCAAGTAAGCCTTATTTTTTTGTCAGTTCTGTTGTATACCATTCATTGCAAAGTCACTCATTGCTTGTTCTATGCAGTCTTTAGAAATTTATGCCCAAATATTGCTCTTCTGTAGTGAACTTCTTACATCATGAAAAGATAATAAAGTTTTTCTTAACACTACAGTGAGCATGCAGGATCTTAGCAAGGAGGCTTTTGAAGGATTGTTAAAAAGAAAAAGAATACTAGAGATGTCCTTTTTTATGATATATCAGTAAATATATCATCTAGAGTATAATATTAATGTAGAAAGGATTTTAGGTCTGATGTCATATGATCATTGACTGAAGAGAAATATTTAGTGATTTTTTTTTGTGCATTTAAAATGACTCCTATGCAGATATGAGTCATTTTAAAATATATATAAACAAAAATCTGAATGGCAATAAATTAAAACTTAGTTCCTTGTGGGCTTATATGTGTAACTGTAGGTTTAACTAGTTTTTGAAATGAAAGATTGTAAGTCTAATAAAGTTTTAATAAACTAAAAAGATTGTAAGTCACCATGCAGCTTATTTTTGGCTTTTGACACATCCCTGCTGTTGTATTCCTTATTCTGTTACCTTTTTCTGACAAACTGTAGGTCATATTCAACAATTTTTTGACCTATAACCAGTGTCCACCGGATGGTAATAAGAATAATTAGGCTTTTGCAACAAGAACAGAGAGATGTCCAATAGAAATGGGGTCAAAATTAACATGGATACACACACTCAACTGAAGAGACGTACTCTGTATAAGAAAAAAAATGTTCTTCTCACAGTGTTTGGTTTTGGGTTTTGGGGGGGTTTTTTTGGTTGATTGGTTGGTTGGGGTTTTTTTTGCGGGATTCACTTGACTTTGGGTAATATAAACTCCTTTCTGAGAAGTGTCTAGAACATCAGCATTATAAATGAGGATCAAAGTCGTTTGGTCAGATGCAGGCATCTAAATCGTAGATGTCCACATTAGGACAGATGTAGCTCACATTTTTTTCTTTCAGTTTGATTAACACATTACATCCAACTTCAGACTCAATATCTCTTGACCTCATCTTATGATCTTTACATGTTCAGCTCTCTTTTCACACTCACCTCTGCTTGAGTATTATTCTTCCACTTTGACAGGATTCAATACCCATTACATTCATCCAAAGGATTCAGGATGATTTTAACAAGATTTGGGGCTAGAGGGTTAAACATTAAAAGTTTACTTTCTACCAGAGAAAAGTGCAATATTCCTACCTATAATTTCTCCTAAACTGAGATGATTAGAAAATTCAAAGAAAACCTTTGTTTTGCTTGAACATTGTGGCTTGTCAACCTGCAAAGTTTTCACCTGGAAATTATTTGCTTTGATAAGCTTTTACTGTATGTGAGATAAATTTCCATGGGAATACATAGGTTTTTCACTATTTCTATAGATTTTTTTTGTAAGAATAGTTTCCATTCCTTAGGACTAGAATGTCAATGTTTACCATGTTTGTAGTACTGGGACAGATCTGCTTGGAGACTTGCCTTTAAAAGGGGTATTTAACATTTTGACGTCATACTGAATTTGGGTAGACCATGCAAAGCTCCTGGTACACCGGCCATTTCTGACACTCAAATATGATTAAATGATTTAACTTCTGCTTTATTGAAACTTTCCTCTTGGTAAGCTGTACTCTTAACTGTTGTACTCTTAACTGCTAACTTCAGGGTCATAGGTTAGCTGTATCCAATCAGAAAAGCCTCCCTGAAGCGCAAGAATCCACATGAACTGTACTGTGGAATAGATACTGGCTTTTCTAGAAGTATTAGCTATGTTTTCTATATGGTCTACTGCTTTTGGGTATGAAAGTTCAAATACATATTTTTTAATGTTAAAAGCTGCGGTTGGATGGCGAATTTCTGACTGTCGGCCCCTCCTAGTTTTAAATCCTCAGAGGGGATGACACGTTTATTATGGCCTACCTGGTACAATGCACTAGTACTCTAGTTACCCAATGTGCTGCCAGTTCCACTTTCGAGCTTCTTTAGAGTACATCCATTCTAAGTTTTATTCAGGGCATGTTACTCTGGCATAATTCTTAATCACCTGTAACATGCTCTAGCTATGCCTCATCCTTTTCATAACTTGCCAAACCAGTTCTAAACCATTAAAAAAAAGGGTTAGCCAAATCTGCAGTGACTCTATTACCTCCTTTCTCATCCTATTGCAAAAGAAACTTTGTTACGACAATCTCATCTGCTGGGTAGAGGTCATGAAAGAAGCTTTTAGTACTCAACTTGTAAAAATTTTGTTTCTGTCTCTCTTTAGATGATACTGTAAAATCTTGTGCTTCTGTGAATACTTTCTAACAAGAAATAATTACTATCCATAACACAGTAGTAATATTATAATAACCATTGCGACATAGGGTCCTGTTTTACTGCAAGAAGTTAATGAGCCCTAACAACTCCTATTCTTTTATTCGTAAGCAAGGCAGCATAAAGGTATCAAATGAAGGAAGACAAGGAATTAGAAAGAAAGAATTCAGAAGTGAGATCACTGAATTCATACTAAATAGCAATGTCTCAGTCCAGTCAGCTGAAATTTGCTGATAACTGCACCAGGGATGGCAGTCATATTAATGCTTAACTTAACAAACTGTGTATTAGGTAGTTCATGTGTGCTCATAAGGAGTATGGTCCTGATTTCAGGTCTCCAAGATCTCTAAAAGACTCTCAAATAAGTGTGACCTGCTTGAGACTAACACTGTGATAGTCTAAGGGTATAAATAAAAAACTGTAAGGATACACATAATCTTACACTAATATAATTGTTTTACACTTTTCTTCTGTATCAGTCACTCCTAAGTTTCACAACCCAAATTAAAAGGAGTTTTATTTCTTTATACTTCTTGAATCTTTAGTGCATTAGTCATTACTGTAAGGCCAAGTCCTTTTCAATATTTTCAAGAAAAGAAAGTTGAAACATGGATCCTCAAGCTGGAGATATCCCAAATGCTCAGACTGCTGGAAGTTGGGATGCAATATCACGAGAAATATGTAGACTTGGAGGCTACCTACTGCTGTATTAATTTTCAAAAAATCTTCAACAGGTACTGGAAGAAAAAAAAGGTTAAATGGACTTATTTTCTGACACATTATAGTCTTATTTTGACAGTTCTTTAGGTTTCATAGGCAAACTATTACTTCACTGAAGCTATCACTTCAGTGGCATCCACCATCTGCATTAATTTAATACAGATCATAAAATCACAGAAAATTTTCAGTTTACACACTGTATTGTGTAACTGAAAATTTAATTTACATACTGGATTATTTTTTACATACTTTTGATCTATTTAGTATTACATAGGTTAAGTAAGAGTCTACATGAAAGGAAGGAGTACCAAATGGCACACTTTCATGTTTCTATTTTACTCAGACAAAATAATTGAGCTTATCTAAATGTTTGTACTGCTATAAATGTATACTTTTTTAGCACTCCTGTTCTAAGTGATTTTGTGATTTCTTGCCTTTTTTTTTTCTAGTTCTAACCAGATTTATTTTCAATCAATCAGATAGTATGGAGGATTGTATTAGGCAGCAAACTGTAAACATCAGTAGAAATTATTTCTTTATTCCTTCTTTCCATTTACCATCATATTCTGAAGGCAGTAGCAGAGATATCTTGGGCAGTCTAGAAGGAATAGGAAAGTGTACTTTGATAGTAATATAACATTTCAAAATGTGTATGCTGCTCTTTTAAATTTGTCTACATTTGAATTAATTTGTAGACTATCTCCCCAATGAGTACCTTAGCCTTCACTCTGACTTTCCATGAAAACTCATTTTTCCAGTGATATTTTTATCTTCAAAATTGTATTTGGTTCACTTCTTTTTCAATTTAATTCAGCTAGTAGTGAAGAGACACTATAGATTTCAATGCAAATGACAATCTGTTTCTTTTTTTTTATCCTGCTATCCTATGTACAGAAGAACTTGATTCTGTTTCCTTACATGCAATTCAGATGCCTTAGGGTGTCTGAAGTGGCATTTGACACCTATTCGTTTAGGTAACTGAATTGTTCTCCTGACTCCTTTGAGGCTCACATCTAGACACCCACTTTGTAAACATTTAAGGACATGCTCATATATATATATATGCAGAGACAAAAAAACCCCACAAATCCCCTTGGTTTAACTCAGTAGAAAAATCAATCAACCAAGAGATACAACTCTTGAAAATAGTTCCTTACTGGTTCACTGAACAGCTTATTTTCTCCTGAATCTTTGTAACAAAATGTATAGTGTATAGAGCATTTTAAGAGTATAAAATGTTTTTTAAATAATAAACAACCAAGCAACAAATTCTGTCACTCTTTTCCACAATGGTTGAATTAAGACTTTGGGTGGGATCTCTGCATAAGGTGCCATGAGAGCTGGATTCCAAGGGAAGTGTTCTGGGTATGTCCTGCCCTCAGAGGAAGTGTGGTCCCTTCTCATCGTTTGATCATCTTCCTCAGAGTATCAAAGTGCACTACCACTCCCTCTCTGCTCATACACTTTGATTTCTTTTGGAAAGGTTGGTAGTGATTATTAAAGATCAATTTAAGAAAATTTAAGGGCTTCTCAAAAAGTTCTTTTTCCACCTCTTTTTGGGTCTTCATGTTCCTTCTCTGTTACATTCCACCTTTATTTAAATTCCTTCTGTCATAGAACAGTACCATCCTATGGGGATCATTGGAGAGGAACAAACTTACCTGATGTCTATTTCCTAGCTTTATATCTTTAACTTCCTATGTTAAACCTGATTAAGATAAAAGAGTGAAAGACAGACATATAATTTTAAAAAGGAAAATAATAAAACTGGAGAAACCTGAGAGAAAAGAACTGGAGCTTAAGTGGAAACTATAGGGAAAAAAATTAATTCACCAATATATAAACAGATAGAAAATAGAAAAATATATGAATCATATTTACATGAATATAATGTTATCAATATATATCAATGAGTAAAAAAATCTGTATTATCATAGTAATTTACATTGTGCTGACCACTCTGTACCAGATGCCAGATGCATATGGCACTTTTTATACTACAGCGGAAGGATATGGGCTATAAATTGAAACATAAAAATTCAGTCTGCCTAGTATAAGTTATTCTGAAGTAGGGCAGTTGGAGGATTTTTATATGAAATGAGTCAGGTTGGTTTTGCTGGTCACCACAGAACAAGTGTATTGATTTTCTTGACACCTTTTACCTCTCCACAAATTACACACATTTTTGCAGTTTTCTATTCTTTGGGTCCATGGGTTGTCTTGTGAGTGGAAACCAGCGATGTGTGATGTTAGTGTTAGCAATTTCACATCTTGGCATTACAAGAAGATATGCTGTTTGATGTACCTGCGATACGATCCATGTCTGGTGACCCATGGTTCTGCAACTTTAATAGACTTGAATATGACTTTGTATATGAGATGAGAAGCAGACTAGATTGACTCATGCAGAACTCCATGACCTTTTCTTTAAGCTGCTTCTGACACTACCTGTAGCTCTTATGGATTTAGTTTGTGTACTGTACAAAACCCCATGTTGCATAATGTTGCTAGCACTTATGTTATATGCATAGGTAAAAGACTTAGTGAAGAACAGGATACAAATATAAGCAGACTTACCTGGATTTACCAGGGGAACTCAGGGTGCATACAACTTCACACCTTCCATCCCCTGCTCACAGGACTAGCAAGTCCACTGCAAATGCCACAGCCTCTTTCCAGGTCCTAAACTGCACAAATCAAGTTCACAAGCCGTGGTAAGAAAAAGGAGATGTTCTGCCATGTAGCAGTTGAAGAATATGCATCTCCCCAGTTGAAATTCTGTTCCATTCCTTGCCCTGTTACATGTTCTCACACTGGAGTTGCAACAACTGCAGTTTAATGCAGATAATTTGACCTCAAAAGAAAGACGAGTAAACTAGGTAAAGTCAATTACCACAAGGAGTTCAGGGTGTTGGAAATGAAGGACAATTCCTCTTTAGAGACCAAAGATAATAATCTCTTCAGTGAAAAAAACAATTAAAAGATGTTGCAGAGGTGATTCTGAATGTGTCTGGGGAAAAAGTTTCTTAAAGAAAGCTATGTTAAATACTCAGCAAATGAAAAAGGAATAAAGAAAATCAACAGCAAAGAAAGCCATGTCAGTTCTGCCTCTCTGGTTACTGTTTTCATTTTTTTTTTCCTCTTCAATTAGTATTTCCTTTCTTAGTGCTCCTGTTCCTTGTGGGGATATTAGGTGAAAGTACACACATAGTACACATTGCAGAGCAAGGACTTAAGGTTGGAGGAAGGAGAGTAGGAATGAGTCATAAAATAAAAGTAGAAGAGAATAGAAAACAGAAAAAAAAAAAAAGGAGGGGGAAAAAAAGAGGAGGAGGAGAAGAGAAGCCAACCAACCCAAACAAAAGTGTAAAGAGTTTATTTTGTTCCGGTGATCTGAGGGAGAAGAGAGGTGCTGACATAATGTTCATTGTGACTGTCAGTGTTTTCGGATCAAGAATAATACCACCATTTCAGAATCCAATCGGTTTCAAATTTTTAATTACTGGCCTTTATTGTATGTCTGTTCAAGAAAATTCTTGGCCTCTCAAAACTGGATCTAGAGATGAAATTATTGCTTACTCAGCACTGATGACTCAACCCTTCTACAATATCTAAAAAGTACTTTGTGAATATTATTAGACTAAAAAGTAAAAAAAGGAATAATGAGCTCCTTCTTACAAGTTTCCGTATAATAAAGCACTTAAAGCACTTAAACATGTCAAGATATAACACCAAATCTACTTAAGTGCCAGAAAAAAAAGGCTCCTTCCTTCCTTGCTTCTTTGATTCCTTGCTTCCTCTCCTCCTTTTTCTTTTACTCTTTTCTCCTTTTCCAACTTCTCCCCTTCCTCCCTTTCTCCTTCCTCACTTTCTTCCTCCCTTCCATACCTTCCTTCTTTCTTTCCTTGTAGTAAATAGTAAAAATATTTTTAAAATCATGTTTCTTTAGAAGAGTGTAAATCAATGTAATTTCATAAATTAAAGATGTTCTGTGTAAATAGGCACACACATAAATGCATATGCAAGGACATATTCTCACAAAGCATTTAAATTCAAAGTAAGACAGAGAAGATTGTAGGAAAAATGGACTGAAACTGCAGTAGCAGCAAGTCAAGTCAGAATATATGGGGGAAAAAAAGATGAGTGAATACAATGTTAAATTTCCAGAAGAAATTAATTTCCTTTAGTTACTTTTTTTTTCTCCAAGAAAATACTTTTTCATATTTAGATTTAAACATATATATGAAAAAATGAAAACTATTTCTTCATTTATAAGCAACATCCTATAGCCAGAAATGATATGAAGGTTTCTTTAGAAACCCAGCTTACATCACATCACGTCAAGTAAAATAGCTGGAAAAGAATCTTTAAGAATATTTTAAAACAGGTAGCAACCATAAGAATATGATGCAATATATCAAATTATAGATGTCCACATAGTAGGTCTCTTGGACAGAAAGAATCAGCAGGACCCTTCAGGGGTCCATATTGGGACCAGTACTCTTTAATATCTTCACCAATGACATAGTGGGATCGAGTGCACCCTCAGCAAGTCTGCAGATGACACTAAGCTGAGTGGTCCGGTTGATATGCCTGAGGGACGGGATGCCATCCAGAGGGAGCTGGACAAACTCAAGGCATGAGCCCATGTGAAGCTCATGAGGTTCAACAAGGCCAAGTGAAGGGTCCTGAGCCTGGGTTGGAGAAACCCCCGGTTTCAATACAGGCTGCGGGATGAAGGGATTGAGAGTAAACCTGCCAAGAAGGACTCAGGGGTACAGGTGGATGAAAAGCTGGACCCGAGTCAGCAATGTGAGCTTGTAGCCCAGAAGGCCAATCCTGGGCTGCATGGAAAAAGGCATAGCCAGCAGGTTGAGGGAGGTGATTCTGCCCTTCTACTCCATTCTGCTGAGACCCCATCTGGAGTCCTGCATCCAGCTCTGGAGTCCTCAGCACAGGAAAGACATGGACTTCTTGGAGCGGGTCCAGAGGAGGGCCACAAAAATGATCAGAGGGATGGAGCACCTCTCCTCTGAGGACAAGCTGAGAGACTTGAGGTTGTTCAGCCTGGAGAAGAGATGGCTCTGGGGAGATATTCTTGCAGCTTTCTAGCACTTAAAGGGGCTTATAAGAAAGATGGGCACAAACTTTTTAACATGGCCTGTTGCAATGGGACAAGGGGTAATGGTTTTGAACTACAAGAGGGTAGATTTTGACTAGAGATAAAGAAGAATTTTTTCACAACAAGAATGGTGAAACACTGGCACAGGTTGCCCAGGGAGGTGGTAGACGTCCCATCCCTGGAAACATTCAAGGTCAGGTTGGAGGGGTCTCTGAGCAACCTGTTCTAGTTGAAGATGTCACTGTTCCTTGCAGGGGGTTGGACTAGATGACATTTAAAGGTCCCTTCCAACCCAAAGTATTCTATGATTCTATGAGATTCTATAATACTACTTCAGAAGAGGCAGATAAAATTAATCTCACTTTGAACTATATAAACAAATATCTATGGCTCCCTTCTTTGTGCATGGTCAAAATTATTATTTTGAGTCTATGACTTCTCATAAGATCTCATGAGAGCCCTTTTTCTTTCTGTCAGCATCCATCTAAAATATTTTCAGTGCATTGGCCAATTTCAAACATTTAAGGGAGAGGTAGAAATCTCAGTATTCTGTTAAATTACATTTAGTGTAATTCCCAGTTGGACTGGGAAAACCTGAATATGTTCCCACTGACAAAAGGAAGAACAGAGAAAGCAATCATCTGGCAGCTAAATTCTTGCCAGTCCTTACATCTGCACTAGTTTATATCAACCATCATTAGGTCTGAACTATTTGTATCAGTGACTGTATTTTGCACAGCCAACAGCAGTGATGATATTGCAATTATACCTCAAAAAGTATCTCATTAACACCAAGCATTTTAATATTCTGAATCTTTTGTACTGGTACTAGTACGACTAGTATGGAGATGCAGACAAATACAGAACTTGAGTTTCTCAAGCTATGCCTATCCTACTAAACAAAAAAGGGTAAAAGTAAAAAGTACACCACACTCTCATCATTCCCTTTACCTTATTGTTAACTTTCTCCCTAGATCAGTGCTTCAACCACCTTTCTCCAAAACAATGTGTAGACTTCATTTAGTGGATACGTTTCTCCAGGGACCACCTCCAAAAGGCATTATTGAAAAGGAAGCACTACTTTAGGCTTTCTTGAATGTATATGTTTCTCCATCAAACAACCTCTCCTATGCTCTCATGTCACAGCAAGATTCAAGCAGTACATACCTTCAGGTTCATGTTAAAAAAAAAAACCAAAAAACCTCACCCTGGTGGGTTGCCACACCATGACACCATTATGCCTAACACTGAAGTGAGGAAAGTACACAAAACAATATCATATTATACAGCTACAGGGGCACTATGCAGAGTCCAGTAGAGATCCAGAGCTAGGTCCTGTGTCATACAGATGCAGGCATTCTTCTCAAGAAAGCTGAAAGCTTTGTGAGTGAATTCCAGTGGTCATTGCTACTTGATCTCTTGGCCAAGGATTAGTTCCTTGAACCTGAAGCAGTATACCTATAAACTTGTTCTCCTCTCTTACCATATTCTCCCTTGTTGGGGAGGGAAGGGGGTATGAAGGGAAGAAAGAAGACAGAAGTCTATTCCTGAGATCTTTACTTTATCATAAAAGCTACTACAAAAGGTGGCAGGGAAAAGGACAATATCTGTTCCTTCTCTGCCACCTTGTATTAAGCTATCCAACAAACTTCTGATTTCATTCAGTAACTGTACCTGGAATTATAGATCTTAGTCTCCTCTTACATATATAGCAACTTGGATTTAGTCCAGAAGTTTCTCAAGGACAATGAGGAGTTCTGCCAACTGGGGACCTGAGAGGAGGCAGAAGCTGAAGCAAAACCTTCCTCATGCTTTTTCATTCCCTGCTATTGGAGAAAGGATGATAGCCATGAAGCAGCATCCTATGTCCCTGCAAAAAGCTAGGGTCTTTTGTGTTTTGGTAAATGTTCAATGTAAATTCATTGGAATCTTTAAACAAAGTTTTTATGAAAGAATTTGTTCTATGATTCTATAATTTAAGAAAGGAAGTATTTATTTTGAATTTAACTCTTTATTTTTGTTACAGTTCCTTTTTGACTAAAGTGTCAAAGGAGCACCGGCTCTTCCCTCTGCTTCTTCCCTCCCACATAAAGGAGATAATAGAAATATTACTAAAAAAACCCAAAGAAAAAATATTTCTGAATTGTGATTGAAGATATGAAGCTAAGAATACAGGTTTTGGAAAACATAGAAAAGACAGAGTAAGTTAGACCAGGTAATCCAGGACAACTATGCTAACTATATTTAATATTATGCAGAAATGAAGCAGGATGGCAAAAAGCCGTTCTTTCCAGAATAAAGATTGAAGTCCTCACTGAACAGCTGTGTTTGCTCACCTGCAAAGGCTAATACAAGCTCTACTGCCTGTATTATTTAGAATAAAAAGTGTGATGGTAGCATGTGATACTATATCACTTGCAATTCCAATAGCATTAGAATCTCATTCAACTTCAGCTACAATAGGAGAGACACAGTAGGCACAAGAACTTCAGACCAGCTGCACGTCTACTCATATTTGTTGTCAGTGGCCTGAGACTTATGGTCCTTTGCCTCCTATTCATTAGGGTTTGTGTATCCAGGTGTTCCTTTGTTTTGTTTTGCTTTCATTTTGTCTGTTTTGTTTTTCAGATTTTTGTTTGTTTGTTTGTTTACTTTCCCCCACCTTAAATTTGTTATTTATCTTGACTAGCCATTAACCAGGTACTCTAGCAAATCAGTTGTCTTTACATTCCAGGTGTCTGCACACCCTTCACATTCCACAAATGCTTACAGAAATTATCACTAAAGGTAACCAAATCGGCATTCATCTTGAATAACTTCAGATGTCTTCAAAGTTGTCTACATTAGAGTTACTGTGGTGAGTTTGACCTTGGCTAGATTCCAGGTGCTCACCAAAGCCATTCTATCACTCCCCCTCCTCAGCTGGACAAGGGAGAGAAAAAATATAGCAAGAAGCTTATGGGTTATGATAAGGACAGGGAGAGATCATTCAGCAGTTACCGTCACAGGCAAAACACACTTAATTTGGGGAAACTAGTTTAATTTATTGCCAATCAAAATGAGAGTAGGATAATGAGAAATAAGACCAAATCTTAAAACACCTTCCTCCAACCCCTCCCTTCTTCCCAGGCTCAACTTTGCTCATGATTTCTCTACCAACTTCCCCCTCAAACTGTGCAGGGGGACAGGGAATGCGGGTTGTGGTCAGTTCATGGCACAGTGTTTTCTGCCACTCCTTCATCCTCAGGGTGAGGACTTCTCACACTCTTCTCCTGCTCCAGCCTGGGTCCCTTCCACAGGGTGCAGTCCTTCAGGAACAGATTGCTCCAGTGTGGGTCCCCCACAGGGTCACAAGTCCTACCAGAAAACCTGCTCCATGGGCTTCTCTCTCAACAGGTCCACAGGTCCTGCCAGGTGCCTGCTCCAGAGTGGGCCTCCCACAGGGTCACAGTCTCCTTTACGCATCCACCTGCTCTGGCTTGGGGTCCTCCATGGCCTGCAGGTGGATATCTGCTCCACCATGGACCTCCCTGAGCTGTGGAGGGGACAACCTGCCTTACCATGGTCTTCACCAGGGGCTGCAGGGGAATCTTTGCTCCGGTGCCTGGAGCACCTCCTCCCTCTTCTTTTTCACTGACCTTGGTGTCTGTAGAGTTGTTTTCACATTCTCACTCCTCTCTCCAGCAGCAAATGCTGTGTGCCAGGTTTTTTCCCCTTCTTAAATATGTCATTAGAGGTGCTACCACCATTGTTGATTCCTTGGCCAGTGGTAGGTCCATCTTGGAGCCAGCTGGCACTGACTCTGTTGAACACTGGGGAAGCTTCTAGCAGCTTCTCACAGAAACCACCTGCAACCCCCACTGCTACCAAAACCTTGCCACGCAAACCCAGTACACTTACTCAGCCTAGAGTCCATTTATAGTTAATAGAGAGTAATAAGTACTTCCTAAGAAAAATGTACTTTATTAATTTTAAATATATAGTTTAGTTGGGATCTTCATTAGCAATTCAGTCTAAATGTTATGTTGATCCTCTAGGTCATCTAGGCTAAGATGAAGCCAAAATGAATAGAGCTTTTCCTCTATTTCTCTGCGTGCCTGGGGAGGAGCATCTATATTTATATTAGGTCTTCCAAAGAAAGATGAAGAAATATTTATAAATGAACCATAGCCACCATTAAGACTGTTTTAGAGGCTCTTTTTATAGGGAGAGCATTTAAATATTACACCTGCCTTGGTTTTCTGCCTAGTATTAACACAGTCTGTTACTGAATGGAAACATACTTGATATAACTTGGTTCAAAGAAATGTAAGCTTACATTTGTAATATTAATAATCCTTTAGTTGTTTTTATTGCTTACAGGTCAAAGTTTATTTTATTTTTATATTTAGCATGAAAGGAAAAAAAGCCCACAACCCCCCTCCAAACTTTTCCAAGCTCTGGTCACCTTTATCTTAGATTTAAAATAAAAAAAGTGGAACGGGTGGGGGATGGGGAACGTCTAGACAGAGCAGCGGTTTTTTTCTGCACAAAATAATTCAGTACATAAAATCAAAATACTGCCATTTCTCCATTGTCCCTGCCAACAATTCCCCTCCAGCAAATCTCTAATTCTGTCCTCTCAAAATACCATCATTTTGTGAATATATGTAAATTTCTCTGTTGGTTCAGACCTAAGGGAAAGAAACACTTCCTTCATGATTTGAAGATTTCTACTTGTTGGTTTTTTTTTATGTGGAATGCCGTGATACACAAGTAGGCTAAAAGAAGTACTGCAATAACTTTTGACTTCATGGTTAAAAACACAATCACAGTATTAAGCTATTCTCATTAGACTAAAACTCGATTTAGGGACTACTTGTTTTTATCTATTTTAAATGCCCAAATCATAATACTGAAACAAAATTTAAGTCATTGGCAGTAGATAGAAGAGCAGTTTTCTTAAGCATTCTCCCTTAGAAGAAAGGATTTTAAGAACCAACTAAAGATATACTATAAAAAGATACCTTTGAATACCACTGTATTTCAGATATAAATGTCTTAAGTATCTTCAGTGTCTCAATAGTTGTGTATATTGAGAAGTTACGTTAGTTTAAAAGCCTGATCATTTGGGAAATAAAAAAGGAGAGAAATAGGTATACATGGCTCACCCATTCTGAAAGCTGTTCATCTGCTGCTTAGTGAAATCCAACTGAAATCAATAGGAATCAAGCAGATCCACTAGCCTGTGCTCCCAAACCAGTCTACATTGCATTACTAGTCCTGCAGTCTGTAGAATGATTCCATTCTTGTGAACTATGCCTGCTTTTTGCACAAAAGCGTTGCTTTAGCTGTACTGTGATCAGTTATCTACTTATGCCACTTAGACTCCATTAAGATCTTCCTGGTAGCTGGTAGTTCACTTTTCTTGCAATACTTAATTTTCTTTTCAACATATAAACTTTAAATATTTAATTTGCTGCATGAAGGAATTTTTTGTTAGAACCCCAATTTCAGGAAATATGGAACTGTTAACCTAAAAAAGGTGAATCTGCTGCACTGTGTGCATGAGTTTTCTACTTAAAGTGACCATCAGTGAAAAGTGCTAGGGACCATTCTGGGCTTAAATATGAATCAGTATAAAAATCAATATATATTTACTGAATTGAAACAAGTTATTTGATTTATTTACTGTTTGCACAACTCCTTTTTAGAGACTTTATTAAGGTTCTTAAGGTAAAAGGACTTTTTTGCTTAAAAAAAAGCAGTGTTTAAAAGTTATTGCTATTTATATACTTCCATTAAGAAGGAAATGAGTAGAAATGCTTTCAGTTGAAATGCAATAGGAAGAAAAAAAACCCCTTAATTTTCCACAAAGAGAAAGTCATTTTTGCTTAAATTAAGTGTCTGTATGAAACATTATATTTCACTTCAAGAGTTTCTTTTTTTTAATTTTAAATTTAATAAATCCGTACTTGCCTGTCTTAATAATCAATATGGCTTTCAGAGATAGTGTCAACTGTCATGAATGCTTGTTACTTCTTTGCATCTCTTCAGGAAAAGCTTGCATATATGGTGTACAACATGATACTGATTGGAATTAACATTACTAAGAATAGTGAAAAATTACTTCCTTACAGATTGAAAAGTTGACAGACAGTAGGATGTATTGGTCAAAGATATATGGGCAATGCAATTTCTGACTTGATTAAAAGCAAAAGTAATTTTGAACTCCTTCCAGTGACTTCAAATGGTTTCAGAAGAAGCCTTTATTAAAAGTTGAAGAAATCTTTTTTTAATCCAAACCCAAATCTGTTTTCAAATATAAAGCAGGAAATTCAAACTGTGCATGTTTTACTGATACACACATAGGATATATTTGTGTTTTAAAATATATCTGAACCCTGAGTATTATTTTAATTCATGACATGTCAGATCCCCCCTATCGTCAGATTCATTTATCCAAATTCAGAAGCTTCATGCCATTGGAATCCCTTAAGATACTCAGAATGTCTTCAGGGAGTTGTCAGTATGACATAGAACTGAGAAAGTCCATGTTTTCCTGGAACAGCATCTGGAGGCCAGACCAAATACCTTAAACAGTAGTATTTGATAATTATGTTTAGGCAATTGAATAAGTCTCTATGTCTTAGTTGTTCAAATTAGTCACTTTGGCAAGAAAATTAAGATTTTAAAACCCCACAAAAACAAAGAGAAAATTCATACTTTCCATTTTAAGTTCTGAGAAGATGATGTATTTACCTAAAACATAAGGATTCAGCAGAAGGGCAGGCTGAAAGATTTTATGTTTCTATTCATGCAGACAGGTTTCTGGATAGAAGATGCATCTTGAAGCATTTTCAGTCACCTGAAGAAAAAGATATGATTTCTATGCAGTCAGAAAAAGTCTGAAGTTTAAAAACTTGTCCTTGTCCTGGAATCTTCGAAGGTGTCAGGGCTGGAGGGGAAAAGACTAGTGAGGTTAAGCGATGGGAAGTAAAGAAGTCAGAGTGATAAGTGTTGTGAAAGATAAGCAGTATCAGAACACAGAGTTATTTGAGATATTTGGGCAGGGAGAAGAAAATTTGGGATAAATATGTAGGAAGCTTGGAAAGCTCTCATATGGAATCTCTTTAAAAAATGGTTTTCTGTTAAAGAAGTAATATGTTTTTGAAGGAAAAAGACAAAAAATTCTAAGGGGATGGGTAAATCCTGAGGTTTACAATGACATTTTGACACAGTTCTGATAGAAGTTCAAATTGCTGAGCATCAACCCGTGTTGAGAAACTACCAAGAATTTCTCACTCTGGGGAAAAGAGAGTTCTTCACTTTTCCAGCAAGTCATGATTCAGCATATATTTTGCGTAACTGTGGACTGAAGTGGAAAAGTAAAAGTGGTTGAGTCATATAGAAGAAACAATAGACTGTGGGCTTTATTCTCTTCAGTCCGGGTTTATTATACAGGAAAGATCTGAATGGACTCATTGCAATTCACGAGAAACTAAAAGTAATTATTGTTCTAGAAGTGTATGGTCCATTTTATAATGTGCAAAGTCATTTGAATGGCTACTTGTTAAAAAAAATATTAAAAAAAAAAAGGATTACATCCAAGGTTATGTTTAGGATAAAACTAGGGATAGAGACATCAGTAAAAGGATAAAAAAAAAGATCTAAAAGAGTGAAAATTTATTTAATTTTTCCTAATTCACCTGAATGTTTTCATGTAAGGAACTAGAAGTCACAAACCTTATCAACCATACCTTCCTGATTTTGAAAGCAGAACTCCCCTGTGTTTACTCTTGTAGGTTGGTGAACTCAGTAAAGATTCAAATTCCAACTGAGAAAGACTGAAGTAGATGGTGGAATGCTGCATACTTGCATTTTACGTCCTGAGTATGGTAGCACCATGAAAGCTATTTCATGACTCCAACTGCGTATCTCCAGTTAGCTGGCCTACTATACATCAGTGATATTTTACTGAATTCAGATGCTGAGGATGCTTAATTTCACCTGTTGTAGTCTTTTGACTGTATCCTTTACTAGCAGAAGACTCAGATTGTAGGCTGTCTCCATTCTGATGAAAGCCACTGATAAAAATGGGATTTATGTTTAACAAGTTGACTAAGGTTTCAAATCATAGCATTTGCCTCAGAACAAATCACATCACACTGAAGCAAAATAACTAGCAATAAGCCTGAGCAATTTTTGAGATGCTTGCTACCACCTTCAGATGGATCAAATTTCACCCTAAGTATCTTCTACAGCTGTGCTGAAGGTTGTAATTTCCCTGAAGAGTAAAACAACAAGATGAGACAAATTTTATTAACCTACTGAACAACTGTACTGATTTCACTAAGGGACATCTGTGCCTGACACCTTATTAACGCCTCCAGGTGTTACCCCTAGGCTTGAACTGCTCTTCTGCTTTCCCATCATGACAACCCATAACCTGGCTACTTTTTCTTTGTCATAGAAATAATCTTCTGCTGCTGGGACCTTATACCATGGCTTCTTGGAGTGATGGACTTGTGGTCTTCAAAATATGCTGAATTAAACTTCTGACCTGGACGTCTTGTGTTTCATTTGTGTATCTTACAGACATACCATACTGTTGTCAGCATAAACCAAATGATAAATGACAAGGTGAAAATTGGACAAATCATGCTTCTTTCTCTTGTGTGGTTTTCAAATTCTAATAACTGAAAACAGATTTCTAAAACCTCAGCCAGCATGAAATGGCTGTAGGTAACATCATGAATACAATCACACAGAATCTGTCAGATTTCCCACAAAAGCAAGTGGAAAGACATGAAAACTATTAAACATGAAAATATTACCCTTGATATGGACTTAACTCAATATTCTGAATATATAGGGATACTACCCTACAAAGGCCAAAAGAAGTTTTGCCAGTGATATAAAAGGGACAGGATTTCACTTCTACAACAAGCTTTTGTACTGGACTTTCTCTAAATTACACAGAATATGGTGAGCTTTGGACCTTAAGTAAATAAGCTCCTAATTGATTGTATAATGAGTTTCTTTTTAGTGTCTGAATTTTAAATAATGAGCACCTAATGAGTTTGTTAACTATAAAAAGTAAATTAAACAAAATTAATTCTAAAATAATTACATTTGTAACAATGAACTTAAAGCACATTTACAGAACATAAGCATCTGAGACAAGAATTATGTACTCAGCTACTTAGTTACTTACAGTCTGGAACTCAAATGTAATTTTGAGTAATAGTGACTTCCATTATAATACTAAACTTCCCAGAATATAGCACCAGAAACTAGCAGACTTAAAAGAGAATTACGTGTTATCTTTTCCTGGATTTCAACATAAAATCTAGGGTCAATTTCTTCATGATAATGCATTAATTATTTTAATTTGTTTGAACTATTTTTGAGTGAATTTTATTTTACATTCTTTTTGTCTGCTACCATAATATGTGGATGACATTTCCTGTGGTAACTTTCATGGATATTCAGCTGACTGAAATTCAGATTACTTTATTGCACTTCTGCTATGACATCATGGTACAAGAGCAGTTGAAAATTGGGCTAGAGGGAGGGATGAGTAAATTTTTACACAGAATCACACAGACACACACACAGAATCATCAAGGCTGGAAAACACCTTTAAGATCATCAAGTCCAACCATCAACCCAACAACCATGCCCACTAAAACATGTTCCGAAGTGCCACAGCCACACGTTTTTTGAACAATTCCAGAGATGGTGACTCCACCACTTCCCTGGGTTGCCTGTTCCAATGCTTGACCACTCTTGCAGTACAGCAATTTTTCCTAATATCTAGCCGAAACCTCCCCTGGCACAACTTGAGGACATTTCTTCTTGTCCTATTGCTAGTTACTTGGGAGAAGAGACCAACACCCACCTCACCACAACCTTCTTTCAGGTAGTTGTAGAGAATGATAAGGTCTCCCCTCAGCCTTCTCTTCTCCAGCCCAAACAAGCCCAATTTCCTCAGCTGCTCCTCGTAAGACTTCTTCTCCAGATCCCTCACCAGCTTCATTGCCCTTCTCTGGACACACTCCAGCACTTCAATGTCCTTCTTGTAGTGAAGGGCCCAAAACTGAACACAGGATTCAAGCTGCGGCCTCACCAGTGCCGAGTACAGGGGCACAATCACTTCCCTACTCCTTCTGGCCACACTATTTCTGATACAGGCAAGGATGCTGTTGGCCTCCTTGGCCACCTGGGCACACTGACGGCTCATATTCAGCTGGCTGTCAACCAGCACCCCCAGTCCTTTTCCGTCAGGCAGCTCTCCAGCCACTCCTTCCCAAGCTTGTAGCATTGCATGGGGTTGTTGTGACCACATTACAGGACTCGGCACTTGTTAAACCTCATACAGTTGACCTCTGCCCATTGATCCAGCCTGTCCAGACCCCTCTGCAGAGCCTTCCTACCCTCCAGCAGGTCAACACTCCTACCCAACTTGGTGTCATCTGCAAACTTACGAAGGGAGCACTTGATCCCCTCATCCAGGTCATCAATAAAGATATTGAACAAGACCGGCCCCAGAACTGAGCCCTGAGGAACACCACTTGCGACCAGCCGCCAACTGGATTTCACTCCATTCACCACAACTCTCTGGGACAGTTCCTTACCCAGCAAAAATGCACCTGTCTAAGCCATGAGCCGCCTGTTTCTCCATGAGAATGCTGTGAGAGACACTACCAAAGATTTTACTAAAGTCCAGGTAGACAACATCCACAGCCTTTCCCTCATCCACTAGGCGGGTCACCTGGTCATAGAAGGAGATCGGGTTGGTCAAACAGGACCTGCCCTTCATGAACCCATGCTGGCTGGGCCTGTTCCCTTGGTTGTCCTGCATTTGCCCGGTGAGCATCCTCAAGACAAACCTCAAATGTATCCATCACTCAGCTCAGTAAGAATGGTATTTTATTCCTTAACCTGTTCATCATCATTACCTGCTGAGCTTAGCAAATGGCATAGGGACTTCCAGGAACTATAGACGAGAAATACAGTGACACGGAAGATGATATTTAGGTCTATGTCTATGCTAGTAAACTAAATAGGAACAGAACATAGCATCAAGAAATATCCTGTGATTAACCATATTGGCTACTTGTTACATACCTTTGCACAGTTCCAGTACATACCAGCAATCTGTTTCAGGGAATGACGAAGTGCGGATGACAGCACAGGTAAGGAACTAGTCACAGTAAGCAATATAGTTGTGGTAGTTTAGCCATATGGATGTGAGTCATAATATGTCGATATGGCTCCGAGTCAATATGCTTGCCCTTATTCATTTTAATTAATACCATAGGCTGGCCTTGAGGTCTCCATTTCTCTGTTGATTACTTGAAACAGCTCCTCCACTTCCACCTTTTTTCTCGATGCACCTCTCCCTTCTTGATCACACCTACAAACTGATGAAAGGAGGGTATCCAGAATTAACCTCCTATACCTTGGTGACACCCTAAGCTAGTTTTGGTTAAAGTACTTTATCACACTCTTGGATCAGTGATAGTTTAAACCCACCAGTGCAACTCGTCATAGCATATACAGCGTGAATATATAAAGAGGAATGGTTAGGAGATAATTATTTAATTCACCATCATTATGGGGTGCTGTTGCAAAGGCAATAACAGTGAGAAAGCACTGACAAGTAATATAGATTATATCCTAGAGGCAGTATTTCTCTAAGTAAGTGTACAAACTTTTGCCATTTATTTTAAACATATAAGTTGTGAAGAAACATAAGCAACTATCATTGCTTTTGAACTTTGTTGATGGAAGGGAACAATGCGATTTCATGTGTGATTAGAAAACTGCTTTTATCATTACCGGTAAAACATCACTCAGGTCTAGAATAAGCTAAAATATCAACGGACTACTAAAGTGGTAGAAGTGTACAACTGTTCTTTAATTACAGTATTATAAGAAATTTACTACTAATATGTATGTGACACTGTAATGTGCTCTATTATCATAAAAAGCACTGCAGTATGTTATATAGCATGTTCACAAATCAATGTCATGTAGTTTGATGCAATACCATCTATGTTCATGGATAATATGCAGAACATACATCGAACTTTTCATCCCTACAGAGGATTTTAAAGAGTTCCATCAGAAAAAGTAAGTACACACAACATTATTTCAAACATTTGAAAACCAATGTTCAGACAGCTGAGGTGATTTAATAAAGTTTAAATATTGAGTCAGGAGCCAATCTCAGAAGAAGAATGAAAATTATAAACCATGTCAGACTCATCTGGTATACAGTGTTACAATTGCATTTATTTCATTAAACTTATAATAATAGCACTGGAGAATAACAGACACCCCAATTCTGATTATATATCCTCTGAGGCATTGTTGTCTCTCTAACCTCATAATTAAGTCAAATCACAGCCCTTGCTGTACAAAGTTTTGTAGTTTGTTGTTGCATTTACGAATATAGCCCATGGATGTTAACAAGAAAGCAGGGCTTTACAGAGATCCACTGCTGCAATGTTTTTATCAGAAATGGAATGATGCATCTTGACCAGATACCCTGTATTATAGCTATAATAATTAATTAATATTTCATTATTTATACATTTTTAAAGGTTTTTTTCCTAGTAAAATAAACAATATTAATATCAAATGTCAAGTTGTATTAATTCAGTGCATTCTTTCTCATGCCATTTAAATTCTGTGGTTTTTTAGAAGAGGAGTACATATTTCGAGTTATTGAATACTAAATAAATGTATATGCAATTATTGAAAATCTGGAGAATAGGAAAAATTAATAAAGGATATTGATACTCAAATCATAGTGATTTTTTCTCCCAATAATAACACAGGGCTGCATCCAGTTCAGTTTTGAATATCTCCATGGGTGGATACTCCACAGCCTCACTTAGTAACATATTCCAGTGTTTGACCAGCTGTAAAATAAACCAACAAAAAATTTTTCCATTTAATGGAATTTCCTGTGTTTCAGTTTTGCCCATTGCCTCTTGTTCTGACACTGGATATCACTGAAAAGAGTCTTGATTGATCTTTAATTCCACCCATCAGGTATTTACATACATTGACAGGATCCCCCAGAGCCTTCTCTTCTCCAAGCTGAACAGTCCCGTCTCCCTCAGCCTTTCCTCATGGGAAAAATGCTCCAGTCACTTTAATATCTTCATGTCCTTTGCTGGACTTGCTCCAGTATGTCTGTTTTTACTGGAGAGCCCAGAACTGTACACAGAACTCTGCATGTGTCTTGCCAGGGCTGAGCAGAAAGGAAGGTTCACCTCCTTTGACCTGCTGGCAATGTTCTTCCTAATGCATCCCAAGAGACTGTTGGCCTCTTTGCGACGAGGGTACATTGCTGGTTTATATTAAACTTGTCCACCAGGATCACCAAGGCCTCTTCCATAAAGCTGCATTCCATCCAGTTGGGTCCCAACTTATACTGGTGCATGGGTATATTCCTCCCCAGGTACAGGACTTTACATTTTCCTTTGATGAACTTACCGAGATTCCTGTCAGCTCATTTCTCCAGGTTGTTGATGTCCCTCTGATGGCAATACAATTATCTGGTGTATCATCCACTTCTCATAGTTTTGTAGCATCTGCAAATTTGCTGAGGATACATCAAGATTTTCAATGAATATGTTAAAAAGTACTGGCTCCTATATCAGCCTGAGGTACACCACTAATGACTGGGCTCCAATTGGAGTTTGTGCTGCTGATCACAACCCTTTGAACCCAGCAGTTCAGCTAGTTTTTAATCCATCTCACTGTTCACTTATCTAGCCCATATTTCATCAGTTTGTCAATGAGGGTAGAACAGAAGACAGTTTTTAAAAGTTCCCTGAAGTTTAAATAAACAACACTCTCCCCTCATCCACCAAGCCAGCCATCTCATCATACAAGGCTATAAGGCTGATCACACATGATTTCCCTTTGATGAATCCATGCTGACTACTCCCAACCACCTTCTTGTTTTTCATGTGTCTGGAAATCATTTCCAAGATTACTTGTGCCATTGCTTTCCTGTAGTTGAGGTGAAGCTGACTGTCCTGCAGTTCCCTGGATCCTCCTCTTTGTCCTTCTTTAAGAGGGATATGTCATTTGATTTCTTCCATTTTCAATAATCAGTCTCAATCTCCATGATCTTTCAAATATAATCAAGAGTAGCCCCACAAAGACATTGATGAGCTGCTTCTGCACTTATTGATGCATCTCATGAAGATGGTAAATGTTCCCTTACTTGATCTTCCTCCACCTTAAAGTAAGTCTTCCTTATCATACATCAAGAACAAGTAAGTCTTACTTGCTCCAGACATGCCCATGGGTCTCAGGGACATAGGATTGCTGAAGGCAGGTCTACAAATAAAGAATGATTTGAAAAAGACATTGAGCACTTCAGTATTTTCTATGGTCTTTGTCACCAGGTTGTATGTCCAGTTCAGCAGCAGGCCCATATTTTTGTGGTTTTCCTTTTGCTGCTGTTATACCTAAAGAAACTCTTGTTGTCCTTCACATCCCTCAAGAGATGAAAGTCCAGATGGGTTTTCCAAACCACATGCCTGAACACTTGGACACTGTCCAAGGATGAAAATATATGTACATATGTACATATATATACACACACATATATATATACACTATATATAGTTGTAGGCAACTCCCTTCTGAGGGGAATAGAAAGTCTATACCAGACAGACCCTTCTTTGACCCTTCTCTTAGGGAATTCTGCAGCCTTCCTGGGGCGAGGGTTAAGGACATCACTAGGAAACTTCCTGGCCTGGTGAGGCCCCCAGACTATTAACCACTACTACACTTCATAGTGGGTGGCAATGAAGCTGCAATGAATAGTCCAAGGGTGATCAAAAGAGATCAAAAGAGAATTCAGGGCCTTGGGATGGTTGGTTAGGGAATCTGGAGTGCAAGTTATTTTTTCTTCCCTCTTTCCAGTTGTAAGCAGCGACATAGGAAGAAACAGATGGGTCCAGTCTATTAACACATGGCTCCGTGCCTGGTGCCACTGCCACAATTTTTTTTTTTTTTTTTTAATAATGGGACAGCCTACCTAGCACCTGGCTTGCTGGCATCAGATGGGATTAACATTCCCAAAGGGGAAAAGGGTCTTTGCTCTCAATGTAGCAGGGCTCATTGATAGGGCTTTAAACCAGATGCGAAGGTGGATGGGGATAACATCAGGCTCACCCATGACAAGGTGTGGGACGACAAGCCAAGGTTGGAGGGATGGGGTGTAGTGAGGTCCCTCAGCCGGTTGCACCAGAGGAACTAAAGGAGGTGCCTCTAAGAAGGTGACATGGCCAACAGCCTGGCTGAAGTGCTTCTACAGCAATGAATGCAGTGTGGACAACAAACGGAGCTGGAAGCCACTGTGCTGCTAGAAATCTATGACCTGATTGTCATTACTGAAACTTGTTGGTACGAATCCCATGACTGGAGTGCAGCTATCAATGGCTACAGGCTGTTCAGAAAGGACAGGCAAGGAAGGAAGGGCGGAGGCATTGCGTTCTACATCAATAAATGGATAGAGTGCAAAGAGCTATCTCTGGGGAATAGCCATGAGCAGGTTGAAAGCTTATGGGGAAGAACCAGGGACCAAGGCAAAAAAGGGAATCTTATGATTGGTGTCTACTGCAGGCTGCCCAGTCAAGGGGAGCCTATTGATGAAGCCTTCTCACTACAGCTATGAGCCTTCTTACTCCAACCGCCCTAAAATATGCTGGCAAACTAGCATGGCAAGCTGTAGGCAATCCAGGAGGCTCCTGGAGTGCATGGAGGATAATTTCTTATGCCAGGTAGCAGACAGCCCTTACCAGAGCAGATGTGATTCTGGACGTGATGATCACCAACACACATGAGCTAACTGGTGACATCAAGGTTGGAGGCAGCTTGGGCTGTAGTGATCATGCATTAGTGGAGTTCGCAGACCTGAAGGGCAGGGGGCAAGCAAAGAGTAAAGGCAGGACCCTGAATTTTCAGAAAGTAAACTTCCAGCTCTTCAGGGAGTTAGTCAATAGGACCCCCTGGGAAACTGCCCTCAGGGACAAGGGAGGAGAATGGAGCTGGCAGATCTTTAAGGGAAATTTCCAAAGAGCATAAGAGCTCTCAGTGCCCAAGTGTAAAGGAATCAGGAAAGGAACGCAAGAGACCAGCATGGCTGAGTTGAGACCTCTTGGTCAAACTAAAAGGCAAGAAAGTAACGCACAGGCAGTGGAAGCAGGGACAGGTATTCTGGGAGGAGTACAGGGATGTTGCGGGTTTCTGGAAGGGTGTGGTCAGGAGGATCAAAGTGTGGCTGGAGCTGAACTTGGCAAGGGGTGCAATGAATAACAAGAATCACAGAATCACAGAATCACTAAGGTTGGAAAGGACCTTCAAAATCATCAAGTCCAACCATTAATCCAGTGCCACCATGTTCCCTAAACCATGTCTTGAAGTGCCACATCCACACGTTTTTTGAACACTTCCAGAGATGGTGACTCCACCATCTCCCTTGGCAGCCTGTTCCAATGCCTGACCACCCTCTCAGTGAAGAAATTTTTCCTAATATCCAGTCTAAACCTCCCCTGGCACAACTTGAGGCCATTTCCTCTTGTCCTATCACTAGTTACTTGGGAGAAGAGGCCAACACCCTCGTCGCCACAACCCCCTTTCAGGTAGTTGTAGAGAATGATAAGGTCTCCCCTCAGCCTCCTCTTTTCCAGACTAAACAAACCCAGTTACCTCAGCCGCTCCTCATAAGACTTGTGCTCCAGACCCCTCACCGGCTTCATTGCCCTTCTCTGGACACGCTCCAGCACCTCAACATCTCTCTTGTAGTGAGGGGCCCAAAACTGAACACAGGATTCAAGCTGCGGCCTCACCAGTGCCGAGTACAGGGGCACAATCACTTCCCTACTCCTTCTGGCCACACTATTTCTGATACAGGCCAGGATGCTGTTGGCCTTCTTGGCCACCTGGGCACACTGCCGGCTCATATTCAGCTGGCTGTCAACCAGCACCCCCAGGTCCCTTTCTCCCAGGCAGCTCTCCAGCCATTCCTCCCCAAGCCTGTAGTGTTGCATGGGGTTGTTGTGGCCGAAGTGCAGGACCCTGCACTTGGCCTTATTAAACCTCATACATTCGACCTCTGCCCATCGATCCAGCCTGTCCAGATCCCTCTGCAGAGCCCTCCTCCTACTTCCAGCAGATCAACACTCCCACCCAGAAGGGCTTCTACAGGTATGTCAGCCAGAAAAGGAGGGTCAATGAAAGCATAACTTCCACTGATGAGCAAGACTGGTAAACTGGCAAAAAGGGATGAGGAGAAGGCTGAAGTACTCAGCAACTTCTTTGCCTCCGTATTCATTAGAAGTGAGTCTTCCAACACCTCTCAAGGTGATGGACCATAAGACTGGGACTGGAGGACCACAGTTTGTCCCACTGAAAGAGAAGATCAGGTTCAAGACCACCTCAGGAACCTGAACATGCACAGGTCTATGGGACCTGATAAGATGCGTCCCAGAGTCCTCAGGGAATTACCTGGTGTAGTTGCCATGATATTTGAAAAGTCATGGCAGTCAGGTGAACTCCCTGGAGACTGGAAACAGGGAAACATTGCACCCATTTTTTAAAATTGTAGCAAGGAGGACCCTGGGGAACTACTGACCTGACAGCCTCACCTCTGCCTGGGAAGATCATAGGACAGATCCTCCTGAAAGCTATACTAAGACACATGGAGGACAGGAAGGTGATTTGAGACAGCCAGCATGGTTTCACCAAGCGCAAGTCCTGCCTGACCAACATAATGGCCTTCTAGGATGGAGTGATTACCTCAGTGGATAAGGGAAGAGCTATGGGTGTCATCTACGGACTTCTGTAAGGCCTTTGACATGGTCCCCCACAACATCCTTCTATCTACATTGCAGAGATACAGATTTGATGGGTGGACTGCTGGGTGGATGAGGGATTGGTTGGATGGTCCCATTCAGCGGGCAGTGGTCAATGGCTCAATGTCCAGATGGAGATCGGTGATGAGTGGTGTCCCTCAGGTGTCCGTACTGGGACCAGTGCTCTTTAGTGTCTTCATCAGTGACATAGACTGTGGGATTGAGTGCACCCTCAGCACATTTGCAGACAACACCAAGCTAAGTAGTGCAGTTGACATGCCTGAGGGACAAGATGCCATCCAGAGGCACCTGGACAATCAAGGTCGAGGAATGGGCCCATTTGAACGTCATGAGGTTCAACAAGGCCATGTGCAGGGCCCTGCACCGAGGTTGGGACAACCCGTGGTATCAGTACAGGCTGGGTGATGAAGGGATGGAGAGCAACCCTGCCAAGAAGGACTTGGGGGTACAGGTGGATGAGAAGCTGGATATGAGCTGGCAATGTGCACTCATAGCCCAGAAGGCATGCACCTCCTGGGCTGCATCCAAAGCAGCGTGGCCAGCAGGTCAAGGGAGGTGATGCTGCCCCTCTACTACTCTCTGCTGAGACCCCACCTGGAGTACTGTGTCCAGCTCTGGAGCCCCCAGCACAGGAAAGACATAGACCTGTCAGAGTAAGTCCAGAGGAGGGCTACGAAAATGATCAGAGGGATGGAACACCTCTCCTGTGAGAACAGGCTGAGAGTTGGGCTTGTTCATCTTGGAGAAGAGAAGGCTCTGGGGAGACCTTTTTCCAGCCTTTCAGTACTTAAAAGGGGCTTATAAGAAAGATGGAGACAGATTTTTTAGCAGGGCCTGTTGTGAGAGGACAAGGGGTAATGGTTTTGAACTACAAGAGGGTAGATTTTGACTAGATAGAAGGAAGAAATTTTTCAGAATGGGGGTGCTGAACCACTGGCACATGTTGCCGAGAGAGGTGGTAGATGCCTCATCCCTGGAAACATTCAAGGTCAGGTTGGAGGGGGCTGTGAACAACCTGGTCTAGTTGAAGATGTCCCTGCTTATTGCAGGGGGTTTGGACTAGATTTCCTTTAAAGTCCCTTCAAACCCAAAGATTCTATGATTCTGTACTGAAAGTCTTCCAAACTTTCACAGTGGTAAATTAAAAACCACAACCAAACAATTCCAGGAATGAGTCTTCCTCTTAACCAATCATCTCTCTCTTACTGTGTGCATATTTGCATGCAATATACATGTACATGTCCCAAACTCATTCTGTATGTAATTTTTCTCTATTAAAGACTGATGGTAGCTGAATTTATTAAGAATATTCAGGAAAGGTATTTAGTCATAAATCTAGGTTAGGTTTCAATCTGATGATGCTTCTAGATGTTAGAGGGCTCACTTTTATTTAACCTTGCATCTTATTGCAGTTACAATTACTTGGCAAATGAATTACCTTTTTTAAAATCTTACACACAGCAGACCAATTTAATTTACCCAATAAATTGAGGTATTGTAAACCTTTATACATGCTCTGTGCTTGAATCAAAACCATAAAAACCAAAAGAGTTTATTAAACTGGAATGGAAAATGCCACCAACATTGCATGAAATTGTGGATGTGATTCTTACATCCTTAGGGAACTGCATTCTAAGAGAAGCAGGCTTGGTCAGAGCTATGTCCTTTTGTGCCATTACAAAATAATTTTATAGGATTTTCTAATGGATTAAAGGGATTTCTAGATGACTGTGAGGTAATCCTATAAGACTCAATCATAAGTAACATTGTCCTACAGGATTTGTGAAGGACTAAAATATTATAGTATAAGACCGTTAATGCTTCCTTCAGAAGCTATACAGAAATTCAAGTCTGACTCAGTAGGTACTATGATGAGTACAAGTTACAAGACATGCTGGAGAATATGTATAACTGCTCTAATGTTTATAACACCTGTATGCTATTACTCATTCAAGAGTAATTCATTCTGTATTAAAGGCCAGTGTCAGGCATTGAACACCTCAATCAATTTGGGGTTTTTTTTGTTACAATTAAAGTAAGGCAATTTTTATGGATATTCCATGGGGCATCATTTTACTTTTTAACAAGCAGTTTATACAAGGAAGACACTGTTTTCCATCTCTATTCAAATGTAAATTTATCAAGAATTACTGAATTATCTAACTCTATAACTCATATATATAATTAAATATGTTTATGTTTATGTTTAGTTACACATGTAAAGGTTTAGTGTGATAGATGTTGATCAAGAAATTTTATGTTTTAAGCAAGCTCTACATTATTTGAACATTAGCTTAAACTGAGATATCACTGATAGCCCAAACTAATTCATATATGTGTGTATAAATTTATATATGTCTAACAATAGCACTACAATATAATACAAACCAGCTATAGTTAGGGCTGTTAATTGTTAAAGGACATAATAATGGTGTTGACTTGAAATAATAAATATACCATTTGTTTAATTTGTAGACAAGTGTCTACAATGCCTGCAATAAGGGAAATCCATTTAGGAATAAATTTCTCCCACGTTCCGTCATCTACATTTACATGACTATGAGAGCTTTCTACCTTTGGGGTAGATGCGTAAACAGCTATCTTAGTTGATAAGTCAGTCATAGAATCATAGAATAGTTTGAGTTGGAAGGAACCTTTTAAGGTCATCTAGTCCAACCCCTCTGCAAGGAGCAGGGACATCTTCAACTAGACCAGGTTGTTCACAGCCCCATCCAACCTTACCTTGAACATTTCCAGGGATGAGGTATCTACCACCTCTCTGGGCAACCTGTTCCTACGTTTTACCACCCTTGTTGTGAAGTTTCTTCCTTATATCTAGTCTGAATCTGCCCTCTTTTAGTTTAAAACCATCATCCCTTTTCCGATCGCTACAGGCCTTACCAAAAAGTCTGTCCCCATCTCTCTTATATGAGCCCTTTAAGTACTGAAAGGCTGCAATAAAGTCTTCCCGGAGATCAGTGAAGATATAGTCAGCATATCCAAGGGAATCTAGAGAATTATTAATTTTATACTACATTTAGTGAGATAAGCAGCACTCTAGACTGAAAAAAATTGTATTCACTGAGTTAATTGTTTAGACATAGATAACTAAAGTCACTTGAAACATCCTAGAAAATCTAAGTTATACTCAGCAGGAGGATATGGAAGATATGACACAGGACTTCTAGGAGACCATTTGCCCTCCCAGAGTGAAAAAAGTAGCCCAGGTAGAATATTTCAGGGCATGTGTCATGGTTTAACCCCACCCAGGAACTGAGCACCACACAGCTGCTTCCTCACTTGCACCACAGTGGGGTGGGGGAGAGAATCAGAAAGGTAAAAGTGGAAAAACTCCTGTGTTGAAATAAAGACGGTTTAATAGGCAAAGGAAAACCCACACATGCAAGCAAAGCAAAATAAAAAATTAATTCACTGCTTCCCATGGGCAGGCAAGTGTTCAGCCGTGCCAGGAAAGCAGAGCTCCATCATGTGTTACAGTCACTTTGGAATCCAAATACCGTAACTCCAAATGTCTTCTCTTCCTTCTTCTTTCTCCAGCTTTATATGCTAAGCATGATGTCATACAGTATGGAATATCCCTTTGGTCAGCTGGGGTCAGCTGTCCTAGCTGTATATCCTTACAACTTCTTGTGCATCCCCAGCATACTGAATGGGGATGACTCTGTGTAAGCGGTGACCAGCAATAATGAAAACTTCCCTGTATTATCAACACTGTTGTCAGCACAAATCCAAAACATAGTGCCATACTAGCCACTATGAACAAAATTAATCCTATCGCAGCCAAAACAAGCACAATATATTTAGTATTTTGCTTTTCTGTTAGTTTGGTAGCAACTTTTGCAGGGTTGGGGTCTAATATGAGAAACCGGCTTGGGTTCCACATGAGTTACCTCAGGCAGACCTGCAACATGTAAATCTCCTCAGATGTAAGTTTGTATTTTGGGATAAGACTATGGCTACTTTCCCTTCTCTCAGGTATGTCCCTTCTGGTTCTTCCAAATGAATGAAAGATAAAGGTACTTTATTAAAACAAGTAAAGAAGCTATACAATTTCTCACATTTCTTTGGCCAAAATCACAGAAGTAGGGCAACATCTGTTCCTTTAAAAAAATAAAAGCCAAGGGATTCATCTCTGGCCCTGAAACAAACTGGCATGAGCCTGGCTCTTGTCCACATGCCTAAATTTTCTTCCCTAACAAAGAAGGGTGGCCACATTTAAACTGACTATTTGGAACAGTTCCTGGAAACACTATGATTAACACTGGTTAGTTATTTATGCAAACTAGTTGGTTTGGGCCAAAACCATGTTAGGAAGAGTGGGAACAAATAAACAGAATGGATAATCACACAGAGATCATTAAACCTTTGTCTCGGACCCATTTTATCTGCTAGACTATACGTAGCTAGTATTATAACAAGTTCTGAACAGAAAGAAAAAGAAGAAAAGATCCACAGCATCTTTTTTTTTTAATTCTATGCTCTATGGAAAAGCTACAAATTGATCAAAATAGTTATGCACACTCTGAAGTGTGTACAGCAGAAGAGATCGCTTGGCAGTATTGATATGGGGTAGAATCAGGCAGGAATGATTTGCCTGTGTGTACTGCTTGGGGCTGGTATGGAGTTAATTTTCTTCACAGTAGTTTGCATGGTGCTATGTTTTGGATTCATGACAAAAACCATGTTGTTAACACACCCATGTTTTATTTATTGCTGACAGTGCTTTACACAGTGTCAAGACCTTTTCTTCTTCTCATGTTGCTCCACCAGCTAGTAGAGTGGGGGGTGCACAAGAAGTTTGGAGGGGACACAACCAGGACAGCTGACACCAACTGACCAAAGGGATATCCCGTATCATATGACATCATGCTCAGCAATAAAGTGGGGGAAGAAGAAGGAAACAGACGGTGTTGGGAGTTACGGGGTTTGTCTTCCCAAGTAACTGTTATGGATGATGAAGCGCTGCTTTCCTGGAAATGGCTGAATACCTGTCTGCCGATGTGAAGTGGTGAATGAATTCCTTGTTTTGCTTTGCTTGCACATGCAGCTTTTTCTTTACCTATTAAACTCTCTTTAGCTCATTCCATGAGTTTTCCCACTGTTACCCTTCAGATTCTCTTCCCCATCTTGCGGCAAGGGAGTGAGAAGGCAACTGTGTGGTGGCTGAACTGCCTGCCAGGGTCAAACCACAACATGACAGGAGAAAAAAATGTGAAATTAAATGAAAGTTCTTCAGGAAGGATAACAGGAACAGGAATTCCAGAGTTTAGAAAGGACCTGAAGTTATTATATCAACATGAGGTAACTTTTAGAAAGATAAGTAATATTTGGATATTTCGGGCCAGTTCCTACTGTGGTGTAAATTAGAAGTGTTTAATTTACTTCAGAATAGAAATGCCAATTTACATTAGATGAGTTTGTTCCTTCCGCTTTGAACTGAGACCATTATATAAAAGAGGTTATTTTGACTTTTTTTGTGTGTGTGTGTGACCAACTGTACAACTTTTATAGTTTTAGGTGCATACATAAATGTATATATGTTTCTCTACCTACTTATATGTGGAATAAAACTTTCCCAGTCTGAAAATTGCTGACAAATGTGAACAGATTGTCTCTGACCTTCTCTGCTCATGCAGCACAATTAATTTTGGCAGTTTTTTGTATGTGATGGGCCGTTACACTCTGCTTATTTATACACAATAGGAATGTGCCTTATAATGTTGTTGACTTTGAAAAGATTTTTTACTTGTTTTTATGTTGAAACTTTAATAGTAGTTTATGCTCATTCTGAAGTACTGGTAAATAAATCTGCAAAGCTTTTGTTATCCAGATGAAAGGGTATTTTCCCTTCCATATTGTGGAACAGATTAAGTCATATAGTCATATATTTTAAAAGATTTGCTGCAATCCCTTGTAATCTTAGTAACATTAGCAGCTAGGCCTGTTCTCTGGTTACACAACTTCATTTTCACTTCATACTCATTTACTGTTACTAGGTTCTTCTCACTTACTTTTTACAGATTTCCAAATCTGAGGTATGCATCCTTGACTTTATTCAAGTATAACGAGGGAAAAATGGCACTTGTAGGGAGTGTTACGTTAGATCTATTTGGGTGTCTACAGTAACATGAAGCAAGCTAATCCTCAAAGATGCATCCTTCCTTCCTTTAACTGTTAAGGGGGGTTAGGATGATGGCATTCCAGATGTTTACATTTCATTGAAAAAATCTGTTCTGCGTCTTGAATAGTGTCATATCTCCTGTGTTCTCTACAATTTCTTTAGAATCTAAAATAAGTATCTCAAAGACATTCTTACTGTTACTACTTTATCCTTATTTTGTGGGCAGTTGCATTATAGTCCTGTTTACTTGTTAGATGTAGTCTATTTCATCTTAAGAGTTCCATTTTTCCTCCAAGTGGAGTTTATGCTTCCAATGAATATGGGTCCTGTGGAATTTATAAGAGAATAGAAGGTAACAAAATACATGTTTCTCTTACTTAAACTGCTGTGCAAAATTAGTTGCTCAATATTCATGCATCTCCTTGTCTCCCTTGCAATGTATTCAAGACCACAACTATTCTCTTGCTGATACTACTTCATCACCACTTAGAGTTCTCCCTGAAAAAGATGATCAAATACTTTATGGATGTCTATGTAGTTGTGAGGTTGTTTCAGGTTTTTTTCTTTTTTCCTCTATCTACATGTTCTTCCTAAGTCTTTTACTATGCTGCATCTTTGCCTGAAAACAGCTGATTCTTCTGCAAAAGGAAACTAATTTTGTGACTTGAGACTATTTCAGTGGGAGCCCTTAATATTTTGCTTTGTTTTGCTAAAATATTAAGGAACTTAAGTGGGTGCATCATTCTGGCAGAGTGGATTGATATTGGAAGGAAATTCTTTCTCTTGGGGTCAATATTGGTTATGTTTATAGGCAGACTTTCTGGTCACAAGGTCATGTTGTATATATTAAGGTGTAAATCTGTCAGTGACAAAATACTACCTGTAGGACTCCACATTATTCATTAACTTCTTAATCTGTGATAATTTTTTCTCTGATTTTTTGCTTCTTGGACGGTTACTTAGATCAGGACACCAGTGGGTATGTGTTGTCCAGGTCTCCATAGTTATCTTACCCTAGGAGTAAATGAGAAGGTCTGACAAAGTCACGTACAGCTGTACTTGTGCATCTGTATGCTCCTGGTAATGCAGATGCATCTGTGCCTTCTCCCACAACTATCTGAAACTGATTTAGCTTCTGGTTATACCTACTTATAGAATCATAGAATCATTACAGTTAGAAAAGACCTCTAAGATCATCAAGTCTAACCGTCAACTGAACACCACCATACCCACTGTGGTGGTTTAGCCCCAGCTGAAAACCAAGCACCACGCAGCCGCTCGCTCACTCCTCCTTTGTGCAACAGGAAGAGAATTGGAAGAGTAAAAGTGAGGAAACTCATGGTTTGAGACAAGGACAGTTTAATAGGTAAAGCAAAAGCTGCATACACAAGGAGAGCAAAACAAGGAATTTATTCCCTACTCCCCATCGGTAGGCAGGTGTTCAGTCATCTCCAGGGAAGCAGGGCTGCATCACGTGTAATGGTTTCTTGGGAAGACAGACGCCATAACTCCGAACATACCTGCACTGTCGAGGGCTTCTCCATGGCCACACACTTTGAGGTTCTCCAGCGTGACCTCATGCACAGGCACTGATGATTCAAGATGTAGCTGCTGCAGCATGGATTTATACACAGCCACAGATGCTTCAAGATGTACCTTCTCTTTTCAGGTAGTTGTAGAGAGCGATCAGGTGTCCCCTCAGCCTCCTCTTCTCCAGACTGAACAAACCCAGTTCCCTCACCCGTTCCTCATAAGAGTTGTTCTCCAGATCCTTCGCCAGCTTCATTGCCCTTCTCTGGACATGCTCCAGCAACTCAATGTCCTTTTTGTAGATACTGCTTTTCGCTGTTAATTGTCCAGTTTCTTGGTTATCCCTCACAGTCCTTTTTACGATTTTATTTTTCTATAACTTAGAATCATAGAATCCTAGGGTTGAAAGGAATATTTAAAGGTCATCTAGTCTAATCCCCCTGCAAAGAGCAGGGACGTCTTCAATTAGACCAGGTTGCCCACAGCCCGTCCAACCTGACCTTGAATGTTTCCAGGGATGGGGCATCTACCAGCTCTCTGGGAAACCTGTGCAAGTGTTTTCCCACCCTCATTGTGAAAAATTTCTTCCTTGTATCTAGTTGAAATCTGCCCTCTTGTAGTTCAAAACCACTACCCCTTGTCCTGTGGCTACAGGCCCTGCTAAAAAGTCTGTCCTCATCTTTCTCATAGGCTCCCTTCAAGTACTGGAAGGCTGCAAGAAGGTCTCCCTGGAGCCTTCTCTTGTCCAGGCTCAACACCACCAACTCTCTCAGTCTGTCTTCATAGGAGAGGTGCTCCATCCCTTTGGTCATTTCTGTGGCGCTCCACTGGACCCACTCCAACAGGTCCATGTCTTTCCTGTGCTGAGGGCTCCAGAGCTGGATGCAGGACTCCAGACGGGGTCTCATCAGAGTGGAGTAGAGGGGCAGAATCACCTCCCTCGATCTGCTGGCCACACTGCTTTGGATGCAGCCCAGGTTTTAGTTGGTCTTCTGGGCTGTGAGCACACATTGCCTGCACATGCCCAGCTTTTCATCCACCAGTACCCCCAAGTCCTTCTTGGCAGGGCTGTTCTCCATCACTTTATCCCCCAGGCTGTATTGACACTGGCGGTTGCCCCAACCCAGGTGCAGGACCCTGCACTTGGCCTTGTTGAACCTCATGAGGTTCAAATGGGCCCATGTCTCAAGTTTATCCAGCTTCTTCTGGATGGCATCCTGTCCTTCAGGCATGTCAACCGCATCACTGAGCTTGGTGTCATCTGCAAATGTGCTAAGAGAGCAGTCGATCCCACTGTCTACGTCACTCATGAAAATATTAAAGAGTACTGGTCACAATACAGGCCCCTGAGGAACACCACTCCTCACTGATCTGCATCTGGACATTGAGCTATTGACCTCTGTGACCACCCAACCAATCCCTCATCCACCCAACAGTCCACCCATCAAATCCATATCTCTCCAGTGTAGAGAGAAGGATGTTGTGGGGCACTGTGTGAAAGGTCTTGCAGAAGTCCAGATAGATGACATCCATAGCTCTTCCCTTGCCCACTGATGTGGTCACTCCATCCTAGAAGGCCACTAGGTTGGTCAGGCAGGACTTACCCTTGGTGAAGCCATCCTGACTGTCTTGAATCACCTCCCTGACCTCCATGTGCCTTAGCATAGCTTCTAGGAGGATCTGCTCCATGATCTTCCCAGGCACAGAATTTCTTCTTCATAGATGAACTTCTTTCATTACAGTTTACTATCTAGTTTTCTCTTGCCTTACATATTTTTCAGAATATTCTTTCTGAAGTTCTCTGATTTTTCTTTCATGACACTGAAATCTCACTTTCTTGTTCTGGTCCAACGAATTTATAATTTCTCAAATATTTCAAGGATACCTTGCCTTTCTTTGAGTCTTGCATAAAAGTCAGTAAGATCACAATTTCCAGTGCTTCATGAATCATTTGTTGCTGCGTTTTTCCCATTCAGTGATAAGATACCTTTTTTCTTTTTTCTTCTTCAAGGGTGAGATATAAAGAAAGAGTAGTTTTCTGGGTATAGGTGGATAAAGACATACACAAATTCACAGTAGTAATTTATAATAACAAAATTTTAAGCAATTGACCATGATTCTCCTGCTTGTACCTTGTATAACTATTTTCATATATGCAAAATGAA
Organism: Phaethon aethereus; assembly: GCF_964289735.1. Taxonomy (NCBI): domain Eukaryota; kingdom Metazoa; phylum Chordata; class Aves; order Phaethontiformes; family Phaethontidae; genus Phaethon; species Phaethon aethereus. The sequence continues at coordinate 179,090,569 of NC_138575.1, read as the reverse complement.
AAATTAACTGAGGTCAACTCTTCTTTGAATTGACAAACATATATTTATTATACCGTTAATTCAGTGCTGAAAGAGAATCTTAAACTCTGAAGAACTGAAATAATTATGCTCCACATTGTTTTAGAAGTCTTGGTACAGCATTTGTCTTCCTTGAAAGTATGACTTTACTGCAATATCCTTCCCAACTACACTACATTAATCACATAATTTATTTTGTTTTCTTTGAAAACACAAAGTAACAGACTCAAAAAGATAGTGATTGGGTAGATATTTGTTTTAATAAAGGGAGAGACCACTGACACACATATTTGTGAAAGACTAGATGCTACTTTGTATAAAAGTAACAGCAGAAGAACAGAATAGGAAAAGACTTATTTTTCGTTATTGCTGTACCTTAATGTACTTATATGCTGCATAAAGGATGATAGCATTTTGAAGATTATCCACACTAAAAGGCAGAGTTCTTGTTTTACAAATATTTATTTTGTATTCCTGACATATTCAGAGACAGTGAGAGCAAGAGAATGACACAATGCCACCAGTTTACAAACCTAAAGAACTATGATTTTCAGCAATTTAAGCCCCTAACTTCTGAGCTTGTCTGAATTTTGGAAACATGACTGTCCCTTTGAAGCCTGCCAAAGGCTACTGCTGTCTAGAATAAATAGTATAATTTTCATTTTTCAAGTTGTCCTAGTGATTTAACCAATATAGGAACAAAACTCACAGCTGGTAGGAAGACTTTCTCTTCCTGTTTTTTCAAGTTCTTTCAAGATTTCTTGAGGGAATGAAATAAAGAAAAGGAATTTTAACACAGCATATCCTCTAATTGTGACTGCAAAATCTTGAACAAACATCACATTTTCTGATCTAACAAAGTTCTGCTTCTGTATAGACAGTTTATACAGGGTGAGGTCCTCTTCCTCCTGCCTGTCCTCTGTAGTTAAATAAATTTAACCCATCTGTTCTGAGATGTCTAGAAGTTAGACACCTAACTTTTCTATCCTGGTTGCCTTTTTTTTCATAGGCAACAGAAAGAGTCAGGCATAACCTGCGGACAATTCATCTCACTGTGAAACAGGCACCCAAGACCAGTCAGTTGGAAGTGCTTGGCAGTACTACTGCTATAAATTTGGCTTACTAGTTGTAGGCATACAGCTTCCAGATACCTGCAGTTAGCTGAGACAAATTCCACTTGGAATACTGTATTACTTGGAAAAACTATACTTTTTCACTGATGGAAGATATAACTTATCTGTATATAACATCTGGTTCCTTCTTTGATAAGTGAGTCTCAGTAACCTAAGGCACAATGGTAAATATCTGCATAGTCTGAAGATGTTCTAAAACAAATGATTCGTGAATAAATTTGGACCCTCATGCTCACAATATTCATCTCAAAGAATTGTAACAACAAGATCTTAAGAACATGGAAAGAAGGAATGAATCCAGCAAACAGAGAGATTCCGAGTCATTTCTTTGCCCACTCTCTCTCTTGAAAACACCTATATTCTATGATGCTCAAGGAGTTCATATATTACATTTTTATTTCTGGAGTACCTATGACCTCTCAGTGCCTACAGTACTAAGACTTAGGATTTTTGCTTGCACCCTACTTGATGATTTGACATTTTCTTGATGTTTCTTTTTTTCCTCTTCTCTCTCCTCTTCTACTCACCAAATTTTCTGTCTTTTATAATCTTCTACTCCTCTTCTGTGCTCTTGCTCGAGCCTTAGTAACTAATCTCCTCTTTTTTATTATTCTGTCTTTTCCACTGCATGATTAGATTGGAAATATTATTAGAGATTGTCCTGGTTTTGGCTGGAATAAAGTTAATTTTCTTCCTAGTAGTTGGTATTCTGCTGGTTTGTATTTGGTATGAGAATAATGTTGATAACACACTGATGTTTTACTTGTTGTTAAGTAGCGTTTACACTAGTCAAGGACTTTCTGACTTCTCATGCCCTGCCAGAGAAGCTGGGAAGGGGCACAGCCAGGACAGCTGACCCAAAGTGGCCAAAGGGGTATTACATATGATATGACATCATGCTCAACATATAAAATGGGAGGAGCTGGCCAGGGACACCAGCGCTCAGGAACTGGCTGTGTATTGGTCAGTGGGTGGTGAGCAATTATATTGTGCATCACTTATTTTGTATATCCTTTTTTTTTTCCCCCTTGCTGTCCGATTAAACTGTCTTTATCTTATCTCAAGCCAAGAGTTTTACCTTTTTTTTCCCACCTCTCCTCTCCATCCTGCCAGGGTGGGATTAGCTGCTGGCTAGGGTTAAACCACGACAGATATACTTCTGTCCATGTCCTTCTAGTCACATTCTCCCTTCCACTATGCCTACACTTTGTCTGAGTCCAATACCTTCCTATGTAAGTCAGGTCTGGGCTCGGGATACAAGAGAGATACGGAGCTACTTGAGGAGGTCCAGCAAAGGACCTGTAAGTTGATTAAGGGACTGGAGCACCTGCCATATGAGGAGAGGCTGAGAGAACTGGGACTGTTCAGCCTGGAGAAGAAAAGGTTCAAGGGGATCTTATCAGTGTGTATAAATACTTGATGAAGGGAATGATGAGCAGGAAGTCAAACTTTTCTCAGTGATGCCCACTGACAGGACAAGAAATTGCATCTGAACACAAGAAAACACTTTTTTACTGTGAGAGTGGTCAAACACTGGAGCAGATTGTCCACTATAGTTGTATCTGCCCTTGGAGATATTGAAAACTTGACTGGACATGGTCCTGGGCAACCTGCTCCAGCTGTCCCTGCTCTGAGCTTGGGCATTGGACTAGATGATCTCCAGAGATGCCATCCAACTTCAACTGTTCTGTGGTTCTGCAGTTAAATTGGAAATATGATTAGAGACATGATTCTGTCCAGATTCTTCTTGTAACAATCATTCTTTTCCTGTTAGGCATGCATACACGTTACCTAAGTCCTATACCTTCCTACAGAAGTCCAGTAAGTCCTTAAGTCCAATAAGTCCGTAAGTTCAATAGCTATGTCTATACAAAAGGGTTATGGAGTGTCTTTTTATATACCTACTCACTCATTTATATAAATCTAGGCCTGCATTCAGGCAATTTTTAAAATTCTTTTAAAATTCTGAGATACAGACTGTCAATTCATGTTAGTTTCATTAGAGTGGCAAACATTTAGCTTTGTCTTTACATACACTGCAGGTATTTTCCTCCTTCATGTACCACATGGTCCACATTCTCATTCCTGACTTCTGTAAATTATGTTTACTGATCTTACTCTGTCCTCACCATCGAAAAATATTAGAAGGTGATTAATTCTCAAAGTAAACCCAGAGCAAAAGAGTGGATCACTGAGGTCACACCAGCAGATTACCTGAAGAGTACTAATCACATATGATGAAACATTAATCTGATAAAACACATTGGCAGATCCAGGGACCCTTGCACCCAGGAATAGATAGCTCCATAGGATGCACCTACATTGACTTACATTCCTCTTCACAGCATGTTTTTCATACATTATGAGCAGCTGCAAAAAAGGTGGAAAAAGACTCACAGATTGTCCTGCAGCAGAAAAAGTTTCAGCCACTACAAAGACAGAAGTTCACAGTTTGTGCTATACAAAATATGACAGAGAAACTTTCATCTGTGATGTTAAATTTCAGGGCAAATAGAATCCTTTTTTTGACAGAAATAGTTGTCTGTCTATCTTAAAGGAGACTTCTATTTGTTGCCCTGATCATGAACCAATAACTGCTGGTCAATTGCTATCCAGATTTTTTCAAGTGCATTAAGTACTTATTTTGCTAAAGTTTTTTTCACATTTATTTCTTATAAAAATGAGAAATAATACTTGTAGCTTTGTTATACAGAATTCAAAGTTGTGAAATTTCAGACTACATTAGAAATATGAAGCAAATCTGCAAAATGACAGTGAGCCTTTTCTTCCCCTCTGAGTTCAAAGACTGATTACTTAGGAAGCAGCAGTAGATTTCTAAAGTATGCAAATAGACAGGATTTCTAAGGACTTCCAAGGCATTGTTTCTCCTCTGGCCATTGGCTATACAGCGAACTGCTAGTACTTGTGATAAGTATAGAGGGATATGTACTGCAAATAAAAATTTTATTAATTTGGTCCGTTACAGCAGTAATGTTGGATCGGGGAAAAAATATCTGTGTTCCTTTCATACTGTCTTGCCATTGTAGACTTGACAATGAACCAATTATCAGATTTTTAATACTAGATGTCTATAGCATCTCTCTATATAACAAGCAAATCTAATTAATAGTTTATTTTTTCTTTGTATATTATATGTATTGTAAACAAACTCATTACATTGTCTCTTAAAATATATGTATATGTGCATATATACTTATAAATAACCCCAACAGACATTAGCAAGAAAGGATGTGTCTTGGTTTTCTCTGAGATAGAGTTAATTTTCTCCCCTAGTAGCTGTTATAGTGCTGTGGTTTGGATTTAGGATGAGAATAATGCTGATAACACACTGATGTTTTAGTTGTTGATAAGCAGTGTTTACACTAAGTCAGGCACTTCTCAGCTTCTCATACTGCCCTACCAGTGTGGAGGCTGGGGGTGCACAAGAAGCTGGGAGGGGACACAGCCAAGACAGCTGACCCAAACTGGCCAAAGGGGTATTCCATACCATATGACATCATGCTTAGCATATAAACTAGAGGGAATGCTGGTTCTCAGGAACTGGCTAGGCATTTGTTGATGGGTGATGAGCAATTGCACTTATTTTGTATATTATTTTATCATTATTATTACTATTATTATTTTACTTCCCTTTTCTGTCCTATTAAGCTGTCTTTATCTAAACCCATGAATTTTACTTTTACTTTTACTTTTTTTCCCATCACTCTCCCCGATCCCTCTGGGGCGGGAAGGATTGAGTGAATGGCTATGTGGTGTTTAGTTGCCTTCCAGGTTAAACCACAATAGAATGATTTTTTCTGCATGTAATAAAATTTAAAGTATCCATGTTTAAAATTTAAATATGAAATAATTTAAGGTAGGAATGATTTTCATTTATTGAAGCTTACAAGTTACAAAAAAATCCATGATTAGTGTAAAAATAAATTCATTACAAGAGATCAGCTTAAAATAACAGGTTTGTTTGCAGTCTTTTTCTCACACATTTGGAAAGACACTTAGGAATTTAGCACTTGAAAATGATTTAGCAAGGTTCTATAATTGTTCATAGCTTATCTTAAATAGGCCTGCCCAAGAATGTAGTGCTCTTAATGGGAATGCATAAAAAATCCTTGAGAAGAAAAGTGTTGAAAAACATTTCAACATGATGTGAAATTCTACAGTTTTTCTAGTTGATCAGCTCCCCAGAATATTTAGGAATATCTGAAGCAAGCTGGGAAAAGAATAAATAAGTTACCGCCTTTGTCTATTTTCAAGCATTTTTCCTGCTATGATTTTTTTTCCCCAAAATACCTCTCCACAGATGGTTTAAAAAATTACAGCTGTAAGAAGGGGATAACATAGGCTGTAGCTATAACATTTCCATCTCTGCTGAGAGCATTTTTTTACAAGGCTCTGTTTTTTGAAGATTCTGAGTAATCTGAGCTACTCTTAACATCTTGTGGAACTGCTTCATGGTTCTCCAAACATGTCAATGAGCAATCAATTTTAGATCAGAAGTCACTATTAATTTTTAATCCTAGGGATCACATTTCAAGTTTATACCTCAGCTAGGGGCAGAGGACAGGGCTGATGGCTCCTGTTATTATCAAGCACTGAAGTAATTTTCCTTTTTCCTTTTTTTTTGTTGTTTGGTTGGTGGTTTTTGGTTTTCTTTTTTTTTTTGACACAGAACAGTCCTCCTAACTTGTAGGTCTTGATCTGAGTCTGATTTTTGAACTATGTTTTTATTTGAAGGAATTTTGCTACCTAGGACTATATTTGTTATTCCTTAGTGAGTGCTAGTATTTATTAGAATAACGTATGTAGACTACAGCCGTTATTGTTCTTATTCTTATATAGTAACTATTCTGGCATAGACGGTTTTAAGAACTTTAAGATACCTTGATCTCATTACATCAGGTAATTCACAAATGTGATGAATATTTTTTTTTGTGCTATTGTCAAACTCATTTAATATTTGTGGCGACTAAAAATTAAGAAGAAAATTTTTCAAGGTCTCCTTTACAGATTAAGTTAGCGAACACTCATACTCCATCTGCCCCTATATCCTTTACATAACTAGCTATCATGCCTGTTCTCTGTTTCATGTGCTTTCTAAGGAGCGTTTTCAAATTTCTTATCCCACAGACTCAACCATTACTGTTTCTTGCTTGTAAATACCTTATTAGCTCTTCAGATAGCTAGCTCAAACTAATAGAATCACAGAATCATTTCGGTTGAAAAGACCCTTAAGATAATCAAGTCAAACTGTAAACCTAACACTGCCAAGTTCACCACTAAACCACGTCCCTAAGCACCAAATCTACACATCTTTTAAATACCTCCACGGATGGTGACTCCACCACCTCCCTGTGCAGCCTGTTCCAATGCTTGATAACCCTTTTGGTGAACAAACTTCTCCTAATAGCCAATCTAAACATCTCCTGGTACAACCTGAAGCTGTTTCCTCTTGTCTTATCACTTGCTAATTGGCAGAAGAGACCAGCACCCACCTCACTACAATCCCTTTCAGGTAGTTGCAGAGAGCGATAAGGTGTCCCCTCAGCCTCCTCTTCTCCAGGCTAAACAACCCCAGTTCCCTCAGCTGCTCCTTACAAGACTTGTCTCCAGACCTCTCACCAGCTTTGTTGCCCTTCTCTGGACACGCTCGAACGCCTCAACATCCTTCTTGTAGTGAGGGGCCCAAAACTGAACACAGGATTCGAGGTGCGGCCTCACCAGTGCCAAGTACAGGGGCACAATCACTTCCCTACTCCTGCTGGCCACACTATTTCTGATACAGGCCAGGATGCTGTTGACCTTCTTGGCCACCTGAGCACACTGCCGGCTCATGTTCAGCCAGCTGTCAGCCAGCACCCCCAGGTTGTTTTCTGCCGGGCAGCTCTCCATCCACTCCTCCCCAAGCCGGTCGCGTTGCATGGGGTTGTTGTGGCCGAAGTTCAGGACCCAGCAGTTGACCTCAGCCCATTGATCCAGCCTGTCCAGATCCCTCTGCAGAGCCCTCCTACCCTCCAGCAGATCAACACTGCCACCCAACTTGGTGTCATCTGCAAACATACTGAGGGAGCACTCAATCCCTTCATCCAGGTCATCAATAAAGATATTGAGTAAGACCAGCCCCAACACTGAGCCCTGAGGAACACCGCTTGTGACTGGCTGCCAACTGGATTTAATGCCATTCACCACAACTCTCTGAGCTTGTCCATCCATCCAGTTCTTTACACAGCGAACAGTAAACCTGTCTAAGCCACGAGCTGCCACTTTCTCCAGGAGAATGCTGTGGGAGATGCTGTCAAAGGTTTTACTAAAGTCCAGGTAGGCAACATCCACAGCCTTTCCCTCATCCACTAGGCGGGTCACCTGGTCATAGAAGGAGATCAGGTTCGTCAAGCAGGACCTGCCTTTCATGAACCCGTGCTGGCTGGGCCTGATCCCTTGGTTGTCCTGCACATGCCCTGTGAGTGCCCTCAAGATGAACTGCTCCATAATCTTCCCTGGTACAGAGGTCAGGCTGACAGGCCTGTAGTTCCCAGGATCCTCCTTCCGGCCTTTCTTGTGGACGGGCGTCACATTGGCAAGCCTCCAGTCTTCTGGGACCTCCCCTGTTAACCACGACTGCTGATAAACGATGGAGAGTGGCTTGGCAAGCTCTTCTGCCAGCTCCTTCAGTAGTCTTAGGTGGATCCCATCAGGCCCCATAGACTTGTGGGTATCCAGGTGGCATAGCAGGTCATTAACTGCTTCCACCTGAATTATGGGGAGTTTATTGCGCTCTCCATCCCTGTCTTCCAGCTCAGGGGGCTGAATACCCTGAGGATACCTGGTCTGGCTATTAAAGACTGAGGCAAAGAAGGCATTAAGTACCTCAGCCTTGTCCTCATCCGTGGTGACAATGTTCCCCCCCACATCCAATAAGGGATAGAGATTCTCCTTGCCTCTCTTTCTGTTGTTAATATATTTGTAAAAGCATTTTTTGTTATCCTTTACAACCGTGGCCAGATTGAGTTCTAGCTGGGCTTTTGCCTTTCTGATTTTGTCTCTGCATGACCTAACGAGATCCTTGTACTCTTCTTGAGTTGCCTGCCCTTTCTTCCAAAGGGGATAAACTCTCCTCTTTTCCCTGAGTCCCAGCAAAAGCTCCCTGTTCAGCCAGGCCAGTCGTCTTCCCCACCAGCTCTTCTTACGGCACACGTGGACTGTCTGCTCCTGTGCCTTTAAGGTTTCCTTCTTGAAGAATGTCCAGCCTTCCTGGACCCTTTTGCCCTTTGGGACGGTCTCCCAAGGGACTCTCTCAACCAATGACCTGAACAGGCTGAAGTCTGCCCTCCAGAAGTCCATGGTAGCAGTTTTGCTGACCCCCCTCCTTACTTCACTCATAATCGAGAATTCTATCATGTCATGGTTGTTAAGCCCAAGATGGTCTCTGACTACCACATCTCCCACCAGTTCTTCTCTGTTTGTAAACAGCAGGTCAAGCAGGGCACCTCCCCTGGTACGCTCACTTACCAGCTGTGTCAGGAAGTTATCCTCCACACACTCCAGGAACCTCCTAGGCTGTTTCCTCTCTGCTGTGTTATACTTCCAGAAGATGTCCAGTAAATTGAGGTCCTCCACAAGAACAAGGGCTAGTGATTGCAAGACTTCTGCCAGTTGCTTGCAAAATGCTTCGTCTCTCTCTTTGTGCTGGTTGGGTGGTCTATAATGGACTCCCAGCAGGGTATCTGCCTTATTGGCCTTCCTCCTTATCCTTACCCATAAGCACTTGACCTTGTCATCACAATCATTGATTTATATACAATCAAAACACTCCCTAACATACAGAGCCACCCCACCACCTCTCCTTCCATGTCTATCCCTTCTGAAGAGCTTATAGCCATCCATTGCAGCACTCCAGTCATGAGAAGCATCCCACCATGTTTCTGTGATGGCAACTACATCATAGCTGTCCCACTGCACAATGGCTTCCAGCTCCTCTTGTTTGTTGCCCATGCTTGCATGCATTGGTGTCGAGGCACTTGAGCTGGGCTATCAATTTTGCCCCCAACATTGGCATGCCACCCTTAGGCTCATCTCTAGTGAGCCTGGTTTTATCCCCTTCCCCCTGCAAATCTAGTTTAAAGCCCTCGCAAAGAGGCCTGCTAGAATCCTTTTCCCCTTTGGAGATAGTTGAGCTCCATCTGCTGCCAGCAGGCCCAGTGCCATGTAAACTGCCCCATGGTCAAAAACCGCAAGATTCTGCCGATGGCATCAGCCCCTGAGCCATGTGTTGATCAGGTGTGCTTTCCTATTCCTTTCAGCATTCCTCCCCGCCACTGAAGGGATTGATGAAAACACTACCTGTGCTCCTGCTCCATCGACCTGTTGCCCCAGTGCTCTGAAGTCCCTTTTAATTGCTTTTGGGCTTCTTAGTGCAACCTCATCGTTGCCAACCTGTAGGACCAACAGCGGGTAGTAATCAGTGGGCTGAACCAGACCAGGGAGTTTCCTGGTGACATCTCTCACCCAGGCCCCCGAGAGGCAGTAGACTTCCCTGTGGGTTGGGTCCAGTCGACATATTGAGCCCTCTGTACCCCTCAGAAGGGAGTCGCCTATGACAATTACCCTTCTTTTCTTCTTAACAGAGGAAGTCCTGATGCATGGGGCTGGCTCACCCATTCTAGGGAATCCCCTGGATGGACTTTCATCAAGATCCTCATGTTCCTGGCCCTCAAGTTCCAGAGACCCATACCTGTTGTGTAAGGGCAGCTGGGACAGAGAGACGGCACAAGGGGATTCGCCTGCCACCCTGAGCAGGGACCTGTTCCCATGCTCCCTCATCTCCTAGGTTCCCTTCTTCTGCCCGGCAAGAAGAGGGCAGGGGATCCCCTGCTGCTTGTGGAGCCTCTACTGGCCGCCTCAGGGACAGCCGGGGGTGGCTCCACCGATCCATCTCCCTCTCACACTCCCTGATGCTCCTCAGCCTCTCCACTGCCTTTGCCAGCTCTGCCCCAGGCTGAGCAGGTCGCTCACCTGGTCGCACCGCACACAGGTGTCTCCGCTGGTCTCTGGTACAAGCGACAGGCTCAGGCCCTGCCTGCAGCCGGACACCTGGACAGCCGCCTGCTTGAGCGGGAGCTCGGTCTGGGTCGCCACATTCCTCCTGACCACGGTTTTCAGCCGAGTGGCGACCATGGTTGGGCCTTTGCTGGGAAGGCGATGGCCACTCGTCAGAGAGCCTCTAGTGCGAGGGGCAACTTGCGCCCTGCCTGCGCGCCATCCCTGCGCGAATTGACGCGCCAACTGACGCGCCACGCCTTTCTGACGTGCCACGCCCTGTTCGCCACGCTCCGAGTCGCTCGCGCTCCCTGGGGCTGTTCTGGTACGTGAGGGGCTTTGGCCGCCGCCGCTCCTGTCCCCGCCCGCGCTGAGTCAGCGCTGCCGCGCGCCAGGAGCCCGCGCTGCCGGCCGGGGGCGGGGAGGAGGGGCTGGGGCAGCCTCTCTCTCCCCGCGCTGCCGCCTTCGCGGTTTTGCCGCTTCAGGAAGGGTCCCCGGCGCGATCGTCCGCTCCGGAGCCCTTCGCCTCGGTGGCTTCCGAGGTTGGTAACTATTGCTCTAGAACAATTTAACTCTGAATGGCTTCGGCACCTGTTCTATATCTCTAATTAGGAAATGTTTTTAAATTATAAAAGTATCCAGAAACAAAGATATTGGCCCATGTTTCGATAAATGTAAAATGAAGTATTAATGAAAAAAAAAAACCCAAAAACAGGAACATGATTGTGATGTTATCTTCAGAATAAAAGTATCCGTGCATCATATTCATGCTTTTACACTCTGAAATGCGCTCTTAATTCATTGCTTTTCAAAGACTAGTTAGTCACTCCGTAGAGTTCAAAATGATGCAGGATACTGTACTGTAGACATGATTGATTATCTTAATGTTTTATGGTTCCTTTTTAAAAAAATCTGTATTGTCATTCATCATTAGTCTGAATGTGTTGCCTCTGTACAGAAATCGATCCCCTCTTGAGGATTTTATCAAAATGCAGGTATAGGTACACATCTGGCCTCAGACGCACATGAGCAACTTTCTCTTACACCAACAGACAACTTTGAAGACAAAGAACCAGATCAAAGACTCAAAGCCAGGGCCCCTGACCCAAATACCTGATAATCTGCATAAACAACTGGAAATGAAAGATGGGGCACAAGAATACGACAAAAAGCAGTGAAGCTGTAAGTATGTGCTTGAGTTTGAATCGTTTGGTTTAAACTGTGTTTTTCTTTCTAAATTTCCTGCTTCAAACTATTTAACACTGTCATGGAGATTGAAGTTTCACCACATTTCAGAAAAGTACGTTATTGTATAACTAATATTCAGGCATAATTTACCAGAAAGTTCTGATTTCATGTGTCTTATTGCTTAGAATTACAGGGTAAGGTCCCTGAGAGGTGCACAGGGAATAAAGGCATTCAACCAATTTGTGAAGAAATCATAGAGAAAAACACAACCATAGCTACAAGTGACCTAAAAAAAAGGTTAAAAAAAAAGAAGGATAAATACTATAAATACCACACTTCCGATTCACCAGCTCTAGGAAAGCCTTAGTGGACAAACTTAGTGGATGAAAATTTCTCCATCCTTCATAATATTTTTTTAAAAATAAATATCGTACTGTGATGCTTTATCACATTCGAAAGTTTCTTCATATATATAAATCAATATTTATTCTTACTGAATATGTACTAAATATTAAAGTGCTTTATATGGAAGAATAAAAATCCTAGATGATGTCTTAGCATTTTATACTTGAAGATAAAAACTGCCAGTACTTTTACAACACAAATTATTTTTTGGTCAGCCTATGTAGGAATATTTAACATAAAGCTTGCCACAGCCCTACTGAAATTAATGAGAATTTTCACAGTGGCTATGCTGATACTAGGATGCTATTCCATAAGCAGTATTTCTTTATACAGACTTACATGAGAAATATAGTGCCACTATAAGACAATATTATTACTTTATCAGCATGACTCCTGTGATTCATAGGACACTTCTTTGTCCTACTACACCAAGTATGCATATGTCAAAGTGGAACCAGGAAAACGCTTAGTTCGAGGAAAATTTAACATTGCCAGAACAAGACTTTCCAGTAAATATTGATGTTACAGTTCAGAATGCAACTAGAAAACTGTCAGCAATTCCATGTGGATCGTGAACCTGATCCACAGGTTCCTTTAATTCAGCCTGCTATAGTGGAATCTCTGAGTTCTGTAAGATAGCAGCAGAACCAGGAAAAATGTTACACTAAAATTGCTTTTATTTCTTCTCTTTCTAAGACTGAGTCTTTGTTCTGGAAATAATAGCACAATTTCAGTGTTGCTTGGTAACTGAAGGACAAACTCATATGTATACCCCCCCACACACAAAATCATGTATGTATATCTACACACACACATATATGCAGTGAGGTAAGTAAAAGGGGTTTGACTTTAAAAAAAGATTACATTCTAGAGAACTGTATCATTTTGCTTACATTAGAAGCAATATCTTTCTTCTTCTAATAAAGTACTGAAATACAAAGATAGAATTCCTGTTTTTTCAGTCTGCAGCGACAAACTGCAGTGTATGAGACAACAGTCTTATTAAACCAACAGGATATGATAATAACATTGAAGTGCTTTTCACCGTGCATATGTATAAAACTAAAGAGGCAAGGTTACACCAACTACCTTAATGTTACCGTTTCCTGACTTCTAGGTGCTTAACTGTATAATTTTATGTTCTGCTAATGTATTTTTAGACTAAATTGCATTGCTTGGCTCTTTGCAAAGGACTTCGCATGTTAATGACAAATATAAAGCCAGGGCATTCTGAAATGTGGATGCTTGACTTACACTGATGAACAGTGTTTAAAAGCCATTATGGTACAGCACTGAATGTCAGGACCTCTTTGCGTACAGAACAAATGGCTAAGGAAAAACTGACAATAGAAATTGTACTCTTATACCAGTAAATTGATCTTCTATGTTCATTCTTGACAGGCTTAATAATTAAATAAATATATAATCGACTTGTTTCTGCCATGAGATCATACACATGGTCACTATGCACAACAACTCTGATACACTTTGCACAGCACCTGTGCTGGTTATCAGTGAGCTGTAGGCAGTTTCTTTTTACAAGAAAGATAAAGGACTTTTCCCTATAAATTTCAGTGTTGGTTATTTTGCCTTTTGCAATGAAGGAACTCTTCTCTTACACCCTCAAACCTCAGCATGAGAGATTTGTACACTCCAAGATAAGCAGTAATTCTGCAAGGATTTCCTTCTAGTCTTGAAAGTTTTTCTCCAAAACAAGCAAGTAAGCAAACAGTCCTTTTGAAAGGGTCTGTAATGTTGGATGAAAAGTGATATACTCACCCTACCAGGATGAATCATATAGGTGGGAAACAAGGGCCAATTTGCAAATCCTGTGTTTCCCTGATCAGTAATTGTTCATCTACTTAACTTGACTAGGACCATCAGTAGAAACCATTACTCACTAGCAGAAATTAGAGATTTGCATTGCTTATAAGTGCTGTCGATAAGTTTTGAGACTATAAACTCAATATTTTAATCATTTTACACTTCTGTCAAATCCCACTTTCCTTGTAAAGTCCATAGTTAAACTCCACTTGACAAAGGCCTAATTCACAGTTTTCTTTTTTACCCTTAGGCATTTTTTCCAATGTTGATGCAAAAAAGGACTTGTATAAACTGCCACATTTGTTACCGTGAATTCCTCACACTCCAGCACACATCAACACTGGCAAGTGCACAGTAAAGGGAACACTTCAAAAAAGAAATACAACAGATTTGTCTTCATAAAGATAAAAAAACCCACGGAATTAGCTTATTTTTGAAAGCTTCTTTGACTTTGCTTTCTATTAATAATGTCTTCACAAATAAATATACAAACATTTTCTCCCAATGTGAACAAAGCATAAACACTTCAGCGCGAGATGAACTTAATTACATTGAAAAACCCTTACACTTCAGATGAACCATTCATGTATTTAACATGAAGGCAATGCTTCAGTTACCTTCACAGAACAAGGGTTTAATAAAAGTCACTCAGGGTGTTCTTGGACTCTGTGGCTGTGATGGTTTAACAACATGCAGCCAACATAAGGGACATTCCTTCTAACCTTTCTTCTGCTCATGTCTGTGCACTTTGTGCAGCAGATAGATGTCTCATCTCATTAAATGTGAAAAAATATTCTTTTTTCAAAAATCATTTTTCTGCAAGATTAATGAACAGAATCAGCTCACCATGAAGCTAGGCAAGCACAAAAAACAACACAAGTAAGAAGGAAACCAGAAGAGAATATGGGAAAAGGGAGAAGAAAAAGTGACCTTCCCTTCTGGTGAGCTACTACATTGGTTCAATTGTGTTATCTACAGCCACTCTCAGACATGATAACATAAAACTAGTGGAAATGAGAGGTAATAGTGTAATATCACTTACATGTCATTTTATTCCTAAATAAGGATTTGGTGAATCCAGAAATCTATTTAAATCAAGTTAACATCACCAAATTACCAATTTAAAATAGATGTTCCCATCTCTTCTCTGGGACTAACAGATATATTTTCATATAGTCTGTCCCTTTTTAACAGTAAGCTTATGCTTACTGTTCCATACAGTAAGGAAAATTAACTTTGGAATCACCCGTTGCTCAAATAAGCAAGAATAAAATTCCAGATGAGCTTTGTTCTTGACATTTTCTTTCCAAGTCCAGTGAGGAACTTAATTATGAGGTCAATAATTATCTTCTAGTCTATAGGCATGATTGGGTCCTTTAAATTATACCTGTGACTATGTAGTTTGCTAGACAAGAGACAAGTTTTTCATGCCTCATGTATGAGAATAAACAATGCTAATGAATGAAAACTTGTTCTTGACTTCATAGCTTTTGCAAGGTCTCTTTAAATTTCAGTATGTATTTTGAAAGAAAGGGCATAAAATACATATATTTTATATATTTCATATTATTGCCATTTTTTTGCACCTTTAATGAAATGTCTTCTTTCATGCTAAGCTTTCCGAAGTAATCTAGAAACAGAAAACATTTACCTTTTCCATGCTTTATTAGTTTTCATTTAACACTAGTCGCAATAAGATTCATTAGGCAATCGCTGAAAGACTTCACCTCTCAGAATGACTGGAGCAGCAAACTGTGCAGCACTGGTCAGATGGCCACAAAGACTTCAGAGAACTGGCCATACCAAAGCCAACAGGAATGGGGAACACTGTTTCTTGAAAAGTCAAGTAGAGTATGACCATGATATTAACTATAACACTGCATTATTAGTTGATAAGTCATAGGATACCCTGGTGACATTTATTCTGTCCTTTCCAGTAGTGGGCAAAACTCTGTGATATCTCATAATAACTTTAAAAAAAAACCCTCAAAAAAGTATCAAGTTGTTTTTAATTCAGTGAAAAATGTTTTAATAGCTTTTCAATATAATCTTCAGCTCTCTTCCCTCCTGGGAGGCCAAGCAGATGAATATTATTACCTCTAGAAATAGTGTCAAGGTTCTCTAATTTATCATGACAAAAGGCCATCACTTTTACCATTTTTCTCTAGAAAGATTTCAATTTATTAAATGTTGTTCTTATTAATCTGAACTCTTCTCTGTCATCCCAGTTGGCTTAAATGTCTGCTCTTCTGAAAGAAATATGGTAAGATATAATTTATCCTTAAAAAATAAATAAAATAAAATAAAAATTTAAAAAATATTTTTCAAACACAAAGTCAAAGGGACTATTTATGCAATAAATCTGTTTCTTCAAATTTTGATAGTTGACACAGGCCTAGTAAAATTCTGGTGTGTTTTCTGCCTCAAATGAGCTGAATTAGTGTTTGTTATTTTAAAAAGGTGTGATTTGTGTTTACTGCACAAGTCTGCTTAGTACTGATGGAAGATGAGTACTCCTTCTGCATCAGGATGAAAGCCATTTGTCTACCTTCTACTTTACTACTGTTCTTTCTGCTGCTCACTATCTTTAGGACAAAGAAATCAGTAGATCCATTTCTACAGTGACACTATCTACCTTTGTTCTCACTTCAGAAAGAAGGAGGAGGATGTATTTATTTCACATTGATAAAATACAACTATTTTAAAAATTCTTTTAAAAATCCAGTTTTAAAAAGCATGAGGTTTGAAGATGACGATGATTATTAGCTACTTTTACCACATGAGTATGTAGGTCCATTCATCAGACAAAGACTACATTTACAAATAGATTTGGGAACCACAAGTGGTTGCATCCTGAGTGTAGTGGTCAATGGCTCAATGTCCAGATTGAGACTGGTGAAAAGTGATGTCCCTCAGGGGTCCGCACTGGGACCAGTACTCTTTGATATCTTCATCAATGACATAGAAGTGGGATTGAGTGCCCTCTCAGCATGTTTGCAGGTAACACCAAACTGAGAGGTTTTGTTGACATGCCTGCGGGACAGGATGCCATCCAGAGAGTTGTGGACAAGCTCAGCAAATGGGCCAATGTGAACATCATGCAGTTCAACAAGGCCAAGTGCAGCATCCTGCACCTAGGTCGGGGCAACCCTCGGTATCAATACAGGCTGGGGGAACGAAGGGATTGAGAGCAGGCCTGTCAAGAAGGACTTGGAGGTACAGGTGGATGAAAAGCTGGACATGAGCAACGTGTGCTTGCAGCCCAGAAGGCCAACAGTCTCCTGGCCTGCATCCAAAGAGGAGTGGTCAGCAGGTCGAGGGAGGTGATGCTGCCCCTCTGCTCCACTCTAGTGAGACCCCACCCGGAGCACTACATTCAGCTCTGGAGCCCCCAGCACAGGAAAGACGTGGACCTGTTGGAGCACGTCCAGAGGAGGAACACAAAAATGGTCAGAGGGATGGAGCACCTCTCCTGTGAGTACAGGCTGAGAGAGTTGGGGATGTTGAGCCTGGAGGAGGCTTCAGGGAGACCTTATTGCAGCCTTCCAGTACTTGAAGGGGGCCTATAGGAAAGATGGAGACAGACTTTTTAGCAGGGCCTGTTGTGATAGGACAAGAAGTAATGGTTTTACACTAACAGAGGGCAGATTTAGACTAGATGTAAGGCAGAAATTTTTCACAACGGGGGTGGTGAAACACTGGATCAGGTTGCCCAGTGAGGTGGTAAATGCCCCATCCCTGGAAATGTTCAAGGTGAGGTTGGAGGGGGCTCTGAGCCACCCGATTTAGTTGAAGATGTCCTTGATCCTTGCAGGGGGGCGGGCTAGATGACCTTTAAAGGTCTCTTCCAACCCAAAGTATTGTATGAATCTATGATTCTATAAATCTATTTTATATTCAGTGATGTAGGAACTTAAATCTACATCATTCACATCTGATAATGATAAAATGATAGGTAAGGACCATGTTCACTCTTTTTTCTGTATCTGGACAAAAGAATATTTTCATGGGTTTCGTCTAATAAAATGTAGGCACATATAATATACATATATGCATGAAAAGCAGCTACATGGTTAAAAAATGTTGTGACTAGTGAAAGAATCTATACACAACCTGAGTTAATTTTCTGAATCTGGTGAAGTTTCTTGCATTGTCTTGAACTAAACTGCATGAATCTGCATATATATAAAAATATATATAAAAATAAGTAAATATATAAAAAGGAATATTTATGCCTAAGTATATATGTATGTATAATTAATAATAAAGTAGAATATTATGGAAGTATCTGTTGCCTTTGTAGAATGCTGCTGCTGTAAATACCTTTACATTCTGTAAATATTTATTAAATTATGCCATGTAACAATGCTACATAATAATATTTCTAATGTGTCCTTCTAAAGCAAACCATAAATTATAATGTTCTACTAACTTGTCTATCCAGTAATTTTGTCTCCTACTTTTTCTGTGTTTTATCTGTGCTTCCAAAATAAAAATGTTATTCATTTTAGTATTATTGTGATTTAGGAATAAGAATTTTAGATGATTACTTAGAAACACCACCGAGTGTTATGTGTATATACAAACCTTTATTTAAAGAGAATTACATGCATTAAAACATCTTTTAAAAATGAACTTACATGAAAGGGTTCTCAGTATTAGAATTTCATTACAAAAAACATTTCCTTAATCTAGCTTTTGACCTATAATTGTACGTTATCAGTGGCAAATTTATGTCTAATTTATTCTTATCGTATAAGTTATTTAAATGCTATTATAAGCATTTTTTTGTAATTTAACTTTATTAGGATATTAATTTAAATCATGACTTTTCCCCTATAATATAGCTTTTATCCAGAATGGGAATTATTTTTCAGCTAGTAAAAATCTCTTTATGGTTTGTTTCACAAAATATACATTCATTTCCATATATAATTAAAATTTAAGTGTTATTTTTCTTCGTTGAAAACAAGTTCATTTCATACATGATGGATAAACGTACACATTGTGTGGTCCAATGTTCTGAATGCTTTCTTCACAAGGAAATAATGAAAACAGAATGTGCTAATATTTGTGCAAGAAAATACATGTGGGCGGAGATGCATATACTAACAGACATCTTTGAAAATATGTGCTATATGTCAGCCTACATTTTCTAACATTTTTCAAAACCTGAAACACTAAAAATTTTTCATAGATTAATAAAAAGTTCTACTTTTCCCCTCTCACTTAAAGAACTGTGAATGGTCACATATTTATGTGTATACATATAACCTCAGCAAAAGTTATGTGAAAGGATGTAAACGGCACTGAAAAAAATGGAAAGACCAGATCTGCAGACATTTAATGTCAGATATACAAAGGTGCTGCTGAGCCTACCGTCTGAAATACCATTTACAAAAGTGAGCTGAAGGGTGAAGCTCCTTATGACATGAAATGAAATAGTTAGCACCTAACCACGTGTTCACAACAGCTGTCTTATACTTGCCCTTTTCCTCTACTCGTGTCCTACAATTATCCGTGAAGGAATCAGGATGTTAGTTGAACTGACCTTGTGCCCAGGCTAGTATGGATGTTCTTTTACTGGATGCATAAGCAACAATATATAGCCTTTGAAACACAGAGATGTAGATACCTACATGAGGTTGGCATTCTGCCCTAGAAATTATATGTCTAAAACTTGAAACAATTTGGAATGAAAACTGAAAAAGGCCATAGGAAGGTTTAGCAGTATTAAGCATTAACCTGATTTCCTTGTATTACTCTTAAACCTTGCTTAAACCTTGCTTGTCACAACAAAAAAAAGATCAGTCTTAATAGGTATTGGAACAAAACTTCTCTATTTCTCTATCCTGATCATAGGAGTTGCTAATAATTAATTCAGCTCAGAGCTTTCTCTAGCTGCTGCTGTTTTGTGTTGACTTTCAGAAGAGGTTGCCAGACTTTAGTAATTGGATTTCCTACTTTTGATTCATCCACGGCATAAACTATGATGCCAGTAAAGGCAAGATTAGTGGGTTATCACAGAGGACCTTAGATGGCTCCTTTAAGCAGCTTTGAATTGCAAGAGGCACTTGCTGTCGTTTCGCCTTGACAGAGCTGTTTGCTCATGTGCATACTAAAGCTATTGCCTTGGAGGCCACACTCACTGGGCCTCACTCTCAAGTTTGCATAGGCCCCAAACTGAGCTTGGGATGTCAAGGGAGGTCCTCTGAGTTGTAGATCTCATAGCTGGGTGTTCAATCACAGGACTAATGCCAAAATTTCAGGCTATTTAAATATAGTGCTTTACTACAGGACTGAAGATGTGAGTGCCCCAAGGCAACAGAGTACTTCTTAACTCTGTTCTGTTTGGAGATTTTTCTGTTCTCAGTCCCTGTTCCTAGCAGGAGTCTTCTTCCTTTAGTCATCCAATTATCCCAAGGTACTTCTTCCTGAAAATCATTAATTGATCAAGTCTATGTAGAAACGTAGAATCATAGAATAGCTTGGGTTGGAAGGGACCTTTAAGGGTCATCTAGACCAACCCTCCTGCAATGTGCAGGGACATCTTCAACTAGATCAGTTTTCTTACAGCCCTGTCCAACCTGACCTTCATTGTTTCCTAGGGCTATAGATTTTTCCAGAGTATAGATTCAAGAGATTCCTCAAGATGTCTTTGAGATTTTATCTAATGAAGACCTTAGGCCTAGTATTTTCCATAACAACGACGACAAAATTAATGACAGAAAGGTTAAGAGCTTTGATATGCAATATGAAAATATACATAATTCATTTTTGGAGACTGATAATTATTGTCAATAGAATACAGCTTTGAAATCAGATATTTTTTTCCACAAGGAGAATATTACAAGAGGAATGATACTCTATATGAATACATAAAACACTGGAGAGGAGATTGTTTTAGAATGGGTTTATTCTATCACAGAATGAATACACAGAGGAGAAGCATGCAGCAAAACATAATCCCCTTTCAGTTTGTTGATGAGAGAAGATACACTTTATTCTGACTACATGACAAACTAAAATGTATGTCTAGGAATAAAAAGGAAAAAAAAAAAAATCAAGCCCCCCTCAAACACTCGATACCTGAAAAAATCTCAGATATTCATCAGAAAATATAATGTCAAACAGAGAAGGCTATATCCCAGCAAGAACTCACATCCTCTATTGCTACAGAAGGGTGGCAGAAAAAGTAGCATTTACACTTCTACTTTGTTCCAGTTAAGTTAGCTTCCCTAGACAGTTTCTAAAAGTTTGAGACATCAAAACACTTAAATTCCTTGGAGAACATGATGTGTTCTGCATGTCTGTAGTAATTATGCGTGGAAGAATTAATGGACACATAAAAACTAAAGATCTTGAGCAAGAAGTCATATGATAAGAGAAACTGGAGAGGAGTGTCTTTCCAGTGCCATTCTAACATTTAATTCCTTTCTAGGACTGCCTCTTTCTTTGCAAGCCTGGCTGTGCTTTATAATAAACAATCTTATCTCAGACTTCTGTTTTAAGTGAAAAAAAAATTTAAAAAACCCAACCTGTATCTCTTAGAGCTCTCACTTCTGGTTTTCATCATCTGAAACAGCTAAACTCTTCAACTCTCTTTTTTCATTGTTACATATTGCTATTTATTTCACATATTAGTTTATTTAATATACATTTACATCTCATTGTTTCTTCTTGCATTGTTATTTTTTTTTCCCTGTGCTTTTTGGGGTAAAATTTCTAAAGCTTTGCATTTTTTAAAAATTTCATCCTCAGGATAATGAATATTTTTCAATTACACCTGCTAATAAAATTAACAGAGTCAAAAGCATAAAGGAATAATAACAGTATGAGTAATATTATTAATAATTAGCTATAAATTGAAATACAATGTGATATAACTGGATCATCCAGTGAACTGATTTTTGGATTGCAATTTCTGATATTTTATATAATATAATGTCTCAGGAAAAGCTCCAGAACTGCATTTCAAGTATCTTTTCCATAAAATGTTCTTACCTCCTCAATGTGAAAAAATCTGTAACTCTCCTTCAAAGCAGAAGCTGGGAATTTTCACTGATATTAAAACTGATCAAAGCTACATGGTATACTTCCTGTTATGCCTGTCAGTTCTAAGTGACAGATATTTTTTTAGGCTGTGTTATACAAAGCAGCAAACCTCAGCTTCCTACTGCCCAAGCCAAAGGCAGTCCTCATCCTTAACTACATACAGTTTGTCTCTTTGTCACTTTGGTACTTTGATATAATTTTCTAAATGAGAAATGAGATTCTATGTACACCAAACCAATTGAAAGGCTTTCATGTTGCTTCTTTGAAGAACTAAAGCATTAAAGTATGAAATGACACTCTAGGCTTCTGATTAGCCTCAGTTAAGACAATAGTCAAAAGTTATTAATTCAGATAATCTTTCAAGCAACCCTGCAGAACAATGGACACTATACTTAAGGTACTAGAAAAGGAAGAAGAAACAATTTAGAACTCAGTAAAAAGGATGCGAGATATTTAAAGTAGCCTCTTCTCAAGGAGGTAAGTAACCCCCGTCACAGGCAATAAAGACGAATGAACTAGAAAAAGAGACAATTATGATTAGTATGCTATAGAAACATAGAACAGTTTGGATTGGAAGGGACTTTTTAAGGTCATCTAGTGCAACTGCCCTGCAATAAACAGGGACATCTTCCACTAGATCAGGTTGCTCACAGCCCCATCCAACTGGACCTTGAATGTTTCCAGGGGTGTTTTCCTAGACTAAATCTCCCCTCTTTTAGTTTTAAACATTATCGCCTGTCCTATCGCAACAGTCTGCCCTGATAAAAGGCTGTCTCCATCTTTCTTATAGGCCCCCTTTAAGCACTGAAAGGCTGCAATAAGGTGTCCCTGTATGGCATGTTGGTATGATATTAGAAAAGTAGTGAAATTAAGAGGATGTCATATTTCAGTGTATTTGTGGTATACATTCTTTGTGTGGTTTTTTTTAATCACCAATAATTGATCACTGGTGAACTGCATCTCAGACATCACCCTGGTCTCAGGGTGCATGTGCATGCACTACTCAGAGTAGGTGTT
Organism: Phaethon aethereus; assembly: GCF_964289735.1. Taxonomy (NCBI): domain Eukaryota; kingdom Metazoa; phylum Chordata; class Aves; order Phaethontiformes; family Phaethontidae; genus Phaethon; species Phaethon aethereus. Next base: position 179,067,875 of record NC_138575.1, on the reverse strand, counting down.
ACTCTGAAGAGTAAAATCAGTCAAGTTAATCTGACTACAGTATAGCTCGTTGATTTTGGCAATGTTCATACTACAGTTCAACAAGATGTCAGTGCCACCAAAAGAGGCAATCCTACTGAGCCCTCACCCCAACCTCACATAATTTCCCAACTTGGTTTCACATTGTGCCTGAACTCATTGTCCTGGATTAAAAAAAAAAAAAAAAAAAAGTATGTTTTGTTCAAGAATTATGAAAAATCTTTATGACATCACACAATAACCTGATTAATTCTACAAGTCTTTGGTGGTCATGTTGTTGTGAAAAAGTAAAGGCAGTAGGTACATAGAAAAAAGTTAGGAAATAATCAAGCTAAAAAAACCACCCAAACCCCAACAAAACTGACATCAGGAAATTTAAGCACCCCTGCAGATTGGTGGTGAATTATCAGTGGTTTACACATTTGCAACTTTTGATTTACGAGATTTCATCTTTTCATCATTGTAGAGGACAATATCTTTTTTTTTTTTTTTTCCTGACTACAGACAAATGAAGGTTAAGAAATTCCTTTTCTAATTTGTTTTCCAGATGGATATGACTCTCAGATAATGCATAGTAGCAACTCCGGAGGATAGGGCTCCGGCATGGAAGTTTGTGGCACAAGTTTCCAAGGTTTGAAGCAAATGGAGTCTCATATAACTCAGCCAAAGAAAGAGTCAGATAAAGGCAGATGCAGATGTCTGTATCTGGGAGAATGACTGTGGAAAGCAAAGCCTCATCCAACATTGCAGAGTGGTCAGAGCAGAGAGATATCAAAAGACAGACTGGGACAGATTCTGAAATAAAAACTTCAGAAAATGTTTAATTTCTAATGCACTGCTTAGAAAGGCATGTTTTTTGTAAAATGTTACAAAGTTTCCTCTTTTTTATAGTTAATTAGTTGTGAAAAAAATAGATTACAACTCAGTAAAATTGCCATCAGAAATGTCTCTTACTTTGTGATATTTGGACTGTACTGAAGTGCACAATGTCAGACCAATGTATTTACTTTTTCCAACTGTAGTATATTTGAAAAACTGTTTGAAAAAAATAAATATGATGGCTTGTGTGTATATACATACATACATATATACAGACAGAGAGAGAGAGAAAAAAAAAATCACCTTGGATACAAAATACCCTTCAAAACATTATTTTTTATAGGGACATAAGGACATAGCTGTTTTTAAATGACAACATGAGCTCAGCCACCTAACCTGCATATATATAATGAATAAATCAATCTGTCTTATTCTAGCCTCTGACTATTAAATTAATACGTTTGCTGATTATCTCCTGCTAGGAATTCTTTTGTCTTCCTTTGATTAAGTTTTATTTAGGGAGGTCACAGCAGCACATAATTTATTTTAATTGATAAAAAGGTCCATCTGACAATTGGTTTTCTCTTCTCTTGCCAGCTGAACTGTCTCCTGAACAGGCAAACCGTACTTTTCTTTTGCTCTTTAATTTCAAATGCCTACAAAATAAACTCTTATCAACTAATAGCAGAACTATACCTTCCTCTCCAACACTTCTTTTTCTATTCCCTTCCAAATTCTCATTGTAGCCATATAAATAAAACACAGGCTGTGTGATAAATAAGAATTGTCATCGCAAACACTTGAGTATCTTCTTAATATAATATACAGGTGAACATAATATGCAATTTTATTTTAGATAAGAGTTGTAAAACAAAGAATGTAGAGGTCATCGTGGCTCATTGTACACAGTTTTCATTTATGTATTTTAAACATCCTGTCATTCAGCAAAAAAAAAAAGCCTTTATGCTCAATTTCTTTGGGTATTGATCTCAGGGATTAAAATCTTTCTATACTGAAAAACTAGTCCCAATCAGGCTGCTTAGTCATGAATCCATGTTAAAGGTGAAGTACAGTCAGATTTTTAAGGATCACCCAAAAGTGTTAGGAAAGATGTTTTTCCAGGGGTTCGGAAAGACTCTTTCCATAGTTTCCATAGCTGATAGGCAATCAGAGTGCAGATCTCAGGCCCAAGAACAGGTGGAGGATTTGCATCCATGTGCTGCAGAATGCTAAAGCTTTATCCATGCAGAAATGCAGAATTGCTGAGGAAGAAATTCCACAGAGACTTTTAGGTGAAAATGAATTGGAGAATTCCTCTTTGCCCTCCAATTTCACCCCATTGTTTCATTGTCAAAAGAAGGAAAAATTTCACTTGTTTCCATATTTATTCTTTTGTATCACACTTCATCTCCATCTGAAAGTCTGAACAGACTTACAAGCAGACTTTGATAACAAAACACAAGGCATTTGTATGAAAGTATAGCAGCTCATTATCTGTGCCTTCATGAGATATCTTGCTGCTGGCCCAGATGGAGCTGATGGCTAAATATAAACAACCTCAGAGTATTAATTAATAAAGTATAAAGCATGCCTTTTAAAAGGGCATGTCATATACATCAGATCCAGCTTCCTTTACAATTTAAAATGTTGTATGGTTAAGTATATGTAATGCAATACAATGCCACCTGACCGCAACTATTCAAAATTCAGTTAATTGTATACATGATGTCACTTTCTTCAATAACAGTTCAGAGGAGAAACAGATATTGCCCCACAACAAGAAAGCTTTAGTTTGACCTTCCTCCCCTCCATCTGGGAAAATTACCTTTTGTCCAGTTTCATCTAGACACACTATTTGCTTCCGAGTACTGCCTGCCTTTGAGCTCTGGCCAGTCCAGCGCTGATATAAGTAGTGAGGAGAGCTGCTTATAAGTATAGCAGAACAAGGTCTGCTATACTGCCCCCAGGGATGGGGCCCATAATTCTCTCTTACACAGATTCTCAGGTAAAATTACTGACTAGGCTCAACTGATGAAGACACAACTGCATCTTCTCCTGTAACTCTTAACTATGACCATGATTATTTGAAATAGAAAAAATAATCACTCTAACTTTTCAAAAAGCCACTTGGGTATAACTTGAGTATTTGGAGGTTTTTGATCATATTCTATGACAAGAACTACAACAAAAAGTAACAGAACTTACCTACTCTATTTTTTTTTACATAGAAAGACCCATTCACCTTCCATACAAGAAGACATATAGCTTTTTTTTCTAACTTTATTTTTATATCTTTCTTTCTCACTTATTAAAAGCTTCCATTGACCTACAAATAATTCTATTTCAGCTTTTATATAGCATAAGCTTTCACAGTCTGGCTTCCCCAACAGTAGTATTTCACAGATGTTATTTTATATGCAGAATGCCTTGAACTACTTTGCCATCTTGAACAAATCAAACATTGGATAATTTTAATAAGACTGTTCTGAATTTTTGGCATATGCAGACCTCTATTGCACATATAGGTACAGAGAGATTTTCAGAACAAAGTCTGAAAGAAACACTATTAGGACTTTTTCAATAAATGCATTTTTAGTGCAGTACCAGGACAAAATCAATTCACTTTAACAGTGTCCTGCTGCTCTCTGGGAACAAGCAATCCAGCAAAGAAAAGATTTTCAAATGCACATCTGACAAAAAACAAGGGTACATTCCCATTTTTTGCATAAATAATCATTATAATCTTTTACAAAAACAGTCACTAAATAACCACTAATATAATCAGATTTTTGTGTTAACTACCATAACTCGGTACATGTGTATGACTTGGACAAAAAAAAAGATAAGTCTTTATATTAGTAAAGATTCATTCTTATGTCTGTTGTGGTCAGCATGTCATTTTCACCACATACAAAAGAAAACATGTATTTTCCTCCTATTTATATCTTATTTCTATGAATATATTGGAGAAATAGTCAGAGTAATAGAGGAGTGGCTCCTATCATGGGTTCTTGTATGGCTATAACTTTACTTGTGTCTCTGACATGTGAAAACACATATCAGTGTTGATCCCAGGCAGAGGTGATTGTTAGTCTCTGATATGATCAGAGATCAATCTCTATCTAAAATATATTTAAAAAAACCTATTCTGTCATCTGACATACATGGTAAATCACATATATATTGGAAAAACACCCTGCTATATGATAAATAATAATTCTATGGCAAATATTGACATAGCCAGAGCTCTATGCCCAGCTTTGAAAAATCCAGGTGTCCGTTCCTGGCTATCCTTAGCCAAATATCAGAGGAAAACATTGATATACTCAGAGTGCCATCCTCATTTTTGACACAGCCAGACCTCTAGCCTCATCTCTGATAGAGTCAGTGTTCCATAGCAACTGTCTGACACAGCCAAAGCTCTGCCCTCATCTTTGATATTACCAGGGCTTCATCACCATCTCTTACATTTCTGGCTTCCATGGCAACTACTATAACAGACAGAGCTCTGGCCTCTTCTCCAATGCTCTGTCCCACTGTCCTCCCTAAAAAGGCTGTGTTCATATTAATGGTAAAGCCAGGACTTCATATTTTTCTTTGACATTGCCAGCGTTCTCTCCCGTATAAATGATATGGTCAAATTTTTATTCTCAACCTTAGTATCATTAAGGTTATATGGCAACAGCTGATATAAATAGATGCATGCGCATCAGGATGATGGAACACATCGTCGATCCTGAAACATCAAAAGTCTATCCTCATATTCCAGTTCACTAACGGCAAATGCAGACATAGCCAGAGGGCTGTCCCCTCCAATGGCATACCCATGATGCCCATGTCATCTGTGAAGAGTAAGGCATCACGGCAGAATCGCTTACCTATTGAGGGGTCCTCTGTGTTTCTTCTACATCAAAATTTCCATGAAAGGTACCAATCACAGGAGCAAATACAGGAGCAAATTAGCCAGATCTTAATATTTCACAGTGAAACCCGATTTCCAGTCATTCACAATTTGGCAAAAAAAAGAAGATATTTGTGCTCACAAGTTGTTTTCAAGTTTGGCTCATATGGTTTTTGAAGAGTCACAGCTAAAAGAGTTGTATTTTCTTTAAAAAGATTAGAAGACATATTTTTTTTTTGGACGTCATATTTGTTGATACAAGATTCACAAACTGAAGGATTCTGACATCAGACATAAATAACATCTTTTTAATATCACGTCTTCAGGACATTTGATTACATAATTAAATGAAATTTAGGTTCTTTTTTTGGTCCATTGTTTAGGAGACTAAAAGATGTACTTGGATTTCACTGTCAAGTTTCTGTTGAAATCAGGTGTCAGAATTTTACTTTTTACTTAGAATGAAAATTGAGAATCTTGCAGCATCACATGACTTCCATTGTTGAAGTTTTAATCAGCAGAATAAACATCACAAGACTGTGATGAGGCATCTTTTCCTCATCTCTATGATGGAGAAAGGCCCTTAAAAAGTTCCCAGATAGGAAGAGAGTATAATGTTTATCTGCATATGCAAAACGTAACTTCTGGAAATATTTGTTTGGACATTGGATTCTGCTAAGTTGCACAGCTCCTGGCTGGAGTTTATTCTGATGTTCTTGATCCTCCATGATTTCATGCCCTAGATCCAGTTAATGAGACAAGTGAAGTTGCATGAGAGTATAGACTGAGCAGCTGAGTTGCCGAAAACAGGGGATATATATAGTCAGCATAGTGGAGGAACTTGAAGCTGGCCTCTCATTCCATCATTTAACTCTCTTGATAGCCAGTGAGAGTTAACAGGTTTCTTCAGTATGAGGATGTATATCTTCTACCAATTCTATGAACTGTTTTCCCAATCTGGACAATTTCTCAGTATGTATATATGATCAGTTAATCTTTCAATGCTTTTCCTGAAATTTTCTGAAGGTTCTGTTAGAAAGTAACCCTAGAGTTTTACTTTGCAATTTGCAGCTGCTGGAAAGTGGTTTGACACTGAAAACTGGAAGTGGGAATACCAAGCATCTCTAGTGAGCTCTTCCATTCTTCATTGCTTACATGCAGACAGCAAGTATTATATGTGTGAGAATAATGAATAACAGCCAGGTTAGTGCATTACTCGTGCTTCTTTCCTTCACCCTGTGTACTTTCCCTTCTGTAAAGTATTTCCTGAAAGGCAAATATATGTTACTTAATATTTAACCACAGTGTCAACTTTTTACTGCACTGATATGGTGGATAAGCAGGAACAATCATTGCTTGACTAGAACCAGGTAAAAATGGAAGAAAGTGAATAAAAACATGGTCAGGGAAAGAGAAGAGTACCATAAATAAGCAAAATACAGGATGGATGATGCAAAGATAGGAGCAAAATAGAAAGGAAGAGGGGCAGGGTAAGAGCAGAATTGGAAAAAATACAAATGATGGATGGAGTGCCTAGGTAAGGTAACATAGTCATTGAAGGTAAAAGGGACAGGATAGGCTGATGGAGAAAAATGTCCTACCGATTCTATATGGACCTGAAGCCAGGACTCCTAATTTAGTCTTAGATACTCAGCATATAATAGTTATAAATCTCACTTACAAAACTCTTTAAACAGCAGAATATGTATTGAGACCCAGAAACTAGCAAGTATTTCCATGTTTAATATATACAGTTTAAATATATACTAAATGCTTTGTTCCTCTTCTTCCAGTAGTAGAAGTCTGTGCCATGGAGTTAGAGATACCACACCTTTCTAGTGATCAAACTAGTTCTACCTGGCTTCCCCCTCCTCCCCTCCTTGCATTCAGAATAACATGTTTAAAACACGTCATAACATGTTATATTCACAAGTCGAGATCTAAAAAGAATAGGGAATTACTAACAACTCTAATTTGGGTGTGATTCAGGTATCCCTAACTTCAAGTGTTTACAGTGGAAGTGTCTGTATGTAAGCTAAACCTATAAGCACCTACTATGTCCAGTGGAAGTCTAGTCAATACAATTGATGGAGTCTAGAGATATAGTCTAGACATCACATCGTGGAGGTGTACGTTAGGGTAAACTAAACAGTCCTCCAGACTCCAGTGAACGTATTGACTAGTTCTGCAGTGACAGAAGTGGTTGTGTTGGTGTACAGGTCACATACAGATGCCTAAATATAGGCCAGCTAAATCTCACAACACACAGTTGATTGCATACTATTTTTGGTAGGGTATCACTTAATACACAGAACAATCCTCCTAAGGGTATTTATCAGTGATGCATACTGAAGAAGACTTCTTAGTAGGCAAAAACTATTTTAAAACTTGTAACAAGGAATTACTTTTGAACACCAGGTACAGAGATATTGAGACACAAATTTTAATCTGTGGTCCCTAGCTTCAACTGCTTTAATAATCTACTATGGTTAGTCTAGCATGGTAGGCTAGACTTTCACCTTCATCTTAAATCTACCAAACCAGTCATATCAGAGAATACAGCAATTTCCAAATTGATTGCTGCAAATCTTAGGCTTAGAAAAATCCATGGCACTTACCAGCAAGGTTGAGACTAAGGCAAAGGTTCCATGATATCTCCACTGGTTATTATCACAATTCTGATCCTGTATTATAGATTATCCCTTTGGCGAACTTGGGTCAGCTGCCCCAGCTGTATCTCCTTCTGATTTGCTGTGCACCCCCAGGCTACTTGTAGCAGGGACAGAGTGGTAGGAAGAAAACCTCAATGCTGTGCAAGCACTGCTCAGCAACAACCAAAGTGTTGCAATGGTATCAACACTGGTTTAGTGACAAACCCAAAACACAGTAACATACAGGTTGCTATGAAGAAAATTAACTCCATTCCAGCCGCACCCAGTACATCAACTCTGCTTTCATAGCACTACAGTCCAAAGAGAATAAGTAAGCAGATATTGTAACAGCTCAGTGCTCCTCACTTCTACCATAAGTGATGTAATTACTGTTATTTCCCACACTCATCACCACAAATATACATGAAAGAACTTAGCTGTAGAAAATATGGCTTTTCAGGTAAACCCAGTACAAATTTGAAATGTATAATCAGGATTTTTTATACTCTGTATCAACACTATAATGCTTTGTGGACTACAGACTTGCATTCTTTAAAAATATAAATCCAGAAATGAACACAAAGAGAAAATTATTCAGAAAGTCTAGGAACACACTATAATAATATTTATTTATTCAAGGTAAATTGAAAGGTAAGTCAAAACTGAAAGGTAAGTCAATGAATGAAATGTGAAAGATAAATTTAAAGCTGCACCAGTTCCAAAAACACATATAAAAAAGGTAAAATCTGTTGTGACAACAGAGAGAAGAAGAAAAATAAAACAAGAGTGCTTAAATCCAGAAAGGCTACCACCTTTGAAGTTATTTGTATCTGCAATACAGACTCTCTTTGGTGGTAAAGTGTTCAAGAAAATGTTATCTTTGAATCAACAGACTGTCTTAGCCCACCTGAAAATACTACCTTCTATTTATCAGACACTCATGAGTCTTTCTCTGGAGAAAGTCCAGCACAGGGCCCCAAAGATAATGAAAGGACTGGAGCACCACTGTATAAGGAAAGGTTGGGAGAGTTGGAACTGTTCAGCCTGGAGAAGACAAGGCGCAGGAGATATCTCATCAATGTGTGTGAAGGGAGTGTGTAAAGAGGATGGAGCCAGGCTCTTTTCAGTGGTGTCCAGGACCGGTTACAATGGGCACAAACTGAAACACAGGGTTCTGAACATCTGGAAACACTTTCTTACTGTGAGAGTGACTGAGCATTGGAACAGGTTGCCCAGAGAGGTTGTAGAGTCTCCCTCATTGGAGATATTCAAAAACCATCTGGACACAGTCATGGGCAACTGGTTCTAGGTGTTCCTGCTTGAGCACAGGGGTTGGACTAGATGACCTCCAGAGGTCCCTTCCAACCTCAACCATTCTGTGATTCAGAAGAATGTATATGGCTTAAGAATAGAAACCCACATTTAAGTCAATAATGATCTTAGATTCAATGGAGAGATGAAAGCTCACCTAGAATGCAGTTTCATTTACTCAAAAATGATGCTAAAATTTACCTAACACACCTATTACTTTGCATCAAACAGAAAGATAATAGAATATGACCAATTTTAATGGCAAATTCTCGACTCTAGAAAATCATAAGTAATGAGACGCCCAACCCTCTGTCTTCATTTTCTTTCTTTCTCTTTGTAATCTGATGAATCTAATACACTGCAGATGTGGGAGGACCATATACTCACGTATTCTTCACAGGGTGATTGAGAAGGTGCAATTAAAAGTTTCTTTTGCAGCAGCACTGTGGTGTGAGTGAAAACATCAACAGGGTATCACAGCATCTATTAATAAAATTGCTGCCATTTAAAAAGTATTGCAGTTAGATGAGTTGTGAATGAATGTTTCATCTAGCTCGACATTTTTGTGCTCAGCATTGGCTATTTTTCTCAGTGTCATCGATTTCCTATTTGCACACTTGTAACAAGCCAGTGAATTCTTTATCAAACCACATAAATTTCTTGGCTTATATACATGAAAAGTACGTCTGAATTTTAAGGTATATTTCAATAGTTGACTTGTTTCTTTCTGTCTTTCAGATTTATTTGAGGTACCAAGTCCATCATCAAAAGCAAATATAGGTGACATTCACATAAAAGTTATGTGTTTGAACATGTCACTTTATATGGAGTCAATAAAAAGCAAAAAGGAATTTTACAGTACGATTTACTTCCCTTGAAGACTTCTGCTTCAGAATGGTTTGAATTGTCCTTTAGAAGTGTCTCCCTTAACTGTAGAAGGAACCTACAATTATTAGATCAGTTTTAGTCACCTATTATTTAGATATCTAATTTACAATGGATTTATTCCCTTCTTCATTTTATCTTGACTGAAAGCTGAGACTGACTATCAACACAGTTTCTTTTGTTAATACACTTGTTCTCTATGATTCATATAAAGCAAACGGTGTAAACCATTTTCTTTAACAGTTACTTTCCTGTAAACTATGAACCTGTACCCATTAAATTAAATGTAACGTTAATCCTACTTTCAGAGTTCTTACCCTTTCCATTGCTAAACATAGAGTCCTTTTCACATACCCTGTTACATAGTGTTGTTGGAAGTGCAATAATGGATATCCAGATTGTGAATACTGTGGACAGGTAGATGACTTACCAGTGTATTCTGGCTGTTATTCACCACAATGGGTAGAACAGACTTTGCAGGATCTGCAGGGATTACTTTTCTGAGTGGTTTTGAGATTCCCCAGTCCAAAGCTCAATTTTTGCCATCGTCCTATGTTCAGAAAATTTAAAGTCATGTCAGAGGAAACAAGATTTTAATTGTTTTCATGCCACTGCAATGACCACATGCAGAGTTCAGCACATTATGCCACTGCTTGTTATTAGTTGCCAACCTGCAGCAGAGGCTTAAAATGGCAGTCAGTGCCTCTCAGAAAACTTTGGAATTAACATTTTGTATTTTAAAATGGTAATAAAACAGTCACTGAAGATCCATGACTCAAGCATATTCCTCCACCTTCTTAGTCTTTAGACACATATGAGCATTCATAAAATGTTCTTGAATTTCCTGAGAACTCCAGACAATTCCCTTGATCACAAGGACTTTTATTTTGTTGGCCTGTTTCTTCAGTACACTAGCGGTAAGTGAACAAAACCTGCTACCAAATTAGCTAACTAAAAATGCATGACAGCTTTTAACCACTGTAAACAATTGTTCAATGAGCAGAACAACAAAAAGCATTATCCACAGAATTTAGAAGACCTGAAGGAAGAAGAATGAAATATGTATAAATAAATAAGAAAAATAGAGCATCCCCAACTTGCTTTTTGGTGGTCAGCATTTTTTTTTCAAATGAATTTTTTGCTACATTTCAATGCTTTTTAAAGAAAGTAAGAAGTACATCTTTAAAGAAGTAAGTAGGTGATGCAGAGTTACATCAGGTAGAGGAGCTGCTATGGATTAGGTCTGTCAGAGCTGCCTTCATATTCACATTTCTAAGTCAGTTCGTGGATTCCTTATGATATTTCTGAGAAATTTTTTATTTGTTTTCTTTTTAAGCTGGTGATCCAGCATTCTATCCTGGTCACCTTCAATGTCCAATCCATTGTTTACTTCTGGCTGCAAAAAAGAACCCTTTCATGTCTTGGGAAGGAAAAGAACAGGAGTATTTAATAATCTTCTAAACGCAGGGTGAGTATAGAGAATTACATTTACTCTGAAGATTGAAATTGTCCACTGGTTGACACATGAGCAGAAACAACATGGACACTCCTACACCTCGCTCCCAAAATGTAAAACTCAGTTTCTCCTTTAAGTTTTTTTCCTTATGCTTGGTTTTGTGTATGTTCATATACTTCAGAGTAGATGATTTCTTTATCTCATAAAATGACAGTTTTCTGACTAAAGCATTGTAGGTGTTTTTTTGACTTTTTCTCTTCCTCCTCCTTTTCTTCATCCTTTTTTTTTTCCTTTGAGTCATAAACCCATACAAAGTTTCCACTGACATTGCTTTTTTACAAATAGTAGCATTGTTATATACTGTATTGTATATGCTTCTGTGGTAAAATAATGCAGCATTTTTAAAATCAGCATGTAAAGTTCCCCTTTAATCTATTTAGATTTAACTTCTTTGTGTTTTCCACAGCATATGAAGTAAAAAATAAAAATGAATATTTATGTAGGGGCTTTTTGCTCACACTTCAGTGCACTCACACTTCAATGAATTTGTATCAATTTCTGTTGTTCTCAAGCAGTTTATGAAAGTCAAAACTGGTCCCAAAGAGATCCTACACAATCACATGTAAACAGTTTTTAAAACCTGGTAAAATTTATCATTTGTTTGTTCTTCTTAATTAAAAAAAAAAAAAACCAAACCCACACAAAACCAAAACTTAAAAGTTATTCAAAGATTTCAATAGAAAATTTAAAAGCAAGCTGGATAAAGGTGATTATTTCTGGTGTTTCATTTCTTTTAAAATATGAAATGTCTCATTCTAAGATCAATTCAATTATTCATACCTTGGAGTTGTCTAGCACACCTGCTTATTGCTGTGCAAAGAAATATAGTTGGTCTGTCCTTGACCCAGGTCTGCTTTCACTGCCTAATGAGATTTGAAGCTATTCCCCCTCTTTCCCAAGTGGGTGCTGAGCACTGCTATAGAGAAAGCATTTTGGTGGTGGCTGTTAGGTGATCTCATTCCCTTCTGTTGAATCTGTTCCACTTTCATATTAAACGTTCATTGGGATACAGTGAGATTGAGAAAGAAGTGGAACATAATTACTCAGTCTGATGGTTAGGGTACTCTCCTACTTGCTCCAGTAAACCCATCACATGAAAAAAAACCAAGAATGCTCAATGCAGAGGCATTAAATACCAGGTTCACCGATTTACAGCTGAGTACCTAAACCTTTTGGATATCCAGTCACGTTCGTAGTGGCTCAGTGAGAGTTTGATTATTTAATGAAAAAAATTGAACAATTCCTGTAGAAAATTCAGAGACTTCCTCTACCTTACATTACTGAACAACATGTAGCTAGGGCATCTTTGCAAATACATGTCATGGCTTTTTGATTCATTGGCTGCTTACATCTTAGCTAGGAATCTCCTTTCCCAGTGGGAAGAAAGCATATCCTTCCAGAACAGAACAAAGCAGGAAAACCTATGAGAATGAAAAATAAAGATCTATGGTCGTTAGTACACATACTAACAACATTAGGTAGCATTTTTTGCATATAGTTAATATTTTGTGGCTCATAGGTATAAGTACCTAGTTTTCTTCAAGCCGTTTCACTATCTTTTTCTAATATCATGACTTTCAGTAGATAGGTGGACAATAAAAAGCAAAATTCCTTTTTTTGGATGTAGTAATTTCTGCACTTTCAGATAAGTATTTTACAAGTCCAATTTTTATGTTTCTCAACAACTTTTGTTTCTCAATTATTAAAAGTGGAAATGATAGTCACAATCCAACATTGACATTACTGTAAGAATGCATTTTTTGCTGGGGAAACAATTGGGTTTATATTTATGACATTGTGTATGACACATTTCTGCTCTTTGAAAAACAATAAGATTTATTAGATCATTTTTTTCTCTGCTGACAATGCCTTATATGTGTTTAAAATACAGATAGTAGAAACTATACACACCAATACATAGCAAAATCTGATAAATAAAACAAAAGCTCCACCAAGAGTATGACTGCAGCAGTATAAAAATTCTAAAGGGTGTCATAACAGCAGCAAATTGATAAAGGTTCATTAACTGTTTATCTTACTATACTAAGTCATAGACCAACTGACAAGCATATAGGTAAAGAGAAGACAGCTATGAATTGTGACAAACATTGTAGTTCAGTATGAAAGCACCTTTTGAAATAAATGAGGTAGCAATAGCATATAGAATAATGAATATGAAACATCACTAAACAAAAATTCAGAGCAGAGCTACAGCCATACAATGACCTGAAAGCTTCCTATTTTGTAGACCATATTTATAAATCAAATACAGTCATGCAGCACCAAAATACCACAGATGTCAGTTTGCTTGCAGAATGAGATCCACATACACAGTGGAACATATGTCACACTAGAAGAAATTACCTCTATGATAAATGCAAAGGTAAAGTTTAAGTATCATCTCATCTGGATTCATCAATGTTGTTAATATATGAAATGCAAAATATCTCCCAAAATGGCAGGAGAAGAAACCAAATAAAATGGAGAACATGATCAAAACCATTTTGACTGTCTTTTTAGGCTTCTTTTACAACACATTAGCACAACAATTTTTCTAACTGTTCAAGCCCAGGGAGCACATATGTACTCTGTGGTCTTATTGCTCGACCCAGAAAACAGAAGGAGTCATCTTTGTATCTCAAATTTATTTATCACAGGGGAAGAAACTTGGTATTTTTAGTCTCTGGGACACTACTTGAAAATTATGCAAATAACTTTGCAAATAATGAGTAGGTTAATGCACTAGATTCTATTTGCCACCTAGAGAGTCTGTAAATGGATCTTCTGGTGGGAGGAGAAAAAACATAGTAGGATATATGACAAGAAGTGGAACAGTATTGACCATGGAGGTATAAATGTAATCAGCTGTACTGTTTTCTTCAGAGTTCGTAAGGATCAGCCAAAGCGTACATATAACCTGCAAGAGATATTCTAGTATACAGAGTGAGCAAGAACCTGGAGGAAGGTATTGTAATCTGTTCCAACAAAAATGTGTGACACAGTATGTTCCAAGGAGCATAAAGAAATATATTTGTCAGCTAATAATAGAAGATTCTAGGAAGAAAAAAAGATAAATTCTCAAAGGAAAAAATATTATGGAGTGAAGCTTCTACATTAGAAGAATGTCTTTTTGTCAGCCTAGAAATGCAATACAAACAAGGAAGCAGTACAACAAAACAAACTAAACTGGTCTCCTGTAGTCACAATATGGAAAATAACAGGCATTCCTTACAGAAATGCTGTGGAAGCTTTATTAGCCTCTTTAGACTTTTTGAAGAACTCTAGCAGAACTTACATTAGGTAATAATCTCTGCACTCACAGAGCTACAAGACAGATGTAAGCCCTCCATTGTCAGCTCTTACTCTGACAATGTATTTGTGAAAATGCAAACAAATTTATACACTCTCTGATAGTCAGAAAAAATATTCATAGTGTCATGTTTCTTCTTTAGGATTTACTTGACTTTAAACTGTCCTACAGTGCTGAAAAAAAAAAAATTACATTGTACATCAAAGTTTCAGACATGTTTTCTTTTACTGAAGGTATGACTTTTGGCCGCAATCTAGAGGAAAGATAAAGCGATACCACAGAGAGCAAGACTGTCACTTAAAGTGGTGCATGAACTACCTGCTTATCTATATCAGCTGTCATCTAGTGGTGATGGAACTCACAGCTGAGTACAAACTGACACGCTAGCTGGAAAAGGAGCCAAGCTGTACATGTTAACTGGTTAGTACAGAGTAAAGGAGAAACTTGAGACTGAAACAGACTCTGAGGAGTAGTTAATCTAACACGAGGACATGCGTACTGGGAATCCTCTAAGTTACAGCCTTCCAAGGTACATGGTAAGTACATAAACTATGCATGTGATATTATCATTGCAGCTGATAAAATAATTAATAATTAATAGATGTGATAGATGTGTCAGGTGGAAGGGCAGAATCTGGAGAAAGCTGAATGTTGTGGCATCTATTTTCATTTTCAGCTGCTCTCATCATTTTCCCTGATGAGAAAAAGATGCTTTGGCTTTGAGTGAGCAGCTATATCTTGTAAATATCTCCTGTCAAGACATGACACAGCATGTGAAAAAGGAGTCTTATCGGTGTTTGTCCTTTATTTGAGTAGGAGAGAGGCATTTGTTCTATCCTACTATTTTATCAGGCATCTAGTAGGAATGTTCTATACCAGACAGGCTGCGTGGGATTTACTTCAACAAACATCTGAGCTCTTCACCTCGGGCCTTGTGAAAATAAAATAGGAATTTCATAAAATAAATATAATACAGCTGATCTATTTTAGCCAGTTACTTTATGATGTAAAGCATGATTGTGTCCTAGAGCAGCCTATTTCTCTGCATTGAGATGAGAGACAAACTCAGATGTAGACTTCTACAATTTAGATCTTTCATTAGGAAAATATAAATAACCATTAAGATGTACATTTTCAAAAGACTTACGGATTCCTTTTCTACCAGGCACAATGTTCACTTGTTTTTTGTTTTGTATGAAAAAAGGGGTAGCTCAAGTCCCCACTTCTTTCACTTTCTGTAGTCAGATAATTTTGGGAACAAATGCTACATCACTCAGGTTAAAGGAATAGAGATCTACAGTCCTAAATATTCTAAAATACCCTACAACTACTGCAACCAGAAAATGACATTGTATACATTCTGTATTCAGAAATTGTGTACACTGAAGAAAAGCTGAGGTTGTGAAAATGCACTTTCCTACAAATCTGCTGAAAAAATGTAGCTCCTTATAACCTGGCAAAGGATTAGCCTGTTGTCTGTAAGACACGTGCTATGTCACAGAAATAGAAAGTAACAAGTGCTGTAAATTCACTGTACTTAAATCATTTGCAAATATCAGATTGCAATGATTTTGAAACTTCGTAGTCAAAGCTGGCTCTGGGCACCCTGCTGCTTTAGGCAATCTTCAGCATCCCACATTTTTAACTATCATCTCATTTAATTTTATATTTTTACTTTATTTCTGAATTTTTCCCAATCAATTAAAACTAGTGTGTGCTCTTTGAAGTTTTTTCCCCTTTTTTTTTTTCCCCTGTTTTTTATGGCAATAGGGTCTTCTGTTAAATCACTTCTTCCTCCTTGTTTTCCACGTAAGTTGTTTTTGAAGAGTGCAATTTTTCATTATCTTTACCTTTATACCCCTACTTCTGCTTAGCAACCTCTCTTTGGCATTTAGCATCTTGGTATCCAAAAAATTCTTTGCTTCAATAGCGTAGTGTTATGTGGTATGTTTCTTCCATCTCAACAACTCCTTTCAGTTGTTCTTTTGCTTCTCTATCGGTCCTTCCACTTCCATCCACAGCTCTCTTTAACGTTCTACTCCCTAAACTCAGTGTTTGCATACACTGATATGATCAAGCTTCCCATTTTCTAGTCCATGGAGGCTAAACTCCTCCCCTGCTTCTGCTTGAACACATACACACCTTGAACACTCACACAGATAAAGATTTCCTGTGTAGGTATACAGTGCAAACTGAATTAAATTCAATTTTTTTTTTTGTTGGAATTTATGTGGTTTGTTTTTTTAACATGACAACACAGGCAGGAGTTGTCTCCTGCTTACAAAAAAGGAGCCTGAGGGGTTTTTTTAGAGATACTTAAAACACTTTAGGCTTTTCCTCAGAACAGTTTTTGGCAAATATTTTAGATAGTTTATTCTGTAAAAATAAATATTGCGTTGAGATCCACTACTTTTGGCTTCCCAGTATCCTGTCCTCACTTTGCATATCTCATATTCACATCTCAGAAATTTAATCTTACATACATTGATTCATTCACCTGTTTACGGAAGAAAAAGAGTAATTTCATCAACGAATACTGGGAGACAGATGATGTCAGAACATCAGTGGGGACATGGCTTGAATTTTTTTGTATTTTCTTACTTTTTTGTGTGTGTGTTTCTTCTAACATACCTTTGTCTTATAGCTTTAGCTATCAAGAACTTCCATGCTGCTTATCTGTATTCTCAGCTACAGTTTCAGCATTCTTCATGCCTCTGCTTAGTCCTGTGATACAGTCATTTTTTTCATCCTGCTTCTCCTCTCAGTGTCCATGTTCTTCAAATTCATGAAGTCCCACAGACATTACAGCTTAAGTAGCACAGAAGTTCCAGTTATCATAACCAGCTTTCTTATGTGATTCTTCAGGTGGAACTCCATGGCAGGGACATCCTCCTGCGTGATCTTATTGTCATGCCAGCCCCCTTCTATCTGCCTTCTAGTCCTGCTCTTCCCTTAATAGTCTTAATACTCCCTTTCTTTCATAGCTGATGTTTTAGTAATCTTGCCTTCATGCTGTTCCACCTTTTCAGCTTGCTGTCTGCTTGCCATACCTATCTTTATTTCTTGGAGAGCAGCGGTTCACATATATAATGATGATAATCAGAGTCAAATATCATGTTTGCAGAATGTAAAGTTTTCCCTAAAATTATCATCCTCCATCTGACAGTATTTTTGTTCTGATTATATTATTTTATCCATCAATTTCCTACCATTTAATTAATTTGAAAGTTCACTTACAGGCAGCTTCTCTCTTACTAGTGGAAATTAGAGATGCCCTGTCCAAACTGCAGTAAACAAATGTTGAAATTCCCCACAGTCTCTACTTGGGTGTCCTGTGCAGCAGGCTGGAGCTAAATTCTGAGTCAGATGCTTGAGATTCTGTAGTGTACAGATTCTGTAGTGTAGCCCCAATGTACATACAGAATATGCCCAGGTAGTTTCAACAATAGTTCAAAACAGAGTTTCTCATTGAATGAACAACAGGAATTAGTAGGACAACCTGCCTGTCACTATTTCATTTATTTATGTATTAACTGCTTTTATTTTCTGTCTCATATTTTCAGTTTTCCATGTTACTATAATGTTCTTAGTGAAAACATTTACTTAATTTCTGAACATGTTAAAGGATAAAATTAGAAAACTAATAGGAACCGTCACTTTTCTGTCACACAAGAATAGAAAAAAAAGAATCAAAAAACCCACAAATTCTGCTTTTTTTTTTCATTTCTGCAATTATCTATCTTACTTTTAAATTGGGTGTATAAAGCAATATTTGGTGGTTATTTTGCTTAGCCTTGTAGGTCCAAAGCAACTAAGAAAGAAACCTATTTTTTTATGATAAACAGCAACGATGGAAATCTACTAGGACCTTCAATTTAACAAACCTCAGTTTTGATATTAGAGCTAAAAAGAGTTAGCAATATTGTACCCTTGATTCTGGAAATCACTGTCTCAGTTGTGTAATATACTTTGGGTTTTCTGGCATCAAAGTATGATGTAGGCTTCTCTTTTTACTTATCACTTCAAAAGGACAATGAAGGGTAGTTTTAAGTTCATTGATTTTGTTTTATTTTGTTTATGCCATGGTTGTAATTTGGAAGAGCTTTTTATTGATTTTTTAAAATATAATTTCATGTTTATCATCTAAATTTCCACTACCTTGCACTATTTACTGCCAACTACCCCTGTGTTAAGTGGTTATAAAATTATTCCCATTTTTGTTGATAGGTTATGCTTACATTATACAGGTATAAACGATTAATAAATAGTGAAAAACTGTTGAGAATTTGACCTTTAATATTGAGAATATGTTTAATAATTGTTATGGGCATTCATATAAATGACCAGCAAGCCTGAAAAGATATAATGAGAAAAAGTAACAAAAACAGATTCTATTCCATGAGACTTACAGACTACACAATAAGAAAGATGTTACAGAAGCACTCAAGAGGGCAATATGTTAAAAAGTTGGATCTTATAATATCTCTGGAAAATAAAAGACTATGCATGGAGGAATTTGGGACAAATTATTCAGTAAGAGATAATTAATGGTCAGAATGGACTGCAAACACTGACCTAGAACTTCCAACTGTGAGCACATACATAAAGCCTTTAGACAAGTATTTGCAAGAGGAAGAAATTACAGGGTGCAAATGTTCAACAAACTTGGATGAGCCACAAGATATTATTTCATGCTGCAGTACTATTTTAGCAATGTGAAATATTTTCCCACTCAAGGTAAATTAACTCATGAGTACATAATCTATTTCCCAGAAAAATTTTCACGGTTCATGGCTTCTTTGGTATTGTTAATAAAAAGCCAAATTATCTTTACTTTTTTCTAGCATCAAGAGCACGTCCACCACTTATAAGCTCACTCAAAACTCTGAAAAAATCCGTCCTACAGGCATTTCCTAGGTAACCATACACAGAAATAAACTCCACACAGTGGGAGAAGAAATGAAAACATCCACACTCTTTATGCCTTTGTGTTCCAAATTTTTCCGCCACTGTTGATTTAGAATTTAATTTTTACTAGTCTCATTTATAGATGTAATGTGGCCTTTAGTCTACAAAGACCTAGGAATGAGGCATCAGGTTTTTATTAGCAAAGCATGTAGGACAATGGGATTATGCTTAGATGTGGAAATTTTAGTATGCTAATATAGAAATAGCAATCAACTTTTTGTAGCTGAAAAATACAAGGAGGGTAAAAAACTAAGTTAAACCCATAGATAATTCATGGTCATGACATACCTCTTTTTAGTTTAATCTTAAAAGGGGGGTGTACTTTGTAGTCACCTTAGAGAGAGTGATAATGTGCAAGGTCTGATGTGAATATTATACTTAACTTTTGCCTCATTAGTTTGCAAAACTCTCTCCATTATGCTGACAGCAGGTTGAATCCACACATTTATCCTAAACTTCTACACAGCCCATTACCAGCGCTACTCCTCCCTTCAGCAGACCTAATTCTAGGTTTAACAGTTCTGCTCTGTGTATGGTTTTTCTTTCTCTACCTCTACAATCTTATTCTCTGTAGTCAGTTTCTCTGTGTCTGAAACGTCTAGAATATAGGGAGGGAAAAAAAAAAAAAGAAGAAAAGAAACCTGTTTCAAACACCCCAAACCAAGGTCCTTCTATCTTTTCAAGACTTCCAAACACAAGAAGCCCTTGAGTACACTATTTCCTCACACAGAGGGCAACAAAACCAAAACCAAACCCAAGAACCTTCCTTCCACCAATGTTACTGATTAAATTTTAGGCTGAAAAGGTGGTGGCAGTATCCTAAAGCTAACAACTGAAATATCATTCAAAGCACTTGTCACCAGAGGAAACAACCAAGGGGTAACAAGAATAGTTAATAAATATTCTAGCTGAAGCTTGTGTAGCAGCTGTTTTCTGGGTAGTGGCTACTTTTAGAAATAAGTGAATAACACTGACTTCCTTGCTTTGCATATAAATGGGAATATGAGGGAGGAGCGATATTAAGAAGGGATTCATGATACATGAGAAATAAATATATCTGACTCAAACCAGGAGCAAAGTAGCCCACGGTTTATGCAAGCAGGTACCTATTTCACCTTTGGTTGAAAAGATTTGGACTGCTTAAACTGAACCCTTTTCCTTCTCCACCTTCTATTTGCACAGGCCATTGCTCTTTCTTCTGAGGGAGGAGGAGAGGATCTCGTGTTTGTGCATGTCCTCCATTTCTCCTTCTTCCCCATCTCACCCTCACCACTGTAGAAAGCAAAGCATAATCTCTCAGCCCCATCTCCTGATTTCCTTTTCATTCTTATGCAGCAGGACTAGAAGTAGCCCTAACACCTCCTCCATGGTACTCACAAAAATATTCAGGGGCTGTTTCTGGCATTGAAAAAAATCTTCTTTAAGGAGAGTAATCACTCCTGTGTGCATCCAAAACCATCCAATGTCTTAGACACCTGTCATATTAGAATACTCTTGAAATTCCACTATTCTTACAGAGATTTTTTTTCTACTCAAAACCTGATCCTCCCTTTTCCCTCATCACCATTCCCATTCATCTGTCTCATCTGTAAAATCCAACCTAGTCAGCAATACTGAGAAGCACTGAGCAACTCTGCAGGTAGTATAATGGGTAGAAAAGACCTTCTACAGATGAGCAATACTTGTGACTAGGTCCACCAAACAAGAAAAATTTAAAGAAGGGATTTTTAGGTAACAAGTCAATTATGCATTTGTGTCTAATGTATGACATGCATAAATACCTATCTATTATATATTCACCATTTACTTAGTCACCTTTTGTACTTTTTAGTAAATGACAAGGGAAGGAAGCATATTCTGGTTTGTTGGAAACCTACTATGAGGGCTTTAGTATATACTTGTTAGTCTTATTTAACTAGATTTAGACTCACATCTTTTTGAAATAATAATGATAGTTTCTTATTCTTTTCTTTGTGTTTATGTTTCTCCTCTTTGAAGTTCTAGGTTTATACATGACTACTTTAGCTGAGTTCAAAACATGTTAATTATCCACATAAATTCAAGTTGGTTTGTTTGATAATTGAATCACTCAATAACAGTAACACTGGGAATGTCACAAGAAAAGACTGCAGTGTGTTGGCAGAAGGCATTTACAAATCAAACATCAATTTGCCAGGTGTTTAGCTTAATATTCTTCTGTTATTTTTAATCTAATTAATCTTACACCTTTTGATTCAGCAGAATCAATAGTTTCAGGTTGTTTAGAAAGGTAATTGGAAAGTTCTCATATGATCTGAAGCTTCCGTGTCTGTTTCATCTTAGTGTCTATTTTAGTTACAGGTTTAGGCATAGTCCTTTGCATGTATTTTTCTGCAGTTGATATTTCTAAAATATAAACAGTAAAGAGTGAATTACATTTATAAAATATTCTCCAACTCTGATTCCTTTTGGCATTTTAATGTGGGAATATTTTATATTGTACCGAGTTGCAAATGCTCGCTCACTAACTCTGAGTTGCATTATGGTGGTAAGCACATTTCTGACAACCATCTGCTTAGACCTTATTTTCTCTTAATCAGCCCATTTGAAATTAAAATAATGATAAAAGCAAGGAAGTTAAGATGAGAACTGTCAGGCAGTTGAAGTTATAATTCTACTCTATGTTGTATAGGTTGCTGCTGTGTTTGCTGATGCTGCAAGGAGACATTATATAACAATGTAGAACTAATGCAAAGTATGTGCATTTATTCCTATATCAACAGGGGTATATCTAGTTATCATTGGTATATTTCCTCATAACAACTATTTATACATATATACACACATATATATATTTAATTCTTTTTAATAATTTTAAAATACTAATTGTGTATATTTTGCCAAATAACGCGAGTTATTCAGTTTGTTTCTTGATATTCAAGTTGTTCTAAGATTTTGGGTTTTAGATTCACATTCAGATTCACATTTTATACATTCATATAATTTTAATCCTATAATTCATTCACTCAAATCTTGTTTGATCTTATGAGTCTTTGCATTGTATATCCTTCAGCTGTTTATTCCCCCTAGTTTTTCAAAATTTTAACATTTTCTGGATTGTGTTCCATGACAGCACATACTGGTAGTAGTAACATTATGAGTGGAAGTAAATATATCTAGAAATTAGATCGTTTCAGCCTTTTAGAGAGTAAGAATTCTGCACAACTTGTGACCCATGTCTGTACAGCATATTCTCATTAATATAACTCCCTGAGCTTCATCCAGTTTTGGGTGACTGATCTGCATAATCACTGTATATTTAATTCACCATAGGTGTCCATGCCATGTGATCAAAGTCCAATGTTATAACAACAACAGGAAAAACTACCACTGTTATAAACACATAACAAAACACACAAAAGTTGTGTAATCAAGCATAATGCAATGCAGAAGCGACTCTCTTAAAATTTTCTGCCGTTTAGAAAGATTCTGCTGGTTGTTGAAGATGAGTTGCCATGAATAAAAAGCCGAGCGTCAGCAAGGTGGGCTCACCATTCCATTAGCGCAAATTGCAAATTAATTCAGTGCATGAAGAAAAAAGCATTTCTGATAATTCTTCAGTTGTGCCATATGTCTGCCCTCTGCAAAACAGCAGCTTTGATGTGTTTTATCTTGTCCTTTTCTTTCATTCTCAAGCCAGTGATTATCTCATCTAATGAGTTTCAGCATGAATCTTTAAAAGAAAGAGAGTCTTTGTCAGGTTCTATGTGAACTAACTTCATGTATTAACCTACCTTTACACACTTACATCAATGGATTGTTCTTCCCTGTTGTCACTTAATGAAACTGTCTAGTATTCAATAACTGCGTAGACAAAAGTGTTACAAGGAGCTACATTTTTTGCTGTGAACAGCCATGACTTCACGTGTGTGTACAGGAGCTACTGTGTTAAAAATCTCTATAGGAGAAATGTTTGTGTGAAGATAGGCTCGGTAATACACAGCTTCATGATACAAGCTGGTTACACACTGCACTTGAGAAGAAAACACAGCAAGGAATTTGGACCAAAAAGCACAGCGCTGGCACTACTGGTGTCCATTTGCTGTGTGTTCAGACCTAGCTTCATCTCCCAGGAGCTCATAGGTAACTGTGACAGGCTTCCACGCCCAAGGCTGTTCTGCAGGGAGCTCTCACTCTCCAAAGCACCACTGTCATGTGGCTGCTCCCTTCCTCTTTGAGAAGCATGATGCTATGTGGCATCTGGATCAAGACCTTCCTGAATGTGTTCAATCATTGTGCCGCTTAGGCTTTGCTCGTTTCATTTGTGCACAAACAGAAAGCAAGTTCTTTCCTGAGAAAGTCTCTTTCCCTTTGCAGTATTACTTTTTGTTTTGTGCTGGTCTCTTTCTGCAGTTCAAAAATTCAAAGCCCAATCTACAATATAACAGTCTTCTTAATGCATATCCCTGAAACAGGGATAGAAGTGAATTAACTTTAAAAAGTAGGTAAATAAAAATTAGGCAAAACATGTGGAATGGTGGAATATGCCGTATTCCAGTTTGTATAAGATGTACTTAATAAAACATACTTTATTCCTCACTGAAATACAGACTGGAACATGAGACTATATCATAAATAAATTAAACTTCTGTCAGGAAATGTAACTAGCTTCCTAGATATTCAAACCTGGCCACCCATAGCTATTAAATCCTAAGAAGGGTCTCAGGCTGATTTTGTCCTGAGCCAGTCAGCACTCCCAAATAATTTCCAGATACACCTTGGCAGTTACCACAGACCATCTTTCCTGATATGTAGTTTGGATATGGCTACCCAGTTAGAGAAGATAAAAGAATTTAATATGGATTTGACTGTTCTGTAATTTTACTGCCAGAAGGTTATGAAGTCTGTTTAATTTACTGGCTTAGGTATTCACTGAGTCTTCTCCAGCAGGTTGCCACTAGGTTATGGAGTCCTTTTCTCTGGCTTGTGTGCATTTCAATATTTTATACAACTTGGAATAAGTTGAACAAGAAAGTTTGAGAAAGACCTAATTCTTAATATCTTTCAACCCAGAGAGAATCTGGGACATGTAAAAGGAAGTAGTTAGGCAAAAAAGGAGGTCTTCAAATCAATCTTTCATATCCCAGAACATCATCTGACCCACTCTTTCTTTTCTCTCTGACAGGTACTGTAGATAGAACAAGTGGAATATTTCTGACCAAATACAGTTGTCTTTATCTGAGCTGACATATTTACACTCCCTTTAGTCACTGGAAGAGAATGGATGACTCTGGAACACAGTGCAGTCCTTGGCTATTCTTGCTGGTAGCCTTTTTCCTTTCTCACTATCCCCCTAAGTCATGTCAGTGTCTACTTGTTATTCTAATGGCTACTCTGTCAGCATTGCTACTCCACAGAATACTTTTTTCTTGGTTTGCTCTCTTCCTTTGCTGTTTCCCTGCACAATTTAAGGGCAAGCAGGAGCTGATTTTACCTTTTGTGCTCAATGATAAGCCTTATAGCCAGATCAGAAGTTTTAGTCCCAGAAGGAGGACATTTAGCCTCACATATCAAAATGTTTATAGTGTAAGTGTCTACATGAGAGTGAAGTACTTGACCTCTTATTTCAGCAGATGGATATCTAGGGGCTATTTCAGTTGCCTAAACACAGGTCTCTAGTGTTATTTGAGACATCTCAAGGTTAACACTCTAAGCTAAGGATGGAAGATACACAGGACCAAGCAAAGTTCTGCTTTAGGGCATCTCAGATGGCAGTAGATGACTATATTCACAAACTGATGTGCCCTTGACTATCAATAGAATCTAGATTGTTATCCAGCTGAGTAGATATTTACTTTAAGAGATGAGAAATCACTGCAAGACACTGATAACTATATTGGCTAGATCTCCATTAAATATAGAATTTTACATCTTTAACTCATACATTGTTATAGAATGAGCTTTCCTCATCAATTTGTTCATTTCCATGGAGTCTCTTCTTAGGTAACTAACTTACTACATGCACTGGAGAGTTGTGGTGCTGATTAATTAAACAAAAGACAGGAAAAAGTGTATGCATCCTGCAAAACTAGAAGTAGTTCTAGTGTTTCATGCATTTGTCCCAGCCATTCCCAGTTCTTTTTTTTATGATACAGTAATATGGAATATCCTCCAATTTTCATTTTTTTCCTCAGAAGAAAGGCAGCTGCCATCTGGAAGTGATCCATACATGTAATTTCTCCCTGTTTCCAGCACAGATACTAATCTGAAATACTATCATGAGCACTTATATATAAACCCGACAGATTCACAAGCTTTAGGATGTTTTCTTATAAGTCTCATTTAGGTCACCCAGATTATCTTGAGATAAGCTGGCTACAATGTCACCAATGAATTCAAACAAAATAGGGACTTAGTAAAATCCTTAGTAGACACCTAAGCAATTAATCTTGTTAGAATGTCATTATTACATGTAGTTATTTCTAGTAGTAACAGTCTAGCACAAGAGAAATATTGACTGCATCGCTGAATTGCAAGTCATTTAAATGTAAATAAAAAAGTAAAAGTTTCTTGAGATGCTTCTTTTTCTTTGTCAGATTTTACAACTACAGCGCAAGCAACGCTAAAGTAGAGCAGGCAGCCTGTGAAAATCTACTTCAGTGTGAAGAGTTAAAAACCATTTTTTTCAGGCTGACCAGTGGTTACACTAAATGACACAACCACCAGGTATTTTTGAACAATCTTGGTAGCAGACCCAAAGGCAAATGTAGAATCATTTCCAATTCATAATCAATTGAAATTAAATGATCAGACTGCTGATTTGCAGCCCTTCAGAATGTGTTAATCTCTGTTATTATTCCATGGAAAAGCAGCTGGAATTGCAACTCTTTACATTCTAATAATGCACCCTCCCAGAGCCATGTAGAAAACTCACAGAAAGCAAGAACATATTTTGTACTTCGCTGTGATATTTTGTGCATCATGCTGCTATATTCTGCAACTCAGCAAGAAAATAAATCCCTTTCTTGGAGGGAAAAATAAAAATCTATAAAGCAGTGTTCAAGCACCATAGACACAAAAGAGAACTTTGCTTTAATCAATATATTACTCTGAAGAGCAAGGCCAAAAAAGAGAAAGATTTCTCTGTTCCAATTAGTTCTTAGGTGTCAAGGCCCTGCGAGCACCAAAGGGCAGACTGGACTTCCTGGCTTCACTTCAGATATCTTGTATTTGATGATCACCAGACTGTCAATGAAACCTCAGACTGCTCGCCTTGTTCAGTTATCATGGGAGAGCATTCTTGCAGCTGAGGTCACTACCCCTACCTGCACTGTGGCCACCCTTGGCTGCCAGTTCTCCTTTCCTTGCAGACCAACCCTGCTATGGATGCTCCAAGTCATGTCCAAGTACTTCCTCAGATAATGAGGTCAAATTAGGTCTTGTTTTCTTGAGCCCTGAGTGAGCATCATGGATCTTGGGCCTCACACAGTGCTGGCTCCAGCCCCTCCCAGCTGAACAGCATGGGCTTGTTCCTACAAATCCAAAGGCTCTGTGGGCAACCTACAGAGGCATCTTGCAACCAGCGGGCTCTGTTGCACACTCTAAACTCACAGTGATCCCTTCTATCACTATCAAGTGATGGTACAGGGGTTTCTAAGTCAGATGTGATTAACCTTTGCCACTTACCCAAGGGCTGACCCAGCAGATACTGGCTACTCAGCAGCAGTAATCTCGTGGCTCTAGTTTTGGTAACCTCTGGCAATGAGCTCAGTGACTGTGCTGTAGATCCCTGACAGCTTCTAGAGTCACCTTATTATAAGGCAACACGTATGTGTGTTTCCTTGTGAGGCAAGAAATGTCTGAATATTTAGTCAAACATAGTTTAAACTTTCACTCACAATTATTTTTTCTTATTCTTCTCATCTTAAGTCTTCTGTGGTAAAAGCTGGTATTTAAGAAGAAAATTTTGGGGGTATTAGGGCTATTTTTGTTTTATAAATCTGGTCTCAGGTGTGTAGTCCTACATATTACCATTTTAAACCAGCTTTATTAAAAAAAAGATTTTGATATGGAAAAACAAAACATTAGCTACAGTATTTGTTTGTATCACTACTGATAATATTTCATCTGGACTGGATAATAACAGGCTTTTGTCACTTCTTTAAAGACACAGATTTCACAGAAATGTCAACTAAAGAGACTACTAGAGCTCTTAGACTAATTATATATTGAAGCTATTTGATTAGTCTCCATAATGCTAAACAAATAAAAAACAAAAGAAATTGGACTGTCACCAAACCTTGTAGACCTGCACTGACAGAATTTATTAGAAGATATATGTTATATAGTGTACGTAAACCAAACATACACTTACTGTTCTAGATGTGAAACACAGCCACATGCCATGGAGAAATGCTGTCTTGCAGAAACCTCAATGACCTTACTAAGAAGCGCCTCCTTCCTGATGTTGTATTTTGTAACCCTTGAACACTGTGAGAAAGCCATCAAGCAGCAAGGCACCACTGATTCATCCCAAATCATTTGCAGCTGTGGCCATTTGTCCTTTCAGGGAAAGGCAAAAGCAGATCACAATCAAAATCTTTAGTTAAATAACCAGGTGTATTTCCTGGTCATTTCAGGTTCATAGCTCAAATCATTAACACGGAATTTTATTAGAAGATCCAATTTGCTATATTTTGGAAGTTAATTTTGTCAAAAACGCACCTTGGTGTACCTAAGAGTCCACAGATTGTACTGTAAGGAAGGACCACTGTTTCTGTAAATACAAATAAACAAGGTAAAAAACTGGTCCAAATGAGAGCATGGAGGATATCAAGTACATTATCCAATATGACTTGAAATCTCTATCAAGAGCAAGTCAGTCATATCCCCTAGATGACCACTACAGAATATTATCAGCTTCAGTCACAAAACTATAATCTTTATTCTCTAATTGTAGCTTCTAGGCCCTCAAGGTCAAAAGCCTTTTGGTATAAATTATTTCTCACAGTTTAGGTATTCATGTGTCCTCACAGGTTCTTCAGTAAACCTAATACGTTTTTTTGCTTAAACTTTTACAACAGATATATTTTTAGTATGGCATTTCTTCTCCCCCTGAAATATCAACATGAAAAGGTGATACAGTTTCTGTCTCGCTTTGACTAGAGAAGGCACTCTTTCCTTTACTTATTTCCTCAAATACCACATTATCCAAACAGTTCTCAAGCACATTGGTGGGGAAATCCTGCAGCTGTGGGTTGCCTGTTCAATAACTTCAGTTCCTTAAAGTCACTTGATATTGTTTATTCACTAAAACATTTTCTTGCTACCAGACCCAAAAATGAATCCTGTGCTGTAGAGATAAGATTATCTATGGGGTACCCAAACTCCTGTTTTGCTGCTGGCAACCCAAAGAAATTAATAAATTATACCAATTTATTTCAATTTGCTGATTTCAAGAAAGCCATTTGTCTTGTGAGAGTCACCAGGGTCAGATTTAAACAGGTAATTAAAGGCAAGCAAGATTTGGAGCACATACAGCTGTTATGAAACACATTCCCTTGTCTCCAGAAATTCAGGTTTTCTTCCCTTTCCCTTGTCTAATTTAGATGTTCACATTATTTTATTTCTTCATTATCACGTTACTTGTGGTTGGACATGCTTTTTGGGTTTTTTTGTTTGTTTGTTTGGGTTTTTTTGTTTTTTCTATTTACTGTTAAATTATTTAACTAAAGGCTAAGGAAATTTAACACAAAATATCCGCTTGGGAGGATCAGAGGAAAAATGGCAGCTGGAGGAATCGTAGTAAACAAGTCTATGAAAACAGGGTGTATTGAATTGGCTTCTCCTAAGATTATCATGGGATAATCCATTGAGAAGATTAAATGAAAGAAATTCTCCTGAGAATGCCATATGAACTAAAGGAGTACATGAATAACTATGGGATGGAGGAGGAAGGGGATGTGGGAACAGAGCAGAGAGCATTCTAGGACTGTGTAAAACTTATTATGGGATTTTTAGAGGAAGGACCAAAGCAGGGGAAAGGGAGATTTCAAGGTAAATTAAGAATAAGAAGTGCAGGAAAGTGGAGGGTAAAAGACTGTGCTGGTTTTGGCTGGAATACGGTGAATTTTCTTAATGGTAGCTAGTATGGTGCTGTGTTTTGGATTTGTGACCAAAACAGTGTCATTAACATAGGGATGTTTTAGTTAGTGCTGAGCAGTGCTTACATAGAGTCGAGGTCTTTTCTGCCTCTCATATCACACCACCAATGAGTAGGCTGGGGGTGTGCAAGAATCTGGGAGGCAACACAGCTGGGACAGCTGACCCCAGCTGACCAAAGGGATAGTCCATAACATATGACATCATGCTCAGCATATAAAGCTGGGGGAAGAAGGAGGAAGGGGAGAATGTTTGGAGTTATGGCATTTGTCTTCCCAAATAACCGTTACACATGATGGAGCCCTGCTTTCCTCGAGACAGCTGAACACCTGCCTGCCGATAGGAAGTAGCGAATGAATTCCTTGTTTTGCTTTGCTTGCGTGCACGGCTTTTGCTTTCCCTATTAAACTGTCTTTACCTCAACCCAGGAGTTTTTTTACTTTTACCCTTCCGATTCTCTCCCCCATCCCACTGGGGAGGGGTGAGCAAGCAGCTGTGTGGTGTTTAGTTGCTGGCTGGGGTTAAACCACTACAAAGTTATACAAAAGTTTTGGTTATGGCTGAATAAGTGCTTGCTAACTTGCCTAACTTGCTTGCCTAACTGAGCCCTGTGCTTGACCATTGCAGCATAACCTATATTCTTATTAATTTCAAATTATTTTTTCTATTTTGAACTCTTGAGCATAAGTCGATGCATATGAGTGCTAGTAAAGTCCATGTTACACCAGCTTGCAAATGTTAAGAGGTCTGAGTACCATCCACTGGAGTGAGAGACCATAGGTCTGAGGGACCCATGAGTCTGGGTGTATCAGCTGGAGGAGATCAGGGTCTGGGGGCCAAATATTGGTTAAAATGAGGGATTGAAATCAGCTACTGGAGATACCCATATTGTTTCCAGGGAGCTGTATATACACCATTATCAAACTCCTATCCTGATCAGGCAGTGAGGGGGAAGAGAACTGGGCTGCACCATTCATGTTCTTGTGGGTGCCAAGATAGGCACAGCTCTCTGTGTTGGTGTTTTTGTCTGGCCTTGCTTGTCCTGTGTGTGCCTGTGGGAAATGTGCAAGCTGGTTACTGGCTGGACCTGAGGAGAGAAAACCACAGCAGCTTCCCTTCAACCAAGCTGGGGCGGGATAACTCCCCTGGTGCTGAGAGTCCACACAGACTCTGCTGTGGTGGGCCAGGGAGGAGACTCCCCTGGGTCCCAGCATCCCCCCTTGACTCCCATCTTTAACATTTACAAAATTCTTAAGGCACATTATTTTATAGTATTATAAAATTATAGAATCATTTAGGTTGGAAAAGACCTTTAAGATCATCACGTCCAACTGTTAACCTAACACTGCCAATCCACCGCTAAACCATGTCCGTAAACACCACATATACATGTCTTTTAAATACCTCCAGGGATGGTGACTAAACCACTTCCAACTTGACTGTTATTAAATCAGAAAATACACACAGTCTTAAATATCCAAGAAGTCAAAATACACAATGGCAACACAGTTGTCTTGATCAGTCAGAAATATCTTAAACAGAAGAAAGATAACAGGATTTTTAGGTTTTTGGCAAATTATATTGTTCTTGACTCCATGTGAAGTAGCGTTCATTATAGCTTTATCCCCTAATTCTTTGTTGATGTAATCCTCACCTAGTTATTTCCAAACAGTGATATCAATATATAGTTCTTGGCATACTTAAAATATTAGAGAAATTTTTTTTTTTTACTTTTTTCCTACTTTTCCAAGGCTTGGTAATTATTAAAGAAGGGATTGCAGAACACCTTTATGAGTTTAATTTTAGCAGACACTTCCTTACTTACCACTGTTACAGATGTTAAACTTTCTGTTAAAACATATGATTATGGGATAGGTACAACCTATTTTTTGTTTCAGAAAACAAATAGAGAGAAATGTAGATAATTTTAATGTAATTAAAAGAATTATATGTACGTTTATTGATAATATCTAACAATGGACTCTGAATTTTTCAGAATCCTAATATGTTTTTGAGAACTCTGCTGTTTTTTGGGTTATACTTTTACTGATAACTTTTGCTTTCCTTAGCAATAGCTTTACCAATTTTCTATGGGTTTTGGATAGCATTTTACTTGTGGGTTTTTTCAATTTCATCCTTATTTTTTTCATTCTGTGTAGTTAAAAAATCATAGTTCTCACAGGAATATAACAGAAGCCATAGGATCACTGAGATTGTCTTACTGCTGCAGAGTAGGATCAAAAAGGACTTAAAAAATAAGGTTCTACAAAGAAGAATCAGTATCCTGGCTTTGACAATGAGCATTAGCTGGTACTTACAGAAAACGTAGAGGAACAAAACACTATTTAATATTTTGAGGAAATATTCCTATATTGAGGAATAGAGCTCATGTTCTATTAGTTTAGAGCTTAGAAATTTATTGGACTGCAGATTACATTCAGACCATCTTGCCTAATAGCTTCTGAAAAGTGCTTTTTCCCACTAATTTGTTCAATCTATTTATAACACAGCTATACTTTTGGCATCTAAGATATCCCAAACCAATGAGTGTCACAATTTAATTATGCTCTAAATGAAAAAGTATTTCCTTTTTTTTAAAAAAAGCATGCTAATTTAATTTTTCCGAGTCTTCTATTATGAGAAACTGAACCATTATATTTTATTAACCTTCTCCATGCCATTTATCATTTTATAGACATCAACAATATCACACTTACATCTAGTCATCTGTTTCCTAAGTTCTGTCCTGTATAATTGTTCCTTTTTACACAACTTTTTTCTGATCATTTCCCATGATCTCTGATCAGTTACTCACCTTTGCACATTTTCTAAATACTGAATACTTTTTAGAGATGAGTTGAACTGACTTGAGAATATAAAAATATCTAAGATATTGACATACAATGGATTAGTACATGGTATAATTTAAAGCCAAAATAGATGTTCTATTATATTCTACACACTTCATGTATCAGTATTGTAATTTGCCTGTGATTTTTTCCCCTGGTCATTCACTCTCATGAGACTTTTATGAAGGTCTTCAGAGATTGCTTAATTTTTTGCTGACTTTGGTGTTGGTCAGCATTTTCTCTCCTCTGCTCAGCCTATGTTCTAGAATAATTGTAAATTTATTGACAAGCACAGGTCCCTGCACACAGTCTTGTGAGAATCTAAGAATGTTTTTTTTGAGGGTGGATTCAATACTGGTGTGTTCAATTTTTAACTGATACCATGTTTCAGGATAAGGGTTTGGATTTTTGCTACAGTAGTTAATACTCTCCTAGACAGTCCTTCAGCCCAGTCTAAGAGAAAGCAAAGTACAAGATCTATTGACAGTAGACAATGTGGAAGAGGATACCTTATTTTATGGAGGGACACCACCCTTTTATATGCATGGAAACATTTTTCCTCAAGCTCAGAGAATGAGTTTTAGTTCATTTCATTTACTAGTACAGATGTAACCACAACAAACACATGCCAGTATCTATTTTTTTCTGTTTCAATATTCCAGTCATAAGATACATTCTGTTTAGTTTCAATAAAAACAGTAAAACCCCATTCCTTACTAGCTTGTACTTGTTTTGCTTGCAATCGCAGCTCCTATCATCAATATGTAGCCAACTACAATGTTTTCTTTCTGTTGTTTGCCATTATTAGCAAGCATCTATTTACAGAATTATTATGGGTATACAATAATACAGAAGACAGCATCATGCTTCTAGTTCTATAAGGACCCCCTCTGCTTCCACTGAACTCGTTGGTAATGTACAATTTCTTTGTGGTATGAGAATAATCAAGTCTTAAGTTCAGAGCATGCTAAAGAACATAAGATGAAGTGTGACGCAGTCTTACTGATTAGTGGCAGACAAAACTGACGCACTGTTTTAAAACTAGTTTTTGATTGAATGAACGTCAAAAGCTAAAATGCTTCACCTGAAAATTTATTTCATTCTCACACAATCATTAGGGAAAACTACAGTTTTACGATCTTTCCAGGAACCAGAAGGGTTTTATGCCATTTTTACTAAGACTTTTATTATAAAGTCTAAGGTTATTTTGTGTTTGTGTGTGTATATATATATAAAATAAAGTGTCCTGATGTTCTTTTAAACAGAAGTCATTTACCTGTGGTGTTACTCAGTCTCTGTATCTAAAATGGAGCTATAGTCCTTCCTTAGTCTCCAAGCACTAATTACCTTGGTGTTAAAGCACATCAATAAAAAGCATACTGACTGTGTCAGTTAATAAAGAGAAATATTTTCCTAGCAGAAATGAATCACATTAATATTTAGAATAGCATTGAATGATTTGTTCTGACCATCTACTCTTTCATTGCTCATTGCTTATACAGCTCCTCTGCATGCAGCCACAGGAAAAGGATCCGTAGTCCCACGTTAAGCAACTGACAGTATAAAGAATAATGAGACTAATAAGGAAAAATAATGAGATGGAAAAGATATTCCTAAGGCTATTGACATCAGTGGTGGAACTCCCTTCTTGCCCCAAAGCAGCTGACCCAGCCAACATATATACTTATCATATGATTAAAAATCTGAAATATTTTGTATTTGATTAAATCAGCACAAAGTTCATGGCTGGCAAATTCATCGAACATCACTTTGTTGACTGAAGACCTGGAAATCAAAACTGGAAATCCTAGGCCTGCAAATATGTGATGTAGGGGAAAAGAGCATAAGAGTGCTGTTCTGGAACTACCACAAGTTTTCTGCTGCTTCTGACAAGAATTTAATTTCACAGTGTCGCTGCAGTATTTGGGAACACCTGATATTTGAGAAATATTGCAAAGATTCTTTTTGAAGATACTGGTTTTCAGAAGTGTTTGGTATACAAGTTTCTGGATAACCTCAGTCTTGCTCCAGACCAGCTAGAATATTGAATTAATAATGTAAGACATTAAAATGAAGTACAACTCATATCCAATAGAAGTCCATAAATGAAAATATAATCTTACAAAATAGTAAAATAATTTAAATAACAAATTTGTAAACCTTGTGGTGTAGTGGTGGACAATATAATCCTGTTGAATTGGGGTAATTTTTCCAAATACATTTCATGCTATTAATTGGGTACCTCCTCAAGTGAACTGCAGCTGTAAGCAGTAATAAATGAAAAAGCATTAAATGAAAAAGTCCATGAAAAAGGTTAAATTTGGTGCTAAATTTATCTCTTGTGCATTTAAACAGCCAGATTCTTTAGGCAATCAAGATAATTTTCCAAACATTTTAGGAATCAGTCCTGTGTGTCTCTCAGCTTTTCACCAATGCAAGAATAACACATAGAAATAGACTTGCTCTAGCCAATCAGAGCACAGAGTAACTGAACAACTATTGATGCATACCTGTATAGATTTTTCCTTAGCTATGCATTTCTCTGCACAGTGGTTGGTTGAGTTTATCTGATTTGCATAATCACTGTACAGTTATTTCTAAATAGTTCAGGCTCTTCAAGCTGTTTACTAGCAACAAAGATGCAGTCTCAGCTTCTCTTTCTCTCCAACTGATGTAGAAATACTCTAAAATTTATATGAAAGAACAGAATAAAATATTCCAAAAATCAAAGAAAATGGAGCTGTCAAGTACTTGAAAGGAAAACTGTATTAAAGAAGTTGAATCACTGGATTATTCCTATTTCCATAAACATACCCCTCTCCATCGTAATCTTTATCTTGTGCAAGCAGCTCAACAAGGTTCTTGTCCTCACAAGAATTTTAACATTTCTATCTACTTCTCCCTAACCTCACTGGGAGAATCCCATTCCTTCCCTTCTCTTTAGTAACATATGTAGTTATTTCTAAGGAAAGAAGAGGCTGGCATCTGAATGGAAAATGAAAAAAAAAAAAGAGGAGGGGATATGAAATAGAAGTAGGAACGTGGGGAGAATTTAGTAAAATGAAGGCTTGGACAAACATAGCAGAAGGTGTACAGCAAAGGTCAGAAAGACACCTCTGTATTTTTAAATACAGTTTAGAGTTGGTTGATTTCCATCATTTATCTTTGAATACATGTTTGTCCATATTTCACACAGTAACTTCTGACTGTCAGCAGCTTTATTGTCATATTCAAGTACTCTTGTGCCATTTTTCTTGTTGAAATTTATATGGAGATTAATCTGTGATAATTTCATTATGTTTAAGTCTAGAATGGATCACTGGTTTCTTAGTATAATTTCTCTTCAATTAAAAGACTATTAATTTCATTAGGAAAAAAATGCATTTTCAAAAGTTTTTGGTTATTAGTAAAGATTTTTAGTCTTTAAGAGGCTAAACTATGACTCACATTTGTGGGTTTTTTTGACTCACAAAATGCCCTTTAAATGCAAATATTTATGGGTCTTGCAGAGTGCACAGAATAGGGAGAGAAACAAAGGGTGGGAAATGTTGATAATTTCCTTATTACAAACACATAGAGGAACTGTCTAAAGTTAAACTTTCAGTGTTCCTTGATCCAAAGCAACTAGAAGATGAGAAGACACTTCAAGAGTGAAAAATGAAATCGGAGTGTGAGATTGGCCTGAGATTTATTTGTATCACTTATAATAGATGCTTGCAGTTCTCTACCAAAGAGAATTCAAATAAGATCTTCCTGACTTAGCTTCTCACTGGCATTACAGAAAACTCAAATTGTTTCATCACTGCTGCTCTAAGTCTTCTACTCTTGAGGGTTTTTATTTACCTGCTACTTTCAATGGGATTTAGACATTGATTATCTGGGCTTCTGGTCTATAGGTCCTCATTTCTTCTTACAGTATTTAAGCCTAAATAAACATTTAATGATAGCTGAATATACTACTTCTACTACACTTTTTATAACTTATTATTATCTCTTGCAATTCACTTATATATTTTGGTGACGGCTGCTGCTTTGAGAATTTTGGAAGGATTGCTAGCTTGCAAATATGCCTCAGATTTCCCCAGTTAGACTATTTCATTTTTTTTTTATTCTTTATCATTCCTCACAAATATTGAAGTACATTTCTTCAGAGAATACTTCCCTAGAACACTCAGACTTATGATTTAATCCCTAAAGGTGATTGTCCATCTTGTCCAGAAGTAGCATTTAATTTTTGAAAATGCTGGTCTTGCTTTTTTCCTCATAAGAAAAGTTGCTGGTTCTTTTACTTAAGAAAAAAAATGCTATTAAGTTTGTTAGACTAGGGTCCTGCTACATACTTATACAGGTCAAAAGCCAGGACATCAGAGTGCAGTGTTGCATCTTTTCTTCCTTTCACAATGCCACAGGCATTTACCATCTTGCTGATCTCCTGGTAGCAATGGATTTCCCACTTACTTGCTCTTCATTCTTTCCATGCTATCTTCTGACTATTGTATTTATGAGTTAATGTATTCTTTTGATCTATACAGTAATAGTTTGTGGACTAGTTTGGAGGAAATTTTCAACAATATTTTCAGATGCAATGGGGAATAGCTCTTACTTCTCTCATTATTCTTAGTTTTCTCAATTACTTAATTAACATTTTTGTCCCTCAATACCATCTTAATCCCCTTCATCTTCTGTCTGTTGAAGAAACTAAGCATAATACATGTCATACCTAAAATCTCCAGTGAATTACTCCATTACTCAGAAAATCTTGCATGAAAAATTTGCAGTTGGTTTGAATGGTAGCCTGCACTATGTATTATGGTTCTAAGTCAGCCACAATCTATATTTAATATTATGAGGTAACAACATGCATAAGTAAGATAATATTAAAAACATCTAGCTTATGTGCAGGAAGTATTGAGCTACCCAAGATGACAGCTAAATTTCTTTATTCCTATTTTTTTTCTTGGAGTTCTTGCTTTACTTCATTGTAAACTACCTCTCTAACATCGAATGCTCCATTTATTATTACTAAATATTTCCATTGTAGCAGCTAATAAAACTGTTGTTCAGTGTTAACTTGTATTACTCAC
This sequence comes from Phaethon aethereus, assembly GCF_964289735.1. Classification (NCBI taxonomy): domain Eukaryota; kingdom Metazoa; phylum Chordata; class Aves; order Phaethontiformes; family Phaethontidae; genus Phaethon; species Phaethon aethereus. Next base: position 179,030,423 of record NC_138575.1, on the reverse strand, counting down.
TGTGGCCCAAATTGATATCTCTTAATGTTTCATGTGAGACTTGGTTCAGTTTCCAAAACATAAGAGACTAGCTGCATTTACAATGCTCTAGGTACTAATCCTGATAGAAAAAACTCTCCCTTGCCTCTCTCAGATGCTTTACAAATGATGCTAGCTCTAGTCTATATCATGGTGATGGGGATAAGTTTATCCTGATACATACACTTACATCTGGTTAGTTGTCTAACTCTAGAGATTCCACTGATTTTACTGACTCATGGAATGATCATGTGCTGACACAAGGATGTCTAGTAGCGCTGAGATGTCCTAGACTATCTTGTGTAGTTTCAGCCACTGTTGCAGCAGCACATTACTGTTGCTTCTGTGTCATGTATATGAACTCTGCACAGATGTCTTCAATAGTGTCTGACATGTCAAATTCCATTAGCAATTATGTTTGGACAAATTAAGTCCTACATCTCCACTAACCAGCATATTAATTTAGATTAATCTAGTATTTTTTATGTATATACATTCAATTCAGGGCCTCAATTAAGTTGAGTACAGATTGTGTCTAGTGGCATTTGAGATTTCTTAGTAGATTTCACCTGGCTTCCAGCTGCTGTTTCAGAAGCGCAGAGATGTTCCCTAGACCCCATCATATTTGCCAACACCATCAAGAAGCATGGGAAGCCCAAGGGAAGACATTTATTTTAGGAAAAAAAATCCCACACTAAATGCTTAAAACCTGGAGATGAATTCCACTCTGGCTATATTTTGTAACAGAGAAATAGTAATTTTTCATTTCTAAATTATCAAGAAGATTAGATTATTCAAAGATATATGTAAATTGGAAAATCTGTTGAAACTGTCACAAAATAAAACATTTTTTGATACTCATTTCTCATTTTATGTCACATTGTCTTTTTCTGCTCTATTAGGCAAGGAGAATCTCCATCCCTGACTGGATACGGCGAGGAACATTGTCTCCAAGGACGAGGACAAGGCTGAGGTACTTAATGCCTTCTTTGCCTCAGTCTTTAATAGCCAGCCCAGGTATCCACAGGGTATTCAGCCCCCTGAACTGGAAGATGGGGATGGAGAGCACAATAAACTGCCCATAATTCAGGAGGAAGCAGTTAAGGACCTGTTAAGCCACCTGGAAACCCACAAGTCTTATGGGACCTGAGGGGATCCACACAAGAGTGCTGAGGCAGCTGGCAGAGGAGCTTGCCAAGCCACTCTCCACCATTTATCTGCAGTCCTGGTTAACAGGGGAGGTCCCGGAAGACTGGAGGCTTGCCAATGGGATGTCCATCTACAAGAAAGGCCGGAAGAAGGATCCTGGGAACTACAGGCCTGTCAGCCTGACCTCTGTACTGGGGAAGATTATGGAGCGGTTCATCTTGAGAGTGCTCACAGGGCATCTGCAGAACAACCAAGGGATCAGGCCCAGCCAGCATGGGTTCATGAAAGGCAGGTCCTGCTTGACCAACCTGATCTCCTTCTATGACCAGGTGACCTGCCTAGTGGATGAGGGAAAGGCTGTGGATGTTGTCTACGTGGACTTTAGTAAAGCCTTTGACAGCGTCTCCCACAGCGTTCTCCTGGAGCAACTGGCGGCTTGTGGCTTAGACAGGTGTACTCTTCGCTGGGTAAAGAACTGGCTGGATGGCCGAGCTCAAAGAGTTGTGGTGAACGGCATTAAATCCAGCTGGCGGCCAGTCACAAGCGGTGTTCCCCAGGGCTCGGTTCTGGGGCTGGTCTTGTTCAATATCTTTATCGATGATCTGGATGAGGGAATTGAGTGCTCCCTCAGTAAGTTTGCAGATGACACCAAGTTGGGTGGGAGTGTTGATCTGCTGGAGGGTAGGAGGGCTCTGCACAGGGATCTGGACAGGCTGGATCGATGGACAGAGGTCAACTGTATGAGGTTTAATAAGACCAAGTGCAGGGTCCTGCACTTTGGCCACAACAACCCCATGCAACGCTACAGACTTGGGGAGGAGTGGCTGGAGAGCTGCCCGGCGGAAAGGGACCTGGGGGTGCTGGTTGACAGCCAGCTGAACATGAGCTGGCAGTGTGCCCAGGTGGCCAAGAAAGATAAGATATTTCAGTCTTATTCTTGACAGATAATAAAATAAGTACTTCAATATGCAAAGTAGGCAGTGAGTCTTTCTGGTGAAAATTGTTCTTTTACTTTCTGGATAATAAATGTCAAACTTTAGAGACAATGAAAGTCCAGATTGTCTGAAATACAGATAAATTCTGAAGTCATATTACAATTAATAGGTAATTTCTGTCTTGTATTGTTTATAAGCATTTTAGTCAGAAGTATATATATAAAGGGTTAATGGTTGGACTTGATGATCTTGAAGGTCCTTTCCAACCCTAGTGATTCTGTGATTCTGTTATTCTGTTATTTTTGTGTTCCAAATAATATTAGCTTATTTTAATTTCCCAGAGTCATTTAAAATAGTTGTTCCATGAAACACAGACATGTTCATAAGTATGTTTTGGCATCTTCTAGGAAGGTTTTATGAATTAAAAACTTGCACTTTTTAGATATTATTTGTTAGAAATAACTAATTTTTACACAGTTTCTTTATTTATTACTCTATCCTGTGATTAATGAACTCTCCCATATAAGGTTTGTTCTCTTACATTTCTTGGTAACAAGGACATTGAGTTGTATCATTTTTGTTTTGTTTTAATCCATTATCGTTATCTATCAAAAGTGCTCTTTCTTCTTCAGGTGAGGTTTTTAATTAAGGAATAATACTAATAATTTTTTGCTATTTTCTATTAAATCATTGGGTTAAATCAAGTGATTTTTCTTACCTACGTACTTCATTTCTTTACACAATTTTTTTTTTTTTTTGTCAGGCTTTGTATTAATAGTAAATGATTGCATCTAAATTGTAGGACAGACACATTCTCTGGCAAGCAGAACATGTTCGTCGATGCCATTCGGACCAGCTGATCTTTTGGCACAGCCTGCTGCATGCTCCCATCCTGAAAGCAGGTAAGCACTCTCTTCCTTCATGCAATGGTGTTCATGAGGCAGATGGAGGAAGAGAGTGTGCACCTGCTCTCATGCTGCTCTGCAGTCAGGACAGAAGCAAAAGAAGTGCCCAGGTTAAGAAAATGAAAGGTGTTCCTAGACACTCGCCCTTCAGACGCTGCTCATTAATTTTTCTTCCATTGTCTTTAGAAGAAACACCCACACACCTACTTCCTACCTGTTGTTTGATTTCACTTCATTCTGTAAGCAATAAGAACAGCTAAAACAATGACATCCATCTAGAGGCCAGTGGAGGTAGTAACCATTCATGTTTTTTAAAAGAAGTTTATGATATGGGTTATATGGTATTTATTAAGTGACAGGATGGATGTTACTTGGAATCTAACAGCTGCCAATGAGAGTGGTGAAATATCGCAACGGGTTGCCCAGAGAGGTTCTAGATGCCCCATCCCTGGAAACATTCAAGTTCAGATTGGAAGGGGCTCTGAGCAACCTGATCTAGCTGAAGATGTCCCTGCTCCTTGCAGGGGGGTTGGACTAGATGACCTTTAAAGGTCCCTTCTAACTCAAACTGTTCTATGATTCTGTGATTACATCATCTTATTATTTGAGACTTGTGACTTAGATATCTATACTTGCAGGTTGAACCTGGTGCCCCATATATCACTTTATGACTCATTCTAATGAAATCTCTACCTAAAACAGCAGGAGTCTCTGTGGAAGAGGGAAGTAATTTTGATTCTTATGTATATCTTCCACTCATACAAAAGAGAAAAGAAACAAGAGCTGTTTCTTAATAAGCTAGACTTTCTGATGTGTAAACACACAAATTAGATTTCAGTTTCCTTGCAGTCTATCTCCACATCTTCTAAAGCATTTTAATAGCTAAAAAGAAAATCCCCAACACTCCCCCACCAAGCCCCAAAGTTTGTATATATAAAGCAAACCAAGCAATATTTGACCTTATTAAAAAAAAAAAAAAAATCTCCAAGAGGATAAATAAAAATATTATTGCATTAGCATAATCAAATAAAGCAGAGAAAGGAGGGGGGCAGGGGGAAAGGAAAACACTTAAACAATTAATTCTTCCCTTATTCTAGTATCTTACTAGGCTTTTCTAGACTTTCTAGAAAGTCCATGGCAAAATGAACTTAAGTTGCAGGAAACATAAAAATTAAACATATCCCTCTTAAACAAGCAGTGAAATCAAAATACCCACATTCCCACATTAAACATTATTCTTCACAGTATTCAGGCTTTGCAAGTATATTGTTAAAAAACTGGGTCATGTTCCTGAAAAAGTATAACAATATTGCAACTAAGAAAAATGTCAAAAATTATACCCAGAAAATACATCAGTTATGATGAAAGAAAGTAGGTAAATTATATTTAATATTTACTTCTGACTAAAATGCTTAAAAACAATACAACATAGAAATTATCTACTAATTGTAATATGACTTCAGAACTTATCTGTATTTCAGACAATCTTGACTTTCATTGTCTCTAAAGATTAATATTTATTATCCAGAAAGTAAAAGAACAATTTTCACCAGAAAGACTCACTGCCTACTTTGCATATTGAAGTACTTATTTTCTTATCTGTCAAGAATAAGACTGAAATATCTTATCTTTCCAATAAACTATCAAGAAACTTTCCCATCAAGAGTATTTTGTTTTTATCTGACAGCAGTATTTGTGACCATCTTGTAGTCTGTTCTTAAAAAAGTAATTCTGTCTAGCAAATGACACTGTCATCATTGTTTCAACATGATTCAATTTCATATTATCTAATTAGACAGCAGTATACATTATTTTAATAATGCTATGCAAGATATGCTGTATTCTCTTATTTTTTGTTTTACTGCTAATATTATTTCTTAACTGGATTCATAATATTTGGTTATGGACACCAGGTTCACGTTCACATATTCGATGTCAAATGAGAGATGGAAGTAAAGCTTACTAAGCAATATTTTAAAGACTGTCTAAAATAAGACCTTTGTCATAATTCTGTTAAAATAATTCTTTGTACTATGGTAATAATTCATTGGAAATTTTATTCTATGGGTTTTTTTCAGTCAATTTCCATTTTCATAGGAATAATGATAAAATTACAATTAGTTGTATTCATTCCTGTCCTTATATTGACAAGTATCATCACACATTTGAGATTTTTTTATGTTACTAAATAAAGGGAGGTAAGGGGATGAGTTTTTACACTGTGGATTACTGCTTATCCAATCCACTGGCTTTATTTTGGACCACTCTAACTATCTCTTTCCATAACAGTCTAGGTTCTAGGGGAGACTTGCCCTAACAAGTATCTGGCTCAGTTGCAGACTGGGTTGATTCAGTTTCTGCACATTTTTTACTTAACAGCTTAGATATACCCTGAGCATCTTCTTTTAGAAGGTATTTTGTTATTTCTGTTCTCAGAGGAGTGGGACGTATAAAAACTCATTCATTAAAAATAAAATGTTACATGATAAAACCAGAGAATGAAAAGAAATCTGATACAGACAGCAACAGTGGACATCAGAAATTATTATTGCAGTATATGCCACACTGAAATATTAGCAATATATAGTGGGTTTTTTTAAGAAAAATAAGGGTTTTTTCTAAAGATAGAAGTAGAACTACTGTCTGAAAGCTTCTTTTGAAATTAAAAATCAGCTACATTACCACTTAAGTTTATAATTCTGTCATGCTTTAGTTATCTAACTGAATTTTCATTTAACATGGCCAGTTGTCCTCACACTTCCTCTACTAGCTTAAATTGGTGTAGTTTCACCACACACCTCCCTTCATAACTGATAAACACAAAACATAATTAAATAATCTAAATCTGTATTTTGTTTTCATATCATTCTCTATGTATTCATTTTCACTTCCAATGATTTATGGTACTCACTGAACATAAACATTCCCTATTTAAGGTACGATAAAACAAGCTGTTGGATGAATCCTGTATCTGAAGACCAATCAGCAATAAAAGAGTCAAAAAGCAAGCAAACATCTGCACCTGAATTTACCCTTAAAAGGCTTTAAAACTAAGATTAAACTCTCAAGGATTTGAATATGATTAGAAGTATGATATTGGGTAATATTTTGAAGTCTGTCAGGAAGGTGATTCAAATAATTACTCCACAAACGTAATTTATTTGGAAAAACAATAATATTAATAAAAAGGAATTATACCTTTTTAAAGTAGCTTATGGTCTATGTATGAGGTAAAGATATTTCATAGATCTATGTATAGTTATAGATATCTGTATTATGAGAAACATATGAGCAAACACCTAATTTCAGACACTGGAATGATGGGAGTAAATGAAGTATGAGACAGATGCCCCTGTTTATATTATCATATTATTAAAGCATGATTTCATAGTCTTCAAACAGTACTTCTTTAATATGCCATTTTCCTTTTACCAAATTAGACAGAGTTTCACAGAGAGAGAACATCTACAACTACTGTACCCCTGGAGAGGAAAAAAAAAAGGTAAAGTGCTGAGTTGTTGGATGAGCTATCTTCTAAAGAAAAGTTCAGGAAGACTTAGGAGACATGGTTTTGCTAATTCTCTGTGGCTTTAAGATAAAAACTTTAAAATACATATGTATGTAACCTAGAAATTCCCAAATGTTTGCATACCTCCTCCATCCTTACCTGAATCTTGTATACGTACTACAATATGCAAAGTTCTTGCCTTGCTAGTGAAATAAGGACAATTAAGGTCTGAGAGGGCACAACATTATTTTTGGCATTATGCATATAATGCATAATTTTGCAGAAATAAGAGATTAGCTACTTGTTTAAAAACGTCTGGAAAGCTGTCCAGCTCTGCTCAGTCTCTACTCACAGAACTTCTGGTTGGCTGAAAGGCAATTGTTTGCCTAGCACATCACGTGGGAAGATGTTTGTTTACCTATTTATAAAATATTAATATATCTTTATAAACTTATAAAGTACCAATCTTATGTTGGTAAATTGAAATATCATCTTTTTCAATCCACATGTGAGAAGGAATCAGGAGGAATCTATACTTCATACATGTGAAGCACCCTAATTGCTGTAATGCACTGTACAACCATTAGTGAAGTGTGAAAGGAAAAGAAGTAATAGTTCTTTGGCATAAAACTTTCCTCATTCAGAACTGAATACTTTTAGGCAACTCAGAGAACAGTGAAAGAAGTTAACTTCCATAATAACATCGATTGTACCACCTTTGTGAAAACATGTTTGGGAATATGCAAATCAATATTTTGAAACCTGGTTCCTGAAATTATATTCTAAAATCCTTATTCAAGCAAATGTAAGTGAAGTGATAATTGTTTAGTACACAAGTCAGTCCAAAGTCAGTGAAAACCAAATGAAAACTGAAAGAAGTTCCTGGAC